>NC_092733.1:17380488-18090824 GCF_047496885.1 Scyliorhinus torazame
GTGCTTTGTTCCCCCAATCCCTAGTTATTTTGTAAAAAATGTTTGAAGCGAATGAAAAGAAAACATTTTTTTTTGTTATCGCAGGTAAAAGAGATATGCTGTCCAAGATTTTTAACTTGCACTTATGCTATTTCCATGGCAACGCCTCACCCAATCAGAGTTGACTTGCCAACCGATCAGCACTCTCTTCTCATGCAGTACAAATTGTTGTTCACTTTTGAAATTTTGCATTCTTGCATCTGTCCCAATGAATGCAGGACGAAAATCTCCGACAGCGCATCCTCTTTTTTTATCAGCGGTGCTCAATTTTTGACAATTTTAGTGCCCTTGTGAGTTTCTCTTGGGCTGCTCACCGTGGTGACCATGGAGATTCACCGTTCACCGCTGGAAACTCCATGGCAACCGGGGAGGCCTGTTAGCAACCCTGAGCCTGTCCGGAGAGGGGAAGATTGTTCGGTGCCATGCAAAACGAACTAATGCCCGGAACGCGTCCATTACACCTTTCAGTTGCCATTGCAGTCTTCATCTCACAAGATAACAGCTACTATCTCCATATTAATCTCTTGCACACATAAAAAAACGTGGAAAAAAAAACGAAAAATAAAAACCCAGCCGTTTAAAAAGGAACGTTGCCCGGTGACAAAAAAAAAAAATATTCTTGAGCACCGCATATGTTTATAGGAAGGACTCACAAACAAGGCGGGAAACCCACTGGTGGGGGGGCCGGGGGGGTGGGGGGGAGTGCACTACAGTATAACACACTTCGAAGTCAACCCACAAATCAAACGGATAGAGATCCTGGACAATTTGAGGCCTAGTCATACAGATCGCCACGTCTGACACAGGCCCTTTTTTCCAGGGAGCCCTCGCTATCCAGCGGGCGCAAGGCGGCGGGCCCGGGCGCACATCAGACCCGGGGCGAGCTCAGCCAACCCTGGCATCGTCGCCACATGCGCCAACCCCCCCCCGGGGACGATTTCAGGGGGCCGCCGGTTTCCCACCTCAGTTCTTGCTCGCCCCACACGGTGAAAAAAAAAAAGACCCAGTCCACACTGCTTCGCCACACTAGCTGATTGCCCGAAATCATTTTGTTCTTTGAACAATTTTTTTTTTTTTTAACTTAATAATGAGAAGAAGGAAATTTTTAAAAAAACATATCTAGAGGAAACTTTATGAAGGCCAGCCTGCTTTTACTTTTGCGGTGAGATTTGACAGGTATTCTGTCGAAAGGAAAAGTAAACAGTTCTCGATTGAAGCCAAGTGCAATGCATTGGATAGTTCATTATCTTTGTACGTTAGAGATTGTTAAAAAAAAAAAAGATTTTTTTTTTTTTTCTATTTTTTTTTTTGTTTAAAGAAAAAAGGTCTGCCTTTTGTTTTGAAGTCCAGTTGCCCTTTGGGACTCTAAAGAAGAGAGGGGCATTTACTATCCCAGCCTTTGTAAGTGTGGGGGAAGCTATTACATTTCTTGTCTCCTGATTGTGTTTCTTTACGCGTTTTTATTTTTTTTATAATGAATGAATCTATACCCCTTGGGGTGGGCCGAAGGAGTGAATTAAAGAAAAAAAGACAAATAATTATAAATAAAATGGTGCTTTTTACGCTATAAAGTACATTCAACTCTACGATTACAGTATATAAGTAATGAAACAATTAATTGTTATTGACACTCACAAGTAGGGATAAGATAATTCATTATTGACTATCTTTTTCTATAATTTCTTTTGGAAAAAGTCTCTGTAGGCTGAGATATACGGTGTAGTACTAATGGAGTTTGGTGTTTTTTTCCTTGTTTAATAGCTTTTCACTGCAATGAAGTACAGTAATCATTTATGTTATACTAAAAGGGTTCCTGTGTTGTAGTGGACTGCAGTAATCACATATGTTATTTCATTGTCTTATAACCTTACATGGTATCCATGCCGATCTCTTCAGCTTATCCATCAAACAGCTAAATAATTTAAAAAAAAAATGTAATATCGAAAAAAAAATGTTAAAAAAAAAAAAGAAACTCCAAGACGGAAATTTAAAAAAAAAATGAGATCCATGTTCATTGCGTGTTCAAGGGGAGGGAGGATGGTCGAGATGATTGGGGGGGGGGGGGGGTGGCAGTGGGTTGCGCGCCCGTTGCTCGTCAACGTGGCAATGCAAGTGGCAATTAGACAACCGGTGTTAACAGTCATGGTCCACCCCTAACCCCCCCTCACCCATCCCTCCTTCCCCGCCCCCCCCCCCCCAACAGACACAAAGGCATTACGTAACTGGTTCGCAACTTGTAGGCGGTACGCGAATCGAAGGCTGCAGCCAAGACCTGCTTAATTATTTCACGGCAGTATGCAACAACAACAAAAAAAAAATCATAGACCCGTAGGAATTTACAACATGGCGGGAGGCCCGTTCGGGCCATCTTGTCCATGCCCTGTCCGCAAGTAGCCATCAGCCTAACCCCACCTTCAAGCCTTGTAGGTTACGGTACCTCGAGTGCACATCCCAGTACTTCTTCAATGTTATGAGGGTTATCGCCTCCGCCACTCTTTCGGACCTCGAGTCCCAGATCCCAACGCCCACTGGATGTAAAGATCTCCCCTCGAATCCCTTCTTAACCTCTTACGCTAAATCTATACGCCACCAGTTAAGGACTCTTCGTTCAAGGTAACTAAGACCATCCTATCACTCAGCCAGACCCCTCATCGTTTTATGCCTTTCTATTAGGCCTCCGTTCTTGGACAAACAAAACAACACCAGATTATACGATTTTTCCCACAAAACTAGAAATTCTGTCCGGACAATCTCCTCTGTACCCTTTCTCATGCAATCACATCTTTCCCACGGTGCGGTGACCAGAACTGTACATGGCGGCACTCCAGATGGGGTCTAACCAGCGTTGCGGTCGAGCAACTCCTGATTTCCATATTGAACGCGTCCCAAAAAAATGGTTGCCCTTGGCTTTCTGAAGCTTCCCAGCCACTACTACCCCTTCAGGAGATTGAGCACAAAATAGAGGCCGACGCGTTTATCGCATTGCTGACCCTGGGATCCTGCTGTGCGCAAACTGGCTGCCGGGTTTCCCCACATCCCCACGGCGACGCCCCTTTTGCAAGAGGCCCCTCCTGGGCCGCAAAAACACTTTGGGGTGCACCTGAGACCGTGACTGGTGCTATATCAATGCAAATTCCTGTACGAATTTCACTCTTCCCCCTTGCTGGACAGGACACGGGACGAGAAAGGGTTAATGTCACAGTGAAACACTTAAGTCTGGGAGCAATAAGTGTACACATTCAGAATAATGCAGAGCAAACTGGGCTGCTGACGAGTATCAATTTGCCATCCAGTGCATATTAATTGCCGACCTATAAATGTGTCCACTTTGCCTTTGGTGTTTTTCGTTTAACGTATTGAAGTATTGTAGCCAGGTATGCTCGAAGGTGGGGGGAGGGCGGGGGGTGGGGGGTGGGTGGATGGATGAGGTTTAACACCTGGGTTGACGTCGGTTGCTGGGACACTAATGTGTTGTTTAAGCTTAATCCTGGTCAGTGTAATCAAGCCTTAATCCGAATTACGACTATGCAATTATCGGGGATTTCAGCACCTTATTAAGTAAAAGTTAGTTAGAGGCCACGACGCGTTTTGATAGGTTACGCACAATTCGCCACAAGCGGGGCCTTCCGCAGGCTGCTTGCGAGTGGCGAATTCTGGGGGTGTGCGAAGGGGGTTGGGGGGGGTGAGAGGGGGCGGAGGAGGGCGGTGCGCAAAGGGGAGGTGAAAGGGTCAACCTCTTCGGCCCTCGACGACCAGACTTCGGTGCGGGTTAGGGCGAGCTAGGCCGGTCTCAGTCAAGAATGCCACCCACTGCAGCTTGGCTCAGGGGAAGCTGCCCACCACCCTGCCACCCCGCTGGGCACAGGATATTTCGAGTCGCGGACCTTGCCCGATAGTTGAGTATGACGCAACGCTGCACTTGAGGAGTTAGGGGAGTGGGCAAGGACTCGAAGAGGAGGTGGTGGTGGTGGTGGTGGGGGGGGGGGGGGGGGGCGGGGGGCGGGGGGGGGAGCGGGTTAGGGTTAGGCCTGATCAATTCTCAGCTTGATAGCCGGACTGTTTCCACCATGGGGAGGACATATTATACAAGGCCCCTTCTTGCGTCGAGTGCCAGTGCACAGGTCACTACTCTTGAGAGTCCAGTCCTACCAGACGCCTGCGCGCCATTGACAATAGAGTGGTCCTTTCATGAATACATATCAGGTGGTAACTTGCTGGCACAGAACTCAAATCTTGCTGAGAAGAGAGACATGCTGCCGAAGCTTTCCAACTTTAACTCATCAGGTCAAACCCAGGAATACCAAATTTCAAACACTCACAATGCAGGGGATACATGGTCCTTTTGTCTGCAGAGAATGGTTCCCCGTTTGTGAATGTATGTTGCTTCGAGCAAGCATAAATGAGCCACTTTATGAGCACAACCGGAGAGGAATATGGTCATGTCTCGTGCCTTTTTGGTGTCACCAAGGAGCTTGGGCAGCCTATAGTTTCCCGCTGCTTTCTCCACCGCAACGCATCGGCCAATTAGGATCGACTTGCCAACCGATCAGCGCCCCACCCGCCCCTTTTTTCTACCATAGTCTAAATCGTTGTGATGCTTCGAAATTTGGTATTCCTGCATTTGTCACTGGGCTCTCAGAATGGCGGCCTCCGCGTTTGTTCTGCGCAGGTCGAGACGAAAAGATTCGGCATCACCACCCTCTCTGCCTTTTCCACAAGTTTCACGATCAGTACATTCGGCTCAAAGGCGGCGCCGGGCATAATAACAAATCTGGTGCGTTAGCGCAAAGCACTTGAGCGGACCGCACGCGGAAGCACTTTCAGCCTCTCAGCATCCACCAGGACCCCCCCCCCCCCCCCCCCAAAGCCTCACTCAAATCGAATTAGAGTTCATTCCAGGAAGGGTGAGCTTTTGACATTCTCCTTTGATTCGATCCCACTTTCCCTCCTTCCCTGCCACTCGGGACTCACTGATGAGGGTGGTGTCCCTCGTTGATCATTACCCTTCTGCCCCAGTGGTTCGTAAACCTTCCGACTGTAAGCTGAGCATTGTTGTGGGCGGCAGGGGGGGGTTAGGCTGTGAGAGGTGGGGGGGGGGGCGGTGGGGGGACGGATGGGGGAGGGGGAGAGGAGGGGAACATAGCACTTACCAATCCATCCTCCCTCCCTTCCTGTCTGAAGCTGACCATTGGTCACTGATTGTGTGTGTGTGTGTGTGGGGGGGGGGGGGGGGGGGGGGGAGGAAGGAAAAAAACGTTGTAAAAAACTCCTAAATTGGGACTTCAACGCAATTTGAAATTGTACCAATGTTTTCCGAATAATGGAGCATAGTGCAATCCCACATAGTGCAATCCCACAAGCCCCCTGTGCACGCCTATTTCCATGGTTTAATGCATGTTTAATTACAATTTCTTTCTCCATAATAAAACAATTTTATAGAGCAACACTTGTTTAACTGATTGAATAAAAAAGATGTTCTTGGACTGTAAAATCCCTGTGTCCGTGATTTGCAAAAAAAGGCCTGTGTCCTCGGTGTGGTTTCCTGCTGTTTCCCCGGCCTCTCCTGTCCCCTTTCTCTTGGTTCTGGGCCTGCTCAGCTTTCCCTCCTCTGACAACCGAGGGAGCAGGCCATTTCGCCCCTTGAGCCATTCAGCTGGACCGTGGCTGGAGTGTGACCCAATATGAGTGTCTCGGGCACTGACGCCGTTTGTTGCCCCCCACCCCAAATTGTCCTTGAACTGAGTGCCTCTCGTGGCCATTTCAGAGAGGCAGTTAAGTGTCGACCACATTTGTCTGGAGTCACATGTAGGCCAGAGCGGGTATGGATGGCAGATTTCCTTCGCGAGTGAACCAGATGTGAACACTTCATGGTCAAATTACTCCTTCCAAAAGTGTATCGCCGCACACGTTTCAGGATTAAATTCCATCTGCCACTTTTAGGCACGGCGGCACAGTGGTTAGCACTGTTGCTTAACAGCTCCAAGTCCCAGGTTCGATTCCCGGCTTGGGTCACTGTCTGTGCGGAGTCTGCACGTTCTCCCCGTGTCTGTGTGGGTTTCCTCCGGTTTCCCCCCACAAGTCCCGAAAGACGTGCTGTTCGGTGAATTGGACATTCTGAATTCTCCCTCCGTGTACCCGAACAGGCACCGGAATGTGGCGACTCGGGGCTTTTCACAGTTACGTTATTGCAGTGTTAGTGTAAGCCTATTTGTGACAATAAAGATTATTATTATTTGACCATCCCGTCTATATCTTCCTGTAACCCAAGACACTCAACCTCACTGTTAACCACCCGGCCAATCTTTGTGTCATCCGCAAACTGACACATCCCACCCCCACATAGTCAGCTATGTCGTTTATATAGATGACAAACAATAGGGCATCACTTGGTTATCACTGATGCAACTGATTGGCTGGGCTCCTCGATACTCTGTGGTTACCACCAATGCTGCTGATTGGCTGGGTCCCTAGTTACCGCGTGGCTATCACTGATGCAACTGATTGGCTGGGCTCCTCGATGCTGTATGGTTACCACCAATGCTGCTGATTGGCTGGGTCCCTAGTTACCACGTGGCTATCACTAATGAAGCTGATTGGTTGGGCACCTTGATATCCCATAGTTACTGCTAAGGCACTTGGCAGCCAGTAAAGATCAGGCACCATCGACTGCTGAGATTGGCTGCCCGCCACAAAATATCACAGTTGCCGTGCCGAGGGTTGCCACCATCTGCATTTAACGTTTGAGGACGCCGATCTTTGATCAGAACTGGAAGAAGTTGTGGAATTCACAGTTTTTCGAGTTAGGGCGAACAAGGTAAAAGGGACAAATGGAAGAGGGCGGAGCATCCTCAAGGCCTCGGACGAGGGTGGCCTTGAATTGCGAGGAAGAACGTTTCCTGTTAATGCGACGAGTGATAATGAGCCCGTTGCCCATGTGGCTGGAACCTGGCGGGGCTACAAGGATAGAGCGGGAGACTGGATTGCTCTGCAGAGGGGCCGGCATAGACCTGACGGCCCAAATGGCCTCCTTCCCTGCCGTGCATGACTCCGTGCAAACGCAGCAGAACGTCCAACCTGTGTCGGCCCCTGAGCTGGGGTACTGGAGGCGCCAAGAACAAATACTTGGTACCACTGCGGCACATCCATCAGTTTTTATATTTGGTTGTCCGTGGAGGCACGAAGGCGTCTCACTGGGGAAGGGTCTCGTAATTGAGGCAGTGCGTTCAAGTCCCACTCCAGAGGCTTGTGGATGAAACTGTAGGCTGACACTCCAGTGGAGTGCTGAGGGAGAGCCACACTGTGGAAGGTTCCCATGGATGACCTGTTAAACCAAGGCCCTGTGCGCCATTTCAGGTGGGTTTAAAGGTGCTCCGGTTTCCTCCCACAATCCAAAGATGTGCAGGTTAGGTGAATTGGCCAATGATAAATTGCCCTTAATGTCCAAATTGACCTTGGTGTTGGGTGAAGGTGTTGAGTTTGGGTAGGGTGCTCTTTCCAAGAGCCGGTGCGGACTCAAAGGGCCGAGTGGCCTCCTTCTGCACTGTAAATTCAATGATAATCTATGATTAATCTAGGACAAAGGTTCGGCACAACATCGTGGGCCGAAGGGCCTGTTCTGTGCTGTATTTTCTATGTTCTATGTTCTATGTTCTATGATTCCCACAAGGTCAGCGGGGTTCTCCCTGGTGCCCTGGCCAATATTCTACCTGCTCGCTACAGATTATATGGTCATTTATCTCATTGCTGTTTACACCACAAAAGGTATTCAATGAGGGTGGCATGTGGCGCAGTGGTTAGCACTGGGACTGTGGCGTCGAGGACCCGGGTTCGATCCTGGCTCTGGGCCACTGTCCGTGTGGATTTTGCACATTCTCCCCACGCGCCGGATCCCCCCGCGCCCCCCCACCCGAGGACTCTGCAAGCCGCCCCACCCAAACCAGGTCCTGCCGGTATGGGCCTCGTCTAATCCACGCCGGCGGGACTGGCCGAAAACGGGCGGCCGCTCGGCCCATCGGGGCCCGGAGAATCGCCAGGGGAGGCCGCTGCCAACGGCCCCCGACCGGCGTGGCGCGATCCCCGCCAAAAAAACGGCGGCGGAGAATTCGGCAGCCGGTGTCGGAGCGGCGGAGCGGGATGCACACCGCACCCCCCCCCCCCCCCCCCGCGACGATTCTCCGACCAGGCCGGGGTGGGGGGGGGGGGGGGGGGGGTCGGAGAATCCCGCCCATCACCTTTGATATCACAGAGAAAATACAGCTGTGGCCTGGTAAATCTTTGTATCAGCCTCACAATTCAACACAGTGTAATGATGGTCCTCAGTACATTTAACCAAATAAGGGTAAGTGTGCTGAAAGATATGTTGATCTCCTAACAAGAGTTGATCACAGGCAACCGTCTAGCTCACCTCCTTCAAAGGTTCTTTGACAGCTTCCTCCTGGTACATCCCGCTTTACTCCTGCGGGGCGTTTGCCCAGACAATGGCGCTTTATAAATTTAAGTCATGCGCAGCACGGTGACGCAGTGGTTAGCACTGCTGCATCACGGCACCGAGGACCCGGGTTCGATCCCGGCCCTGGGTCACTGTCTGTGTGGAGTTTGCACATTCTCCCCGTGTCTGCGTGGCTCACACCCCCGCAACCCAAAGATGTCCAGGGGAGGTGGATTGGCCACGCTAAATTGCCCCTTATTTGGAAAAAAAAGAGAATTGCATACTTTAAATGTGTATTAAAAAATAAATTAAATAAATGCATGTCACCCAGTTCATGTTACAATCAATACGCTCACAGGAAGATAACCTAATGGTAAAATAACGTGGGCAGCTTTGCTGACGGAGCCTGACCTGTGTTGAGAACCGTTCTTATATTACATGGATAGGCACCAGCGGTCCAATCATAACCCGGATGGTGTTGCATCACGCAGGTTTGTCCAATCACTGGGCTTATCTTTAGGGAAGAAGGTACAACAAAGAACAAGACAGCACAGGAACAGGCCCTTCGGCCCTCCAAGCCTGTACCGGTCATGATACCACCCTTGGCCAAAACCCTCAGCACTTCCTAGTGCCGTATAAAGAACAGAGTATAGTGCTAGCGCTAGCGAATAGTGTAGCGCTAATGTCACTGGTTAATGCTCGGGGGACACGGGTTCAAATCCCACCCCGGCAGCTGGTAGGAATATATATTCAATTAATAAAATCTGGATTTAGAAACTAGCAATGGTGGCCAGGAAGGCAATGTAATCCAGAGACCCAGGGTGAAGCTTTGAACGGACCTGGGTTTGAATCCCACCAGGGTAGATGGTGGAATTAGAGGTCTAAGGTGACCATAAAACCACTGTCGATTGTTGTAAAAGCCCATCTTGTTCACTAATGTCCTTTAGGGAAGGAAATCTGCCGTCCTTACCCGGTCTGGCCTACACGTGACTCCGGATCCACAGCAATGTGGTTGGCTCTTACCTGCCCGTCTGAAATGGCCCAGCGAGCCGTTTAGTTCAAGAGCAGTTCGTGATGGGCACTAAATGGCGGCCTGGCCAATGATGCCCGCATCCCACAAGAGAATAAATACAAAGATCTATTCCTCCCAGTTGCCACGGTAATATCAATAGGTAAACAAAAAAGATGCCCTTCCCCCACAGGAAGATTTTGAGTTGAAATAAAGTGAAGCAGCTCTCTTTGATGCTGAAATCAGAAAACCCGATGCAAGAATAAAATGAGGCACTTTAAATAGGGCAGCACTAACAGAGAATATGACCACTGTTATGGGCCAGGGTTGAGAGAACCCCAAAGTGTATCATGGAGTTCACCTGACCCACAACTTTTAATAGGGAGCACACGGGCCTACCTTACAGGTACAGTGCAACAGAGAGTTAAAGTACTTGTTAAAAAAAAATAATTTAGATTACCCAATTATTTTTTCCAATTAAGGGGCAATTTAGCGTGGCCAATCCACCTACTCTGCACATTTTTGGGGTTGTGGGGGTGAAACCCACGCAGACACGGGAAGAACGTGCAAACTCCACACTGACAGTGACCCAGAGCCGGGATTGAACCTGGGACCTCAGCGCCGTGAGGCAGCTGTGCTAACCACTGCGCCGTGCTGCCCCAGGTTAAAGTACTTTTAAATTTAAAACAATGTTTATTTATGAAACCAGTTAACACTTTACAAACCCACGGTAAACATCTTAACAACTATCAACACCAATAAATCCTCCAAAGCACACAGTACCTTATAAGTAACTCTTAATCTTTCCTTGCTACATCCATAATCTTTTTACAGAAGGACAGCAGGTTTAAATTCTCTACTGAGAGCAGTCACCACTTTGAAATCACCAAATGAACCTTCTTTAGCTTGCAGAGATTCGTACACATCTCGCTGTGACTGCAGCTTGTCCAAATCTGTCGGCACAGGCTTGGAGGGCCGAAGGGCCTGTTCCCGTGCTGTAATTTGTTCCTTGTTCTTACTTTGTTCTTTAAATTTAAAACAAAACTAAAAACACACCCTGTAGCAGACAGCCCAAAGTGAAAGTAAAAGCAGACAGCCACAGCTCCGCCCACACTCTGACATCACTGATAAACAACCATTTCTTAAAGGTACTCTCACATGACACCACAGACACGAACTCCAAGCTAAACATAAACAAAATTATTCTGATTATCCACAATGCACTCCAGTCCCATTGGTTGCTCTGAGCGTCGAATAAAATGGCTCTCTTCTAATATCAATCCTGTAGCCCATCCCACGAAACAAATCTGGTCTGAACTTGGAGTTTAATTGGTCTCACATTGGCAGTGCGCCTTGGAAACCTCATCATCCATACTGATGAGTGGATTGAGAATGATTCACTGCTGTACTCTGGCTTTTTCCTCAGAGATCAGAGAGATTTACTCTGTCGTCAAACGTCACCTGGGAGTGTTCGTAGCTGACTCCGGCTTTACATTTGCGTGGAGCATATTAAACAAGGCCGTAGAGGCCCACTGGATGTTCCAGTCCCGCCGTTGGCGCACCCCCGCTGTGGGTTTCCTGGTGGCGATGGGAGCGTTCAACGGGAGACCCCGTTGACAATGTCGGGACTGGACAATCCCGTTGCCAATGGCGGGACACATCCACCGCCACCACCCACACCGAGGATTGCGTGGAAACTCCCACCTCACAAGTCGGGTATCCATTACCGAAATCATCGGGACCAACTGCGCCTCATATTTCACATCACTTCAGTTTTCAGATACTGGACATAGGTCTAGAAATAAAAATGGCCAAAGTCTAGGCTAGCTACAAACTGAAGTCAAAAACACAGATGGAATGGTAAGATGGAGTTCTAAGTAATGGACAAATGGTGCCTGTTTCCACCTCAGGCGTCATCTGCGATTCTGCTAATAAAAGAGGATTCACAGGTAAACAATACAAACAAAAATCACAAAGTGAACAATAGTGACAACAATCACAAAGTGAACAATAGAGACAAAATTACAAAGCGAACAATAGAGACAAAAATCACAAAGTGAACAATAGTGACAACAATCACAAAGTGAACAATAGAGACAAAAATCACAAAGTGAACAATAGTGACAAAATCGCAAAATGAATAGTGACAACAATCATAATGTGAACAATAGAGACAAAAATCACAAAGTGAACAACAGTGACAGAGTCGCAAAGTGAACAATACAGACAAAAATCACAAAGTGAACAAGAGACAAAAATCATAAAGTGAACAATAGCGACAAAATCACAAAATGAACAGTTGAGACAACAATTGCAAAGTGAACAATAGAGTCAAAAATCGCGAAGTGAACAATAGAGACAAAAATCAGAAAGTGAACAATCCAGACAAAAATCAGAAAGTGAACAATAGTGACAAACATCACAAAATGAATAAAAGAGACAAAAATCATAAGGTGAACAATAGTGACAAAATCACAAAGTGAACAATCCAGACAAAAATCAGAAAGTGAACAATAGTGACACAATCACAAAGTGAACAATAGAGCCAAAAATCACAAAGTGAACAATAGTGACAACAATCACAAAGTGAACAATAGAGACAAAAATCACAAAGTGAACAATAGTGACAAAATCGCAAAATGAATAGTGACAACAATCATAATGTGAACAATAGAGACAAAAATCACAACGTGAACAACAGTGACAGAGTCGCAAAGTGAACAATAGAGCCAAAAATCACAAAGTGAACAAGAGACAAAAATCATAAAGTGAACAATAGTGACAAAATCACAAAATGAACAATTGAGACAACAATTGCAAAGTGAACAATAGAGTCAAAAATCGCGAAGTGAACAATAGAGACAAAAATCAGAAAGTGAACAATCCAGACAAAAATCAGAAAGTGAACAATAGTGACAAACATCACAAAATGAACAAAAGAGACAAAAATCATAAGGTGAACAATAGTGACAAAATCACAAAGTGAACAATCCAGACAAAAATCAGAAAGTGAACAATAGTGACACAATCACAAAGTGAACAATAGAGCCAAAAATCACAAAGTGAACAATCCAGACAAAAATCAGAAAGTGAACAATAGTGACAAAATCACAAAGTGAACAATAGAGACAAAAATCAGAAAGTGAACAATCCAGACAAAAATCCCAAAATGAACAATAGTGACAAAATCACAAAGTGAACAATCCAGACAAAAATCAGAAAGTGAACAATAGTGACACAATCACAAAGTAAACAATAGAGCCAAAAATCACAAAGTGAACAATCCAGACAAAAATCAGAAAGTGAACAATAGTGACAAAATCACAAAGTGAACAATAGAGACAAAAATCACAAAGTGAACAACGGTGACAAAACCCTCCGGCTCTAGTCCCTCCAGAGGACGTCTGGCAAGGACATCAAAGGCCACAGGATGCGGAAAGCAGCAGCTGCCCCCACCTCTGTATCCTGGGGATACACCTAGAGGTAGTAATAGACCACAAAAGGTCAAGAAGGGTGAGGATCACTGAGAGGGCACTGGGGTTGGGTGCGGGGGGAGGGGGGCACTATCTGTAGCTAGGGGGAATGGAAATGTAAAATGTTCACAAGTTCACAATTAAAACATGTTACACCTGATACATGTGAAGCCTCTGTCACGGGGGGTGGAAGAAGTGTGGGTAATGGGGTGGGATTGGGGTGGAAATGGGGATGGGTAATGGGGAGGGGCAAATGGGTTGGGTGGGATGGGGTGGGGGATGGGGCGGGTGTTGAGCTGACGGACACAGCCTGGTCTTAGGAGAATCTGGAGACGACATGTCTTCCGAACATGTCGGGCCTTCGTCGCATTCCTCCGGCTGCTACTCTGGGGCGTCCTCCAGCCCCTCCTGGTCTGCGTCCCCCTCCTCCTACTCCACCTCCTCAGACGAAGCCTCATGTCCTCCACCTCCTCCTCCTCCTCCAGCTCCTCCAACACATCGCCCCACGGCTGTGGCAGGTTGTGGAGGGCACAGAAGACCACCACAAAGCAGGAGACCCTCTGGGGGGGGGGGGGGGGGGGGGGTTGCAGTGCACGGCACTGGTAGAGCGGTCCACGCATCAGAACTGCGTTTTTAGCAGCTCAATGCACCACTTAATGACAGCACGAGTGGCAACCTGAGCCTCTTTGTGTCGGGCCCCCACCTCGGTCTCAGGCCTCCGCTCTGGCGTCATTAACCATGTCCTCAGCGGGTACCCCTTGTCCCAAAGAGCCCATCTGCCATCCGGGGTGGTCCTCATCAACACCGGGGATCTACGAGTGCCCCAGGTTGTAGCTGTCATGCACGCTCCCAGGGTAGCGGGCACACACGTGCATGATCCTGAGGTGGTGGTCCCACACGATCTATACATTCAGGGAGTGGAAGCCCTTCCTGTTAATGTAGGGCACTCCCTGATGCCCCGGTGCTCGCAGGGCGACGGCGAGCCATCGATCGCCCCCTGGACCTTGGGCATTCCAGCGATGGTGGCGAACCTGCAACCCAGGGATAATGGTGGGCCTGGTCAAGGTCGAAGGTGATGTAGTCAGATGCCCGGGCATAGAGACTCCCGGATGCACCTGAGGGCGGATGACTCCAATATGGCACACAGGTCTCCATTCGAGCTCTGGAATGAACCACTGGCATAGAAGCTTGAGCTGCCTCCTCCTCCTCTGCAGGGTGTCATGTCTGCGAGGATGTGGCACAGGTGTCGCATTGTCTCTCTGTTGAGACCCAAACCTCTATCAGCAACATTAGTGGGGTTGTGCTCAGCTGAACTCCGCTCATCCAGCCACCTACCCTGTAGCTGCGAGAGGGCCCTCAGTGGTGAAGCCATGCTCTTTAGTGTTTGATTGTTGGTAGCTCCCTCAGTGGTGCTGACACTCCGAGAAATCAGGCACACTGTTCGGGCACGGTAGCACAAGTGGTTAGCACTGTGGCTTCACAGCTCCAGGGTCCCAGGTTCGATTCCGGCTTGGGTCACTGTCTGTGCGGAGTCTGCACGTTCTCCCCGTGTGTGCGTGGGTTTCCTCCGGGTGCTCCGGTTTCGTCCCACAGTCCAAAGACATGCAGGTTAGGTGGATTGGCCATGATAAATTGCCCTGAGTGACCAAAAAAGGTTAGGAGGGGTTATTGGGTTACGGGGATAGGCTGGAAGTGAGGGCTTAAGTGGGTCGGTGCAGACCCGATGGGCCAGATGGACTCCTTCTGCACTGTGTGTTCTATGTTCCGTGTACTAATCATTCTCTGAGACGTGACACCTGTGCCATCGAGGAGGCACTTGAGAGTTGAGGAGCGTGATGTGCCCACACACCTAACAAGACCATTCCCTTCTTTGAAATAGCCTTCAGCTACGAAGCTAGCGGCTGCTCACAGTCAAAGGGGGTGAAATGGACTTCCTTGAGAGAAGCCGGGACAGGGCTCTGACCTGGGAGAGTTTGGTTAGACAGATAGGCTGCAGCTGTGGTTGCCCCTGTTGTGGGTCTCCACAATATTTAAAGAAGACCTCACAAATGCAAAGCCCCTCACCCCTCACCTGGACCACTCCAGGCCCGCCGACCGAGCCCTGAGGGGTCTCCATCCACTCACCCAGAGTATTGGACCAGCAGCTACGGTGCCCTGAGATGCCTTCCGGAAAATGGGAATGGCTACTCACGTTCCCTCGGTAGCCATGGCGTCAGCTTCCCGCTTTTGTAAAGGAGCACTAAACGACGCCCGCGCATGATTCCTCGCTGGGGAGCCGGGTGACTCCCGGGAGGCCGCTGCATTTGACTTCAATCTCGCTAATGATATCGAACCAAATGCAAATTAGGCTTAATGATGAGATCCAGATCTCGCCATCGGGAGAGGGCCAGGTCAATCGAAAACTGGTTCATTCCCGGTGCGAATCTCGATTTGAGCCTCTCCCGTTATTCATCGGCCGAGTCCAGATCGTCACAGGGCACAGCATGGTGGGAAAACTGTGCTCTGTGTGTTTATTATTTTTGGTCCATGGATCATTAATGGAGACAAACCTTTCAGTCGAACAGCAGACGTAAGGAGCTCAAAGTGTCCAAATAGTACACTGTGTTATAACGTTTGGCATTTTGGGCCGAAGAACCCAGACTTATGGCCCCCCCATAGGTTAGAGGGGCTGGTTGGTGGTCAATAGATTGGCCAGGGACAGTATTCTGCCCAACAACCAACAACCATTAGCAGCACGGTAGCAGTGTGGTTAGCACAATTGCTTCACAGCTCCAGGGTCCCAGGTTCGATTCCGGTTTGGATCACTGTCTGTGCAGAGTCTGCACATTCTCCCCGTGTGTGCGTGGGTTTCCTCCGGGTGCTCCGGTTTCCTCCCAACGTCCAAAGATGCGCAGGTTAGGTGGATTGGCCGTGCTAAATTGCCCATAGTGTCCAAAATTGCCCTTAGTGTTAGGTGGGGTTACTGGGTTATGGGGATAGGGTGGAGGTGTTGACCTTGGGTAGGGTGCTCTTTCCAAGAGCCGGTGCAGACTCGATGGGCCGAATGGCCTCCTTCTGCACGGTAAATTCTATGTCTATGTCTATCAGGTTGTGTTTATCGGCGAGAACCCAGGGGAAGTGACTGGACCCTCAAGGTGGAAGCGGGCTCTCTCTCTGCTCTGCCACCTACTGTCTGAAGGCAGAAGCTTCCAGACCCTGAAAGAAAACGCCATCGCTCTCTCGAATTCTGCCTGCTAGGTCCGAGAGTCCACAGTGAAAACCGTTACAAGCTGAAAGAACAGACAAGATCCATTTGAAAGCTCAGACTGAAGAAGAAACTAACTGGACGATGACCGTCTGAAACAAAGACACGTCCTTTGACTTTCATCATTATTTTTACAGCCCTCTTTCGCCTCTCCCTGTTTGCTTGTCTGGGTGAGTGTGTAGAGGGTGGGGTGAGTTAAAAGGGAGGAGATGGAGATTAGATGTGGGGCGGCACGGTAGCACAGTGGTTAGCACTGTTGCGTCACAACTCCAGGGTCCCGGGTTCAATTCCTGGCTTGGGTCACTGTCTGTGCGGACTCTGCACGTTCTCCCCGTGTGTGCGTGGGTTTCCTCCGGGTGCTCCGGTTTCCTCCCACAAGTCCCGAAAGCCGTGCTTGTTGGGTGAATTGGACATTCTGAATTCTCCCTCCGTGCACCCGAACAGGCGCCGGAATGTGGCGACTCGGGGCTTTTCACAGTAACTTTGTTGCAGTGTTGCAGTGTTAACGTAAGTCTACTTGTGACAATAAAGATTATTACTATTATAAGAGGGGGGGACACTGAAATTCTCAAGGTGTTTTTCCCTGAATGGATCCCATTGAATCATGCTGCAATACCACAATCCCTCTGGAGAGGGCAGCATAAGCCTCTTTTCTCAGAGCGGCTTTGACCACCTTGCCTGGTTGGTTGGTTGACACATTCCGACACTTCAGTAGTTGTGGGCCGAGCTTTTAGCTGGGAGCAGAAAGATAATCTCGCCATGTCCCCACCTTTATTCAAACCCCCGCCCCTTTTTCCAACAGTTTGCGGGCATTTGCACAAGAATTGAGTGAATGGGCTTGGCTCCAACATCGTTTCGGCCATGCAGCAGCAAGAAGGAAGAATTCGCTGTAAACACCGACGATGGTTCCTTGGTCTACGATTTACTTTCCTCTGGGCGGGGCGGGTCTGTCTCAGTCGGCTGGACGGCTGGTTCGTGCTGCAGATTAGAGGCCAGCAGCGTGGGTTCAATCCCCGTAGGGGGTGAGGTTATTCACGAAGGCCCCGCCTTCTCAACCTTGCCCCTCGTCTGAAGTGTGGTGACCCTCAGGTTAAATCGCCACCAGTCAGTTATCTCCCCCCTTCCCCCTCAAAGGTTTTGGAAAGCGACCTGTGGTCATCTGGGAGTTTGGCGACATTAACATCTGTGTGATGTTAAAATTGTGCAAGCGCTTAAAATGAGTGTTTTCTTAATCGAACAATTTAGTTGCAAAACAGTTGGACACGAGGTGGCCGTTTGTCAGTCGTGGCCTGAGTTCTCCGGCCGTTGGGATTCACGGCTTCCGCCGGCACCCCACCCCCGCCTACAGGTTTCCCGTTGGGGTGGGGTGGGGTGTGGGGGTCTTCGTTGGGAAAGCCCATTGACAAGCGGCGGGAAGAGAGAATCTCACCGCCAGCGAACGGCGCACCCCCGATAAACACACGGCTGGCGGTCCAGGGGAATCCCGCCCAGGATAAACGGGAGTCCATTCAAATTCCACGGAATAACGTGACGGGTGACCAATGGTGGAAGAGCTTGGGGGCGGTTGGAGGGTGAAAGGTCAGGCGACAGTCCCTCCAGGAATACATCCAACTAGAGCCGAGCCGTCACTCGAGATAGATGCTTGACATTTGGCCCAGATTTCAAGCAGGCGAGGTATAATTCTGGTAGTTTGGCAGCTTTAATCTCCTCGCTTGCTTAACAAAAGTGGTCACCGATTAAGGATTGGTGAGGGAAGGGTGTCAATGCAAAGCCTTGCTCTCGCAAATGCGCAGTTGAAATAATTCAAGAACACTAGCCTGCAACAAGATCCATAGAATCCCGACAGCCCAGAAGGAGGCCATTCGGCCCATCAAGGCTCCACCCACTCTCTGAAAGACCACCCTCCCTGGGCCCACTCCCTCTACCCGTCCCCATTACCCCGTAACCCCACCTAGCCTGCACATCCCTGGACACTAAGGGGTCACTTAGCACGGCCAATCCATCAAACCTGCACGTCTTTGGACTGTGGGAGGAAACCGGAGCACCCGGAGGAAACCCACGCAGACACAGGGAGAAGGTGCAGACAAGTAACGAAGCAAACCCGGGACCCTGGGGCCGTGAGGCAGCAGTGCTAACCACTGTGCCACCGTGCTGTCCAGAGCGTAAAGGAGTACTGATGATTGGAGCCCAGCGCCCACTGAATATTCGCTGAGGGGGGGGGCAGGTTCTAGAGTGAGTGCCGCTAATGACATGCTAACGGGGAGGTAGAGGGGGCATGCCCGGGCAGTGCCAACCTGGCAATGAGAACGTGGTAGTGCCAACATGTGCCGGGGCAGTGCTGGGGCAGGACCCTAGTGGGAGCCCCATTGGGGAGGGGGGGCGGTGCTATATGTCACTGGGGAGGTGGAGGGGGGATGGGTCTGCCTATGATGACTGTCAGAGGGGAGAACCCCGAGACCACCGAGATGTGGCCTGGGTGCCGTTCACCTGCAGCGTTGGTCAGGGTGCCGTCTTTCAAGATGGCGCCCTGGTCTGTTTGAATCGGTTCCTGACTCTAAAGTTCCCGCCTCGCCAGTGTCCTAACTGCGCCCGATTTTTTTCTGAGAGGCTCAAACTTCCATGAGAATTCCCAGCAAACGGTTCACTCTGGTTTTCCCGACGGGGCCGCCACTTTGCCGTTTTTTGGTAGGATTCCGCCGCCACGTTTTTTGATTCTCTCGGATTTTGCGCCCGCTCCGCCTGCCTCACGGGCGGAGAGTGCGGGCTCAAACTGGCCCCCATTGTGGCTACAGCAGTGAAGCAGGCCATTCGGCCCATCTGCTCTGTGCCGGGTTTGATAATCCACACAAGTCTCCGCTCGTGCATCCCTCACTTTATCTAGATAAATATCACATAATATTTGCAATGAACTGCCTGCATTACTCGTGTTATCCAAGCAATTCCCCATAATCTCAAACTAGTCCTCAAGACTGCGTTGTTCGCCACTACAGTCCAAGGATACAATTTTAGCTTAATCAACTATAGTTTCCAAAACACTCATGGGACTAAACCGTCTTTCCGACGTCCCATCAATTCCAAAACACACACACGTGGAACTAGATCGTCTTTCCGATGTCCCATCAATTCCAAAACACACACACGGGGTACTAGATCGTCTTTCCGATGTCCCATCGATTCCAAAACACACACGTGGAACTAAACAGTCTTTCCGACGTCCAATCAATTCCACAATCAACTCAAAACTGAACTATCAATCTTATGATATCCCATCAGTTTTTTTTTTAAACCCTCAGTCGCACCTACATCGACTGAATTTTTAATTTTCTAATTCCCAGACTGACCTTTGATTTCGTCGAGATGATCTTTCCGTACCAACCGCGAGTGACCAGACCAATCAGACCACGAGGAGAGGGGAAAATCAATGTGGTCATTTTCCAGCTACACACATTGTGGGCCCATTTCCACTTTCCTTGTCCAACATCAGTCCAATTCTGATTTCGCAGCTGGCCGGTGACCGTCTGGAGAAATCCCGGGTTTCGGCACCAAATGACAATATTGAATGCTTTACCCGTCAGTGTGGCCTCAATAAAACTCGAGATAGATTTGTAGGTATAGTATTATTTATTTTTAACCAACTTGCAAGGCTGACTCGCTCCACAGAGATTCAGAACACACAAGCGGTCTCCTGGAACTCCAGAACCGAGTGCTATCGGAGACAAAGAAAGCTTTACAAATCTCATTCAAATGGCATCAAATTTCACATACAAGATTCCCATAGGTCAGCCTATACACCTCCTGACCTGGCCATATATCCTGATTGGCTCACTTCACAGTCCTTAACCCTGGGCCTCTTGTTACCCAGCATCCTTTCCCCCATCCTTGCCATGCTTTCTGAATCCCTTTGTCCTTTGTTTGTGAACTCAGTACGATCAGACTGGCGCACATCTACATTATTGCAACTAATATTTGAACTAACTATTTTATATCACATTTGTTTGTTCAATTCCTCACTATTGGCCTAGCCATCCGTTATCAACACAGCTCTTCCCTGTGATTGTGAATCGGCCTTGACTTTCCCAGTGAGAGAGCTTCAGCCTGTTCAGCCCTTCCTGTCTAGTTGGCCCAGTATCTGGCCTATCCCGAATCTAGAGAATCCCTACAGCAGAGGCAGTAGTGGAATCGCTGCAGTTGACTTTCGATTTCCCACGTTCGGAATGGTTGGAGTAGAGGGGAAGTGGGTGTGTGTGTCCACCAGGATCTCTGCTCCCAATTGCTGGAAGTGCGTGTGTGGCTCATCGGCTCCGCTGATTTCCGACAATGCCTTTCACCACTTGTGAAGAATGGGGAAGCCTTTCTAAGTCAGGGCACTCGGAATAGGCAGGGCTCATGGCGGGGCGGGTTAGCGTCCCTGCTTTTGAGCCAGGAACTCTGGGTTCACGGCCCACCCCAGGGCTTGACGGCCAAGGAAGGTGCGTTCATTACGAAGCCAAACAGTTTGGGTGTCAACCTGCAAATCCTTCCAGCCACGGCAAGGCTGGCGGTGAGCCAATGGGATGGAAAGAAATCGGAACCTCCAATATTTCAGGTGGCGGGATGGGCTGTGGTTGCCAGGGTGACCAGGATCGGGATGTGCTGGAGGAGTGGGGTTGATGCATCACCAATGCCATGCGGGACCTCAAAGTGGTTGCACCCGTACCCGATAGCACTCGTGGCATCCAAGCGGGATGTGCGGTGAACTCCCGTCTGAGTGGATGGAATTTCGCATTAACCCCAAACTTTTTATTACATTAAAAAAAAACTTTTTTTTACAGTTTTATATGCACTTCAGCCCCACGCTCATGATTTACGGGCAACCGGTGTGAAAAGGGGCAGGGAGGGAGGAGGACCTACTCGCTAGCCTGCTCCCGTGCCCGGCCAAGCTTGCCATCAACAAGTCCAGGCAGTAGGTAACCAAGGGGGTCATCCAGCCCGAATATCTGCCCCTTGACTGCGTCTGGGTGTGCCTGGAGAGGGAGAATGCGGTATCCACTGACACCGTCAAGGCCATCCATGCCCACTGCGCACCAGAGTGACGGGGTGCTTGATCGACCCCTTTAATCACATTTTAGATTGATGTTTTAAGTTTTGTTTGCAATAAGTTTTGTTTTAAGGCGGTAACTCTTTCAGGCACTGCCCCTTTTAAATTGCCCCTCAGGTTATTTAATGTAATTTATTTCTTTTGGACAAAATAATTGGAGTACAAAGCGGGAAAATGTGAAATTGCCCATCGCGGCATGGACAACAAAAAAGCTTATTGTCCAAATGGTGAGAGATTACCACGCTCTGAGGTAGAGGGATCACTACTAGGTGCACAAATCACAAAAGGTGAGTATATAGGTACAGTAAGTAATTAGGAAAAATGTTATCATTTATTGGATTGGATTTTGTTTATTGTCACGTGTACCGAGGTACAGTGAAAAGTATTTTTCTGCGAGCAGCTCAACAGATCATTAAATACATGGGAAGAAAGGGAATAAAAGAAAATACATAATAGGGCAACACAACATATATAATGTAACTACATAAGCACTGGCATCGGATGAAGCATACAGGGTGTAGTGTTAATGAGGTCAGTCCATATGAGGGTCATTTAGGAGTCTGGTGACAGTGGGGAAGAAACTGTTTTTGAGTCTGGCCGTGCGTGTTCTCAGACTTTTGTATCTCCTGCCCGATGGAAGAAGTTGGAAGAGTGAGTAAGCCGGGTGGGAGGGATCTTTGATTATGCTGCCCGCTTTCCCCAGGCAGCGGGAGGTGTAGATGGAGTCAATGGATGGGAGGCAGATTCGTGTGATGGACTGGGCGGTGTTCACGACTCTCTGAAGTTTCTTGCGGTCCTGGGCCGAGCAGTTGCCATACCAGGCTGTGATGCATGAATACCAGGCCTGTGAGGGGAATCAATTATTAAAGTAGAGAGAGGAGGCTTCATTGGTACAGGGCACTGGTGTGACCACATCTGGAACACTGTGTACAGTATTGAGCTCCTTGTCTAAGGAAGGATGTAACTGTGGAAGCGGTTCAGCGAAGATTTAATAGACTAATAGCTGGAATGGGCAGGTTGTCTTTTGAGGAAAGATTGGGAAGCCTGGGTTTGTATCTATTGGGGTTTTAGAAGAGTGAGAGGCAACTTGATTGAAACCTTTAAGATCCTGAGGGGTATTGACAGGGTGGATGTGGGGAGGATGTTTCCTCTTGTGGGAGAATCTAGAGCTGGGGGGTCACTTTAAAAATAAGGGGGTCGCCCATTTAAGACGGAGATATTTTTCCCCTCAGAGGAGGAGTGAGTCTCTGGAACTCTCTCCCTCAAAAGGCAGCGGAAGCAGAGTCTTTAGAATATTTTTACGGCAGAGGGAGATAGATTCTTGATTAACGAGGGGGGTGAAAATAATTTTCGAGGGTCGGCAGGAATGTGGGGCTGAGGTTACGCTCAGGCCAGCCTGAAGAAAATACTCAAACAGAAAGTGTCGCGCAATTAGCAAGGCTCCTACGCGGCTTGTTGCTCGTTGCCACAGCAACTCGGATTTGCAGGGCGGACTGGAACGCGCCACCGCGGAACCATGGGGGTGAGCTGGAGTGGAGATACAGGTCAGCCATCACCTAGTCAAACGGCAGGACCGGTTCAAGGGACTGCATGGGCCTCCACCTCTTCCTGTGTTCCCATGGTTCTACCCTAGGGCTGCAGTCACCTGGAGAGCCTTTGGGAGGCGGGATGAAATCAACCTTGTCCCTCACTGCAAAATGGAGCCGCCTGCCAGTTCTTTACAATGTGCACAGACTCCGGCAACAGTCCCGTAGGAGCCTGTGTGCTAATTGTGCGGCACTTTCTGTTTGAGTATTTTCTTCGGGGCTGAGGAAGTTGTTGCGATGACAAAGCAGCAACTGTCGACGGTTGTTGGTCTCTGCTGCCAGTGGTGTAACGGCCCTGAGCGAGGGAGCGGCCCACCCTCCAGGTGGCTGGCAAGCTCCAGGGGAAAGTGGCCCCGTCATTTCGAGCATTCGGCACGCAGTCCGCCCTCCCGTTTAACCTCTTCAGCTGCCTGCTGGCCCAGACGGCGCGGCAAATATAATAATGGGCGACCACCAGTCAGCCAACTAACGGCGAGGCGTTTATTGTCAACGCCAGCGCAGTATAATCCACGCCTTCATTCTCAGCACCCAATAAGAGCCTGCACTCTGCACTGAGAACACCACGCACGCTCCCCATTGGACGATTGGGTCACATGTCCCTTCCGACGCCCCCCCCCCCCTCCCATCCCCCCCCCCCAGTCAAAGGGGCTAGTGACGACACGTGGAAAATGCCGCTCGGGGATGCAGGGGCACAGGAGGAGCTGGCGACAGCTCAGAAGGAAAGCCGGGTCAACATAGCAGGGGAGCAGACGTGTAGGGTCACGAGGAGGTCAAGGGGCAACAAGTCCTGTCGCTGCATCTCCGTTGCAGGACTTGTAGAAAACCACCTTTTTGGCCAAGCTTTTCATCACCCAGCCTCGATCACGGCCCAGCCTCAGGATTTGACTGTGAGACACCCTGTGACGGTTTAAAGCTGTTCCAGAATTTTTAAAAAAGAATTCATGTACGGTACGTGGCTAGTCCGGCATTTATCGGCCATCCCTAGTCGCCCTTGAGAAGGTAGTGGTGGGCCGCCTTCCTGAGCCGCTGCAGTCCTTGAGATGTAGGTACTCCCACAGTGCTGTTAGGGAGGGGGTTTCAGGATTTTGACCCAGCGACAGTGAAGGAACGGCCGATATATTTCCCAGTCAGGATGGAGAGTGGCTTGGAGGGGGACCTCTAGGTGGTGGGGTTCCCAGGTATCTGCTGCCCTTCTGCTTCTAGATGGTAGTGGTTGTGGGCTTGGAAGGTACGGGGTAAGAAGCCCATTGACAAGTGGCGGGAAGTGAGAATCCCGACGCCAGTGAACGGCGCGGCGCTGAAAAACACGCGACTGGGAAAAAACATGGAGCACCCCACCCACTGTCTGCACCTGAGGTAATGTCATAAGCAAGCAAGATGTGGAAAGAGCAACCTTCTCACTCCATCACAGCTTATTCTAGTTGGTTCCACCGGGTGAAGAAGTGAGGGGTTTTGGGTGCTGCGATGTTTCGATACCTGCGTTGGACATGCAAAAGTGAGATTAAAAACTAAATTTTCTCCTGTGGCTACTGCGTTTTGTGCTCATGATCTCTAGATCTTTATTTCACCTTCATTCGCCAATGCAATGTTAAATCTCACTCCCACTGCACTGCTCCATCCCACTATTCAATCACACAGCCAAAGTTAGTGGCAGGAGGTCAACATGGGGAAGCGGGGCGGGGGGAAGGAACCAATGTTCTTGGTGGGGGCAGCGGCATTGGTTTACAAGGTGAGGAGATGGGTTTGCAGCAGAGGACTAATAAAAACAGGAGGGAGGGCCAGGGAAGGGATTGATCAGGTAGGGAGTTTGCAGATCCCGGAATCTTTGGCTCCGTGAGGTGGGGAGATTCAAAGGTTTTGGGAGTGAATAAAGCGAGGGAGGGAGGAATGCGATCTCTGGGCCGCAGCGGGAAGGATGGAAGTGCTGGGGATCATGAGGCTGTGGGGGTAGGCAGGACATCTGCCCCCCCCCCCCCCCCCGCCACCACCCACCCACCACCCACCACCGCCTGCTTCTGATGGACGGGTTTTCAATATGAAAAACCAAACGATTTGGCGATGGCAAAGTGAGCCTGACAGGATAGGCCCGATTGCCAGGTAATTTCTCGATGGGGTCCTTTCAGAGGTATTATGCTGCTAATTTACACACTTAAAGGATTATGACTGCTTTAGGTGTCTGCTGAGATGCCTGAAGAAAGAGACTCAATGCTGGTTTGACACTGGCTGCAATATTACCCACGAGGCCCCGGGGTACACAAATCGACCCCCCCCCCCCCAACCCCCCCACCCCCATGAGACCCATGGAACATGAGCTTCCCTGCTAGAATGCGGAGGCCCGCCCAGCTGAGGCTCATAATAATCTAATATGAAGGCCGGCCCGGAAAGGGACCGGCATGTTGGTTGTCCCTAATGGGACTTTACCGTGTGTGTGTGTGTGTGTTTACTGCCTGAGGGCAGATTGTAATGGCCGTGAATAAACCAGCGTCCCCCTACCCTCCCGCTTCTTGGCTCTTAACGGCCACCCAAATTCCTAAATCGTCCAGTTCACCCTCGCCGTGCCACGACCAGATAAACGGGGGCAATGCGGAGCGATTTCCCCCCCTCGCGTTCCGGGAGCTGCGAGCCTTTCTTACTTGTCCAGCCAGAAAGGCAAAGCGTCAGCAACTGCGACGAAAGCAGAACGCCGCAGACTCGGCAGATCTGAAATGAGAACGGGCGAGGCTAGCTCAACGTGCGCAGCGGGAGAGAAACGGAGCCCCATCGCCCCGAAACGTTAACTCTGTTTCTCTTCGCATGCGCTGCCTGACCTGCGGGGCGCTTCCAGCATTTTCTGCCGTCGCTCCTGTTGCCAAATCGGTTCAGCCGACAGATCAACAGACCCTTTAATAAATTGCTCAGCGGTGAGTGGCATATAAAAGAGATTCTCGTCATTTACAAGGATGACACCAGAACGGAGAGGACAGACTGACCAGGCTGGAGGTCCTTTCTCCAGGAATGAGCAGATTGAGGGGAGACACAACAGAAATCTTTATAATTAGGAAAAGGTTCGAAACGTACCACATGTGATTGGGACTGGCATGTTCTCATTATGACATTACCCCTTGAGCTTATTTCCGTACAAGTCACAAGGCAGCAATGCCTCATAAAGGATTGGGTAAAAACGATCTGGGTTCATTTATTAAGACTATGCATGTGAGAACAATTACACAGAGTTATAAAGCTTGAAGACGTCAGAGCTGTGCGTGTGTGCTCCGCTCGAAAGCAGAAGTGAAACCAAGAATGGATCTGATGACACATTTCCCTTCTGGTGAATGTCAAGCTGATACCCCTTAAAGTAATCGATGGTGTCAGCGCCATGGGGATGAAAGAGGTTGGTATGGATCTGGAAGCAAGGATGGGTAGGAACTTCACGTGGAATCAGTGGTGCTTTGTGATGACTTGGCAGCACGGTAGCATTGTGGATAGCACAATTGCTTCACAGCTCCAGGGTCCCAGGTTCGATTCCCGGCTTGGGCCACTGTCTGTGCGGAGTCTGCACATCCTCCCCGTGTGTGCGTGGGTTTCCTCCGGGTGCTCCGGTTTCCTCCCACAGTCCAAAGATGTGCAGGTTAGGTGGATTGGCCATGATAAATTGCCCTTAGTGTCCAAAATTGCCCTTAGTGTTGGGTAGGGTTGCTGGGTTATGGGGATAGGGTGGAGGTGTTGACCTTGGGCAGGGTGCTCTTTCCAAGAGCCGGTGCAGACTCGATGGGCCGAATGGCCTCCTTCTGCACTATAAATTCTATGAAATGCCTGTCCGTAGTGACGATGATTTCAGCATCATTGGTCACCCCCAGTCAATAGACCGCCTCTCTCTTTTGAGTTTTCTCATCCGCTCTATGCCCGTGTGTGAGTGACGATGATGTTGAAGAATATCAGGTGGCAAAGATTCTGGTCTTCTGACCTGCCTGGAGATGCCCAGCTCATCCTTCAGTACATTCTGTGCTACAATAGCTCTAAGAGGACACCGCAAAAGACGTTACGGTGCAAAAACTGTGGAAAACTTGTTGAGAAAGGATCAATTTGGAGGACATCATCAACCTCAATGTCAATGAAGTCTAAAGATATGTCTTCTGTTTTCACTGGGTTAGCCAATCTACTGAAGTGTATCTGATGTGACCATCAAGTTACCTGGCGTGTACCTGATTTCTCAGTTGTAATCTTGAATCCTTATCAACAGACGTTGAAATCTTGGCGGGGCACAGGTCAATGGTTTTCACCAAATCATCTCCAGTGCCTGAAGAAGTGGTGTTGCAATTGTACAGGGCTTTGGTGATGCCCAGGTGTCTTTAATTTCTTGTTTCTATACATTCCCAATTTCCTAGACATCTGGAGTATTGCGTCCAGTTCTGGTCTCCTTATTTGAGGGAGGATGTGGTGGCATTGGAGGCAGTTCAGAGGAGGTTCACCAGATTGATTCCGGGGATGTAAGGGATGGACGCACGAGGAGAGATTAAACCGTTTGGGCTGATACTCGCTGGCGTTTAGAAGGATGAGAGGGGATCTGATCGAGGTGTATAAAATACTAAGAGGGATTGATAAAGTAAACGTAGGCCAAATGTTCTCCCTTGTGGGCAATCTAGCCCGAGAGGTCACAGATATGGGTTGAGAGACGGAAGATTTAGAACTGAGATGAGGAGGAACTACTTCTCGCAGAGGGTGGCGAATTTGTGGAACTCGCTGCCCCATAGTGCGGTGGAATCCGAGACATTAAATGTTTTCACGAGGGAGATAGATATATTTCTTATTTTAAAACGGGTTAACGGGATATGGGGAACAGGTGGGGAAGTGGATTTGAGACCAGGAAGAGATCAGCCACAATCTGATTGAATGGTGGAGCAGGCTCGAAGGGCTGAATGGCCTAATTCTGCTCCTAATTCCTATGTTCCGATATTCCTATGGCCGGTCTCCACTACAAAACCTTTGCCAAACAAATAGGAATGCAAGTGCAAGAATGCAAACATGAATGCTAATGCTTCCCACTCAATGTTGGACTTGTTGGATTGCGTTGCAGAGATTTCGAAGCAAATGCAATTGATTTGCGTTTTTGCAGTCTGCATGCTCCCAGACCCTTTCTGTGAGACTATCTCCCGGGATAGTTATCTCCCCCGGATTGTAAAGTTGCAACGTCGATGTTTCGGACATTTGGCTGTTTCAGTGCTTTGAAGAGCTATTGGTGGCCTTTGCGTCACAGGAAGGCACATCCTTTCTCGACAACTTTCTCAGTGTTTCAGATCTTTTGAGCGAAATTGGGAATGCATAGAGACAAGAATGCAGAGAGGCGAAGGAGCATGGTCTAGCAAACCTGGCTAATTTTGCATATGATCCCAGTAACTATCACTATCTACGTCCTTCAAAGATCGTCCTTATCTTGAGGAGCTGGCATGGCTCTAATATCCTCTATGTACTAGAATCGGGACATATGCCAGCACTGGAATGAACAGAATTGAAGAAATCGATCAAAATTGATGTGACATTTCAGACCGTTGAATACCGGCCGTTCATTGCCTGCTATTTGGTGCAGATTATGGTCAAGTTTTTGCTTTGTTCATTCCACAACAACTAAATCATCTGCGTTAAAGATGCGTCCTGGTACCGTGCATGGAATGCGGCCCATGAGAGCTTGGAAGAGGCGCTGGCTGACAGATAGCCTGCAAGGAAGTCAATGGGACTTCTACAAGAAATGTACTGACCAATAAACTTGCTTTGAGGTGAATTTTGCACCTGCGAATCATGGATTTAATTCTTCCAATGTAGGTATTTTATAAGGATAACATTTCAAAGCTGCATTTAAACATTATGGGTCAGGGCACGCTCTCAATGGTCCACCCTTCTTTGTGACACATGCGACTGAGCAGCAACAATCTATGCTCTTCGACACTTCTAATGATAACTTATTTCTCCATTTTGTCCAGTTGGACCTTCAGCTTGTCTTGCGTGTGGATGCTACACTTAGGTGGTGGATCGACTGATGGACTGGCAAGTGAAATGTCACAACTCCCTTGAAGCTTCCAATAGTGGGCCAGCCGTATCCCAATTCAAGTTGGGGAATTTTGTGGATATTCTAACAATGTCCCTTTGACCTTCCTCCTTCTGTATTCCCTGGGGGTGAGTGTCAGTGGAGGTGACTTTGTGCACTTTTCCAAAGCTCTGTCCATGGACGCACCATGGGGCAATGACGCCTTTGATTTTTATTCGACAACTCCCAAAGCCGTCCGTTATAGTCGCAGCCTTCCCTGGCCCGATTTTTAAAATGATTTTTCTTTACATTCGGGTGTCCCTTGCTCGCGATCGATCCACTCTCTCGTCTCTTGTCCTCCCCGAATGAGCTAACCCGGTGCCGGTCCTCGCCTTGTGCTCCGTGTCCCGGTCACGGAGCTGACAGGATCTGTGATGCATTCTCACCGTGAGGGATCCCGTCTGCTTCACAGCTCTCTCGCTGAGCACCACTGTCTCCAAAGCTTTTCCTCACAGTCAGCACCCTGTGGCCTCAACACACACCAACGCTGCTACTCTCTTGCGGTCTGACCAAAAGGTCAAGGGTCATCTCATGCCATGTGGTGTAATTTAAGGCTGCTTACCATGTCACCTTGCTGTGACCTGCCTTACCACTGCTGACCACCATGCCTTGTTCTTATAATGACATAAGCCCTTGAGGTAATTTATTGTATTAGACACAAGGCACCAATCGCTCAACAAGGTTTTGGTTAACCTGTGGTGGGTTAATTTATTAAGTCTGGACGCATAGGAACGTCAATACAAAGTTATAAAGCTTGAAGGCATCAGAGCTGTGCGTGCGGTGCTCTGCTCAAAGCAGAAGTGAAACTAAGATTGAATCACATGACCGCTTCCATTCGAACAACGTCATGCTGATATCTCTTAGCGGCAGATTACAACAGGGCAATCCAAACCCAGGGCCCGGAAATCCACGCTGGCCCACTCATAAATTCAATGGGGGCATTCAAGAGAAACTTCTTTACCCAGAGAGTGGTGAGAATGTGGAAGTTGCCGCCTCAGGGAGTGGTTGAGGTGAATAATGTAGATGCATCAAAAAGAAAGGTGGATAATCGCATGAGGGAGAAAGGAATGGAACTATTTGTTGATGAGGTTAGCTGAGGTTGCGTGGGAGGAGGTTTGTGTGGAGCGTAGTAATGTGACTGGACTAGTTATCCAGAGGTCCAGACAAATGCTCACAGGTTCAAATCCCAACGTCACATCTGGTGGAATTTAAATTAAATTAATGAAATCTAAAGCTAGTCCCAGAGACTGTGGTAAAAACCCATCTGATTCGCTAATATCCTTTAGGGAAGGAAATCCTCCATCCTTACCCGGTCTGGCCTGCACACGACTCAATGTGTCTGACTCTTAACTGTCCTCCGAAATAGCCAACAATGGATGAGGCAACAAACAGTAACATCTCAAAGTTTTACAGGTGATACCAAGTTTGGTGGGAGTGTGAATTGTGACGAGGATGCAGGGATCCTACAGCATGATCGGGACAGGTTGGGCGAGTGGACAAATCAATAGCAGATGCAGTAGAATTTGGATTAGTGTGAGGTTATTCCCTTTGGAAGCAAAAACAGGAAGGCAGATTACTACCTGAATGGTTGTAAATTGGGAGAGGGGAGTGTGCAGCAGGACCTGGGTGTCCTTGTGCACCATTCACTGAAGGTAAGCATGCAGGTGCAGCAGGCGGTAAAGAAGGCTAATAGAACATAAGAACTAGGAGCAGGAGTAGGCCATCTGGCCCCTCGAGCCTGCTCCACCATTCAATGAGATCATGGCTGATCTTTTGTGGACTCAGCTCCACTTTCCGGCCCGAACACCATAACCCTTAATCCCTTTATTCTTCAAAAAACTATCTATCTTTACCTTAAAAACATTTAATGAAGGAGCCTCAACTGCTTCACTGGGCAAGGAATTCCATAGATTCACAACCCTTTGGGTGAAGAAGTTCCTCCTAAACTCAGTCCTAAATCTACTTCCCCTTATTTTGAGGCTATGCCCCCTAGTTCTGCTTTCACCCGCCAGTGGAAACAACCTGCCCGCATCTATCCTATCTATTCCCTTCATAATCTGATATGTTTCTATAAGATCCCCCCTCATCCTTCTAAATTCCAACGAGTACAGTCCCAGTCTACTCAACCTCTCCTCGTAATCCAACCCCTTCAGCTCTGGGATTAACCGAGTGAATCTCCTCTGCACACCCATGGTATGTTGGCCTTCATTGCGAGAGGTTTCGAGTATAGAAGCAGGGATGTGTTGCTGCAATTGTACAGGGCCTTGGTGAGGCCACACCTGGAGTAGTGTGTGCAGTTTTGGTCTTCTTCTCTGAGGAAGGATGTTCTTGCTCTCGAGGGAGTGCAGCGAAGGTTTACCAGACTGATTCCAGGGATGGCGGGATTGTCATATGAGGAGAGATTGACTAGGTTGGGATTGTGCTCGCTGGAGTTCAGAAGAATGAGGGGGGATCTCATGGAGACTTATAAAATTCTAACAGAACTACACAGGGTAGATGCAGGGAAGATGTTACCAATGATGGGTGTGTCCGGAACCAGGGGTCACAGCCTGAGGATTCAGGGTAAACCATTTCAGACAGAGATAAGGAGACATTTCTTCACACAAAGAGTGGTGAGCCTGTGGAATTCATTGCCACAGGAAGTAGTTGATGCTAAAACTTTGAATATATTCAAGAGGCGGCTGGATATAGCACTTGGGGAGAATGGGATCAAAGGCTATGGGGAGAAAGCAGGATTAGGCTATTGAGTTGGATGATCAGCAATGTTCGTGATGAATGGCAGAGCAGGCTCGAAGGGCCAAAAGGCCTCCTCCTGCTCCTATCTTCTATGTATCTCAGCCATTGCACAAGTGTTGGCAACACGGTAGCATTGTGGGAAGCACAATTGCTTCACAGCTCCAGGGTCCCAGGTTCGATTCCAGCTTGGGTCACTGCCTGTGCGGAGTCTGCACATCCTCCCCGTGTGTGCGTGGGTTTCCTCCGGGTGCTCCGGTTTCCTCCCACAGTCCAGAGATGTGCGGGTTAGGTGGATTGGCCATGATAAATTGCCCTTAGTGTCCAAAATTGTCCTTAGTGTTGGGTGGGGTTACTGGGTTATGGGGATAGGGTGGAGGTGTTGACCTTGGGTAGGGTGCTCTTTCCAAGAGCCGGTGCAGACTCGATGGGCCGAATGGCCTCCTTCTGCACTGTAAATTCTATGAAGTGCAGTTAGAGATGGGAACTGAATGCCAGCCCTGCCAGTGAAACCCGAATCCCACGCATAAAGAAAAACCCGGGAGATTTTCCCGTTTTAATAATCCCTTTTCATGGGATGTGGACGTCACTGGCGAGGTCAACATTTGGCGCAGATGGACCGAATGGCCATTCCCCGTGCTGTGGTATGTTACGCAAGTGATCTTCCCAACAATACTTGTCACGGGTAACCTTCCGCAACTGGTCACCCGAACTCTGCATTCTGCCGTTCGTGGCCGTTTCATCGCATCCGGCTTGGGAACGATTGTGGGGGACGGGAGGTGCAGGCGGAGAGCGAGCATTTAAAAGAAGCCTTTCGCTTAACCCCAAAAGAGGAAGTTGTCAGCGGAGCTATCCTGGCCAGTGGCAAGCTACAAAACCCGGAGCTTGGAGACGACGAAGGATTGTCTGCGGATCTGTTCATCTGTTTCAGCGCCACCTGGCCATTTCAAATCAAATCAATTGCAGATTGACACCATCCCTCAATCCAATCCCCCCCCCCCCCCCCCCCCCCCCCGTCCCCTCCCCTCCCCACCCCACTCCTTTCCCCCTGGGGCCCCAGGAACTAGCAGTCCCATAGCATCTTGCTCCCCCCCCGCCCCCGCACCTCCTCAGCTAAATTGTAATTCCTACCCACAGCGAATCTTCTCGTTGCTGTTCGGCCACAGGAGGAATCGCAGCCAAGCCCAGTTCGCCTTGCTTTTCGCTCAGTAAGCGTTTCCCACAGGGGGGGGGGGTTCATGGGGCTGCGACCAGGGGGGTGCACTTTGTTTTCCACTCCTCGTCCTGCAATGAGACAGCATTTATCCGCCCCCCCCCCCCCCCATCTGCCCTCACTCCCACCACAGCTGTCCCAGTCAACATCGGAGCAGTGATCAGAGCTGGACCTCATGGCTCAATCGTACTCTGAGCAGTGCACTTGCCCACTCCAGCTGCCCGTGCACTGTGACAGTTGCATTACTGGCAGTAATAATGCAAGAACATTCCAGAGGAATTGTTTCAAGAATTTCTGATGCAGTTGGAGTAACGTCCAGCGCTGGCTGCTTGAAGCAGAATATCATACACTGTAAATGCTAACCTTGGATAAGTTAGAACATAGAACGTTACAGTGCAGTACAGGCCCTTCGGCCCTCGATGTTGCGCCGACCTGTGAAACCACTCTAAAGCCCATCTACACTATTCCCTTATCGTCCATATGTCTATCCAATGACCATTTAAATGCCCTTAGTGTTGGCGAGTCCACTACTACTGCAGGCAGGGCATTCCACGCCCTTACTACTCTCTGAGTAAAGAACCTACCTCTGACATCTGTCCTATATCTATCTCCACTCAATTTAAAGCTATGTCCCCTCGTGCCATCACCATCCGAGGACAAAGGCTCTCACTGTCCACCCTATCCAATCCTCTGATCATCTTGTATGCCTCAATTAAGTCACCTCTTAACCTTCTTCTCTCTAACGAAAACAGCCTCAAGTCCCTCAGCCTTTCCTCATAAGATCTTCCCTCCATACCAGGCAACATTCTGGTAAATCCGCTCTGCACCCTTTCCAATGCTTCCACATCCTTCCTATAATGCTGCGACCAGAATTGAACGCAATACTCCAAATGCAGCCTCACCAGAGTTTTGTACAGCTGCAACATGACCTCATGGCTCCAAAACTCAATCCCTCTACCAATAAAAACTAACACACCATACACCTTCTTAACAACCCTCTCAACCTGGGTGGCAACTTTCAGGGATCTATGTACATGGACACCGAAATCTCTCTGCTCATCCACACTGCCAAGAATCTTACCATTAGCCCAGTACTCTGTCTTCCTGTTGTTCCTTCCAAAATGAATCACTTCACACTTTTCTGCATTAAACTCCATTTGCCACCTCTCAGCCCAGCGCTGCAGCTTATCTATGTCCCTCTGTAACCTGTAACATCCTTCCGCACTGTCCACAACTCCACCGACTTTAGTGTCATCTGCAAATTTACTCACCAATCCTTCTACGCTCTCTTCCAGGTCATTTATAAAAATGACAAATAGCAGTGGCCCCAAAACAGATCCTGTGGTACACCACTAGTAACTGGACTCCAGTCTGAACACTTCCCATCAACCACCACCCTTTGTCTTCTTCCAGCTAGCCAATTTCTGATCCAAACTGCTAAATCTCCCTGAATCCCATGCCTCCGTATTTTCTGTGGTAGCCTACCGTGGGGAACCTTATCAAACGCTTTACTGAAATCCATATACACCACATCAACTGCTTTACCCTCATCCACCTGTTTGGTCACCTTCTCAAAGAACTCAATAAGGTTTGTGAGGCACGACCTACCCTTCACAAAACCGTGTTGACTATCTTTAATCAAATTATTGCTTTCCAGATGATTATACATCCTATCTCTTATAAACCTTACAAGATTTTGCCCACAACAGAAGTAAGGCTCACTGGTCTATAGTTACCTGGGTTTTTTTTTAACAATACAGCGCAGTACAGGCCCTTCGGCCCACAATGTTGCACCGAAACAAAAGCCATCTAACCTACACTATGCCATTATCATCCATATGTTTATCCAATAAACTTTTAAATGCCCTCAATGTTGGCGAGTTCACTACTGTAGCAGGTAGGGCATTCCACGGCCTCACTACTCTTTGCGTAAAGAACCTACCTCTGACCTCTGTCCTATATCTATTACCCCTCAGTTTAAAGCTATGTCCCCTCGTGCCAGCCATTTCCATCCGCGGGAGAAGGCTCTCACTGTCCACCCTATCTAACCCCCTGATCATTTTGTATGCCTCTATTACGTCTCCTCTTAACCTTCTTCTCTCCAACGAAAACAACCTCAAGTCCATCAGCCTTTCCTCATAAGATTTTCCCTCCATACCAGGCAACATCCTGGTAAATCTCCTCTGCACCCGCTCCAAAGCCTCCACGTCCTTCCTATAATGCGGTGACCAGAACTGTACGCAATACTCCAAATGCGGCCGTACCAGAGTTCTGTACAGCTGCAACATGACCTCCCGACTCCGGAACTCAATCCCTCTACCAATAAAGGCCAACACTCCATAGGCCTTCTTCACAACCCTATCAACCTGGGTGGCAACTTTCAGGGATCTATGTCCATGGACACCTAGATCCCTCTGCTCATCCACACTTTCAAGAACTTTACCATTAGCCAAATATTCCGCATTCCTGTTATTCCTTCCAAAGTGAATCACCTCACACTTCTCTACATTAAACTCCATTTGCCACCTCTCAGCCCAGCTCTGCAGCTTATCTATATCCCTCTGTAACCTGCTACATCCTTCCACACTATCGACAACACCACCGACTTTAGTATCGTCTGCAAATTTACTCACCCACCCTTCTGCGCCTTCCTCTAGGTCATTGATAAAAATGACAAACAGCAACGGCCCCAGAACAGATCCTTGTGGTACTCCACTTGTGACTGTACTCCATTCTGAACATTTCCCATCAACCACCACCCTCTGTCTTCTTTCAGCTAGCCAATTTCTGATCCACATCTCTAAATCACCCTCAATCCCCAGCCTCCGTATTTTTTGCAATAGCCTACCGTGGGGAACCTTATCAAACGCTTTGCTGAAATCCATATACACCACATCAACTGCTCTACTCCCCTTCTTGAACAAGGGGACAACATTTGCTATCCTCCAGTCTTCTGGCACTATTCCTGTTGACAAAGATGACTTAAAGATCAAAGCCAAAGGCTCAGAAATTTCCTCCCTAGCTTCCCAGAGAATCCTAGGAAAAATCCCTTCCGTGCCCAGGAGACTTATCTATTTTCACACTTTCCAGAATTGCTAATACCTCCTCCTTATGAACCTCAAGCCCTTCTAGTCTAGTGGCCTGAATATCAGTATTCTCCTCGACAACATTGTCTTTTTCCTGTGTGAATATTGACGAAAAATATTCATTTAGCACCTCACCTATCTCCTCGGACTCCAAGCACAACTTCCCACTACTGTCCTTGACTGGCCCTACTCTTACCCTAGTCATTCGTTTATTCCTGACATCTATAGAAAGCTTTAGGGTTATCCTTGATCCTACCTGCCAAAGACTTCTCATGTACCCTCCTGGCTCTTCTTAGTTCTCTCTTTAGGTCCTTCCTAGCTAACTTGGAACTCTTGAGCGCCCTATCTGAACCTTAATGTCTCATCTTTACATAAGCCTCCTTCTTCCTCTTGACAAGTGTTTCGACTGCTTTAGTAAACCACGGTTCTCTTGCTCGACCACTTCCTCCCTGCCTGACAGGTACATACTTATCAAGGACACGCATTAGCTGTTCCTTGAACAAGCTCCACATTTCCATTGTGCCTATCCCCTGCAGTTTTCCTCTCCATCTAATGCATCCTAAGTCTTGCCTCATCGCATCATAATTGCCTTTCCCCCAGATATAACTCTTGCCCTGGGATATATACCTATCCCTTTCCATCACTAAAGTAAACGTAATCGATTTGTGGTCAATATCACCAAAGTGCTCACCTACCTCCAAATCTGACACCTGTCCTCGTTCACTACCCAGTACCAAATCCAATATGGCCTCGCCTCACGTTGGCCTATCTACATACTGTGTCAGGAAACCCTCCTGCACACATTGGACAAAAACGGACCCGTCTAAAGTACTCGAACTATAGCGTTTCCAGTCAATATTTGGAAAGTTAAAGTCCCCCATAACAACTACCCTGTTGCTTCCGCTCCTATCCAGAATCATCTTTGCAATCCTTTCCTCTACATCTCTGGAACTTTTCGGAGGCCTATAGAAAACCCCTATCTGGGTGACCTCTCCTTTCCTGTTTCTAACCTCAGCCCATACTACCTCAGTAGACGAGTCCTCATCAAACGTCCTTTCTGCCACCGTAATACTGTCCTTGACTAACAATGCCACCCCTACCCCTATTTTACCACCTTCCCTGCGCTTACTGAAATATCTAAACCCCGGCACCTGCAACAACCATTCCTGTCCCTGCTCTATCCATGTCTGAATGTTCATGGCAATGTGGACATGGAGAGGGCGTTTCCTCTTGTGGGCGAGCCCAGAATTAGTGGGGGGGGGGGGGCACAGTTTTAAAATGAGGGGGGTCGCCCTTTTAGGGCAGAGACGAGGAGAATTTGTTTTCTCTCAGAGGGCTGTGTGACTTTGGAACCCTTGGCCTCAGAAGGCGGTGTAGGTCCGGGGTCACTGAATATTTTCAAGACGGAGACAGATAGATTCTTGTTCGACGAGGGAATCAAATGTTATCGGCAGGGGCCGGGGGGGGGGGGGGGGGGGGGGGGGTGGGAATGCGGCATTTGCAACACAAACAAATCAGTCGCGATCTTATTGAATGGTGGAACAGTAGAGGGGCTGAATGGCCCACTCCCGCTCCTATTTGTGTGTTCTTTCGAGTTGAAGTGCTGTCGGTTAAAGAGACGGACGTATATTTCCATAGCACCCTTCACAGCTTCAGGACGTTGCCCATTACTGCCACTGAAGTGCTTCCTGAAGTGTAGCTATCGTTGTCGGGTATTGGTGGCCTGCCTGCCTCTCGGCCCAAAGCTCTGGGTTCAAGTCCCTCTTCAAGGCTTGATGGCCACAGAAGTCACCTGCGTCATGTGGCCAAACAGGCTGGTTATCTGTGGGGCAGCAGGGTAGCATAGTGGTTAGCACAGTGGCTTCACAGCTCCAGGGTCCCAGGTTCGATTCCGGCTTGGGTCACTGTCTGTGCGGAGCCTGCACGTTCTCCCCGTGTCTGCGTGGGTTTCCTCCGGGTGCTCCGGTTTCCTCCCACAGTCCAAAGATGTGCGGGTTAGGTGGATTGGCCATGATAAATTGCTCTTAGTGTCCAAAAAATGTTAAGTGTGGGTTACTGGATTATGGGGATAGGGTAGATACATGGGCTTGGGTAGGGTGTTCTTTGTAAGGGCCGGTGCAGACTCGATGGGCCAAATGGCCTCCTTCTGCGCTGTAAACTCTATGATTCTATCTCCCAATTAGCCGTCCATTTTTAAAATTCATTCATGGGGTGTGGGAGACCTGGACAGCCCAGCATTTGTTGCCCATCCCTAATTGCCCTTGAACCGAGTAGCTCTGATGGCCTTTTCAGAGGGCATTTTACAAGTCCGCCACATTGCTGTGGGTCTGGAGTCATGTGTAGGCCAGACCGGGGTAAGGACGGCAGATAACCTTCCCTCAAGGGGCGTTAATGAACCAGATGGGTTTTTACAACAATGGACAATAGTTTCATTGCCACCATTAGGCTTTCAATTCCAGATTCTTATTATTGAATTCAAATCCCATCAGGTGCGGGGTGCCCAGAGCGTGACCTTGGGTTTCTGGAGTACCATTCCAGTGACAATCCCACTGCACCATCACTTTACAGAGAAGACACTGGAGAAGGCAACGGTTACCCACTGCAGTACTTTGCTTCGGCATAACCATGGACCAATGCCATGGAATTCCATGGTCACTGATGCCCTCTTAGGGAAGGGTATCGGAAAAGGGGAGTCACTTTTGTAATGTAGGGATTTCCAGGGTGTCAATTTGTGCACAGCAAGCTCCCACAAGCAGCAATACAATAATGAACAGACAACCGAATGATAGTCAGCAGGTGGTGCTTTCAGAATTCACTCCTGAAACAAAATCTAGGTTGAATACTCCCAGCGTTGTTGCTGAGGGAGCGCCGGACTGTTGGAGCGCCGCAGTGTTGGATCGCCGCACCGTTGGAGCGCCGCACTGTTGGAGCGCTGCGCTGTCGGAGCGCCGCGCTGTCGGAGAGCCACACTGTCGGAGCGCCGCAGTGTTGGAAAGCCACACTGTTGAAGTGCCGCGCTGTTGGAGTGCCGCACTGATGGAGCGCCGCAGTGTTGGAGGGCCACACTGTTGAAGCGGCGCACTGTTGGAGCGGCGCTCTGTTGGAGCGCCGCACTGTTGGAGCACTGCGCTGTTGGAGCGCCGCGCTGTTGGAGCGCCGCGCTGTTGGAGCGCCGCGCTGTTGGAGTGCCGCGCTGTTGGAGCGCTGCGCTGTTGGAGTGCCGCGCTGTTGGAGCGCCGTGCTGTTGGAGTGCCGCGCTGTTGGAGAGCCGCGCTGTTGGAGCGCTGCGCTGTTGAAGCGCCGCGCTGTTGGAGTGCCATGCTGTTGGAGCGCCGCGCTGTTGGAGCGCCGCGCTGTTGGAGAGCCGCGCTGTTGGAGCGCCGAGCTGTTGGAGTGCCGCGCTGTTGGAGCGCCGCGCTGTTGAAGCGCCGCACTGTTGGAGCGCCGCGCTATTGGAGCGCCGCGCTGTTGGATCGCCGCGCTGTTGGAGCGCCGCGCTGTTGGAGCGCCGCACTGTTGGAGCGCCGCGCTGTTGGATCGCCGCGCTGTTGGAGCGCCGCACTGTTGGTGCGCCGCACTGTTGGAGGGCCACACTGTTGAAGCGGCGCACTGTTGGAGCGCCGCACTGTTGGAGCGCCGCAGTGTTGGAGCGCGGCACTGTTGGAGTGCCGCACTGTTGGAGTGCCGCGCTGTTGGAGAGCCGCATTGTTGGAGGGCCACACTGTTGAAGCGGCGCACTGTTGGAGCGCCGCGCTGTTGGAGCGCCGCGCTGTTGGAGCGCCGCACTGTTGGACCGCCGCGCTGTTGGACCGCCGCGCTGTTGGACCGCCGCGCTGTTGGAGCGCCGCGCTGTTGGAGCGCCGCGCTGTTGGAGCGCCGCACTGTTGGAGCGCCGCACTGTTGGACCGCCGCGCTGTTGGAGCGCCGCACTGTTGGAGCGCCGCACTGTTGGAGCGCCGCGCTGTTGGAGCGCCGCGCTGTTGGACCGCCGCGCTGTTGGAGCGCCGCACTGTTGGAGCGCCGCACTGTTGGAGCGCCGCGCTGTTGGAGCGCCGCGCTGTTGGACCGCCGCACTGTTGGAGCGCCGCACTGTTGGAGCGCCGCACTGTTGGAGTGCCGCGCTGTTGGAGTGCCGCATTGTTGGAGCGCCGCACTATTGGAGCGCCGCGCTGTTGGATCGCCGCACTGTTGGAGCGCCGCACTGTGGGAGCGCCGTGCTGTTGGAGCGCCGCACTGTTGGAGCGCCGCACTATTGGAGCGCCGCGCTGTTGGAGCGCCGTGCTGTTGGAGCGGCGTGCTGTTGGAGCGCCGTGCTGTTGGAGCGCCGCGCTGTTGGAAAGCCGCGCTGTTGGAGCGCCGCGCTGTTGGAGCGCCGCGCTGTTGGAGCGCCGCGCTGTTGGAGCGCCGCGCTGTTGGAGCGCCGCGCTGTTGGAGGGCCGCGCTGTTGAAGCGCCGCGCCGCGCTGTTGGAGCGCCGCGATGTTGGACCGCCGCGCTGTTGGACCACCGCGCTGATGGAGCGCCGCGCTGTTGGACCGCCGCGCTGTTGGAGAGCCGCGCTGTTGGAGCGCCGCGCTGTTGGAGCGCCGCGCTGTTGGAGCGCCGCGCTGTTGGACCGCCGCGCTGTTGGAGGGGCGCGCTGTTGGAGCGCTGTGCTGTTGGAGCGCCGTGCTGTGCGAGCGCCGTGCTGTTGGAGCGCCACGCTGTTGGAGCGCCGCGCTGTTGGAGCGCCGCGCTGATGGAGCGCCGCGCTGTTGGAGTGCCGGGCTGTTGGAGCGGCGGCCTGTTGGAGCGGCGGCCTGTTGGAGCGCCGCGCTGATGGAGCGCCGTGCTGTTGGAGCGCCGTGCTGTTGGAGCGCCGTGCTGTTGGAGCACCGTGCTGTTGGAGCGCCGGCTGATGGAGCGCCGCGCTGTTGGAGTGCCGTGCTGTTGGAGCGCCGCGCTGTTGGAGCGCAGCGCTGTTGGAGTGCCGCGCTGTTGGAGCGCCGCGCTGTTGGAGTGCCGCGCTGTTGGAGCGCTGCGCTGTTAAAGTGCCGCGCTGTTGGAGCGCCGCGCTTTTGGAGTGCCGCGCTGTTGGAGCGCCGCGCTGTTAAAGAGCCGCGCTGTTGGAGCGCCGCGCTGTTGGAGTGCCGCGCTGTTGGAGCGCCGCGCTGTTAAAGTGCCGCGCTGCTGGAGCGCCGCGCTGTTGGAGCGCCGTGCTGTTGGAGTGCCGCGCTGTTGGAGCGCTGCGCTGTTAAAGTGCCGCGCTGTTGGAGCGCCGCGCTCTTGGAGCGCCGCGCTGTTGGACCGCCGCGCTGTTGGAGAGCCGCGCTGTTGGAGCGCCGCGCTGTTGGAGCGCCGCTCTGTTGGACTGCCGCGCTGTTGGAGAGCCACGCTGTTGGAGCGGCGCGCTGTTGGAGCGCCGCGCTGTTGGAGTGCCACGCTGTTGGAGCGCCGGGCTGTTGGAGCGCCGTGCTGTTGGAGCACCGCGCTGTTGAAGCGCCGTGCTGCGCTGTTGGAGCGCCGCGCTGTTGGAGCGCCGCGCTGTTGGACCGCCGCGCTGCTGGAGCGCCGCGCTGTTGGACCACTGCGCTGTTGAAGCGCCGCGCTGTTGGAGAGCCGCGCTGTTGGAGAGCCGCGCTGTTGGAGTGCCGCAGTGATGGAGCGCCGCAGTGTTGGAGGGCCACACCGTTGAAGCGGCGCGCTGTTGGAGCGCCGCGCTGTTGGAGCGCCGCGCTGTTGGAGTGCCGCGCTGTTGGAGCGCTGCGCTGTTAAAGTGCCGCGCTGTTGGAGCGCCGCGCTTTTGGAGTGCCGTGCTGTTGGAGCGCCGCGCTGTTAAAGAGCCGCGCTGTTGGAGCGCCGCGCTGTTGGAGTGCCGCGCTGTTGGAGCGCCGCGCTGTTAAAGTGCCGCGCTGCTGGAGCGCCGCGCTGTTGGAGCGCCGCGCTGTTGGAGAGCCGCGCTGTTGGAGCGCCCCGCTGTTGGAGCGCTGCGCTGTTAAAGTGCCGCGCTGTTGGACCGCCGCGCTGTTGGAGCGCCGCGCTGTTGGAGCGCTGCGCTGTTAAAGTGCCGCGCTGTTGGAGCGCCGCGCTGTTGGAGCGCCGCGCTGTTGGAGAGCCGCGCTGTTGGAGTGCCGCACTGATGGAGCGCCGCAGTGTTGGAGGGCCACACCGTTGAAGCGGTGCGCTGTTGGAGCGCCGCGCTGTTGGAGCGCCGCGCTGTTGGAGTGCCGCGCTGTTGGAGCGCTGCGCTGTTAAAGTGCCGCGCTGTTGGAGCGCCGCGCTTTTGGAGTGCCGCGCTGTTGGAGCGCCGCGCTGTTAAAGAGCCGCGCTGTTGGAGCGCCGCGCTGTTGGAGTGCCGCGCTGTTGGAGTGCCGCGCTGTTAAAGTTCCGCGCTGCTGGAGCGCCGCGCTGTTGGAGCGCCGCGCTGTTGGAGTGCCGCGCTGTTGGAGCGCTGCGCTGTTAAAGTGCCGCGCTGTTGGAGCGCCGCGCTGTTGGAGCGCCGCGCTGTTGGACCGCCGCGCTGTTGGAGAGCCGCGCTGTTGGAGCGCCGCGCTGTTGGAGCGCCGCTCTGTTGGACTGCCGCGCTGTTGGAGAGCCACGCTGTTGGAGCGGCGCGCTGTTGGAGCGCCGCGCGGTTGGAGTGCCACGCTGTTGGAGCGCCGGGCTGTTGGAGCGCCGTGCTGTTGGAGCGCCGCGCTGTTGAAGCGCCGCGCTGCGCTGTTGGAGCGCCGCGCTGTTGGACCGCCGCGCTGTTGGACCGCCGCGCTGCTGGAGCGCCGCGCTGTTGGACCGCTGCGCTGTTGAAGCGCCGCGCTGTTGGAGAGCTGCGCTGTTGGAGAGCCGCGCTGTTGGAGTGCCGCACTGATGGAGCGCCGCAGTGTTGGAGGGCCACACCGTTGAAGCGGTGCGCTGTTGGAGCGCCGCGCTGTTGGAGCGCCGCGCTGTTGGAGTGCCGCACTGTTGGAGCGCCGCACTGTTGGAGCGCCGCACTGTTAGAGCGCCGCGCTGTTGGAGCGCCGCGCTGTTGGACCGCCGCGCTGTTGGAGCGCCGCATTGTTGGACCGCCGCGCTGTTGGACCGCCGCGCTGTTGGAGCGCCGCACTGTTGGAGCGCCGCACTGTTGGAGCGCCGCACTGTTGGAGCGCCACAATGTCGGACCGCCGCGTTGTTGGAGCCCCGCGCTGTTGGAGTGCCGCTCTGTTAGAGAGCCGCGCTGTTGGAGAGCTGCGCTGTTGGAGAGCCGCACTGTTGGTGAGCTGCGCTGTTGGAGTGCCGCGCTGTTGGAGCGCCGCGCTGTTGGAGAGCCGCGATGTTGGAGAGCCGCGCTGTTGGAGCGCCCCGCTGTTGGAGCGCTGCGCTGTTGGAGCGCCGCGCTGTTGGAGCGCCGCGCTGTTGGAGAGCCGCGCTGTTGGAGCTACGCGCTGTTGGACCGCCGCGCTGTTGTAGCGCCGCACTGTTGGAGAGCCGCGCTGTAGGAGCGCCCCGCTGTTGGAGCGCCGCACTGTTAAAGTGCCGCGCTGTTGGAGCGCCGCGCTGTTGGACCGCCGCGCTGTTGGAGTGCCGCACTGATGGAGCGCCGCAGTGTTGGAGGGCCACACTGTTGAAGCGGCGCACTGTTGGAGCGGCGCTCTGTTGGAGCGCCGCACTGTTGGAGCACTGCGCTGTTGGAGCGCCGCGCTGTTGGAGCGCCGCGCTGTTGGAGCGCCGCGCTGTTGGAGTGCCGCGCTGTTGGAGCGCTGCGCTGTTGGAGTGCCGCGCTGTTGGAGCGCCGTGCTGTTGGAGTGCCGCGCTGTTGGAGAGCCGCGCTGTTGGAGCGCTGCGCTGTTGAAGCGCCGCGCTGTTGGAGTGCCATGCTGTTGGAGCGCCGCGCTGTTGGAGCGCCGCGCTGTTGGAGAGCCGCGCTGTTGGAGCGCCGAGCTGTTGGAGTGCCGCGCTGTTGGAGCGCCGCGCTGTTGAAGCGCCGCACTGTTGGAGCGCCGCGCTATTGGAGCGCCGCGCTGTTGGATCGCCGCGCTGTTGGAGCGCCGCGCTGTTGGAGCGCCGCACTGTTGGAGCGCCGCGCTGTTGGATCGCCGCGCTGTTGGAGCGCCGCACTGTTGGTGCGCCGCACTGTTGGAGGGCCACACTGTTGAAGCGGCGCACTGTTGGAGCGCCGCACTGTTGGAGCGCCGCAGTGTTGGAGCGCGGCACTGTTGGAGTGCCGCACTGTTGGAGTGCCGCGCTGTTGGAGAGCCGCATTGTTGGAGGGCCACACTGTTGAAGCGGCGCACTGTTGGAGCGCCGCGCTGTTGGAGCGCCGCGCTGTTGGAGCGCCGCACTGTTGGACCGCCGCGCTGTTGGACCGCCGCGCTGTTGGACCGCCGCGCTGTTGGAGCGCCGCGCTGTTGGAGCGCCGCGCTGTTGGAGCGCCGCACTGTTGGAGCGCCGCACTGTTGGACCGCCGCGCTGCTGGAGCGCCGCGCTGTTGGACCACTGCGCTGTTGAAGCGCCGCGCTGTTGGAGAGCCGCGCTGTTGGAGAGCCGCGCTGTTGGAGTGCCGCAGTGATGGAGCGCCGCAGTGTTGGAGGGCCACACCGTTGAAGCGGCGCGCTGTTGGAGCGCCGCGCTGTTGGAGCGCCGCGCTGTTGGAGTGCCGCGCTGTTGGAGCGCTGCGCTGTTAAAGTGCCGCGCTGTTGGAGCGCCGCGCTTTTGGAGTGCCGTGCTGTTGGAGCGCCGCGCTGTTAAAGAGCCGCGCTGTTGGAGCGCCGCGCTGTTGGAGTGCCGCGCTGTTGGAGCGCCGCGCTGTTAAAGTGCCGCGCTGCTGGAGCGCCGCGCTGTTGGAGCGCCGCGCTGTTGGAGAGCCGCGCTGTTGGAGCGCCCCGCTGTTGGAGCGCTGCGCTGTTAAAGTGCCGCGCTGTTGGACCGCCGCGCTGTTGGAGCGCCGCGCTGTTGGAGCGCTGCGCTGTTAAAGTGCCGCGCTGTTGGAGCGCCGCGCTGTTGGAGCGCCGCGCTGTTGGAGAGCCGCGCTGTTGGAGTGCCGCACTGATGGAGCGCCGCAGTGTTGGAGGGCCACACCGTTGAAGCGGTGCGCTGTTGGAGCGCCGCGCTGTTGGAGCGCCGCGCTGTTGGAGTGCCGCGCTGTTGGAGCGCTGCGCTGTTAAAGTGCCGCGCTGTTGGAGCGCCGCGCTTTTGGAGTGCCGCGCTGTTGGAGCGCCGCGCTGTTAAAGAGCCGCGCTGTTGGAGCGCCGCGCTGTTGGAGTGCCGCGCTGTTGGAGTGCCGCGCTGTTAAAGTGCCGCGCTGCTGGAGCGCCGCGCTGTTGGAGCGCCGCGCTGTTGGAGTGCCGCGCTGTTGGAGCGCTGCGCTGTTAAAGTGCCGCGCTGTTGGAGCGCCGCGCTGTTGGAGCGCCGCGCTGTTGGACCGCCGCGCTGTTGGAGAGCCGCGCTGTTGGAGCGCCGCGCTGTTGGAGCGCCGCTCTGTTGGACTGCCGCGCTGTTGGAGAGCCACGCTGTTGGAGCGGCGCGCTGTTGGAGCGCCGCGCGGTTGGAGTGCCACGCTGTTGGAGCGCCGGGCTGTTGGAGCGCCGTGCTGTTGGAGCGCCGCGCTGTTGAAGCGCCGCGCTGCGCTGTTGGAGCGCCGCGCTGTTGGACCGCCGCGCTGTTGGACCGCCGCGCTGCTGGAGCGCCGCGCTGTTGGACCGCTGCGCTGTTGAAGCGCCGCGCTGTTGGAGAGCTGCGCTGTTGGAGAGCCGCGCTGTTGGAGTGCCGCACTGATGGAGCGCCGCAGTGTTGGAGGGCCACACCGTTGAAGCGGTGCGCTGTTGGAGCGCCGCGCTGTTGGAGCGCCGCGCTGTTGGAGTGCCGCACTGTTGGAGCGCCGCACTGTTGGAGCGCCGCACTGTTAGAGCGCCGCGCTGTTGGAGCGCCGCGCTGTTGGACCGCCGCGCTGTTGGAGCGCCGCATTGTTGGACCGCCGCGCTGTTGGACCGCCGCGCTGTTGGAGCGCCGCACTGTTGGAGCGCCGCACTGTTGGAGCGCCGCACTGTTGGAGCGCCACACTGTTGGACCGCCGCGTTGTTGGAGCCCCGCGCTGTTGGAGTGCCGCTCTGTTAGAGAGCCGCGCTGTTGGAGAGCTGCGCTGTTGGAGAGCCGCACTGTTGGTGAGCTGCGCTGTTGGAGTGCCGCGCTGTTGGAGCGCCGCGCTGTTGGAGAGCCGCGATGTTGGAGAGCCGCGCTGTTGGAGCGCCCCGCTGTTGGAGCGCTGCGCTGTTGGAGCGCCGCGCTGTTGGAGCGCCGCGCTGTTGGAGAGCCGCGCTGTTGGAGCTACGCGCTGTTGGACCGCCGCGCTGTTGTAGCGCCGCACTGTTGGAGAGCCGCGCTGTAGGAGCGCCCCGCTGTTGGAGCGCCGCACTGTTAAAGTGCCGCGCTGTTGGAGCGCCGCGCTGTTGGACCGCCGCGCTGTTGGAGCGCCGCGCTGTTGGAGCGCCGCACTGTTGGAGCGCCGCTCTGTTGGACTGCCGCGCTGTTGGAGAGCCGCGCTGTTGGAGCGCCGCGCTGTTGGAGCGCCGCGCTGTTGGAGTGCAACGCTGTTGGAGCGCCGGGCTGTTGGAGCGGCGGTCTGTTGGAGCGGCCCGCTGTTGGAGCGCCGCGCTGTTGGAGCGCCGCGCTGTTGGAGCGCCGCGCTGTTGAAGCGCCGTGCTGCGCTGTTGGAGCGCCGCGCTGTTGGAGCGCCGCGCTGTTGGACCGCCGCGCTGCTGGAGCGCCGCGCTGTTGGACCGTTGCGCTGTTGAAGCGCCGCGCTGTTGGAGAGCCGCGCTGTTGGAGAGCCGCGCTGTTGGAGTGCCGCAGTGATGGAGCGCCGCAGTGTTGGAGGGCCACACCGTTGAAGCGGCGCGCTGTTGGAGCGCCGCGCTGTTGGAGCGCCGCGCTGTTGGAGTGCCGCGCTGTTGGAGCGCTGCGCTGTTAAAGTGCCGCGCTGTTGGAGCGCCGCGCTTTTGGAGTGCCGCGCTGTTGGAGCGCCGCGCTGTTAAAGAGCCGCTCTGTTGGAGCGCCGCGCTGTTGGAGTGCCGCGCTGTTGGAGCGCCGCGCTGTTAAAGTGCCGCGCTGCTGGAGCGCCGCGCTGTTGGAGCGCCGCGCTGTTGGAGCGCCCCGCTGTTGGAGCGCTGCGCTGTTAAAGTGCCGCGCTGTTGGACCGCCGCGCTGTTGGAGCGCCGCGCTGTTGGAGCGCTGCGCTGTTAAAGTGCCGCGCTGTTGGAGCGCCGCGCTGTTGGAGCGCCGCGCTGTTGGAGAGCCGCGCTGTTGGAGTGCCGCACTGATGGAGCGCCGCAGTGTTGGAGGGCCACACCGTTGAAGCGGTGCGCTGTTGGAGCGCCGCGCTGTTGGAGCGCCGCGCTGTTGGAGTGCCGCGCTGTTGGAGCGCTGCGCTGTTAAAGTGCCGCGCTGTTGGAGCGCCGCGCTTTTGGAGTGCCGCGCTGTTGGAGCGCCGCGCTGTTAAAGAGCCGCGCTGTTGGAGCGCCGCGCTGTTGGAGTGCCGCGCTGTTGGAGCGCCGCGCTGTTAAAGTGCCGCGCTGCTGGAGCGCCGCGCTGTTGGAGCGCCGCGCTGTTGGAGTGCCGCGCTGTTGGAGCGCTGCGCTGTTAAAGTGCCGCGCTGTTGGAGCGCCGCGCTGTTGGAGCGCCGCGCTGTTGGACCGCCGCGCTGTTGGAGAGCCGCGCTGTTGGAGCGCCGCGCTGTTGGAGCGCCGCTCTGTTGGACTGCCGCGCTGTTGGAGAGCCACGCTGTTGGAGCGGCGCGCTGTTGGAGCGCCGCGCTGTTGGAGTGCCACGCTGTTGGAGCGCAGGGCTGTTGGAGCGCCGTGCTGTTGGAGCGCCGCGCTGTTGAAGCGCCGCGCTGCGCTGTTGGAGCGCCGCGCTGTTGGAGAGCCGCGCTGTTGGAGAGCTGCGCTGTTGGAGTGCCGCAGTGATGGAGCGCCGCAGTGTTGGAGGGCCACACCGTTGAAGCGGCGCGCTGTTGGAGCGCCGCGCTGTTGGAGCGCCGCGCTGTTGGAGTGCCGCGCTGTTGGAGCGCTGCGCTGTTAAAGTGCCGCGCTGTTGGAGCGCCGCGCTTTTGGAGTGCCGCACTGATGGAGCGCCGCAGTGTTGGAGGGCCACACCGTTGAAGCGGTGCGCTGTTGGAGCGCCGCGCTGTTGGAGCGCCGCGCTGTTGGAGTGCCGCACTGTTGGAGCGCTGCGCTGTTGGAGCGCCGCACTGTTAGAGCGCCGCGCTGTTGGAGCGCCGCGCTGTTGGACCGCCGCGCTGTTGGAGCGCCGCATTGTTGGACCGCCGCGCTGTTGGACCGCCGCGCTGTTGGAGCGCCGCACTGTTGGAGCGCCGCACTGTTGGAGCGCCGCACTGTTGGAGCGCCACACTGTTGGACCGCCGCGTTGTTGGAGCCCCGCGCTGTTGGAGTGCCGCTCTGTTAGAGAGCCGCGCTGTTGGAGAGCTGCGCTGTTGGAGAGCCGCACTGTTGGTGAGCTGCGCTGTTGGAGTGCCGCGCTGTTGGAGCGCCGCGCTTTTGGAGCGCCGCGCTGTTGGAGCGCCGCGCTGTTGGAGAGCCGCGCTGTTGGAGTGCCGCACTGATGGAGCGCCGCAGTGTTGGAGGGCCACACCATTGAAGCGGTGCGCTGTTGGAGCGCCGCGCTGTTGGAGCGCCGCGCTGTTGGAGTGCCGCGCTGTTGGAGCGCCGCGCTGTTAAAGTGCCGCGCTGTTGGAGCGCCGCGCTGTTGGAGTGCCGCGCTGTTGGAGCGCCGCGCTGTTAAAGTGCCGCGCTGCTGGAGCGCCGCGCTGTTGGAGCGCCGCGCTGTTGGAGTGCCGCGCTGTTGGAGCGCTGCGCTGTTAAAGTGCCGCGCTGTTGGAGCGCCGCGCTGTTGGAGCGCCGCGCTGTTGGACCGCCGCGCTGTTGGAGAGCCGCGCTGTTGGAGCGCCGCGCTGTTGGAGCGCCGCTCTGTTGGACTGCCGCGCTGTTGGAGAGCCACGCTGTTGGAGCGGCGCGCTGTTGGAGCGCCGCGCTGTTGGAGTGCCACGCTGTTGGAGCGCAGGGCTGTTGGAGCGCCGTGCTGTTGGAGCGCCGCGCTGTTGAAGCGCCGCGCTGCGCTGTTGGAGCGCCGCGCTGTTGGACCGCCGCGCTGTTGGAGCGCTGCGCTGTTAAAGTGCCGCGCTGTTGGAGCGCCGCGCTTTTGGAGTGCCGCGCTGTTGGAGCGCCGCGCTGTTAAAGAGCCGCTCTGTTGGAGCGCCGCGCTGTTGGAGTGCCGCGCTGTTGGAGCGCCGCGCTGTTGAAGCGCCGCGCTGCGCTGTTGGAGCGCCGCGCTGTTGGACCGCCGCGCTGTTGGACCGCTGCGCTGTTGAAGCGCCGCGCTGTTGGAGAGCTGCGCTGTTGGAGAGCCGCGCTGTTGGAGTGCCGCACTGATGGAGCGCCGCAGTGTTGGAGGGCCACACCGTTGAAGCGGTGCGCTGTTGGAGCGCCGCGCTGTTGGAGCGCCGCGCTGTTGGAGTGCCGCACTGTTGGAGCGCTGCACTGTTGGAGCGCCGCACTGTTAGAGCGCCGCGCTGTTGGAGCGCCGCGCTGTTGGACCGCCGCGCTGTTGGAGCGCCGCATTGTTGGACCGCCGCGCTGTTGGACCGCCGCGCTGTTGGAGCGCCGCACTGTTGGAGCGCCGCACTGTTGGAGCGCCGCACTGTTGGAGCGCCACACTGTTGGACCGCCGCGTTGTTGGAGCCCCGCGCTGTTGGAGTGCCGCTCTGTTAGAGAGCCGCGCTGTTGGAGAGCTGCGCTGTTGGAGAGCCGCACTGTTGGTGAGCTGCGCTGTTGGAGTGCCGCGCTGTTGGAGCGCCGCGCTGTTGGAGAGCCGCGCTGTTGGAGAGCCGCGCTGTTGGAGCGCCCCGCTGTTGGAGCGCTGCGCTGTTGGAGCGCCGCGCTGTTGGAGCGCCGCGCTGTTGGAGAGCCGCGCTGTTGGAGCTACGCGCTGTTGGACCGCCGCGCTGTTGTAGCGCCGCACTGTTGGAGAGCCGCGCTGTAGGAGCGCCCCGCTGTTGGAGCGCCGCACTGTTAAAGTGCCGCGCTGTTGGAGCGCCGCGCTGTTGGACCGCCGCGCTGTTGGAGCGCCGCGCTGTTGGAGCGCCGCTCTGTTGGACTGCCGCGCTGTTGGAGAGCCGCGCTGTTGGAGCGCCGCGCTGTTGGAGCGCCGTGCTGTTGGAGTGCAACGCTGTTGGAGCGCCGGGCTGTTGGAGCGGCGGTCTGTTGGAGCGGCGCGCTGTTGGAGCGCCGCGCTGTTGGAGCGCCGCGCTGTTGGAGCGCCGCGCTGTTGAAGCGCCGCGCTGCGCTGTTGGAGCGCCGCGATGTTGGAGCGCCGCGCTGTTGGAGCTGCGCGCTTTTGGAGCGCCGCGCTGTTGGAGCGCCGCGCTGTTGGACCGCCGCGCTGTTGGAGCGCCGCGCTGATGGACCGCCGCGCTGATGGAGAGCCGCGCTGTTGGAGCGCCGTGCTGTTGGAGCGCCGCGCTGTTGGAGCGCCGCGCTGTTGGACCGCCGCGCTGTTGGAGTGCCGCGCTGTTGGAGCGCCGCGCTATTGGAGCGCCGCGCTATTGGATCGCCGCGCTGTTGGAGCGCCGCGCTGTTGGAGCGCCGCACTGTTGGAGCGCCGCGCTGTTGGAGCGCCGCGCTGTTGGATCGCCGCGCTGTTGGAGCGCCGCACTGTTGGTGCGCCGCACTGTTGGAGGGCCACGCTGTTGGAGTGCCGCGCTGTTGGAGAGCCGCATTGTTGGAGGGCCACACTGTTGAAGCGGCGCACTGTTGAAGCGGCGCACTGTTGGAGCGCCGCGCTGTTGGAGCGCCGCGCTGTTGGACCGCCGCGCTGTTGGACCGCCGCGCTGTTGGACCGCCGCGCTGTTGGACCGCCGCGCTGTTGGAGCGCCGCGCTGTTGGAGCGCCGCGCTGTTGGAGCGCCGCGCTGTTGGACCGCCGCACTGTTGGAGCGCCGCTCTGTTGGACCGCCGCGCTGTTGGAGCGCCGCACTGTTGGAGCGCCGCGCTGTTGGAGCGCCGCGCTGTTGGAGCGCCGCGCTGTTGGACCGCCGCGCTGTTGGAGCGCCGCACTGTTGGAGCGCCGCGCTGTTGGAGCGCCGCGCTGTTGGAGCGCCGCACTGTTGGAGCGCCGCACTGTTGGAGCGCCGCACTGTTGGAGCGCCACACTGTTGGACCGCCGCGTTGTTGGAGCCCCGCGCTGTTGGAGTGCCGCTCTGTTAGAGAGCCGCGCTGTTGGAGAGCTGCGCTGTTGGAGAGCCGCACTGTTGGTGAGCTGCGCTGTTGGAGTGCCGCGCTGTTGGAGCGCCGCGCTGTTGGAGAGCCGCGCTGTTGGAGAGCCGCGCTGTTGGAGCGCCCCGCTGTTGGAGCGCTGCGCTGTTGGAGCGCCGCGCTGTTGGAGCGCCGCGCTGTTGGAGAGCCGCGCTGTTGGAGCTACGCGCTGTTGGACCGCCGCGCTGTTGTAGCGCCGCACTGTTGGAGAGCCGCGCTGTAGGAGCGCCCCGCTGTTGGAGCGCCGCACTGTTAAAGTGCCGCGCTGTTGGAGCGCCGCGCTGTTGGACCGCCGCGCTGTTGGAGCGCCGCGCTGTTGGAGCGCCGCTCTGTTGGACTGCCGCGCTGTTGGAGAGCCGCGCTGTTGGAGCGCCGCGCTGTTGGAGCGCCGTGCTGTTGGAGTGCAACGCTGTTGGAGCGCCGGGCTGTTGGAGCGGCGGTCTGTTGGAGCGGCGCGCTGTTGGAGCGCCGCGCTGTTGGAGCGCCGCGCTGTTGGAGCGCCGCGCTGTTGAAGCGCCGCGCTGCGCTGTTGGAGCGCCGCGATGTTGGAGCGCCGCGCTGTTGGAGCTGCGCGCTTTTGGAGCGCCGCGCTGTTGGAGCGCCGCGCTGTTGGACCGCCGCGCTGTTGGAGCGCCGCGCTGATGGACCGCCGCGCTGATGGAGAGCCGCGCTGTTGGAGCGCCGTGCTGTTGGAGCGCCGCGCTGTTGGAGCGCCGCGCTGTTGGACCGCCGCGCTGTTGGAGTGCCGCGCTGTTGGAGCGCCGCGCTATTGGAGCGCCGCGCTATTGGATCGCCGCGCTGTTGGAGCGCCGCGCTGTTGGAGCGCCGCACTGTTGGAGCGCCGCGCTGTTGGAGCGCCGCGCTGTTGGATCGCCGCGCTGTTGGAGCGCCGCACTGTTGGTGCGCCGCACTGTTGGAGGGCCACGCTGTTGGAGTGCCGCGCTGTTGGAGAGCCGCATTGTTGGAGGGCCACACTGTTGAAGCGGCGCACTGTTGAAGCGGCGCACTGTTGGAGCGCCGCGCTGTTGGAGCGCCGCGCTGTTGGACCGCCGCGCTGTTGGACCGCCGCGCTGTTGGACCGCCGCGCTGTTGGACCGCCGCGCTGTTGGAGCGCCGCGCTGTTGGAGCGCCGCGCTGTTGGAGCGCCGCGCTGTTGGACCGCCGCACTGTTGGAGCGCCGCTCTGTTGGACCGCCGCGCTGTTGGAGCGCCGCACTGTTGGAGCGCCGCGCTGTTGGAGCGCCGCGCTGTTGGAGCGCCGCGCTGTTGGACCGCCGCGCTGTTGGAGCGCCGCACTGTTGGAGCGCCGCGCTGTTGGAGCGCCGCGCTGTTGGAGCGCCGCGCTGTTGGACCGCCGCACTGTTGGAGCGCCGCACTGTTGGAGCGCCGCGCTGTTGGAGTGCCGCGCTGTTGGAGTGCCGCACTGTTGGAGCGCCGCACTGTTGGAGCGCCGCGCTGTTGGATCGCCGCACTGTTGGAGCGCCGCGCTGTGGGAGCGCCGTGCTGTTGGAGCGCCGCGCTGTTGGAGCGCCGCACTATTGGAGCGCCGCGCTGTTGGAGCGCCGTGCTGTTGGAGCGGCGTGCTGTTGGAGCGCCGTGCTGTTGGAGCGCCGCGCTGTTGGAAAGCCGCGCTGTTGGAGCGCCGCGCTGTTGGAGCGCCGCGCTGTTGGAGCGCCGCGCTGTTGGAGCGCCGCGCTGATGGAGGGCCGCGCTGTTGAAGCGCCGCGCTGCGCTGTTGGAGCGCCGCGATGTTGGACCGCCGCGCTGTTGGACCGCCGCGCTGATGGAGCGCCGCGCTGTTGGACCGCCGCGCTGTTGGAGAGCCGCGCTGTTGGAGCGCCGCGCTGTTGGAGCGCCGCGCTGTTGGAGCGCCGCGCTGTTGGAGCGCCGCGCTGTTGGACCGCCGCGCTGTTGGAGGGGCGCGCTGTTGGAGCGCCGTGCTGTTGGAGCGCTGTGCTGTTGGAGCGCCGTGCTGTGCGAGCGCCGTGCTGTTGGAGCGCCACGCTGTTGGAGCGCCGCGCTGTTGGAGCGCCGCGCTGATGGAGCGCCGCGCTGTTGGAGTGCCACGCTGTTGGAGCGCCGGGCTGTTGGAGCGGCGGGCTGCTGGAACGCCGCGCTGATAGAGCGCCGTGCTGTTGGAGCGCCGTGCTGTTGGAGCACCGTGCTGTTGGAGTGCCGCACTGATGGAGCGCCGCAGTGTTGGAGGGCCACACCGTTGAAGCGGTGCGCTGTTGGAGCGCCGCGCTGTTGGAGCGCCGCGCTGTTGGAGTGCCGCGCTGTTAAAGTGCCGCGCTGTTGGAGCGCCGCGCTTTTGGAGTGCCGCGCTATTGGAGCGCCGCGCTGTTAAAGAGCCGCGCTGTTGGAGCGCCGCGCTGTTGGAGTGCCGCGCTGTTGGAGCGCCGCGCTGTTAAAGTGCCGCGCTGCTGGAGCGCCGCGCTGTTGGAGCGCCGCGCTGTTGGATTGCCGCGCTGTTGGAGCGCTGCGCTGTTAAAGTGCCGCGCTGTTGGTGCGCCGCGCTGTTGGAGCGCCGCGCTGTTGGACCGCCGCGCTGTTGGAGAGCCGCGCTGTTGGAGCGCCGCGCTGTTGAAGCGCCGCTCTGTTGGACTGCCGCGCTGTTGGAGAGCCACGCTGTTGAAGCGGCGCACTGTTGGAGCGCCGCGCTGTTGGAGCGCCGCGCTGTTGGACCGCCGCGCTGTTGGACCGCCGCGCTGTTGGACCGCCGCGCTGTTGGACCGCCGCGCTGTTGGAGCGCCGCGCTGTTGGAGCGCCGCGCTGTTGGACCGCCGCACTGTTGGAGCGCCGCTCTGTTGGACCGCCGCGCTGTTGGAGCGCCGCGCTGTTGGAGCGCCGCACTGTTGGAGCGCCGCGCTATTGGAGCGCCGCGCTGTTGGATCGCCGCGCTGTTGGAGCGCCGCGCTGTTGGAGCGCCGCACTGTTGGAGCGCCGCGCTGTTGGATCGCCGCGCTGTTGGAGCGCCGCACTGTTGGTGCGCCGCACTGTTGGAGGGCCATACTGTTGGAGTGCCGCGCTGTTGGAGAGCCGCATTGTTGGAGGGCCACACTGTTGAAGCGGCGCACTGTTGGAGCGCCGCGCTGTTGGAGCGCCGCGCTGTGGGAGCGCCGCACTGTGGGAGCGCCGTGCTGTTGGAGCGCCGCGCTGTTGGAGCGCCGCACTATTGGAGCGCCGCGCTGTTGGAGCGCCGTGCTGTTGGAGCGGCGAGCTGTTGGAGCGCCGTGCTGTTGGAGCGCCGCGCTGTTGGAAAGCCGCGCTGTTGGAGCGCCGCGCTGTTGGAGCGCCGCGCTGTTGGAGCGCCGCGCTGATGGAGGGCCGCGCTGTTGAAGCGCCGCGCTGTGCTGTTGGAGCGCCGCGATGTTGGACCGCCGCGCTGTTGGACCGCCGCGCTGATGGAGCGCCGCACTGTTGGACCGCCGCGCTGTTGGAGAGCCGCGCTGTTGGAGCGCCGCGCTGTTGGAGCGCCGCGCTGTTGGAGCGCCGCGCTGTTGGACCGCCGCGCTGTTGGAGGGGCGCGCTGTTGGAGCGCCGTGCTGTTGGAGCGCTGTGCTGTTGGAGCGCCGTGCTGTGCGAGCGCCGCGCTGTTGGAGCGCCGCGCTGTTGGAGCGCCGCGCTGATGGAGCGCCGCGCTGTTGGAGTGCCACGCTGTTGGAGCGCCGGGCTGTTGGAGCGGCGGGCTGTTGGAGCGCCGCGCTGATAGAGCGCCGTGCTGTTGGAGCGCCGTGCTGTTGGAGCACCGTGCTGTTGGAGCGCCGGCTGATGGAGCGCCGCGCTGTTAGAGTGCCGTGCTGTTGGAGCGCCGCGCTGTTGGAGCGCAGCGCTGTTGGAGTGCCGCGCTGTTGGAGCGCCGCCCTGTTGGAGTGCCGCGCTGTTGGAGCGCTGCGCTGTTAAAGTGCCGCGCTGTTGGAGCGCCGCGCTTTTGGAGTGCCGCGCTGTTGGAGCGCCGCGCTGTTAAAGAGCCGCGCTGTTGGAGCGCCGCGCTGTTGGAGTGCCGCGCTGTTGGAGCGCCGCGCTGTTAAAGTGCCGCGCTGCTGGAGCGCCGCGCTGTTGGAGCGCCGCGCTGTTGGAGCGCCGCGCTGTTGGAGCGCCGTGCTGTTGGACCGCCGCGCTGTTGGAGCGCCGCACTGTTGGAGCGCCGCACTGTTGGAGCGCCGCGCTGTTGGAGCGCCGCGCTGTTGGACCGCCGCACTGTTGGAGCGCCGCACTGTTGGAGCGCCGCGCTGTTGCAGTGCCGCGCTGTTGGAGTGCCGCACTGTTGGAGCGCCGCACTGTTGGAGTGCCGCGCTGTTGGATCGCCGCACTGTTGGAGCGCCGCACTGTGGGAGCGCCGTGCTGTTGGAGCGCCGCGCTGTTGGAGCGCCGCACTATTGGAGCGCCGCGCTGTTGGAGCGCCGTGCTGTTGGAGCGCTGCGCTGTTAAAGTGCCGCGCTGTTGGTGCGCCGCGCTGTTGGAGCGCCGCGCTGTTGGACCGCCGCGCTGTTGGAGAGCCGCGCTGTTGGAGCGCCGCGCTGTTGGAGCGCCGCTCTGTTGGACTGCCGCGCTGTTGGAGAGCCACGCTGTTGGAGCGGCGCGCTGTTGGAGCGCCGCGCTGTTGGAGTGCCACGCTGTTGGAGCGCCGGGCTGTTGGAGCGCCGTGCTGTTGGAGCGCCGCGCTGCGCTGTTGGAGCGCCGCGCTGTTGGACCGCCGCGCTGTTGGACCGCCGCGCTGCTGGAGCGCCGCGCTGTTGGACCGCTGCGCTGTTGAAGCGCCGCGCTGTTGGAGAGCTGCGCTGTTGGAGAGCCGCGCTGTTGGAGTGCCGCACTGATGGAGCGCCGCAGTGTTGGAGGGCCACACCGTTGAAGCGGTGCGCTGTTGGAGCGCCGCGCTGTTGGAGCGCCGCGCTGTTGGAGTGCCGCACTGTTGGAGCGCCGCACTGTTGGAGCGCCGCACTGTTAGAGCGCCGCGCTGTTGGAGCGCCGCGCTGTTGGACCGCCGCGCTGTTGGAGCGCCGCATTGTTGGACCGCCGCGCTGTTGGACCGCCGCGCTGTTGGAGCGCCGCACTGTTGGAGCGCCGCACTGTTGGAGCGCCGCACTGTTGGAGCGCCACACTGTTGGACCGCCGCGTTGTTGGAGCCCCGCGCTGTTGGAGTGCCGCTCTGTTAGAGAGCCGCGCTGTTGGAGAGCTGCGCTGTTGGAGAGCCGCACTGTTGGTGAGCTGCGCTGTTGGAGTGCCGCGCTGTTGGAGCGCCGCGCTGTTGGAGAGCCGCGCTGTTGGAGAGCCGCGCTGTTGGAGCGCCCCGCTGTTGGAGCGCTGCGCTGTTGGAGCGCCGCGCTGTTGGAGCGCCGCGCTGTTGGAGAGCCGCGCTGTTGGAGCTACGCGCTGTTGGACCGCCGCGCTGTTGTAGCGCCGCACTGTTGGAGAGCCGCGCTGTAGGAGCGCCCCGCTGTTGGAGCGGCGCACTGTTAAAGTGCCGCGCTGTTGGAGCGCCGCGCTGTTGGACCGCCGCGCTGTTGGAGCGCCGCGCTGTTGGAGCGCCGCACTGTTGGAGCGCCGCTCTGTTGGACTGCCGCGCTGTTGGAGAGCCGCGCTGTTGGAGCGCCGCGCTGTTGGAGCGCCGCGCTGTTGGAGTGCAACGCTGTTGGAGCGCCGTGCTGTTGGAGCGCCGCGCTGTTGGAGCGCAGCGCTGTTGGAGTGCCGCGCTGTTGGAGCGCCGCGCTGTTGGAGTGCCGCGCTGTTGGAGCGCTGCGCTGTTAAAGTGCCGCGCTGTTGGAGCGCCGCGCTTTTGGAGTGCCGCGCTGTTGGAGCGCCGCGCTGTTAAAGAGCCGCGCTGTTGGAGCGCCGCGCTGTTGGAGTGCCGCGCTGTTGGAGCGCCGCGCTGTTAAAGTGCCGCGCTGCTGGAGCGCCGCGCTGTTGGAGCGCCGCGCTGTTGGAGCGCCGCGCTGTTGGAGCGCCGCGCTGTTGGACCGCCGCGCTGTTGGAGCGCCGCACTGTTGGAGCGCCGCACTGTTGGAGCGCCGCGCTGTTGGAGCGCCGCGCTGTTGGACCGCCGCACTGTTGGAGCGCCGCACTGTTGGAGCGCCGCGCTGTTGCAGTGCCGCGCTGTTGGAGTGCCGCACTGTTGGAGCGCCGCACTGTTGGAGTGCCGCGCTGTTGGATCGCCGCACTGTTGGAGCGCCGCACTGTGGGAGCGCCGTGCTGTTGGAGCGCCGCGCTGTTGGAGCGCCGCACTATTGGAGCGCCGCGCTGTTGGAGCGCCGTGCTGTTGGAGCGCTGCGCTGTTAAAGTGCCGCGCTGTTGGTGCGCCGCGCTGTTGGAGCGCCGCGCTGTTGGACCGCCGCGCTGTTGGAGAGCCGCGCTGTTGGAGCGCCGCGCTGTTGGAGCGCCGCTCTGTTGGACTGCCGCGCTGTTGGAGAGCCACGCTGTTGGAGCGGCGCGCTGTTGGAGCGCCGCGCTGTTGGAGTGCCACGCTGTTGGAGCGCCGGGCTGTTGGAGCGCCGTGCTGTTGGAGCGCCGCGCTGCGCTGTTGGAGCGCCGCGCTGTTGGACCGCCGCGCTGTTGGACCGCCGCGCTGCTGGAGCGCCGCGCTGTTGGACCGCTGCGCTGTTGAAGCGCCGCGCTGTTGGAGAGCTGCGCTGTTGGAGAGCCGCGCTGTTGGAGTGCCGCACTGATGGAGCGCCGCAGTGTTGGAGGGCCACACCGTTGAAGCGGTGCGCTGTTGGAGCGCCGCGCTGTTGGAGCGCCGCGCTGTTGGAGTGCCGCACTGTTGGAGCGCCGCACTGTTGGAGCGCCGCACTGTTAGAGCGCCGCGCTGTTGGAGCGCCGCGCTGTTGGACCGCCGCGCTGTTGGAGCGCCGCATTGTTGGACCGCCGCGCTGTTGGACCGCCGCGCTGTTGGAGCGCCGCACTGTTGGAGCGCCGCACTGTTGGAGCGCCGCACTGTTGGAGCGCCACACTGTTGGACCGCCGCGTTGTAGGAGCCCCGCGCTGTTGGAGTGCCGCTCTGTTAGAGAGCCGCGCTGTTGGAGAGCTGCGCTGTTGGAGAGCCGCACTGTTGGTGAGCTGCGCTGTTGGAGTGCCGCGCTGTTGGAGCGCCGCGCTGTTGGAGAGCCGCGCTGTTGGAGAGCCGCGCTGTTGGAGCGCCCCGCTGTTGGAGCGCTGCGCTGTTGGAGCGCCGCGCTGTTGGAGCGCCGCGCTGTTGGAGAGCCGCGCTGTTGGAGCTACGCGCTGTTGGACCGCCGCGCTGTTGTAGCGCCGCACTGTTGGAGAGCCGCGCTGTAGGAGCGCCCCGCTGTTGGAGCGCCGCACTGTTAAAGTGCCGCGCTGTTGGAGCGCCGCGCTGTTGGACCGCCGCGCTGTTGGAGCGCCGCGCTGTTGGAGCGCCGCACTGTTGGAGCGCCGCTCTGTTGGACTGCCGCGCTGTTGGAGAGCCGCGCTGTTGGAGCGCCGCGCTGTTGGAGCGCCGCGCTGTTGGAGTGCAACGCTGTTGGAGCGCCGGGCTGTTGGAGCGGCGGTCTGTTGGAGCGGCGCGCTGTTGGAGCGCCGCGCTGTTGGAGCGCCGCGCTGTTGGAGCGCCGCGCTGTTGAAGCGCCGCGCTGCGCTGTTGGAGCGCCGCGATGTTGGACCGCCGCGCTGTTGGACCGCCGCGCTGTTGGAGCGCCGCGCTGATGGACCGCCGCGCTGATGGAGAGCCGCGCTGTTGGAGCGCCGTGCTGTTGGAGCGCCGCGCTGTTGGAGCGCCGCGCTGTTGGACCGCCGCGCTGTTGGAGCGGCGCGCTGTTGGAGCGGCGTGCTGTTGGAGTGCCGCGCTGTTGGAGCGCCGCGCTGTTGGAGTGCCGCGCTGTTGGAGCGCCGCGCTGTTGGAGCGCCGCGCTGTTAAAATGCCGCGCTGTTGGAGCGCAGCGCTGTTGGAGCGCCGCGCTGTTGGAGTGCCGCGCTGTTGGAGCGGCGCGCTGTTGGAGCGCCGCGCTGTTGGAGAGCCACGCTGTTGGAGCGCCGGGCTGGTGGAGCGCCGTGCTGTTGGAGCGCCGCGCTGTTGAAGCGCCGCGCTGCGCTGTTGGAGCGCCGCGCTGTTGGACCGCCGCGCTGTTGGACCGCCGCGCTGCTGGAGCGCCGCGCTGTTGGACCGCTGCGCTGTTGAAGCGCCGCGCTGTTGGAGAGCCGCGCTGTTGGAGAGCCGCGCTGTTGGAGTGCCGCACTGATGGAGCGCCGCAGTGTTGGAGGGCCACACCGTTGAAGCGGTGCGCTGTTGGAGCGCCGCGCTGTTGGAGTGCCGCACTGTTGGAGCGCCGCACTGTTGGAGCGCCGCACTGTTAGAGCACCGCGCTGCTGGAGCGCCGCGCTGTTGGACCGCCGCGCTGTTGGAGCGCCGCATTGTTGGACCGCCGCGCTGTTGGACCGCCGCGCTGTTGGAGCGCCGCACTGTTGGAGCGCCGCACTGTTGGAGCGCCACACTGTTGGACCGCCGCGTTGTTGGAGCCCCGCGCTGTTGGAGTGCCGCGCTGTTGGATCGCCGCGCTGTTGGAGAGCCGCGCTGTTGGAGAGCCGCACTGTTGGAGCGCCGCGCTGTTGGAGAGCCGCGCTGTTGGAGAGCCGCGCTGTTGGAGCGCCCCGCTGTTGGAGCGCTGCGCTGTTGGAGCGCCGCGCTGTTGGAGCGCCGCGCTGTTGGAGAGCCGCGCTGTTGGAGCTACGCGCTGTTGGACCGCCGCGCTGTTGTAGCGCCGCACTGTTGGAGAGCCGCGCTGTAGGAGCGCCCCGCTGTTGGAGCGCCGCACTGTTAAAGTGCCGCGCTGTTGGAGCGCCGCGCTGTTGGACCGCCGCGCTGTTGGAGCGCCGCGCTGTTGGAGCGCCGCACTGTTGGAGCACCGCGCTGTTGGAGTGCCGCGCTGTTGGAGAGCCGCGCTGTTGGAGCGCCGCGCTGTTGGAGCGCCGCGCTGTTGGAGTGCAACGCTGTTGGAGCACCGCGCTGTTGGAGTGCCGCGCTGTTGGAGAGCCGCGCTGTTGGAGCGCCGCGCTGTTGGAGCGCCGCGCTGTTGGAGTGCAACGCTGTTGGAGCGCCGGGCTGTTGGAGCGGCGGGCTGTTGGAGCGCCGCGCTGTTGGAGAGCCGCGCTGTTGGAGCTACGCGCTGTTGGACCGCCGCGCTGTTGGAGAGCTGCGCTGTTGTAGCGCCGCACTGTTGGAGAGCCGCGCTGTTGGAGCGCCCCGCTGTTGGAGCGCCCCACTGTTGGAGAGCCGCGCTGTTGTAGCGCCGCACTGTTGGAGAGCCGCGCTGTTGGAGCGCCCCGCTGTTGGAGAGCCGCGCTGTTGTAGCGCCGCACTGTTGGAGAGCCGCGCTGTTGTAGCGCCGCGCTGTTGGAGCGCCGCGCTGTTGTAGCGCCGCCCTGTTGGAGAGCCGCGCTGTTGGAGCGCCCCGCTGTTGGAGCGCCGCACTGTTAAAGTGCCGCGCTGTTGGAGCGCCGCGCTGTTGGACCGCCGCGCTGTTGGAGCGCCGCGCTGTTGGAGCGCCGCGCTGTTGGAGCGCCGCTCTGTTGGACTGCCGCGCTGTTGGAGAGCCGCGCTGTTGGAGCGCCACGCTGTTGGAGCGCCGCGCTGTTGGAGTGCCACGCTGTTGGAGCGCCGGGCTGTTGGAGCGGCGGGCTGTTGGAGCGCCGCGCTGTTGGAGCGCCGCGCTGTTGGAGAGCCGCGCTGTTGGAGTGCCGCGCTGTTGGAGCGCCGCGCTGTTGGAGCGCCGCGCTGTTGGAGAGCCGAGCTGTTGGAGCGCCCCGCTGTTGGAGCGCCGCACTGTTACAGCGCCGCGCTGTTGGAGCGCCGCGCTGTTGGACCGCCGCGCTGTTGGAGCGCCGCGCTGTTGGAGCGCCGCACTGTTGGAGCGCCGCTCTGTTGGACTGCCGCGCTGTTGGAGAGCCGCGCTGTTGGAGCGCCGCGCTGTTGGAGCGCCGCGCTGTTGGAGTGCCACGCTGTTGGAGCGCCGGGCTGTTGGAGCGGCGCGCTGTTGGAGTGCCGCGCTGTTGGAGCGCCGCGCTGTTGGAGCGCCGCGCTGTTGGAGCGCTGAAGCGCCGCGCTGCGCTGTTGGAGCGCCGCGCTGTTGGAGCGCCGCACTGTTGGAGCGGCGCGCTGTTGGAGCGCCGCGCTGTTGGAGCGCCGCGCTGTTGAAGCGCCGCGCTGCGCTGTTGGAGCGCCGCGATGTTGGACCGCCGCGCTGTTGGACCGCCGCGCTGATGGAGCGCCGCGCTGATGGACCGCCACGCTGTTGGAGAGCCGCGCTGTTGGAGCGCCGTGCTGTTGGAGCGCCGCGCTGTTGGACCGCCGCGCTGTTGGACCGCCGCGCTGTTGGAGGGGCGCGCTGTTGGAGCGGCGCGCTGTTAAAGTGCCGCGCTGTAGGAGCGCCGCGCTGTTGGAGTGCCGCGCTGTTGGAGCGCCGCGCTGTTGGACCGCCGCGCTGTTGGACCGCCGCGCTGTTGGAGGGGCGCGCTGTTGGAGCGGCGCGCTGTTAAAGTGCCGCGCTGTAGGAGCGCCGCGCTGTTGGAGCGCCGCGCTGTTGGAGTGCCGCGCTGTTGGAGCGCTGCGCTGTTAAAGTGCCGCGCTGTTGGAGCGCCGCGCTGTTAAAGAGCCGCGCTGTTGGAGCGCCGCGCTGTTGGAGTGCCGCGCTGTTGGAGCGCCGCGCTGTTAAAGTGCCGCGCTGTCGGAGCGCCGCGCTGTTGGAGCGCCGCGCTGTTGGAGCGCCGCGCTGTTGGAGCGCCGCGCTGTTGGAGCGCCGCGCTGTTGGACCGCCGCGCTGTTGGAGAGCCGCGCTGTTGGAGCGCCGCGCCGTTGGAGTGCCGCGCTATTGGAGCGCTGCGCTGTTGGATCGCCGCGCTGTTGGAGTGCCTCACTGTTGGAGCACCGCACTGTTGGAGTGCCGCACTGTCGGAGCGCCGCACAGTCGGAACTCCGCGCTGTTGGAATGCCGCGCTGTTTGAGTTCCGCGCTGTTGGAGTGCCGCACTGTTGGAGCACCGCACTGTGGGAGCGCCGCACTGTTGGAGCGCCACACTGTAGGAGCGCCGCACTGTTGGAGCGCAGCACTGTTTGAGCGCCGCACTGTTGGAGCGCCGCACTGTTGGAGCGCCGCACTGTTCGAACGCCGCACTGTTGGAGCGCCGCGCTGTTGGAGCGCCACGCTGTTGGAGCGCCGCGCTGTTGGAGTGCCGCGCTGTTGGAGCGCCGCGCTGTTGGAGCGCTGCGCTGTTAAAGTGCCGCGCTGTTGGAGCGCCGCGCTGTTGGAGTGCCGCGCTGTTGGAGCGCCGCGCTGTTAAAGAGCCGCGCTGTTGGAGCGCCGCGCTGATGTAGCGCCGCACTGTTGGAGAGCCGCGCTGTTGGAGCGCCCCGCTGTTGGAGCGCCGCACTGTTAAAGTGGCGCGCTGTTGGAGGGCCGCGCTGTTGGACCGCCGTGCTGTTGGAGCGTACGCGCTGTTGGAGCGCCGCACTGTTGGAGCGCCGCTCTGTTGGACTGCCGCGCTGTTGGAAAGCCGCGCTGTTGGAGCGCCGCGCTGTTGGACCGCCGCGCTGTTGGACCGCCGCGCTGTTGGAGCGCCGCGCTGTTGGAGCGCCGCGCTGTTGGACCGCCGCGATGTTGGACCGGCGCGCTGTTGGAGCGCCGCGCTATTGGAGCGCCGCGCTGTTGGAGCGCTGCGCTGTTGGACCGCCGCCCTGTTGAAGCGCCGCGCTGTTGGAGCGCCGCGCTGTTGAATCGCTGCGCTGTTGGAGCGCCGCGCTGTTGGACCGCCGCGCTGCTGGAGCGCCGCGCTGTTGGACCGCCGCGCTGCTGGAGCACCGCGCTGTTGAAGCGCCGCGCTGCGCTGATGGAGCGTCGCGCTGTTGGAGCGCCGCGCTGTTGGACCGCCGCGCTGCTGGAGCGCCGCGCTGTTGGACCGCTGCGCTGTTGAAGCGCCGCGCTGTTGGAGAGCCGCGCTGCTGGAGAGCCACGCTGTTGGAGTGCCGCACTGATGGAGCCCCGCAGTGTTGGAGGGCCACACCGTTGAAGCGGTGCGCTGTTGGAGCGCCGCGCTGTTGGAGCGCCGCGCTGTTGGAGTGCCGCACTGTTGGAGCGCCGCACTGTTGGAGCGCCGCGCTGTTAGAGCGCCGCGCTGTTGGAGTGCCGCGCTGTTGGACCGCCGCGCTGTTGGAGCGCCGCGCTGTTGGACCGCCACGCTGTTGGACCGCCGCGCTGTTGGAGCGCCGCACTGTTGGAGCGCCGCACTGTTGGAGCGCCGCACTGTTGGAGCGCTGCACTGTTGGAGCGCCGCACTGTTGGAGAGCCGCGTTGTTGGAGCGCCGCGCTGTTGGAGCGCCGCGCTGTTGGATCGCCGCTTTGTTGGAGTGCCGCGCTGTTGGAGAGCCGCGCTGTTGGAGAGCCGCGCTGTTGGAGCGCCCGCTGTTGGTGCGCTGCGCTGTTGGAGCGCCGCGCTGTTGGAGCGCCGCTGTGTTGGAGCGCCACGCTGTTGGAGTTCCGCGCTGTTGGAGTGCCGTGCTCTTGGAGTGCCGCACTGTTGGAAAGCCGCGCTGTTGGAGAGCCGCGCTGTTGGAGTGCCGCGCTGTTTGAGAGCCGCGCTGTTGGAGAGCCGCGCTGTTGGAAAGCCGCGCTGTTGGAAAGCCGCGCTGATGGAGTGCCGCGCTGTTGGAGTGCAGCGCTGTTGGAGAGCCGCGCTGTTGGAGTGCAGCGCTGTTGGAAACGGGCAATGTTGGAGCGCCGCACTGTTGGAGCGCCGCACTGTTGGAAAGACGCACTGTTGGAGCGCCGCACTGTTGGAGCGCCGCACTGTTGGAGCGCCGCACTGTTGGAGCGCCGCACTGTTGGAAAGCTGCACTGTTGGAGCGCCGCGCTGTTGGAGCGTCGCGCTGTTGGAGCGCCGCGCTGTTGGAGCGCCGCGCTGTTGGAAAGCCGCGCTGTTGGAGCGCCACGCTGTTGGAGTGCCGCAGTGTTGGAGCGCCGTGCTGTTGGAGTGCCGCGCTGTTGGAGCGCCGCGCTGTTGGAGTGCCTCACTGTTGGAGCACCGCACAGTCGGAACTCCGCGCTGTTGGAATGCCGCGCTGTTTGAGTTCCGCGCTGTTGGAGTGCCGCACTGTTGGAGCACCGCACTGTGGGAGCGCCGCACTGTTGGAGCGCCACACTGTAGGAGCGCCGCACTGTTGGAGCGCAGCACTGTTTGAGCGCCGCACTGTTGGAGCGCCGCACTGTTGGAGCGCCGCACTGTTCGAACGCCGCACTGTTGGAGCGCCGCGCTGTTGGAGCGCCACGCTGTTGGAGCGCCGCGCTGTTGGAGTGCCGCGCTGTTGGAGCGCCGCGCTGTTGGAGCGCTGCGCTGTTAAAGTGCCGCGCTGTTGGAGCGCCGCGCAGTTGGAGTGCCGCGCTGTTGGAGCGCCGCGCTGTTAAAGAGCCGCGCTGTTGGAGCGCCGCGCTGATGTAGCGCCGCACTGTTGGAGAGCCGCGCTGTTGGAGCGCCCCGCTGTTGGAGCGCCGCACTGTTAAAGTGGCGCGCTGTTGGAGGGCCGCGCTGTTGGACCGCCGTGCTGTTGGAGCGTACGCGCTGTTGGAGCGCCGCACTGTTGGAGCGCCGCTCTGTTGGACTGCCGCGCTGTTGGAAAGCCGCGCTGTTGGAGCGCCGCGCTGTTGGACCGCCGCGCTGTTGGAGCGCCGCGCTGTTGGAGCGCCGCGCTGTTGGACCGCCGCGATGTTGGACCGGCGCGCTGTTGGAGCGCCGCGCTATTGGAGCGCCGCGCTGTTGGAGCGCTGCGCTGTTGGACCGCCGCCCTGTTGAAGCGCCGCGCTGTTGGAGCGCCGCGCTGTTGAATCGCTGCGCTGTTGGAGCGCCGCGCTGTTGGACCGCCGCGCTGCTGGAGCGCCGCGCTGTTGGACCGCCGCGCTGCTGGAGCACCGCGCTGTTGAAGCGCCGCGCTGCGCTGATGGAGCGTCGCGCTGTTGGAGCGCCGCGCTGTTGGACCGCCGCGCTGCTGGAGCGCCGCGCTGTTGGACCGCTGCGCTGTTGAAGCGCCGCGCTGTTGGAGAGCCGCGCTGCTGGAGAGCCACGCTGTTGGAGTGCCGCACTGATGGAGCCCCGCAGTGTTGGAGGGCCACACCGTTGAAGCGGTGCGCTGTTGGAGCGCCGCGCTGTTGGAGCGCCGCGCTGTTGGAGCGCCGCGCTGTTAGAGCGCCGCGCTGTTGGAGTGCCGCGCTGTTGGACCGCCGCGCTGTTGGAGCGCCGCGCTGTTGGACCGCCACGCTGTTGGACCGCCGCGCTGTTGGAGCGCCGCACTGTTGGAGCGCCGCACTGTTGGAGCGCCGCACTGTTGGAGCGCTGCACTGTTGGAGCGCCGCACTGTTGGAGAGCCGCGTTGTTGGAGCGCCGCGCTGTTGGAGCGCCGCGCTGTTGGATCGCCGCTTTGTTGGAGTGCCGCGCTGTTGGAGAGCCGCGCTGTTGGAGAGCCGCGCTGTTGGAGCGCCCGCTGTTGGTGCGCTGCGCTGTTGGAGCGCCGCGCTGTTGGAGCGCCGCGCTGTTGGAGAGCCGCGCTGTTGGAGCTACGCGCTGTTGGACCGCCGCGCTGTTGGAGAGCTGCGCTGTTGTAGCGCCGCACTGTTGGAGAGCCGCGCTGTTGGAGCGCCCCGCTGTTGGAGCGCCCCACTGTTGGAGAGCCGCGCTGTTGTAGCGCCGCACTGTTGGAGAGCCGCGCTGTTGGAGCGCCCCGCTGTTGGAGAGCCGCGCTGTTGTAGCGCCGCACTGTTGGAGAGCCGCGCTGTTGTAGCGCCGCGCTGTTGGAGCGCCGCGCTGTTGTAGCGCCGCACTGTTGGAGAGCCGCGCTGTTGGAGCGCCCCGCTGTTGGAGCGCCGCACTGTTAAAGTGCCGCGCTGTTGGAGCGCCGCGCTGTTGGACCGCCGCACTGTTGGAGCGCCGCGCTGTTGGAGCGCCGCGCTGTTGGAGCGCCGCACTGTTGGAGCGCCGCTCTGTTGGACTGCCGCGCTGTTGGAGAGCCGCGCTGTTGGAGCGCCGCGCTGTTGGAGCGCCGCGCTGTTGGAGTGCCACGCTGTTGGAGCGCCGGGCTGTTGGAGCGGCGGGCTGTTGGAGCGCCGCGCTGTTGGAGAGCCGCGCTGTTGGAGCGCCGCGCTGTTGGAGCGCCGCGCTGTTGCAGCGCCGCGCTGTTGAAGCGCCGCGCTGCGCTGTTGGAGCGCCGAGATGTTGGACCACCGCGCTGTTGGACCGCCGCGCTGTTGGAGCGCCGCGCTGTTGGAGCGCTGCGCTGTTGGAGTGCCGCAGTGTTGGAGCGCCGTGCTGTTAAAGTGGCGCGCTGTTGGAGGGCCGCGCTGTTGGACCGCCGTGCTGTTGGAGCGTACGCGCTGTTGGAGCGCCGCACTGTTGGAGCGCCGCTCTGTTGGACTGCCGCGCTGTTGGAAAGCCGCGCTGTTGGAGCGCCGCGCTGTTGGACCGCCGCGCTGTTGGAGCGCCGCGCTGTTGGAGCGCCGCGCTGTTGGACCGCCGCGATGTTGGACCGGCGCGCTGTTGGAGCGCCGCGCTATTGGAGCGCCGCGCTGTTGGAGCGCTGCGCTGTTGGACCGCCGCCCTGTTGAAGCGCCGCGCTGTTGGAGCGCCGCGCTGTTGAATCGCTGCGCTGTTGGAGCGCCGCGCTGTTGGACCGCCGCGCTGCTGGAGCGCCGCGCTGTTGGACCGCCGCGCTGCTGGAGCACCGCGCTGTTGAAGCGCCGCGCTGCGCTGATGGAGCGTCGCGCTGTTGGAGCGCCGCGCTGTTGGACCGCCGCGCTGCTGGAGCGCCGCGCTGTTGGACCGCTGCGCTGTTGAAGCGCCGCGCTGTTGGAGAGCCGCGCTGCTGGAGAGCCACGCTGTTGGAGTGCCGCACTGATGGAGCCCCGCAGTGTTGGAGGGCCACACCGTTGAAGCGGTGCGCTGTTGGAGCGCCGCGCTGTTGGAGCGCCGCGCTGTTGGAGCGCCGCGCTGTTAGAGCGCCGCGCTGTTGGAGTGCCGCGCTGTTGGACCGCCGCGCTGTTGGAGCGCCGCGCTGTTGGACCGCCACGCTGTTGGACCGCCGCGCTGTTGGAGCGCCGCACTGTTGGAGCGCCGCACTGTTGGAGCGCCGCACTGTTGGAGCGCTGCACTGTTGGAGCGCCGCACTGTTGGAGAGCCGCGTTGTTGGAGCGCCGCGCTGTTGGAGCGCCGCGCTGTTGGATCGCCGCTTTGTTGGAGTGCCGCGCTGTTGGAGAGCCGCGCTGTTGGAGAGCCGCGCTGTTGGAGCGCCCGCTGTTGGTGCGCTGCGCTGTTGGAGCGCCGCGCTGTTGGAGCGCCGCGCTGTTGGAGAGCCGCGCTGTTGGAGCTACGCGCTGTTGGACCGCCGCGCTGTTGGAGAGCTGCGCTGTTGTAGCGCCGCACTGTTGGAGAGCCGCGCTGTTGGAGCGCCCCGCTGTTGGAGCGCCCCACTGTTGGAGAGCCGCGCTGTTGTAGCGCCGCACTGTTGGAGAGCCGCGCTGTTGGAGCGCCCCGCTGTTGGAGAGCCGCGCTGTTGTAGCGCCGCACTGTTGGAGAGCCGCGCTGTTGTAGCGCCGCGCTGTTGGAGCGCCGCGCTGTTGTAGCGCCGCACTGTTGGAGAGCCGCGCTGTTGGAGCGCCCCGCTGTTGGAGCGCCGCACTGTTAAAGTGCCGCGCTGTTGGAGCGCCGCGCTGTTGGACCGCCGCACTGTTGGAGCGCCGCGCTGTTGGAGCGCCGCGCTGTTGGAGCGCCGCACTGTTGGAGCGCCGCTCTGTTGGACTGCCGCGCTGTTGGAGAGCCGCGCTGTTGGAGCGCCGCGCTGTTGGAGCGCCGCGCTGTTGGAGTGCCACGCTGTTGGAGCGCCGGGCTGTTGGAGCGGCGGGCTGTTGGAGCGCCGCGCTGTTGGAGAGCCGCGCTGTTGGAGCGCCGCGCTGTTGGAGCGCCGCGCTGTTGCAGCGCCGCGCTGTTGAAGCGCCGCGCTGCGCTGTTGGAGCGCCGAGATGTTGGACCACCGCGCTGTTGGACCGCCGCGCTGTTGGAGCGCCGCGCTGTTGGAGCGCTGCGCTGTTGGAGTGCCGCAGTGTTGGAGCGCCGTGCTGTTGGAGCGCCGCAGTGTTGGAGCGCCGTGCTGTTGGAGCGCCGCACTGTTGGAGCGCCGCACTGTTGGAGCGCCGCACTGTTGGAGCGCCGCACAGTCGGAGCTCCGCACTGTTGGAATGCCGCGCTGTTGGAGTGCCGCGCTGTTGGAGCGCCGCACTGTTGGAGCGCCGCACTGTTGGAGGGCCGCACTGTTGGAGCGCAGCACTGTTGGAGCGCCGCACTGTTGGAGCGCAGCACTGTTGGAGCGCCGCGCTGTTGGAGCGCCGCACTGTTGGAGAGCCGCGCTGTTGGAGCGCCCCGCTGTTGGAGCGCCCCACTGTTGGAGAGCCGCGCTGTTGTAGCGCCGCACTGTTGGAGAGCCGCGCTGTTGGAGCGCCCCGCTGTTGGAGAGCCGCGCTGTTGTAGCGACGCACTGTTGGAGAGCCGCGCTGTTGTAGCGCCGCGCTGTTGGAGCGCCGCGCTGTTGTAGCGCCGCACTGTTGGAGAGCCGCGCTGTTGGAGCGCCCCGCTGTTGGAGCGCCGCACTGTTAAAGTGCCGCGCTGTTGGAGCGCCGCGCTGTTGGACCGCCGCACTGTTGGAGCGCCGCGCTGTTGGAGCGCCGCGCTGTTGGAGCGCCGCACTGTTGGAGCGCCGCTCTGTTGGACTGCCGCGCTGTTGGAGAGCCGCGCTGTTGGAGCGCCGCGCTGTTGGAGCGCCGCGCTGTTGGAGTGCCACGCTGTTGGAGCGCCGGGCTGTTGGAGCGGCGGGCTGTTGGAGCGCCGCGCTGTTGGAGCGCCGCGCTGTTGGAGTGCCGCGCTGTTGGAGCGCCGCGCTGTTAAAGTGCCGCGCTGTCGGAGCGCCGCGCTGTTGGAGCGCCGCTCTGTTGGAGCGCCGCGCTGTTAGAGCGCCGCGCTGTTGGAGCGCCGCTGTGTTGGAGCGCCACGCTGTTGGAGTTCCGCGCTGTTGGAGTGCCGTGCTCTTGGAGTGCCGCACTGTTGGAAAGCCGCGCTGTTGGAGAGCCGCGCTGTTGGAGTGCCGCGCTGTTTGAGAGCCGCGCTGTTGGAGAGCCGCGCTGTTGGAAAGCCGCGCTGTTGGAAAGCCGCGCTGATGGAGTGCCACGCTGTTGGAGCGCAGCGCTGTTGGAGAGCCGCGCTGTTGGAGTGCAGCGCTGTTGGAAACGGGCAATGTTGGAGCGCCGCACTGTTGGAGCGCCGCACTGTTGGAAAGACGCACTGTTGGAGCGCCGCACTGTTGGAGCGCCGCACTGTTGGAGCGCCGCACTGTTGGAGCGCCGCACTGTTGGAAAGCTGCACTGTTGGAGCGCCGCGCTGTTGGAGCGCCGCGCTGTTGGAGCGCCGCGCTGTTGGAGCGCCGCGCTGTTGGAAAGCCGCGCTGTTGGAGCGCCGCGCTGTTGGAGTGCCGCAGTGTTGGAGCGCCGTGCTGTTGGAGTGCCGCGCTGTTGGAGCGCCGCGCTGTTGGAGTGCCTCACTGTTGGAGCACCGCACTGTTGGAGTGCCGCACTGTCGGAGCGCCGCACAGTCGGAACTCCGCGCTGTTGGAATGCCGCACTGTTTGAGTTCCGCGCTGTTGGAGTGCCGCACTGTTGGAGCACCGCACTGTGGGAGCGCCGCACTGTTGGAGCGCCACACTGTAGGAGCGCCGCACTGTTGGAGCGCAGCACTGTTTGAGCGCCGCACTGTTGGAGCGCCGCACTGTTGGAGCGCCGCACTGTTCGAACGCCGCACTGTTGGAGCGCCGCGCTGTTGGAGCGCCACGCTGTTGGAGCGCCGCGCTGTTGGAGTGCCGCGCTGTTGGAGCGCCGCGCTGTTGGAGCGCTGCGCTGTTAAAGTGCCGCGCTGTTGGAGCGCCGCGCTGTTGGAGTGCCGCGCTGTTGGAGCGCCGCGCTGTTAAAGAGCCGCGCTGTTGGAGCGCCGCGCTGATGTAGCGCCGCACTGTTGGAGAGCCGCGCTGTTGGAGCGCCCCGCTGTTGGAGCGCCGCACTGATAAAGTGGCGCGCTGTTGGAGGGCCGCGCTGTTGGACCGCCGTGCTGTTGGAGCGCCGCGCTGTTGGAGCGCCGCACTGTTGGAGCGCCGCTCTGTTGGACTGCCGCGCTGTTGGAGAGCCGCGCTGTTGGAGCGCCGCGCTGTTGGACCGCCGCGCTGTTGGAGCGCCACGCTGTTGGAGCGCCGCGCTGTTGGACCGCCGCGATGTTGGACCGGCGCGCTGTTGGAGCGCCGCGCTATTGGAGCGCCGCGCTGTTGGAGCGCTGCGCTGTTGGACCGCCGCCCTGTTGAAGCGCCGCGCTGTTGGAGCGCCGCGCTGTTGAATCGCTGCGCTGTTGGAGCGCCGCGCTGTTGGACCGCCGCGCTGCTGGAGCGCCGCGCTGTTGGACCGCCGCGCTGCTGGAGCACCGCGCTGTTGAAGCGCCGCGCTGCGCTGATGGAGCGCCGCGCTGTTGGAGCGCCGCGCTGTTGGACCGCCGCGCTGCCGGAGCGCCGCGCTGTTGGACCGCTGCGCTGTTGAAGCGCCGCGCTGTTGGAGAGCCGCGCTGCTGGAGAGCCACGCTGTTGGAGTGCCGCACTGATGGAGCCCCGCAGTGTTGGAGGGCCACACCGTTGAAGCGGTGCGCTGTTGGAGCGCCGCGCTGTTGGAGCGCCGCGCTGTTGGAGTGCCGCACTGTTGGAGCGCCGCACTGTTGGAGCGCCGCGCTGTTAGAGCGCCGCGCTGTTGGAGCGCCGCGCTGTTGGACCGCCGCGCTGTTGGAGCGCCGCGCTGTTGGACCGCCACGCTGTTGGACCGCCGCGCTGTTGGAGCGCCGCACTGTTGGAGCGCCGCACTGTTGGAGCGCCGCACTGTTGGAGCGCTGCACTGTTGGAGCGCCGCACTGTTGGAGAGCCGCGTTGTTGGAGCGCCGCGCTGTTGGTGCGCCGCGCTGTTGGATCGCCGCGCTGTTGGAGAGCCGCGTTGTTGGAGAGCCGCGCTGTTGGAGAGCTGCGCTGTTGGAGTGCCGCGCTGTTGGAGTGCCGCGCTGTTGGAGAGCCGCGCTGTTGGAGAGCCGCGCTGTTGGAGCGCCCCGCTGTTGGTGCGCTGCGCTGTTGGAGCGCCGCGCTGTTGGAGCGCCGCGCTGTTGGAGAGCCGCGCTGTTGGAGCTACGCGCTGTTGGACCGCCGCGCTGTTGGAGAGCTGCGCTGTTGTAGCGCCGCACTGTTGGAGAGCCGCGCTGTTGGAGCGCCCCGCTGTTGGAGCGCCCCACTGTTGGAGAGCCGCGCTGTTGTAGCGCCGCACTGTTGGAGAGCCGCGCTGTTGGAGCGCCCCGCTGTTGGAGAGCCGCGCTGTTGTAGCGCCGCACTGTTGGAGAGCCGCGCTGTTGTAGCGCCGCGCTGTTGGAGCGCCGCGCTGTTGTAGCGCCGCACTGTTGGAGAGCCGCGCTGTTGGAGCGCCCCGCTGTTGGAGCGCCGCACTGTTAAAGTGCCGCGCTGTTGGAGCGCCGCGCTGTTGGACCGCCGCACTGTTGGAGCGCCGCGCTGTTGGAGCGCCGCGCTGTTGGAGCGCCGCACTGTTGGAGCGCCGCTCTGTTGGACTGCCGCGCTGTTGGAGAGCCGCGCTGTTGGAGCGCCGCGCTGTTGGAGCGCCGCGCTGTTGGAGTGCCACGCTGTTGGAGCGTCGGGCTGTTGGAGCGGCGGGCTGTTGGAGCGCCGCGCTGTTGGAGAGCCGCGCTGTTGGAGCGCCGCGCTGTTGGAGCGCCGCGCTGTTGCAGCGCCGCGCTGTTGAAGCGCCGCGCTGCGCTGTTGGAGCGCCGAGATGTTGGACCACCGCGCTGTTGGAGCGCCGCGCTGTTGGAGCGCCGCGCTGTTGGAGCGCTGCGCTGTTGGAGTGCCGCAGTGTTGGAGCGCCGTGTTGTTGGAGCGCCGCAGTGTTGGAGCGCCGTGCTGTTGGAGCGCCGCACTGTTGGAGCGCCGCACTGTTGGAGCGCCGCACTGTTGGAGCGCCGCACAGTCGGAGCTCCGCACTGTTGGAATGCCGCGCTGTTGGAGTGCCGCGCTGTTGGAGCGCCGCACTGTTGGAGCGCCGCACTGTTGGAGGGCCGCACTGTTGGAGCGCAGCACTGTTGGAGCGCCGCACTGTTGGAGCGCAGCACTGTTGGAGCGCCGCGCTGTTGGAGCGCCGCACTGTTCGAGCGCCGCACTGTTGGAGCGCCGCACTGTTGGAGCGCCGCACTGTTGGAAAGCCGCACTGTTGGAAAGCCGCACTGTTGGAAAGCCGCACTGTTGGAGCGCCGCACTGTTGGAGCGCCGCTCTTTTGGAGCGCCGCGCTGTTAGAGCGCCGCGCTGTTGGAGCGCGCGCTGTTGGAGCGCCGCTGTGTTGGAGCGCCACGCTGTTGGAGTTCCGCGCTGTTGGAGTGCCGTGCTCTTGGAGTGCCGCACTGTTGGAAAGCCGCGCTGTTGGAGAGCCGCGCTGTTGGAGTGCCGCGCTGTTTGAGAGCCGCGCTGTTGGAAAGCCGCGCTGATGGAGTGCCGCGCTGTTGGAGTGCAGCGCTGTTGGAGAGCCGCGCTGTTGGAGTGCAGCGCTGTTGGAAACGGGCAATGTTGGAGCGCCGCACTGTTGGAGCGCCGCACTGTTGGAAAGACGCACTGTTGGAGCGCCGCACTGTTGGAGCGCCGCACTGTTGGAGCGCCGCACTGTTGGAGCGCCGCACTGTTGGAAAGCTGCACTGTTGGAGCGCCGCGCTGTTGGAGCGCCGCGCTGTTGGAGCGCCGCGCTGTTGGAGTGCCGCAGTGTTGGAGCGCCGTGCTGTTGGAGTGCCGCGCTGTTGGAGCGCCGCGCTGTTGGAGTGCCTCACTGTTGGAGCACCGCACTGTTGGAGTGCCGCACTGTCGGAGCGCCGCACAGTCGGAACTCCGCGCTGTTGGAATGCCGCGCTGTTTGAGTTCCGCGCTGTTGGAGTGCCGCACTGTTGGAGCACCGCACTGTGGGAGCGCCGCACTGTTGGAGCGCCACACTGTAGGAGCGCCGCACTGTTGGAGCGCAGCACTGTTTGAGCGCCGCACTGTTGGAGCGCCGCACTGTTGGAGCGCCGCGCTGTTCGAGCGCCGCACTGTTGGAGCGCCGCGCTGTTGGAGCGCCGCGCTGTTGGAGCGCCGCGCTGTTGGAGCGCTGCGCTGTTGGAGCGCTGCGCTGTTGGAGCGCCGCGCTGTTGGAGCGCCGCGCTGTTGGAGCGCCGCGCTGTTGGAGCGCCGCGCTGTTAAAGTGCCGCGCTGTTGGAGCGCCGCGCTGTTGGACCGCTGCGCTGTTGAAGCGCCGCGCTGTTGGAGAGCCGCGCTGTTGGAGAGCCGCGCTGTTGGAGTGCCGCACTGATGGAGCGCCGCAGTGTTGGAGGGCCACACCGTTGAAGCGGTGCGCTGTTGGAGCGCCGCGCTGTTGGAGCGCCGCGCTGTTGGAGTGCCGCACTGTTGGAGCGCCGCACTGTTGGAGCGCCGCGCTGTTAGAGCGCCGCGCTGTTGGAGCGCCGCGTTGTTAAAGCGCCACGCTGTTGGACCGCCGCGCTGTTGGACCGCCGCGCTGTTGGACCGCCGCACTGCTGGACCGCCGCGCTGTTGGACCGCCGCGCTGTTGGAGCGCCGCGCTGTTAGAGCGCCGCGCTGTTGGACCGCCGCGTTGTTGGAGCGCGCACTGTTGGACCGCCGCGCTGTTGGGAGCGCCGCACTGTTGGAGCGCCGCGCTGTTGGACCGCCGCGTTGTTGGACCGCCGCGCTGATGGACCGCCGCGCTGTTGGAGAGCCGCGCTGTTGGAGCGCCGTACTGTTGGAGCGCCGCGCTGTTGGACCGCCGCGCTGTTGGACCGCCGCGCTGTTGGAGGGGCGCGCTGTTGGAGCGGCGCGCTGTTAAAGTGCCGCGCTGTAGGAGCGCCGCGCTGTTGGAGTGCCGCGCTGTTGGAGCGCCGCGCTGTTAAAGTGCCGCGCTGTTGGAGCGCCGCGCTGTTGGAGCGCCGCGCTGTTGGAGCGCCGCGCTGTTGGAGTGCCGCGCTGTTGGAGCGCTGCGCTGTTAAAGTGCCGCGCTGTTGGAGCGCCGCGCTGTTGAAGAGCCGCGCTGTTGGAGCGCCGCGCTGTTGGAGTGCCGCGCTGTTGGAGCGCCGCGCTGTTAAAGTGCCGCGCTGTCGGAGCGCCGCGCTGTTGGAGCGCCGCGCTGTTGGAGTGCCGCGCTGTTGGAGCGCTGCGCTGTTAAAGTGCCGCGCTGTTGGAGCGCCGCGCTGTTGGAGCGCCGCGCTGTTGGACCGCCGCGCTGTTGGAGAGCCGCGCTGTTGGAGCGCCGTGCTGTTGGAGCGCCGCGCTATTGGAGCGCCGCGCTGTTGAAGCGCCGCGCTGCGCTGTTGGAGCGCCGCGCTGTTGGACCGCCGCGCAGTTGGACCGCCGCGCTGTTGGAGCGCCGCGCTGTTGGAGCTGCGCGCTGTTGGAGCACCGCGCTGTTGGAGTGGCGCGCTGTTGGAGCGCCGCGCTGTTGGACCGCCGCGCTGTGGGACCGCCGCGCTGTTGGAGCGCCGCGCTGTTGGAGCGCCGCGCTGTTGGAGCGCCGCGCTGTTGGAGCGCCGCACTGTTGGAGAGCCGCGCTGTTGGAGCGCCCCGCTGTTGGAGCGACGCATTGTTAAAGTGCCGCGCTGTTGGAGCGCCGCGCTGTTGGAGCGCCGCGCTGTTGGAGCGCCGCGCTGTTGGAGCGCCGCGCTGTTGGAGCGCCGCGCTGTTGGAGCGCCCCGCTGTTGGATCGCCGCGCTGTTGGAGCGCCGCGCTGTTGGAGCGCCGTGCTGTTGGAGAGCCGCACTGTTGGAGCGCCGCGCTGTTGGTGTGCCGCGCTGTTGGAGTGCCGCACTGTTGGAGCGCCGCGCTGTTGGAGCGCCGCGCTGTTGGAGTGCCGCGCTGTTGGAGTGCCGCAGTGTTGGAGCGCCGCGCTGTTGGAGTGCCGCAGTGTTGGAGCGCCGCGCTGTTGGAGTGCCGTGCTGTTGGAGCGCCGCACTGTTGGAGCGGCGCACTGTCGGAGCGGCGCACTGTCGGAGCTCCGCACTGTTGGAATGCCGCGCTGTTGGAGCGCCGCACTGTTGGAGCGCCGCACTGTTGGAGCGCCGCACGTTGGAGCGCCGCACTGTTGGAGCGCAGCACTGTTGGAGCGCCTCACTGTTGGAACGCTGCGCTGTTGGAGTGCCGTGCTGTTGGAGTGCCGCAGTGTTGGAGCGCCGCAGTGTTGGAGCGCCGTACTGTTGGAGCGCCGCACTGTCGGAGTGCCACACTGTTGGAGCGCCGCACTGTCGGGAGTGCCGCACTGTTGGAGTGCCGCACTGTTGGAGTGCCGCACGGTTGGAAAGCTGCACTGTTGGAAAGCCGCACTGTTGGAGCGCCGCACTGTTGGAGCGCAGCACTGTTGGAGCGCCGCACTGTTGGAGCGCCGCACTGTTGGAGCGCCGCAGTGTTGGAGTGCCGCACTATTGGAAAGCTGCACTGTTGGAAAGCCGCACTGTTGGAGTGCCGCGCTGTTGGAGCGCCGCAGTGTTGGAGCGCCGCACTGTTGGAGTGCCGCACTGTTGGAGCGCCGCAGTGTTGGAGCGCCGCGCTGTTGGAGTGCCGCACTGTTGGAGCGCCGCAGTGTTGGAGCGCAGCACTGTTGGAGTGCCGCACTGTTGGAGCGCCGCAGTGTTGGAGCGCCGCAGTGTTGGAGCGCCGCTCTGTTGGAGCGCCGCGCTGTTGGAGCGCCGCAGTGTTGGAGCGCCGTACTGTTGGAGCGCCATACTGTTGGAGCGCCGCACTGTTGGAGCGCCGCACTGTTGGAGCGCCGCAGTGTTGGAGCGCCGCACTGTTGGAGCGCCGCAGTGGTGGAGCGCCACACTGTTGGAGCGCCGCACTGTCGGAGTGCCGCACTGTTGGAGCGCCGCACTGTCGGGAGTGCCGCACTGTTGGAGCGCCGCACTGTTGGAGCGGCGCACTGTTGGAGCGCGATTTTCATTTCATTTTTCATCTGCAGATTAGGTGGATTGGCCACGCTAAATTGCGCTTAGTGTCCAATAGGTTAGGTTTGGGGTTCTGGTGGGGATGGGGAAGGGTGAATGGGGGGAGAGTGCAAGTGGGTGGAGTGCTCATTCGAAGGGTCGGTGCAGACTTAATGGGCAGGACGGCCTCCTTCTGTGCTGTAGGGATTCTATGTTACGTGTGTCGAAGGCTGAGACAGACAGATGTTCAATCCTAAGGCAATCAAGTGAGATGTAGCTGAGGCGGGAAAGTGGAGCTGAGGACGGTCACATCAGATCAGACTCGATGGGCCGAATGGCCTACTTCTGCCCATCCGCCTTCGGGTCCTTACGATCCGCAGCACCACCATGGTTCACAAGTCGGAATGGTTTTTTTTTTGAAACAGAGCGACAACCGGCATCGTGAATGATTTTTTTATTTTTTTATTTTTGAAAACACTTCACACATAATAAATAGAACAGCAGGTGATGACAAATTGTGACATTGATTACAATATATATTCCGCACATCTGCGGAGACAGAGGAAGGTTCTCGAATTCACTCAGCAGACACACGATTGGACATGTGATGCTATTTTTATGATTTTATTTTCTGTTTCCCAGAAATGATTTTAAATTGGATCTCCCCACTGTTTGGAGAGGGGGGGAGGTTGTGTGAGAGTGCTGGTAAGATACCTCGAGGACAGTCAGCACTGGTAATTAATGCAGCATGGATACCATTGAAGCCAAGTCCTGCACACGTCGCTCCTGTTTATTGTTACCTCTCTACACCTGCCAAAATTGGAACCCTCCTTCACTGTGCCATTGCATCTGAGAATCATAGAATCCCTACAAGGAGGCAGTTCGGCCCATCGAGTCTGCACCGACCCTCTGAAAGAGCACCCATATTCTGGCCCACTCCCTCGCCCGACCCCGCCCGACCCCACCTAACCCGCACGTCCTTTGAACACGAAGGGCCAATTTTAGCCTGGACAATCCATCCAACCTGCACGTCTTGGGCCTCGGGATTTTTTTTTTTAATCCAGCGCAAGGAGCTGGATACATTACGGAGACCCCTGAGCCGCGATTTACGGGCCGCTTCCTTCGCCATCACGGGTACATCGGCGCACCCGCTCGTGAGGAGTCCTGGCCAAGTTGTCCTCCTCCCTCATCAACGAGGAAAACTGACAATTCCCACCAGCTCACTCAAGAGGCTTCGGCCTAAACGGGGACTTTGTGACTCTGCTTTTCTGACCTTGTGGTTAACCCTCGGTACAGGCCCATGTTTATAGATGAGGGCTACTGGGGGTACGCAGAGGGGAGAAGGAGAATGGCAGGAGATATATGTGGATTTCAGAAGGGAGGTGACAATGATCGAGCAGGATCGTGATGCACGAAGAGGTTGAAGTTCAGAGGTCACAGGAGAACTGCCAATCAGATGACAGGGTTTGCCTTGAATCTTTGAAGCAGTGGAGTGGTTCGTTCCGGCATTCTTTAGAAACGTGATATCCATCTGATTCAACCGCGTACACAAATGTTGTTCACCGGCTTTCGCCTGGCGTGGTTTGGGCAAACTTAAAAGCAGAATGGTTGTGGTCTTCGGGGTGAGGAATGGCTTGTATGGAACTGAAACCCCTCCCCAATTGTTGAGGTATCCAGTCTTGGCGTAAACCCCTCGCAAGCGGGGCTGTTGAAATTCAGGAACCCAACGAGAGCCTTAATGGCCGATGAAAATTACTCTCCACAAGTGCGTCCTTTCTGTGTCCACAGCCAAGCTCCGGGATTTTTCGGCCGTTCCTGCTGGCGGAAGGGGCCCCACCTCCGCCACCAGGAAACACGCCGGGGTGGGGGTGTTGGGGGGGTTGTGAGTGGAAAATCCCGCTCAATGTGTGTTTGGGTGCTGTGGTTCTGGAGATGTACGCCTCGGTAACCCTTGATGGGGCATCAGTGAGGCGCTCAGGTGGCACGTTTGTCCTGCAGGTCTTCCATCCCGACCTTTGGGCCATTCTTGCAGAGGCGGGGTTTGGGGGTCAGCAGCCCACCTGCCCACACCTGCCCGTTCGGCAATTCATGGACGTTAAAGGCCAATTATCGGCAGAGGCCGACGGGAATTTCCCAGCTATATGCCCATCTAGGATTCGGGGACCACGTCAGCTGCCTGCTGGAGTCCTTTCCTTCCCTCCCCCTCTGCACAATGTTAGCCCGCTTGCTGAGGGCATTTCTAAATGTAAACGTTCAAAACGATGGAGAGAGAGGAGGTCCCAAAATGGAGACCCGCCCCCCCCCTCCTCCTTCTATCCGAACTACAGGCTTCGTCTCTTGCAGAGTTGCAAGGGCCCCTATTGGCCCATCAGCTTCTAGGCTCTGGCCCCCTCCCCCGCCCTTAATTGCAGACCCACCCTCTACCTATTAATTAGCCGATTTGGGGAAAATCACTGCTGGGGGGACTGTGGTGGTATTACGGTACCCTGTGATGCCGAGAGCCTATTGGCGGACAGACACTGGGTCCTGATTGGATCTGCCGTCTACTGGCTCCACCCAGTAAGGCGGAGTATAAGAGCCCGGGTTCTCCCAGCAGCCGCATTCTATAACCGAGCTGCTGGGGAACAAGTCTGCGTAATAAAGCCATCGATTGACTCCATCTCATCTCGCCTCGTGAGTGATTGATTGTGCTACAGGGACTGTTTGTCAAACAGTTGGAAGTCCATTTGCCTCAGGTGTCAGATCAGACATGGCAACATTCTGCTCACTACCTCGCTGCTCGCTGGGGTGCATCCAATGGATTTTGGGCATTTGAAATACACACGACACCACCGGCTCCTGTGACGGTCTGTTCCTATAATGTGCGTGTTTCCTGGGGGAAGTTCTTGTGAACCGCAGCGGGCCCCGGATGAGGGAGGTGAGAAATGGCCTGACGCCTGGGGGTCCTTGAAGATAACCAAGGCCCTGACGTGTCTTGAAACCTGCGGCAAGATGATGTTCACCCGTGTGGCCAACCGGCGCACCGGGCCTTCCTGCCAGCCTCTCACAGCTGGGGATTAGCCAATAGCGTGGGTCACCATGTAGGTGGCGAGGGAGATGATATTCTCAGTGAACCTTACATTGGGAAATCCTAAACCCACTTGAGGGGGAACAAGCTGGTGCTTTTTCCTGATGTATGGAGGATTTGTTCCCATGTTTACCCAATCCACACCTCCACCCCATCACCCCCCCCCCCCGGACCCTTTAGATGGGGTGGGGATTGGTGATGGGGGGTGTCTTACAGTTCAGTGGCCGAGCTAGGCATAGTGATGGCTGGAGGCGCCCACATTCTTTCCAGCACGCGGCTGACTAGGAGGCTCCCCCCACCTTACCGCCAACCCTTGGCGTGTGCTTGGAAGGTTTCTCAGGCTGACGCGCTCAACCTGGTTTGGCTGCGTCACGGACGCACCTTCCTCGGCCGTCAAGTCCTGGGGTGGGACTCGAACCCGCAGCTTCTGGCTCACAGACAGGGCTGCCAACCCACTGCGTCACAAAAAACTTTGGTTGCGGGGCGGGGGGGGGGGGTGGAGGGGAGGCAGATTAGGTTGACGCCAACAGTCAGACTCCTTGCCCGGTCACATTTGTGGTCGGTAACACGCTATCACACTCTCGTTGACCCAGTATCCTCGGGTGACTAAGTGGGCCCCTTCACACGACACCAAGTGCCTTCGCTGTTTACAAATACACTGGAACATTATGCCGTTTGCCAAAATGATCGTCCAGGCAGCTACGCCTTCACAGAATAGGCACAGTCAACAAAGAGGCAACGTTGTCCAGAATCGATCACCTCCAAACGTTCCCCGCCTTCCGCCTGCCCCTGACTGAGGGGCGACCCGGACAGGTTTTCTTTGTCCACTCTGAGAATGCTGCCCTGGATTCACAAAGGTAAGCTTCGAACTAACTGATATGCCCAGTGATCCATTAGGCGGGCATTAAAGCGACCCTCCAGTCCCTCGGCTCGACATTAATCGTTCAATTCTGAGTGCTCTTTGAAGCCTGTCCAAGGGGGAATGAACAAACGGCAGGAATCATGGTCCCTCACTCGCTTGTTGTCCTCTGGTTCATTATCGTTGTGGATCATCGGTGAGCTGTGGAGACGAAAGATGGTTCCTGTGTGCCTGGCTCTGTCTTTATTAAATGCTCCTGATCCTCCTCTTCAGTGTTCGGACTCCCCCCGTCGCCGTAGCAACTGGACGACGGCGATGTTGTGGTGGTGACGGATGACAGTTGCCTCCTCAGGGCCATCGCGGACACCGCCATCAAGCCCAGCTTTTGCGGAATGGTTAAAGACTCCGGAGCTGGCGCCCCCTCCGCGCCGGAGTCCCTCGGGGGCACGGCCGGGGCCAGGGGACCGCACAGCCCGTTCTTCTTGACGGCGGGGCACAGTTTCTCCTCGGGCTCCTGCTGCAGGGCCTGGTCGTTGAGCAGCTTGACCAGGAAGTTGATGTACTTCATGGCCAGGCGCAGGATCTCGTTCTTGCTCAGCTTCTTGTCGGGCGGGTGGGTGGGGATGAGCTTGCGCAGGTCCGAGAAGGCCCCGTTGACGTTCTGCTGCCTCCACCGCTCCCGGCTGTTGGTGAACATGCGACGCACGATTTTCTGAGGGGGGCCTGCAAAGCAGAGAAGTGATTTAGTCAGCTTTCGAGTCCTCTGTACCCATCATCACTCAGAGTCGCACTCCCAAGGGGAATGGAATATGACAGTAGGCAAGGTTTACTGCCTTGGTGACGCCACATCTGCGCTGCTGTGGTCTCCTAGTTTGAAAAAAGGATATAATTGCGTTAGAAGCAGTTGTTCAGTGGCGGACCACTTGACTCATTCCTGGGAGGAGGGGGAATGAAGAAAGGTTGAATAATCTGGGCCTATACCCATTGGAGTTTGGAAAAATGAGAGGTGACCATAAGGCTATAAGACATAAGAGCAGAAGTAGGCCATTCGGCCCATCGTGTCTGCTCCGCCATTTAATGCGATCATGGCTGATCTGATATGATAATCCTCAACTCCACTTTCCCACCCTATCCCCATAACCCTCGATTCCCTCCCTGATTAAAAACCTGTCTATCTCAGCCTTGAACATACTTTTTAAAATTTAGAGTCCCCAATTCATTTTTTCCAATGAAGGGGCAATTTAGCGTGTTCAATCCACCTACCTTGCACATCTTTGGGTTGTGGGGGCGAAACCCACGCAAACACGGGGAGAATGTGCAAACGCCACACGGACAGTGACCCAGATGCCGGGATCAAACCTGGGACCTCGGCGCCGTGACGCTGCAGTGCTAACCACTGCGCCACCGTGCTGCCCCAGCCTTGAACATATCTAACGACCCAGCCTCTACAGCTCTCTGCGGTAAAGAATTCCACAGATTCACTACCCTCTGAGAGAAGGAATTCCTCCTCATCTCTGTCTGAAATGGGAGACCCCCTGACTGAGATGATGCCCTCTGGTCCCACAAGGGGTAACAACCTCTCAGCAGTGATCCAGTCAAACCCCCCTGAGAATCCGATATGTCTCAATAAGGTCACCTCCCTCATTCTAAACTCCAATGAGCACAGGCCCGACCCACTCAACGTCTCCTCATAAGAAAATCCCTCCATACCCGGCAGTGACCCAGTGAATCTCCTCTGGACTACCTCCAATGCCGGTATATCTTTCCTTAGGTAAGGGGACCAAAACCGTCTCAGGTGTGATCTCACTGAAACATATAAGATCCTGAGGGGATTTGATAGGGTAGGGATCCCCGGAGGTTGTTTCGACTTGCGGGAGAGACTACAACCATGGCACACAAAGTTGGAGAATTAGAGGTTGACCGTTTAAGATTGAGATGAAGAGGTATTCTTTCTCCCAGAGGGTATGTGGAACTTACCCAGAAAACAGTGGAGGTAGTGTCATTAAATTTATTCAAGGCTAGGTTTGACGAATTCCCGATGGACGAGTCAGTCCAGGGTTACGAGGAGGAGGTAGTAAAGTGGAGTTTGAGGTACAACCTTGACCAGCCATTACCTGAGTGGTGTAGCAGGCTGGATGGGCTGAAAGGCCTAATTCCTTCTCCCAAGTTCTCTGTACACTGGTCAATGAAAGCGGGGAAGCAGGTGCTGGAAGCATTTGGGAAGGCAAATGGTATGTTGGCCATCATTGCAAGAGGATTGGAGTTCAGAAGCAGGGATGTTTTACTGTAGTTATACAGGTCCTTGGTGAGACCACACCTGGAGTATTGAGTACAGTTTTGGTCTTTCTACCCGAGGACGGATAGGCTTCCCATAAAGGGAGCGCAGCGGGGGATCACTGAGCTGATACCGGGGTTGGTGGGACAGTCCTGTGAGGAGGGATTCGCTCGACTAGGCCTGGATTCAAGAGAGCTGAGAACGATGAGAGGAGATCTGATTGAAACATATAAAATTGTAACAGGAGTGGACAGACGAGATGCAGGAAGGATTTTCCCCCAGCTGGGGAATCTGGAACCTGGGGAAACAGTGTCAGGATACGAGGTAGAACATTGAGGACCGAGACGAGCAAACATTCCTTCACTCAGAGGGTGGGGAACATGTGGAGTTCTCCACCACAGAGGGCGTGGAGGCCAAGTCACTGAATGTATTCAAGAAAGAGATGGATTATGCTTCAGGTTTTAATGGCATTGAGGGGTATGCGGAGAAAGAGGGATAACGGCGTTCAGATCGAGGACCTGCCATGGTCATATTGACTGGCGGGGCAGGCTCAAAGGCCCAAAATGCCTATTTCTGGGGGTGATGGGGGGAGCAAATTTGAGGCAGTTCTGGTGAGGGGACGGTGCTGTGGTGAGTGCACTGATGTGAGTGTATCTGTGTGTGTGACAGTGAGTGTGTGTGTGTGTGTGTGTGACAGTGAGTGTGTGTGTGAGTGAGTGTGTGTGTGACAGTGAGTGTGTGTGTGTGTGACGGTGAGTGTGTGTGTGATGGTGAAGGGGTGTGTGTGACAGTGAGAGTGTGTGTGTGACAGTGAGTGTGGGTGTGTCAGTGAGTGTGTGTGACGGTGAAGGGGTGTGTGTGACAGCGAGGGTGTGTGTGTGACAGTGAGTGTGAGTGTGACAGTGAGGGTGTGTGTGTGTGACAGCGAGTGTGTGTGTGTGACAGCGAGGATGTGTGTGTGACAGCGAGGGTGTGTGTGTGACAGTGAGTGTGTGTGTGTGTGACAGTGAGTGTGTGTGACAGTGAGTGTGTGTGTGTGTGTGACAGTGAGTGTGTGTGACAGTGAGGGTGTGTGACAGCGAGGGTGTGTGTATGTGACAGTGAGAGTGTGTGTGTGACAGTGAGGGTGTGTGTGTGACAGTGAGGGTGTGTGTGTGTGACAGTGAGGGTGTGTGTGACAGTGAGGGTGTGTGTGACAGTGAGGGTGTGTGTGTGTGTGACAGTGAGGGTGTGTGTGTGTGACAGTGAGTGTGTGTGTGTGTGACAGTGAGTGTGTGTGTGTGACAGTGAGGGTGTATGTGTGTGACAGTGAGGGTGTGTGTGTGTGACAGTGAGTGTGAGTGTGTGACAGTGAGGGTGTGTGTGTGACAGTGAGGGTGTGTGTGTGTGACAGTGAGCGTGTATGTGTGACAGCGAGGGTGTGTGTGTAACAGTGAGTGTGTGTGTCAGACAGTGAGGGGGGGTTGACAGTGAGGGTGTGTGTGTGACAGTGAGGGTGTGTGTGTGACGGTGAGGGTGTGTGTGTGACAGTGAGTGTGTGTGTGTCAGTGAGTGTGTGTGTGACGATGAAGGGGTGTGTGTGACAGTGAGGGTGTGTGCGAGTCTGTGAGTGTGTGTGACAGTGAGGGTGTGTGCGAGACTGTGAGTGTGTGTGACAGTGAGGGTGTGTGTGTGACAGCGAGTGTGTGTGTGTGACGGTGAGGGTGTGTGTGTGACAGTGAGTGTGTGTGTGTGTGACAGTGAGGGTGTGTGTGTGACAGTGAGTGTGTGTGACAGTGAGTGTGGGTGTGACAGTGAGGGTGTGTGTGTGACGGTGAGCGTGTGTGTGTGACAGTGAGTGTGTGTGTGTGTGTGACAGTGAGGGTGTGTGTGTGACAGTGAGGGTGTGTGTGTGACAGTGAGTGTGTGTGTGTGACAGTGAGTGTGTGTGTGTGACAGTGAGTGTGTGTGTGTGTGTGTGAGACAGTGAGGGTGTGTGTGTGACAGTGAGTGTGTGTCTGTGTGTGTGTGTGTGACAGTGAGGGTGTGTGTGTGACAGTGAGTGTGTGTGTGTGTGACAGTGAGGGTGTGTGTGTGACAGTGAGTGTGTGTGACAGTGAGTGTGGGTGTGACAGTGAGGGTGTGTGTGATGGTGAGCGTGTGTGTGTGACAGTGAGTGTGTGTGTGTGTGTGACAGTGAGGGTGTGTGTGTGACAGTGAGGGTGTGTGTGTGACAGTGAGTGTGTGTGTGTGTGACAGTGAGTGTGTGTGTGTGACAGTGAGTGTGTGTGTGTGTGTGTGACAGTGAGGGTGTGTGTGTGACAGTGAGTGTGTGTCTGTGTGTGTGTGTGTGACAGTGAGGGTGTGTGTGTGACAGTGAGTGTGTGTGTGTCTGTGTGACAGTGAGTGTGTGTGTGTGACAGTGAGGGTGTGTGTGTGACAGTGAGGGTGTGTGTGTGACAGTGAGGGTGTGTGTGTGACAGTGAGTGTGTGTGTGTGTGTGTGACAGTGAGGGTGTGTGTGTGACAGTGAGTGTGTGTGTGATAGCGAGGGTGTGTGTGTGACAGTGAGGGTGTGTGTGTGACAGTGAGTGTGTGTGTGACAGTGAGGGTGTGTGTGTGACAGTGAGGGTGTGTGTGTGACAGTGAGTGTGTGTGTGACAGTGAGGGTGTGTGTGTGACAGTGAGTGTGTGTGTGTGTGTGTGTGACAGTGAGTGTGTGTGTGTGACAGTGAGTGTGTGTGTGTGTCCATAAGACATAGGAGTGGAAGTAAAGCCATTCGGCCCATCGAGTCCACTCCACCATTTAATCACGGCTGATTTCAACTCCATTTACCCGCTCTCTCTCCATAGCCCTTAATTCCTCGAGAAATCAAGAATTTATCAACTTCTGTCTTAAAGACACTCAACGTCCCGGCCTCCACCGCCCTCTGTGGCAATGAATTCCACAGACCCACCACTCTCTGGCTGAAGAAATTTCTCCTCATCTCTGTTCTAAAGTGACTCCCTTTTATTCTAAGGCTGTGCCCCCGGGTCCTAGTCTCCCCTGCTAATGGAAACAACTTCCCCACGTCCACCCTATCTAAGCCATTCATTATCTTGTAAGTTTCTATTAGATCTCCCCTCAACCTCCTAAACTCCAATGAATATAATCCCAGGATCCTCAGACATTCATCGTATGTTAGGCCTACCATTCCTGGGATCATCCGTGTGAATCTCCGCTGGACCCACTCCAGTGCCAGTATGTCCTTCCTGAGGTGTGGGGCCCAAAATTGCTCACAGTATTCTAAATGGGGACTAACTAGTGCTTTATAAAGCTTCAGAAGTACATCCCTGCTTTTATATTCCAAGCCTCTTGAGATAAATGACAACATGAAATGAAAATTGAAATGAAAATCGCTGCATTTGCTTTCTTAATTACGGACTCAACCTGCAAGTTTACCTTTAGAGAATCCTGGACTAGGACTCCCAAGTCCCTTTGCACTTCAGCATTATGAATTTTGTCACCGTTTAGAAAATAGTCCACGCCTCTATTCTTTTTTCCAAAGTGCAAGACCTCACACTTGCCCACGTTGAATTTCATCAGCCATTTCTTGGACCACTCTCCTAAACTGTCTAAATCTTTCTGCAGCCTCCCCACCTCCTCAATACTACCTGCCCTTCCACCTATCTTTGTATCATCGGCAAATTTAGCCAGAATGCCCCCAGTCCCGTCATCTAGATCGTTAATATATAAAGAGAACAGCTGTGGCCCCAACACTTAACCCTGGGGGACACCACTCGTCACCGGTTGCCATTCCGAAAAAGAACCTTTTATCCCAACTCTCTGCCTTCTGCCTGACAGCCAATCGTCAATCCATGTACCTTGCCTCGAATACCACAGGCCCTTATTTTACTCAGCAGTCTCCCGTGAGGCACCTTATCAAAGGCCTTTTGGAAGTCAAGATAGATAACATCCATTGGCTCTCCTTGGTCTAACCTATTTGTTATCTCTTCAAAGAACTCTAACAGGTCTGTCAGGCATGACGTCCCCTTACTAAATCCATGCTGACTTGTCCTAATCCGACCCTGCACTTCCAAGAATTTAGAAATCTCATCCTTAACGATGGATTCTAGAATCTTGCCAACAACCGAGGTTAGGCTGATTGGCCTATAATTTTCCATCTTTTTTCTTGTTCCCTTCTTGAACAGGGGGATTACAACAGCGATTTTCCAATCCTCTGGGACTTTCCCTGACTTCAGTGACTTTTGAAAGATCATAACTAACGCCTCCACTATTTCTTCAGCTATCTCCTTTAGAACTCTAGGATGTAGCCCATCTGGGCCCGGAGATTTATCAATTTTTAGACCTCTTAGTTTCTCTAGCACTTTCTCCTTTGTGATTCAACTCTGCCCCCTGACTCTCCTGAATTGTTGGGATATTACTCATGTCTTCTACTGTGAAGACTGATGCAAAGTACTTATTTAGTTCCTCAGCTATTTCCTTGTCTCCCATCACTAGAGTACCAGCGTCATTTTGGAGCGGCCCAATGTCTACTTTTGCCTCCCGTTTGTTTTTAATATATTTAAAGAAACTTTTACTAACATTCCTAATGTTACTGGCTAGCCGACCTTCATATTTGATCCTCTCCTTCCTTATTTCTCTCTTTGTTATCCTCTGTTTGGTTTTGTAGCCTTCCCAATCTTCTGACTTCCCACTACTCTTTGCCACATTATAGGCTTTCTCTTTTGCTTTGATGCATTCCCTAACTTCCTTTGTCAGCCATGGCTGCCTAATCCCCCCCCCGATAACCTTTATTTTCTTTGGGATGAACCTCTGTACTGTGTCCTCAATTACTCCCAGAAACTCCTGCCATTGCTGTTCTACTGTCTTTCCCACTAGGCTCTGCTCCCAGTCGATTTTCGTCAGTTCCTCCCTCATGCCCCTGTAGTTACCTTTATTTAACTGTAACACCTTTACATCTGATTCTACCTTCTTTCTTTCAAATTGCATTCTGAATTCTACCATATTATGATCACTGCCTCCTAAGTGTTCCCTTACTTTACGATCTTTTATCAAGTCTGGCTCATTACATAACACTAAGTCCAGAATGACCTGTTCCCTCGTGGGCTCCTTCACAAGCTGTTCCAAAAAGCCCTCCTGTAAACATTCAATGAATTCCCTTTCTTTGGGTCCACTGGCAGCATTATTTACCCAGTCCACCTGCATATTGAAGTCCCCCATGATCACTGTGACCTTGCCTTTCTGACATGCCCTTTCTATTTCGTGGTGCATTTTGTGCCCCCGGTCCTGACCACTGTTAGGGGGCCTGTACATAACTCCCATTATGGTTTTTTTGCCTTTGTTGTTCCTCAACTCTACCCACACAGACTCCACATCATCTGACCCTATGTCGTTTAGTGCTATTGATTTAACTTCATTCCTAATTAACAAGGCAACCCCGCCCCCTCTGCCCACCTCTCTGTCTTTTCGATAGGTTGTGAATCCCTGGATGTTTAAATGCCAGTCATGAACCCCCTACAACCATGTCGCTGTGATGCCTACCACATCATACCTGCCAGTCACAATCTGGGCCACAAGCTCATCTACCTTGTTCCGTACACTGCGCGCATTTAAATATAGCACCTTTAATTCTCTGTTGACCTTCCATTTTTGTTTTCTTAGTGTGGTGGACCTTGGTTTACTGAGCCTTTCCATACACTGTGTCATATTTTGTGAGATGGGGACTATCGTAACCTCTCCTGAGTTCTGCTTTTTTGTATTCCTAAGCAGCTACGCTTCCCACTGATTACTTCACCTCTTGGTTCCCTGACTTTCCCTTCCCCCACAATCTCTAGTTTAAAGTCCTATTGACCACCCTATTTACTCTTTTCGCCAGAACACTGGTCCCAGCTCGGTTCAGTTGGAGACCATCCCAACGGTATAGGTCCCCCCTGTCCCAAAACTGATGCCAGTGTCCCATGAAAAGGAACCCCTCTTTCCCACACCACTCTTTCAGCCACGTGTTAACTTCCCATATTCTTGCCTCCCTATGCCAATTTGCACGTGGCTCGGGCAGTAATCTGGAGATTATGACCCTTGAGGACCTGTTTTTTAAATTTGAATCCTAGCTCTTTATAATCTCTAAACAGGTCCTCTTTCCTAGACTTGCCTATGTTGTTGGTACCGACATGGACCACAACAACTGGATCCTCCCCCTCCCTCTCCAGTATCCTTTCAAGCCGGTCAGAGATGTCCCGCACCCTAGCACCGGGCAGGCAACATACCATGCGGGACTCTTTATCCTGCTCACAAAGGATACTATCTATCCCCCTGATAATAGAATCCCCTACTACTACAACTTGCCTATTTACTCCCTCCCCTTGAATGGCCTGCTGAATCATGGTGCCTTGGTCAGCTGACTCATCCATCCTGCAGCCCTGTTCGCCATCCACACAGGGAGCAAGTGCCTCATACCTGTTGGACAGGGTCAAGGGCTGAGGCTCCTGAGTTCCTGACTGCTGGTTCCCTTTACCTGCCTGACTTGCAGTCACACCCTGCTGTCCCTGGCCACTGGCAGGATTTAAACTACTTACTCTGACAGGTGTGACTGCCTCCTGAAACACAGTGTCCAGGTAAGTCTCCCCCTCCCGGATGTGCCTCAGTGTTTGAAGCTCAGACTCCAGCTCATCAACTCTGAGCCGGAGCTCTTCGAGCAGCCAACACTTACTGCAGATGTGGTCGCTGCAGCTCGCAATGGGATCTGTCAGCTCTCACATCAAGCAGCTCAAGCACATCACCTGACCAGCCATCTCGAATTAATTAATTAGTTTAATTTAGGTTTCTGAGTTTAGTTGTGTTTTTTTAAAAATTTGGGGCAGATTTGCTATCAACCAATCAGATCACAGCTTCCCTCTGACGTCATTTTTGGAAAATAAAAGTGGAAAACAGGAGGTTACCGTTAGGTTTTTATACTCCGAGACTGCTCCTCCTCCTCCTCCGAACGGCTCCCGAAACTAGGCCGCGATCCCCGGGTTAAAGTAGGTTTTTATACTCACACAGAGACTGCTGCTCCTCCTCCTCCGAACGGCTCCCGAAACTAGGCCGCGATCCCCGGGTTAAAGTAGGTTTTTATACTCACACAGAGACTGCTCCTCCTCCTCCGAACGGCTCCCGAAACTAGGCCGCGATCCCCGGGTTAAAGTAGGTTTTTATACTCACACAGAGACTGCTCCTCCTCCTCCGAACGGCTCCCGAAACTAGGCCGCGATTCCCGGGTCAAAGTAGGTTTTTATACTCACACAGAGACTGCTCCTCCTCCTCCAAACGGCTGCTGAAACTAGGCCGCGATCCCCGGGTTAAAGTAGGTTTTTATATTCACACAGAGACTGCTCCTCCTCCTCCGAACGGCTCCCGAAACTAGGCCGCGATCCCCGAGTTAAAGTAGGTTTTTATACTCACACAGAGACTGCTCCTCCTTAGCCGAACGGCTCCCGAAACTAGGCCCAGTGAGTGTGTGTGCGTGACGGTGAAGGGGTGTGTGTGTGACAGTGAGGGTGTGTGCGAGACTGCGAGTGTGTGTGACAGTGAGGGTGTGTGCGAGACTGTGAGTGTGTGTGACAGTGAGGGTGTGTGTGTGACGGTGAGGGTGTGTGTGTGACGGCGAGGGTGTGTGTGACAGTGAATGTGTGAGAGACGGTGAGTGTGTGTGTGACAGTGAGAGAGTGTGTGACAGTGAGAGAGTGTGTGTGTCAGTGAGGGTGTGTGTGTGACAGTGAGGGTGTGTGTGTGACGGTGTGTGTGACAGTGAGGCTGTGTGTGTGACAGTGAGAGTGTGTGTGAGAGTGAGTGTGTGTGTGACGGTGAGTGTGTGTGTGACAGTGAGGGTGTGTGTATGACAGTGAGGGTGTGTGTGACAGTGAGTGTGTGTGAGACGGTGAGTGTGTGTGTGACAGTGAGAGAGTGTGTGACAGTGGGTGTGTATGACAGTGAGGGTGTGTGTGTGACGGTGTGTGTGACAGTGAGTGTGTGTGTGGCAGTGAGGGTGTGTGTGGCAGTGAGGGTGTGTGTGTGACGGTGAGTGTGTGTGTGACAGTGAGTGTGTGTGAGACGGTGAGTGTGTGTGTGACAGTGAGAGAGTGTGTGGCAGTGAGAGAGTGTGTCTGTCAGTGAGGGTGTGTGTGTGACAGTGAGTGTGTATGACTGTGACGGTGTGTGTGACAGTGAGTGTGTGTATGACAGTGAGGGTGTGTGTGAGAGTGAGTGTGTGTGTGACGGTGAGTGTGTGTGTGACAGTGAGAGAGTGTGTGACAGTGAGAGAGTGTGTGACAGTGAGGGTGTGTGTGTGTCAGTGAGGGTGTGTGTGAGACAGTGAGGGTGTGTGTGTGACAGTGAGTGTGTATGACAGTGAGGGTGTGTGTGTGACGGTGTGTGTGACAGTGAGTGTGTGTGTGGCAGTGAGGGTGTGTGTGTGACGGTGAGTGTGTGTGTGACGGTGAGTGTGTGTGATGGTGAGTGTGTGTGTGACAGTGAGTGTGTGTGTGACAGTGAGTGAGTGTGTGACAGTGAGTGTGAGTGTGTGACAGTGTGTGTGTGGCAGTGAGGGTGTGTGTGAGAGTGAGTGTGTGTGTGATGGTGAGTGTGTGTGTGACAGTGAGAGAGTGTGTGACAGTGAGAGAGTGTGTGACAGTGAGAGAGTGTGTGACAGTGAGGGTGTGTGTGTGTCAGTGAGGGTGTGTGTGTGACAGTGAGGGTGTGTGTGTGACAGTGAGGGTGTGTGTGTGACAGTGAGTGTGTATGACAGTGAGGGTGTGTGTGTGACGGTGTGTGTGACAGTGAGTGTGTGTGTGGCAGTGAGGGTGTGTGTGTGACGGTGAGTGTGTGTGTGACGGTGAGTGTGTGTGACGGTGAGTGTGTGTGTGACGGTGAGTGTGTGTGACGGTGAGTGTGTGTGTGACAGTGAGTGTGTGTGTGACAGTGAGTGAGTGTGTGACAGTGAGTGTGAGTGTGTGACAGTGTGTGTGTGGCAGTGAGGGTGTGTGTGACAGTGAGGGTGTGTGTGAGACGGTGAGTGTGTGTGTGACAGTGAGTGTGTGTGTGTGACGGCTCCTCCTCCTCCGAACGGCTCCCGAAACTAGGCCGCGATCCCCGGGTTAAAGTAGGTTTTTATACTCACACAGAGACTGCTCCTCCTCCTCCGAACGGCTCCCGAAACTAGGCCGCGATCCCCGGGTTAAAGTAGGTTTTTATACTCACACAGAGACTGCTCCTCCTCCTCCGAACGGCTCCCGAAACTAGGCCGCGATCCCCGGGTCAAAGTAGGTTTTTATACTCGCACAGAGACTGCTCCTCCTCCTCCAAACGGCTGCTGAAACTAGGCCGCGATCCCCGGGTTAAAGTAGGTTTTTATATTCACACAGAGACTGCTCCTCCTCCTCCGAACGGCTCCCGAAACTAGGCCGCGATCCCCGGGTTAAAGTAGGTTTTTATACTCACACAGAGACTGCTCCTCCTTATCCGAACGTCTCCCGAAACTAGGCCCAGTGAGTGTGTGTGCGTGACGGTGAAGGGGTGTGTGTGTGACAGTGAGGGTGTGTGCGAGACTGTGAGTGTGTGTGACAGTGAGGGTGTGTGCGAGACTGTGAGTGTGTGTGACAGTGAGGGTGTGTGTGTGACGGTGAGGGTGTGTGAGTGACGGTGAGGGTGTGTGTGACAGTGAATGTGTGTGAGACGGTGAGTGTGTGTGTGACAGTGAGACAGTGTGTGACAGTGAGAGAGTGTGTGTGTCAGTGAGGGTGTGTGTGTGACAGTGAGAGTGTGTGTGAGAGTGAGTGTGTGTGTGACGGTGAGTGTGTGTGTGACAGTGAGGGTGCGTGTATGACAGTGAGGGTGTGTGTGACAGTGAGGGTGTGTGTGACAGTGAGTGTGTGTGAGACGGTGAGTGTGTGTGTGACAGTGAGAGAGTGTGTGACAGTGAGAGAGTGTGTGTGTCAATGAGGGTGTGTGTGTGACAGTGGGTGTGTATGACAGTGAGGGTGTGTGTGTGACGGTGTGTGTGACAGTGAGTGTGTGTGTGGCAGTGAGGGTGTGTGTGGCAGTGAGGGTGTGTGTGTGACGGTGAGTGTGTGTGTGACAGTGAGTGTGTGTGAGACGGTGAGTGTGTGTGTGACAGTGAGAGAGTGTGTGACAGTGAGAGAGTGTGTGTGTCAGTGAGGGTGTGTGTGTGACAGTGAGTGTGTATGACAGTGAGGGTGTGTGTGTGACGGTGTGTGTGACAGTGAGTGTGTGTATGACAGTGAGGGTGTGTGTGAGAGTGAGTGTGTGTGTGACGGTGAGTGTGTGTGTGACAGTGAGAGAGTGTGTGACAGTGAGAGAGTGTTTGACAGTGAGGGTGTGTGTGTGTCAGTGAGGGTGTGTGTGTGACAGTGAGGGTGTGTGTGTGACAGTGAGTGTGTATGACAGTGAGGGTGTGTGTGTGACGGTGTGTGTGTGACGGTGTGTGTGACAGTGAGTGTGTGTGTGACGGTGAGTGTGTGTGTGACGGTGAGTGTGTGTGACGGTGAGTGTGTGTGACGTTGAGTGTGTGTGTGACGGTGAGTGTGTGTGACGGTGAGTGTGTGTGTGACAGTGAGTGTGTGTGTGACAGTGAGTGAGTGTGTGACAGTGAGTGTGAGTGTGTGACAGTGTGTGTGTGGCAGTGAGGGTGTGTGTGAGAGTGAGTGTGTGTGTGACGGTGAGTGTGTGTGTGACAGTGAGAGAGTGTGTGACAGTGAGAGAGTGTGTGACAGTGAGGGTGTGTGTGTGTCAGTGAGGGTGTGTGTGTGACAGTGAGGGTGTGTGTGTGACAGTGAGTGTGAATGACAGTAAGGGTGTGTGTGTGACGGTGTGTGTGACAGTGAGTGTGTGTGTGACGGTGAGTGTGTGTGTGACGGTGAGTGTGTGTGTGACGGTGAGTGTGTGTGACGGTGAGTGTGTGTGTGACAGTGAGTGTGTGTGTGACAGTGAGTGAGTGTGTGACAGTGAGTGTGAGTGTGTGACAGTGTGCGTGTGACAGTGAGGGTGTGTGTGAGACGGTGAGTGTGTGTGTGACAGTGAGTGTGTGTGTGACGGTGAGTGTGTGTGACGGTGAGTGTGTGTGTGACGGTGAGTGTGTGTGACGGTGAGTGTGTGTGTGACAGTGAGGGTGTGTGTGGCAGTGAGGGTGTGTGTGTGACGGTGAGTGTGTGTGTGGCAGTGAGGGTGTGTGTGACAGTGAGGGTGTGTGTGACAGTGAGGGTGTGTGTGACAGTGAGTGTGTGTGTGACGGTGAAATGTGTGTGACGGTGAGAGTGTGTGTGACAGTGAGGGTGTGTGTGGCAGTGAGGGTGTGTGTGTGACAGTGAGTGTGTGTGTGTGACAGTGAGGGTGTGTGTGGCAGTGAGGGTGTGTGTGTGACGGTGAGTGTGTGTGTGACGGTGAGTGTGTGTGTGACAGTGAGGGTGTGTGTGACGGTGAGTGTGTGTGTGACGGTGAGTGTGTGTGTGACAGTGAGGGTGTGTGTGACGGTGAGTGTGTGTGTGACAGTGAGTGTGTGTGTGACAGTGAGTGTGTGTGTGGCAGTGAGGGTGTGTGTGTGACAGTGAGTGTGTGTGTGACAGTGAGTGTGTGTGTGGCTGTGAGGGTGTGTGTGTGACGGTGAGTGTGTGTGTGGCAGTGAGGGTGTGTGTGTGACGGTGAGGGTGTGTGTGGCAGTGAGGGTGTGTGTGTGACAGTGAGTGTGTGTGTGACGGTGAGTGTGTGTGTGACGGTGAGTGTGTGTGTGACGGTGAGGGTGTGTGTGTGACGGTGAGTGTGTGTGTGGCAGTGAGGGTGTGTGACAGTGAGTGCGTGTGTGACGGTGAGTGTGTGTGTGGCAGTGAGGGTGTGTGTGTGACAGTGAGTGTGTGTGTGACGGTGAGTGTGTGTGTGTGACGGTGAGTGTGTGTGTGACAGTGAGGGTGTGTGTGTGACAGTGAGTGTGTGTGTGACGGTGAGTGTGTGTGTGACGGTGAGTGTGTGTGTGGCAGTGAGGGTGTGTGTGTGACAGTGAGTGTGTGTGTGATGGTGAGTGGGTGTGTGACGGTGAGTGTGTGTGTGACGGTGAGAGTGTGTGTGACAGTGAGGGTGTGTGTGGCAGTGAGGGTGTGTCTGTGACAGTGAGGGTGTGTGTGGCAGTGAGGGTGTGTGTGTGACGGTGAGTGTGTGTGTGACGGTGAGTGTGTGACGGTGAGTGTGTGTGTGACGGTGAGTGTGTGTGTGACAGTGAGGGTGTGTGTGACGGTGAGTGTGTGTGTGACGGTGAGTGTGTGTGTGACAGTGAGGGTGTGTGTGACGGTGAGTGTGTGTGTGACGGTGAGTGTGTGTGTGACAGTGAGTGTGTGTGCGGCAGTGAGGGTGTGTGTGTGACAGTGAGTGTGTGTGTGACAGTGAGTGTGTGTATGGCAGTGAGGGTGTGTGTGTGACGGTGAGTGTGTGTGTGGCAGTGAGGGTGTGTGTGTGACGGTGAGTGTGTGTGACAGTGAGGGTGTGTGTGACAGTGAGAGAGTGTGTCACAGTGAGAGAGTGTGTCACAGTGAGAGAGTGTGTGTGTCAGTGAGTGTGTGTGTGTCAGTGAGTGTGTGTGTGACGGTGAGTGTGTGTGTGGCAGTGAGGGTGTGTGTGTGATGGTGAGTGTGTGTGTGAGAGTGAGTGTGTGTGTGACAGTGAGTGTGTGTGACAGTGAGGGTGTGTGTGACAGTGAGAGAGTGTGTCACAGTGAGAGAGTGTGTGTGTCAGTGAGTGTGTGTGTGTCAGTGAGTGTGTGTGTGACGGTGAGTGTGTGTGTGACAGTGAGGGTGTGTGTGACAGTGAGGGTGTGTGTGTGATGGTGAGTGTGTGTGTGACGGTGAGTGTTTATGTGACAGTGAGTGTGTGTGTGACAGTGAGGGTGTGTGTGACGGTGAGTGTGTGTGTGGCAGTGAGGGTGTGTGTGTGACAGTGAGTGTGTGTGTGACAGTGAGTGTGTGTGTGACGGTGAGTGTGTGTGTGGCAGTGAGGGTGTGTGTGTGACAGTGAGTGAGTGTGTGACAGTGAGTGTGTGTGTGACGGTGAGAGTGTGTGTGTCAGTGAGGGGGTGTGTGTGACGGTGAATGTGTGTGTGGCAGTGAGGGTGTGTGTGTGACAGTGAGTGTGTGTGTGACGGTGAGTGTGTGTGTGAAGGTGAGTGTGTGTGTGTGACAGTGAGTGTGTGTGTGACAGTGAGTGTGTGTGTGGCAGTGAGGGTGTGTGTGTGAGTGAATGTGTGTGTGATGGTGAGTATGTGTGTGGCAGTGAGTGTGTGTGTGACGGTGAGTGTGTGTGTGACGGTGAGTGTGTGTGTGTGACAGTGAGTGTGTGTGTGGCAGTGAGGGTGTGTGTGTGACGGTGAGTGTGTGTGTGACAGTGAGTGTGTGTGTGTGACAGTGAGTGTGTGTGTGACAGTGAGTGTGTGTGTGACGGTGAGTGTGTGTGTGGCAGTGAGGGTGTGTGTGACAGTGAGTGTGTGTGTGACGGTGAGTGTGTGTGTGACGGTGAGGGTGTGTGTGAGAGTGAGTGTGTGTGTGACAGTGAGTGTGTGTGTGTGGCAGTGAGTGTGTGTGTGGCAGTGAGGGTGTGTGACAGTGAGTGTGTGTGTGACGATGAGTGTGTGTGTGACGGTGAGGGTGTGTGTGGCAGTGAGGGTGTGTGTGTGATAGTGAGTGGGTGTGTGACGGTGAGTGTGTGTGTGACAGTGAGTGTGTGTGTGGCAGGGAGGTTGTGTGTGTGACAGTGAGTGTGTGTGACGGTGAGTGTGTGTGTGACGGTGTGTGTGTGTGTGACGGTGAGGGTGTGTGTGTGACGGTGAGTGTGTGTGTGGCAGTGAGGGTGTGTGACAGTGAGTGTGTGTGTGACGGTGAGTGTGTGTGTGACGGTGAGTGTGTGTGTGACGGTGAGTGTGTGTGTGGCGGTGAGTGTGTGTGTGACGGTGAGTGTGTGTGTGACGGTGAGTGTGTGTGTGTGACAGTGAGTGTGTGTGTGGCAGTGAGGGTGTGTGTGTGACGGTGAGTGTGTGTGTGACAGTGAGTGTGTGTGTGACAGTGAGGGTGTGTGTGTGACAGTGAGGGTGTGTGTGACAGTGAGTGTGTGTGTGGCAGTGAGGGTGTGTGTGACAGTGAGTGTGTGTGTGACGGTGAGTGTGTGTGTGACGGTGAGGGTGTGTGTGAGAGTGAGTGTGTGTGTGAGAGTGAGTGTGTGTGTGACAGTGAGTGTGTGTGTGGCAGTGAGTGTGTGTGTGACAGTGAGTGTGTGTGTGACGGTGAGTGTGTGTGTGACGGTGAGGGTGTGTGTGGCAGTGAGGGTGTGTGTGTGATAGTGAGTGGGTGTGTGACGGTGAGTGTGTGTGTGACAGTGAGTGTGTGTGTGGCAGTGAGGGTGTGTGTGTGACAGTGAGTGTGTGTGTGACGGTGAGTGTGTGTGTGACGGTGAGTGTGTGTGTGACGGTGAGGGTGTGTGTGTGACGGTGAGTGTGTGTGTGGCAGTGAGGGTGTGTGACAGTGAGTGCGTGTGTGACGGTGAGGGTGTGTGTGAGAGTGAGTGTGTGTGTGGCAGTGAGGGTGTGTGTGTGACAGAGTGAGTGTGTGTGTGACGGTGAGGGTGTGTGTGAGAGTGAGTGTGTGTGTGGCAGTGAGGGTGTGTGTGTGACAGAGTGAGTGTGTGTGTGGCAGTGAGGGTGTGTGTGTGACAGAGTGAGTGTGTGTGTGACGGTGAGTGTGTGTGTGACAGTGAGGGTGTGTGTGTGACAGTGAGTGTGTGTGTGACGGTGAGTGTGTGTGTGTGACGGTGAGTGCGTGTGTGGCAGTGAGGGTGTGTGTGTGACAGTGAGTGTGTGTGTGATGGTGAGTGGGTGTGTGACGGTGAGTGTGTGTGTGACAGTGAGTGTGTGTGTGACGGTGAGTGGGTGTGTGACGGTGAGTGTGTGTGTGTGACAGTGCAAGTTTCACCTTGATTCTTGCCATAAATAAAAAGTAATTGTGTTTATATTTACAAACCTGATGACTGTAATTTTTGGGCAGTCGGGGGCCAAAGACATTGGGTATTATTCTGAGGATTATTGGTTAATTCAATTGTGCTGCGCCTCCGGGTCAAGGGGGGGTGGGCTGCTGTAATTGACCGCGCCCTAACCCAGGGTGTCCTAACAGTTATTGTTCCCGAAATATGCACCTTGAATGAGAAAAAAATGCAAATGTAGATCCGGAGTGAAAAAGTTGGACGAGCCTCAGTTAGACCCATCCCTCTGCTCTTTCTTCCATTTCTCCGCAATCCATCCCCCCCCCATTCAAATATTTATCCGATACCCACTTTGCAGCCGTATCGACTAGTCAATCAGCTTGTGCACTCTGAACCCTGACCCAAGCACCCTTTGCACTCAGCAAAACGTTTCCTGGTGTCGCCTCTGAGTGATTTTTGTCAATCCCCCTAAATCTGTGCCCTCCGCCTTTCCACCGTTCAGCCAACAGGGACAGCTATTCACTCGGCTGAACCCTTCAGGATTTCAAACCCCCCTACCAAATCTCTTCTCCGTCACCAAAATCCCGCTTCAAGGCTGCCGATCCTAATTGGATTAGAAGATGTATGTGGGGAAGGCTCTCATCAGTGACTGCTCCATCATAAAACCCCGACCCAACATACCCCTGCCCCCCACCAGCTCTGCACTCTTCACCATGCCTGAGGCACTCTCGATATTGGGTCCACGTTAAGCTGCGGTTGTTCACTGCATGTTCCCACGGGAGGCAGATTTAAATATCAACTGGGGGAAGATTGTGTGTGCAATCAGGTAAGGGCTACCTATGGCCCAAGACGTTTAGACTTCAGCCTTTATCCGACGGGGCGGGCAGTGCACGCCCAGCCAGGAACATCTGCAGGTGGCCTCCATGCTGAACACTGTCATGCACCCCAAGAACAGCCCTGTGCCCAACAGGTCGCGAGGCCTGCTGTTTTGTCTTATTCACATTGGGTAGAACCTGAGGGACCGTTGTGACGTCTCGGCATATCTGCTATCCAGTACTGACCCGACAACACAGCACAAGCTCGCCGTATCCTCACCCTCGGGTGTGTGCAGATCGACATGCTTCACCTACCATCATGCACCTCCATCTCGTAATGGCTCGAAGGCCTTCTCTTGATCCTGTTGCTGGGGAACATGCTGAACGTGCTCGTTGCTCCAATATATGCACTAGAATCGAAACAAGAACGGGTTATGAAGCTTTGCCAAGCGTGGAATCATAGACCTTCATCTGACAAAGTTGGCCTGGCCTCTTTGAAGAGAGGGTTGTTTGAATGAACTCCCACTGCATGCCCGTATTATAGAGTACATATTGGGGCTGGTTTAGCACAGTGGGCTAAACAGCTAACTTGTAATGCAGAACAAGGCCAGCAGTGCGGGTTCAACTCCCGTACCGGCCTCCCCGAACAGGTGCCGGAATGTGGCGACAAGGGGCTTTTCACAGTCACTTCATTGAAGCCTACTTGTGACAATAAGTGATTATTAAAATGTACCCGCTGATACCAACTTGGCACTCTGGTTGGCAATGGGAATGATGCCAATCAACTGTGATAGGACATATAGACAAGCAGAAAGGCGAGGCAAGTGGTAATTCCAATCAGAGAAGTCTGACACGTTGCATTTTGTCAGAAGGGAGAGGTGTGAGAATGGAATGTTGTTACATTTCGGGGGAATATTATTCTGCAAAGAAGGATGTGTGTCTGCGTGCACGTGCGCGCAAACGACTGAATTAAGCTGGGAAAAGTTCAGGGAGACGATTTGTCTGGGAGGGCTCAGGCACAAAATAGTACAGGTGTTAGGTCTGCCCGTTTGTAATCAGATATTATGGTGGTTTGAGGTACAAGTAAGTGGGTTGGATTGAACATTTGCATTTTTAGATACGTTGAAAGTTTGAATATCAAAGTCAGACATGACAAGGAACATTACAGAGATCCATGGGCAATCAGAAGGGTGCATATTTTATATTTTAATGACCCGACGGCAGAGACGAATTCGAATCATGAAAGATATTTACAATTTGGAAAGGTTGAGTTCAAAGGTCATTGGGATGATAGATTAAATCAAAAAGTTTACTTAAAGAGGGATATTGAGTTGATGTGTGCGGAAAAGTATTGTGTTGGAGTATTGCGTACAGTTCTGGTCACCGCATTATAGGAAGGACGTGGAGGCTTTGGAGCGGGTGCAGAGGAGATTTACCAGGATGTTGCCTGGTCTGGAGGGAAAATCTTATGAGGAAAGGCTGATGGACTTGAGGTTGTTTTCGTTGGAGAGAAGAAGGTTAAGAGGAGACTTAATAGAGGCATACAAAATGATCAGGGGGTTGGATAGGGTGGACAGTGAGAGCCTTCTCCCGCGGATGGAAATGGCTGGCACGAGGGGACATAACTTTAAACTGAGGGGTAATAGATATAGGACAGAGGTCAGAGGTAGGTTCTTTACGCAAAGAGTAGTGAGGCCGTGGAATGCCCTACCTGCTACAGTAGTGAACTCGCCAACATTGAGGGCATTTAAAAGTTTATTGGATAAGCATATGGATGATAATGGCATAGTGTAGGTTAGATGGCTTTTGTTTCGGTGCAACATCGTGGGCCGAAGGGCCTGTACTGCACTGTATCGTTCTATGTTCTATGTTCTAAGACCTGCTGGAAACAGCTCTCAGCTGGGAGAAGGTTATCCAATCAAACTGTGAAAAGCAATCTTTTTCTAAATTCATTTCTACGGCGTGTGGGCTCCGCTGGCTAGGCCAGCATTTGTTGCCCAGCCCTAATTGCCCTTGAGAAGGTGGTGGGTGAGCCGCCTTCTTGAACCGCTGCAGTCTATATGGTGTAGGTACACCCACTGCGCTGTTAGGGGGGTGTTCCAGGATTTTGACCCAGCGACAGTGAAGGAACGGCTGATATATTTCCAAGTCAGGGTGGTGAGTGACTTGGAGGGGAACCTCCAGGTGGTGGGGTTCCCAGGTATCTGCTGCCCTTGACCTTCTAGATGGTAGTGGTCGTGGGTTTGGAAGGTGCTGACGAAGCAGTCTTGGTGAGTTACTGCAGGGCATCTTGTAGATGGTACACAGAGCTGCCACTGTTTGTCGCTGGTGGAAGGAGTGAATGTTTGTGGATGGGGTGCCGATCAAGCAGGGCTGCTTTTTCCTGGTGGAGTTGAGCTTGTAGAGTTTGCTTGGAGCTGCACTCATCCAGGCAAGTGGAGAGTATTCCATCACACTCCTGACTTGTGACTTGTAGGTGGTGGACAGACTTTAGGGAACCAGGAGGTGAGTTACTCACTGTAGGATGCAGCTTCTGGTCAAAGGTAACCCCCAGGATGTTGATAGTGGAGGAATTCAGTGATCATAATGCCATTGAATGTCAAGGGGAAATGGTTTGATTCTCTCTTATTGGAGATGGTCATTGCCAGGCACTTGTCTGGCGTGAATGTTACTTGCCACTTGTCAGCCGAGCCTGGATATTGTCCAGATCTTGCTGCATTTGCACGTGGACTGTTTCAGTGTCTGAGGAATCAATAACGGTGCTGAACATCATCAGCGAACATCCCCACATCTGACCTTACGCTGGAAAAAAGGTCATTGATGAAGCAGCTGAAGATGGTTGGGCCTAGGACACTGCCCTGAGGAATCTCGTGCCTGAAGATTTCTTAGATTTCCACAGCAGAGTGGAAGTAAGATGGAGAGATCATGTGGTACACCTTATTAAAGCAACAACAGCTTTGCCTTTGGTAGTATAATTGGATCTTTATAGTTAAACATTAATAAGGGAGTGTTGCCAAGGAAGTGGAATCTCTTGTTAAGAGGAAGAAGGAGGCCTATGTGAAGATGAGGTGTGAAGTTTCAGTTGGGGCGATGGATAGTTACAAGGTAGCGAGGAAGGATCTAAAGAGAGAGCTAAGACGAGCAAGGAGTGGACATGAGAAGTATTTGGCAGGTAGGATCAAGGAAAACCCAAAAGCTTTCTATAGGTATGTCAGGAATAAGCGAATGACTAGGGAAAGAGTAGGACCAGTCAAGGACAGGGATGGGAAGTTGTGTGTGGAGTCTGAAGAGATAGGCGAGATACTAAATGAATATTTTTCGTCAGTTTTCACTCAGGAAAAAGATAATGTTGTGGAGGAGAATGCTGAGACCCAGGCTAATAGAATAGATGGCATTGAGGTACGTAGGGAAGAGGTGTTGGCAATTCTGGACAGGCTGAAAATAGATAAGTCCCCGGGTCCTGATGGGATTTATCCTAGGATTCTCTGGGAGGCCAGGGAAGAGATTGCTGGACCTTTGGCTTTGATTTTTATGTCATCATTGGCTACAGGAATAGTGCCAGAGGACTGGAGGATAGCAAATGTGGTCCCTTTGTTCAAAAAGGGGAGCAGAGACAACCCCGGCAACTATAGACCGGTGAGCCTCAAGTCTGTAGTGGGTAAAGTCTTGGAGGGGATTACAAGAGACAAGATTTATAATCATGTAGATAGGAATAATATGATCAGGGATAGTCAGCATGGCTTTGTGAAGGGTAGGTCATGCCTCACAAACCTTATCGAGTTCTTTGAGAAGGTGACTGAACAGGTAGACGAGGGTAGAGCAGTTGATGTGGTGTATATGGATTTCAGCAAAGCGTTTGATAAGGTTCCCCACGGTAGGCTATTGCAGAAAATACGGAGGCTGGGGATTGAGGGTGATTTAGAGATGTGGATCAGAAATTGGCTAGCTGAAAGAAGACAGAGGGTGGTGGTTGATGGGAAATGTTCAGAATGGAGTTCAGTTACAAGTGGAGTACCACAAGGATCTGTTCTGGGGCCGTTGCTGTTTGTCATTTTTATCAATGACCTAGAGGAAGGCGCAGAAGGGTGGGTGAGTAAATTTGCAGATGATACTAAAGTCGGTGGTGTTGTCGATAGTGTGGAAGGATGTAGCAGGTTACAGAGGGATATCGATAAGCTGCAGAGCTGGGCTGAGAGGTGGCAAATGGAGTTTAATGTAGAGAAGTGTAAGGTGATTCACTTTGGAAGGAATAACAGGAATGCGGAATATTTGGCTAATGGTAAAGTTCTTGGAAGTGTGGATGAGCAGAGGGATCTAGGTGTCCATGTACATAGATCCCTGAAAGTTGCCACCCAGGTTGATAGGGTTGTGAAGAAGGCCTATGGAGTGTTGGCCTTTATTGGTAGAGGGATTGAGTTCCGGAGTCAGGAGGTCATGTTGCAGCTGTACAGAACTCTGGTACGGCCGCATTTGGAGTATTGCATACAGTTCTGGTCACCGCATTATAGGAAGGACGTGGAGGCTTTGGAGCGGGTGCAGAGGAGATTTACCAGGATGTTGCCTGGTATGGAGGGAAAATCTTATGTGGAAAGGCTGATGGACTTGAGGTTGTTTTCGTTGGAGGGAAGAAGGTTAAGAGGAGACTTAATAGAGGCATACAAAATGATCACGGGGTTAGATAGGGTGGACAGTGAGAGCCTTCTCCCGCGGATGGAAATGGCTGGCACGAGGGGACATAGCTTTAAACTGAGGGGTAAACGATATAGGACAGAGGTCAGAGGTAGGTTCTTTACGCAAAGAGTAGTGAGGCCGTGGAATGCCCTACCTGCTACAGTAGTGAACTCGCCAACATTGAGGGCATTTAAAAGTTTATTGGATAAACATATGGATGATAATGGCATAGTGTAGGTTAGATGGCTTTTGTTTCGGTGCAACATCGTGGGCCGAAGGGCCTGTACTGCGCTGTATCGTTCTATGTTCTATGACCAAGTCGGGAGACTTTTAGGGGAAATGTTTTGTCAGACTAATTTTAACTGTGTAACTGTAGTCTTGTGTGCTTAAGTTTTCTTTTCTTCTTGTTACTAAATCTTTTTACTTCCAATTTCAAAATCACAAGAGAGCTTTTTTGCTGCTGAGATCAACACATTTTTTTCCTGTTGTCAGAATGTTTTTTTAAAAAGGTATGGCCCAGTAAGCCAAGTTTCGCTCTGCGATCTGGTTTGCTCAGCAATGAACATCTTCTGTGGTCATAAGAATAGTCAGAGGTAATATAGACTTAAAATTGCAGCTCTAAAGATTGTACTGGCACAGAGAGACCTTGGCACACATGCAATCACCTTTGAAGGTTGGAAAACATATTGGAAGAGTAGTTAGCAAAACCATACAGGATCTTGAACTCAGAGCATTGAGTACATAATAAGTTTTCTCTCCCTTCTGGGTTGGCACTAACTAGAATATTGCAGCTAGCATTGGTCACCAACGTCTGGAAGGATGCAAGGACCCTTCAGAGGGTGCTGAGGAGATTTAACAGAATGGTTCCAGGAATGAGGGGGTTAGTTTGGAGAATCATAGAATCCCTAAAATGCAGAAGGAGGCCATTTGGCCCATCGAGTCTGCACCAACCCTCTGAAAGAGCGCCCTACCTAGGCCCATTCCTCCACCCAAGCCCCAAATCCCCACCTAACCTGTACACCTTTGGACACTAGGGCGATTTAGCGTGGCCAATCCACCTAACCTGCACATCTTTGGACTGTGGGAGGAAACCGGAGCACCCGGAGGAAACCCACGCACACACGGGGAGGATGTGCAGACTCCGCACAGACAGTCACCCGAGGCCGGAATCGAACCTGGCTCTCCGGCGCTGTGAGGCAGCAGTACTGACCACTGCGCCGCCGTGGCAATGAGAAACTGGAAGCTGTTCTGCTCTCCTCGGGGCAAAGGAGGAATGAGGGAGGATTTGATAGGGGTACAAGGTCATGTCAGGCTTAGACACGATGGATAAGGGAAAGCTGTCCCCATTGCCCGATGTTGCGAGGACTCGGGAATAAGACCATAAGACATAGGAGTGGAAGTAAGGCCATTTGGCGCATCGAGTCCACTCCACCATTTAATCATGGCTGAGTTCAACTCCATTTACCCGCTCTCTCTCCATAGCCCTTAATTCCTCGAGAAATCAAGAATTTATCAACTTCTGTCTTAAAGACACTCAACGTCCCGGCCTCCACCGCCCTCTGTGGCAATGAATTCCACAGACCCACCACTCTCTGGCTGAAGAAATTTCTCCTCATCTCTGTTCTAAAGTGACTCCCTTTTATTCTAAGGCTGTGCCCCCGGGTCCTAGTCTCCGCTGCTAATGGAAACAACTTCCCTACGTCCACCCTATCTAAGCCATTCATTATCTTGTAAGTTTCTATTAGATCTCCCCTCAACCTCCTAAACTCCAATGAATATAATCCCAGGATCCTCAGACGTTCATCGTATGTTAGGCCTACCATTCCTGGGATCATCCGTGTGAATCTCTGCTGGACCCGCTCCAGTGCCAGTATGTCCTTCCTGAGGTGTGGGGCCCAAAATTGCTCACAGTATTCTAAATGGGGCCTAACTAATGCTTTATAAAGCTTCAGAAGTACATCCCTGCTTTTATATTCCAAGCCTCTTGAGATAAATGACAACATTGCATGTGCTTTCTTAATTACGGACTCAACCTGCAAGTTTACCTTTAGAGAATCCTGGACTAGGACTCCCAAGTCCCTTTGCTCTTCAGCATTATGAATTTTGTCACCGTTTAGAAAATAGTCCATGTCTCTATTCTTTTTTCCAAAGTGCAAGACCTCGCACTTGCCCACGTTGAATTTCATCAGCCATTTCTTGGACCACTCTCCTAAACTGTCTAAATCTTTCTGCAGCCTCCCCACCTCCTCCATACTACCTGCCCCTCCACCTATCTTTGTATCATCGGCAAACTTAGCCAGAATGCCCCCAGTCCCGTCATCTAGATCGTTAATATATAAAGAGAACAGCTGTGGCCCCAACACTGAACCCTGGGGGACACCACTCGTCACCAGTTGCCATTCCGAAAAAGAACCTTTTATCCCAACTCTCTGCCTTCTGCCTGACAGCCAATCGTCAATCCATGTTAGTACCTTGCCTCGAATACCATGGGCCCTTATTTTACTCAGCAGTCTCCCGTGAGGCACCTTATCAAAGGCCTTTTGGAAGTCAAGATAGATAACATCCATTGGCTCTCCTTGGTCTAACCTATTTGTTATGTCTTCAAAGAACTCTAACAGGTTTGTCAGGCTCAACCTCCCCTTACTAAATCCATGCTGACTTGTCCTAATCCGACCCTGCACTTCCAAGAATTTAGAAATCTCATCCTTAACAATGGATTCTAGAATCTTGCCAACAACCGAGGTTAGGCTAATTGGCCTATAATTTTCCATCTTTTTCCTTGTTCCCTTCCTGAACAGTGGGGGTACAACAGCGATTTTCCAATCCTCTGGGACTTTCCCTGACTCCAGTGACTTTTGAAAGATCATAGCTAACGCCTCCACTATTTCTTCAGCTATCTCCTTTAGAATACAAATGTACAACGGGGTTCTCCCTTCTGCGGACTAAGTCCCCACGCCGGCGGGAGAACCAACGCTAACCACTCCGGCGTCAACATCTCCCGAAAGTGGGGGCTAGTAGGTTGCCGGAGGGGTTGTCACCGCTCCAGCCGGCGGCGAAGGGACTGCGCGAGTTCGCGCACGCGCCGAATGGCCGGCGTGGTTCCACGCATGCGCAGACCGGCCGTCGTATTCTGGCGCATGCGCGGGCGGTTCTCTTCTCCCACGCCGGCCATGGCGGAGCCCTACAGGGTCCGGCGCAGAAGGAAGAAGTGCCCCCGCGGAACAGGCCCGCCCGCAGATCGGTGGGCCCCAATCACCAGGCCACTGTGGGTTGGATCACTCCCCCCCCCCCCGAGGACCGCCCTCACCGACTTACCTGCCAGGTCCCGCCGTGTGGGACCACACGTAACCCACGCCGGCGGGGCTGGCCAAAACCTGACGGCCGCTCGGCCCATCGGGGCCCGGAGAATTGCCGGGGGGGGGGGGGGGGCGCTGCCCACAACCCCCAAACAGCGTGGCGGGACTCCCGCCCCCGCCCAAAAATGGCGCCGGAGAATACGGCAGCCGGCGTCGGGGCGGGATTCACGCTGCCCCCCCCCCCCCCCAGTGATTCTCCGACCCAGCGGGGCGTTAGAGAACCCCGCCCGTAAGGTTTTGGGAAAGAGGGGACTTGGCAGCATCCCTGCCAACACTGGCACAATTACTTATGGAGTTGGGGGTTTCCTGACGTTTTGTGCGGCTGCTCGGGTTGATGGTTTGCGCCTCGCCATCATCACCCGATGCTATTTAAAAGATCCACAGGCATCCATCTACCCACCGCTGAAGGAAAAGATCCATCTCCTGGAAGGTTGTGGATGCTCCAACCAACCACTGCTGCATGTGGCATTCCAGGATCCAGAACGCTGGTTACACCGGCGGGAAACCGATTTTTGGGGATCCTGCTGCTCGTTCCTCTCCCCGGGCCCCCCCTCCCTCACTCACCATTCATTGGGGTAGGGTCTGGAAAACTCCGCCTGTTGGCTCTTAAGAAAGCTGCGACAGGGGCGAGTGGCGAGGGCTGGTTTAGCTCACTTGTCTAGACGGCTGGTTTGTGAGGCAGAGCGAGGCCAGCAGTGCGGGTTCGATTCCCCGTACCGGCTGAGGTTATGCGCAAAGCTCTCAACCTTGCCCCTTGCCTGAGGTGTGGTGACTCTCAGGTTAAATCACCACCAGTCAGCTCTCGCCCTCAAAAGGGGAAAGCAGCCCCTGGTCAGCTGGGACGATGACGACTTTACCTTACAGGGAGGGTGCAGGCCTGTTGCAGGAAAGAGTTAGCAGAGAAATGATGGACCGAATGGTCGCGCCCCCCCCCCCCCCCCCCCCCGCCCCCCCCCCTGCCCTGGGGACATTGCTTTTGTAAATCAAACAGGATCTCGGGCTCAAGTAGGTTGCCGGCGTCACGTCCATTTGCTGGACTAATAGTTGAGACACACGCAACAAGCTTCCGTGACGTATTACCCATGATGCAGACAGACGAGGCCTTTCTGTCTTCACAATTGCTCTCAGAGAGAAGCAATTTAAGATATCTCTCGATTTTCCTACGCCACACCCCTTTGCCTCAGGGTGGGGCCGGGGGGCGGGGCGGGGGGGGCGCCAAAAGATCTCGTCGGGGGGCCCAGAAGATCCCGTCGGTGGGAAGGGCATTTTTCTTTTTACATTCTAAATTTATTGAATTCAAATTCCCCATCTGCCTCCACAGGATTTGAACCCCTATCTCCAGATCATCGGTCCTCTGGATCACTAACCCGATAGGATACTCGCTACGCTCCTGTCTTGGCCATGTGCTTTGAGGAGAGGTGGCAAGGATGGCGTTTACGAGCTCAGTGTGGGCGGACATGTGGTGGTGGCACCCCCCCCCCCCCCCCCCCCCCCCCCCTCCCAATCACACTGCAGTGCGATAATCGCCATTCACCTGGTGTGTCCCACCATGCCAGTGCTTTTCCACAGCCAGCCCCCCCATCACGGCAACTCCTACTTATTCGACAACACAGAGAGTATTACATTCATCCTTCCTCCCACAGTGACCAGGATCTCGGCTTGTAGGCCTAATCTTCGTCATCAGCCTGATATTCTCTCAATCGGAATTGACTTTGACCTTCTGGTCAGCCCCTTTTGCCTGGCTGGAGAATCTAGAATGAAGGGGTCATAGTCTCAGGCATGCCGTTTGGGACTGCGAGGAGAAGAGAATTCTTCGTCCCGAGGGTTGTGAATCTTTGGAGTTCTGTCTCTGATGGAGCTGTGAGCGGTCACTGGGTATATTCAGAGCGGAGGTCGACAGATCAGTGAATGCTGGAGGAATCAATGGTCAGTGGGAGCAGGTGACCTTCAGGCAGAGGACGAGCCGTCATCTAACTGAGGCTCGGAGGGTCCAAAGGACCACTCCAGCTCCTGTTTCTGATGCCCTTAAAACTGCGGAGCTTACAGGAATCAGTGCAAGCCCCATCAGTATGCAGTCTCAACATACTGCCCTCTCAACCTCCTGGCCTCAACTCACTTACATAATGCGGTGATCCACTGTAATAGGAGATGGAAGGTAGGACCTGCGCTACAGGTTCGCCGCTAGCTCCTGCCGGCTGGCTCCGCCCAGGGAGAACTGTATAAATATGCATGACCTCCAGTGCCCTGCCATTTCGCCAGCTGCAGCAGGAGGCCACGCATCTGACTGTAATAAACTGATGCACGATCAATTGCACAAAGACTAAAGTTGGGGACAACTGGGGCTTTATTCCAGTCAGATGAGAATTTGAAAACTGCCGGCGCTTCCGATTTCGGCACCAAAACGAGGCGGACAGGCACCTGCACTCCAGCTCCGAGGGGCGGTGGGGTGCAACCCCACAGAACAAGGGTGGTCTGACTGCACAGGCACCCTCCCACTTAGCAGCATGCGTAGCCTGTTACTGAAAATGTTGCACTGGTTTCTCACTGAACCCTAGACTGACGCTAAATTCAATTTGCATTGCTCCCTGATGTTAATATAATAGACCATGCCACGCCATGCGTTTCAAACAATTAATCACGTCAAAGAATATCTATCTGCTCCTCGTGATGCCACGTTTAATTCAAACCTAAGTGACATTGATTATCCCACCAGAATATGGCACTTGTATAGTCCTTCTGCATTTACATTACGACTCAATTTAAAATAGTGATACTTTGTGAGATTAAATATTCCTGCCATCACTGCACCATTTTATATCCCTCTTCTTCATTTCCCTCTTGTGCTAAATTTTTTATTTTCTATCTTTCCATCTTTCGACCAACTATCTCGTGCCTTTCCTCTCTCTCTCTCACACTCCTCTGACTCTCTCTCACTCTTCTCCGTCTCTCTCTCTCACACTCCCCCCTTTCATTTCCTGCTGTCCCCTTCATCTTTTCCCCCCCTTTCTTCTGTCCCCTTCTTTCCACGCTGTGTCTGGGTCCCTCGTTCTTTTCTCCTCTCTCATCTTTTCCTCCCTCCCTCTCTCGTTCCCTTGATGCTCCTCCTCTCCACCACCCCCCCACCACCATTTTCCACCTCTCCCTCGTTGAACTCACAAGCTCTCTGACCTCTCTCTCCCACTCCTCCGTCTCTCTCTCTCCTCCGTCTCTCTCTCTCTGTCACTCCTCCGTCACTCTGTCTCTCTCCCCCATCTCGCTCTCTCTCCTCCGTCTCTCTGTCTCTCTCCCCATCTCTCTCTCTCTCTCCTCCGTCTCTCTCTCTCCCGTCTCTCTCTCTCCTCCGTCTTTCTCTCTCTGTCACTCCTCCGTCTCTCTGTCTCTCTCCCCCATCTCTTTCTCTCTCTCCTCCGTCTCTCTGTTTCTCTCCCCATCTCTCTCTCTCTCTCTCCTCCATCTGTCTCGCACTCCTCCGTCTCTCTCTCTCTCACATTCGTCCGTCTCTCTCTCACTCTCCTCCGTCTCTCTTTCACTCCTCCGTCTCTCTGTCTCTCTCCCCATCTCTCTCTCTCTCCTCCGTCTCTCTCACACTCCTCCGTCTCTCTCTCTCTCACATTCGTCCGTCTCTCTCTCACTCTCCTCCTTCTCTCTCTCTCTCACTCCTCCGTCTCTCTCTCTCTCTCCTCCGTCTCTCTCTCTGTCTCCTCCGTCTCTCTCACTCACTCCTCCGTCTGTCTCTCAGTCTCTCACTCTCCTCCGTCTCTCTCTCTCTCTCACTCCTCCGTCTCTCTTTCCTCCATCTCTCTCTCTCTCTCTCCCCCGTCTCTCTCTCTCTCTCTCTCCTTTTTTAAATTTACACTTCTGCCGGTTTCCCCCGTAATTTCTCTCCAGGCCATCTCAATTCTCTTCCTTCTGGCTGCGCCGTCCTGGCTCCCGTCTTCTCATATATCATTCCCCCATCACTGACGTGTGTAACCCCCCCCCCCCACCCCCCCCCCACCCCCCGCTCCCCCCCCCCCCCCCCCTCAGCTGTCGGTCGTCCTCGCCAACAGACAGCTGAAAAACAAAATTAAAAAACAAGAAAAGAAACACGAGCGTTTGAGCTCAGCAGATGCGTTTCTGTGCATCGATTCCAGACTGGCACCTTGCAATGCCGTGCCGAACAGATGTCCTCGGATAACCGTGGCACCATGGGCACCCCTCTGCCATCTTCTGATGAGCGGGGAAACAGCAGGGGCTGCTGCTCGCAAGCTCTTGGCTGTCGGTCGGGCAGCTTGCTTACTCAGCGGACGGGAGGCAGCCCATCGCTCGGGCCTACTGAGGCTTGCCCACCAAATACCGTTCGGCCTCCGAGTTGAGCGACTCCACAGCAGGCTTCACTGAACGTTTACGGGCCGCGCGCAACATTGGAAGGTATTTTCAAAAACTAGAGATCCTTCCACAGCCCGAGTGGTGACCAGCCTTTCCTGCCCTCTTATCACCTCAGTTCACCACAATCCGCAGGGAGGCCGGGCTGCCCGGGCTGCCTGAGCGATTTCCTGAAGAAGATGTTTTTTAAATAATTTGCGTTAACCTGGGCTGACCGCACTGTGGATGGGATCTGGCAGTCAATCCAAGAAAGACTATTACTTGCAGTGGATGATTAAATTATGCTTGAGTAATTGATAATTTATGTTGCCGTGGTGACTGTGCATCTCCATTACATCAGGATACAGAATAGGCTTCCTGATACATAGAACAGGAACAAAGAACATCACAGCACAGGAACAGGCCCGATCCCGATTCCTTATTTAGACCTCCTACTTACCTAGGGGCTTTTCACAGTAACTTCATTGAAGCCTACTTGTGACAATAAGTGATTATTATTATTATTACTTATTGCTCAGACGATCCGTATCCCTCCATGCCCCGCCCATTCATGTGTCCATCAAGATACATCGTAAACTTTGCTATCGTGCCTGCCTCCACCACCTCCACTGGCAACACGTTCCAGGCACCCACTACCCTCTACGTGAAAAACTTTCCCCGCACATCTCCCCTAAAGTTTTCCCCCCCTCACCTTGAACCTGTGCCCCCTTGTAATTGAGTCTGCCACCCTGGGGAAAAAGCCTCTGACTATTCACCCTGTCTATACCTCTCGTAATTTTGTAGACCTCAATCAGGCCTCTGTCCTTCCAACGAAAACAATCCAAGTTTATTCAATCTGTCCTCTTAGCTAACACCCTCCAGACCAGGCAACATCCTGGTAAACCTTCTTTGCGCTCTCTCCAAAGCATCTACGTCCTTCTGATAGTGCTGTGACCAGAACTGCGCGCAATATTCCAAATGTGGCCTAACTAAAGTTTTATACGACTGTAACATGACCTGCCAACTCTTCTACTCAATGCCCCGGCTGATGTCTTCTTGACCACCTCTCATTAAATCCCCTCATTGGCTGCAAACTTTTACAGAGAGCTGGACAAAATGCTGACATAATTCCGAATATTCCTGAGAGAGGATTTCGAGAGAGGGCTCATTGCGGCCTTGGGCAGGTTGTACACTCGCAGTGAGGCCTGCATTCGTCAAGGACCAAGTCCAAAGTGGGACTGGAGTGTTGCACCCTGTTTCCCTCTCCCCGTCAGCTGGGGGTTGGGGAGGGGGGATTGGGGGGCTGCTGGAGCTTTCTTCTCGATCCACCCCTGGTTGAGATCAGCAGGCCACACCTTCTAACTCGCCCTCAATTCGGAACGGTCATCCACGTCATTCCTTCACCTCCATACAGGGTTGCTTGGAATGTCCCTGCAGTTCCTGGTCAGAATTGGAGATGATTGGGCAATGATCCCGGCATTGGAGCAAGAGACTGGGGATGACCATTTTGTATTGGGAAGTTTTCTAAACTGTGCGGAGGACAGTGTATAACTTCAAAGGGACAGAGACAAGTTGTTGGAGTGCGCAGAAGTGTGGAGGATGAAGTTCAATGCGAAAAACTGTGAGGTGATACGTCTTGATAGGAAGAACATGGGACAGAAGACATAAAATAAGGGGTAAATTTCTTCAAGGGGTGGAGGAGCAGAGGGACCTGGGTGAATATGTGCATCAAGGGCAGCACGGTGGCGCAGTGGGTTAGCCCTGCTGCCTCACGGCGGCGAGGTCCCAGGTTCGCTCCCGGCTCTGGGTCACTGGGCTCTGGAGTAGGCACATTCTCCCCGTGTCTGCGTGGGTCTCGCCCCCACACCCCAACGACAGGGGCTGGTTTAGCACACTGGGCTAAATCGCTGGCTTTTAAGGCAGGCCAGCAGCACGGTTCGATTCCCGTACCAGCCTCCCCGAACAGGCGCCGGAATGTGGCGACTAGGGGCTTTTCCCAGTAACTTCATTTGAAGCCTGCTTGTGACAATAAGCGATTTTCATTCATTTCATTTCATTTCATGTGCAGGGTAGGTGGATTGGGCCATGCTAAACTGCCCCTTAATTGGAAAAAATGAATTGGATACTCTAAATTAATTTTTTTTTAAAAAGAATATGTGCATCAATCATGGAAGGTAGCAGGATTGGGTGGAGAGAGCAGTTAATAAAAACTATAATATCTTGGACTCTGTAATGGGGCAGGGTACAAGAGCAAGGAGATAATGATGAACTTAGACAAGACACCAGTTAGACCGCAGCTGGAATATTGTGGACACTTCTGGATGCCACACTATAGGGTAGATGAGCACGCGTTGGAGAGAACGCAGAAGAGGTTCACAAGAATGGTTCAGGGGATGAGAAACTTGCATTATGAGGCTAGATTGGAGAGGTTGGGACTGTTCTCCTTGGAGAGGAGAAGGCTAAGCGGAGATTTGATAGAGATGTTCAACATCGTGAGGGGGCTGGATAGAGTAGACAGGGAGAAACAATTCCGCTCGAAAACGAGAGGGGCACAGATTTAAAGTGATTTGCAAAAGAAGCAAATGTGATGTGAGAAAAGGCTTTTTCACACCGCGAATGGTTGGGGTCTGGAATGCACTACCTGGGAGTGTGGTGGAGGCAGGTTCAATCGAGGTATTCAAGAGGGTAATGCCAAATTCAGTTACGGGATGTGGGCGTCACTGGTTAAACCAGCCCATCCCTAGATGCCTTTCAAAGAACTTCGGTGAGCTGCCTTCTTGAACCGCTGCAGTCCCTGAGGTGTAGGTACATCCACAGTGCTGTTAGGGAGGGAGTTCCAGGATTTTGGCCCAGCGACATGGAAAGGACGGCTGACATACTTCCAAGCCGGGATAGTGAGTGACTTGGAGGGGAACCTCCAGGTGGTGGGGTTCCCAGGTATCTGCTGCCCTTGCCCTTCTAGGCGGTAGCGGTCGTGGGTTTGGAAGGTGCTGCCTAAGGAACCTTGGCGAGTTCCTCAGTGCATCTTGTAGATGGTGCACACGGCTGTCACTGTGCATTGGTAGTGGAGGGTTTGAATGTTTGTGGAAGGGGAGCAATCAAGCGGGGCTGATTTGTCCTGGATGGTGTCGAGCTTCTTGAGTGTTGTTGGAGCCGCGCTCATCCAGGCAAGTGGACAATATTCCATCACAGTCCTGACTTGTGCCTTGTAGATGGTGGACAGGCTTTGGGGGATGGGGTCAGAAGGTCCTTTTCATGGTCCGTTAAATTATCTGCCCCGCCCGTGACAATACCCATGGCAGGAGATTGGAAAATCAACCCCCAAGCGCTCGGTTGGTGCTCCAGTGATCTTTGTGGAGCAAGGATATCAAGGAATGTGGAGCAAATGTGACTTGAGGTACAATCAGCCATAGTCCCTTTGAATGCCGGAGTAGACCCAAGGTGGGCGGGGCTACTCCATCTTCGGTTCCTTTTCATTTTCCTGTGAGTACAGCAGCAAGGAGGTGTGGCCTGGGATAACCCCCCCCCCCCACACACACACACACACTTTCTCCCTGTGCTTCCTATTCACCATCTCCATTGACAGTGAAGCGGAAGAATCTATCTCAAGATCAATCTTGGGTACAAACTGCAAAACACGGGCACAACGTCAATCAAGTAAAGTGCCAGAATGTTCTCTACCTTCTATTCCCCATGTAAATCTGTGCAAATGTATAAGCACCAAAACCTTCTCCTCGGTTTAGTCCAGGAAGTCACCCGGTGAAGGATAATACTGGAGCCAATCTTTTCACAGTCTTATATTTATTTACAGACTGGAACATTGCAAGCACACACCTCCTAACACAACCAGATCCCAGTTTCTTGAAGTGTCTCTCTTTATGTGACAATAAGATTGTAAGAAATATGAACAGGAGTAGGCCATTCGGCCCCTCGAGCCTGCTCCGCCATTCAGTGGGATCGTGGCTGATCCGACTTCCTCACGCCTACTTTCCTGCCCTTTCCCTGTAACCCTTGATTCCCTCACTGATCAAGAGTCTATATCAGCCTTAATCATACACAAGGACTCTGGCTCTCCACAGCTCTCTGAGGCAGAGAGTTCCAAAGACTCACAACCCTCTGAGAGAAGAAATTCCTCCTCATCTCGGTCTTAAATTGCCCACCCCCTTTACTCTGAGACTGTGCCCTCTGACCCTCGACTCTCCCATCCTCTCGTTTATCCGGTCAAACACTTTAAGAATCCTAAAAGTTTCAATATGATCACCACTCATTCTTCGAAATTCCAGTAAGTAGAGCCCCAACCTGCTCATACGACAATCCCTCCATACCGGGAATCGTCCCAGTGAACCTTCTCTGAACCACCTCCAATGAAACAATATCTTCCCTTAAATAAGGGGACCAAAAGAGGAGATTCACTAGATTAATCCCAGAGCTGAAGGGGTTGGATTACGAGGAGAGGTTGAGCAGACTGGGACTGTATCTGTTGGAATTTAGAAGGATGAGGGGGGATCTTATAGAAACATATAAGATTATGAAGGGAATAGATAGGATAGATGCGGGCAGGTTGTTTCCACTGTCGGGTGAAAGCAGAACTAGGAGGCATAGCCTCAATATAAGGGGAAGTATATTTAGGATTGAGTTTAGGAGGAACTTCTTCACCCAAAGGGTTGTGAATCTATGGAATTCTTTGCCCTGTGAAGCAGTTGAGGATCCTTCATTAAATGTTTTTAAGATAAAGATAGATAGTTTTTTCAAGAATAAAGGGATTAAGGGTTATGGTGTTCGGGCCGGAAAGTGGAGCTGAGTCCACAAAAGATCAGCCATGATCTCATTGAATGGTGGAGCAGGCTCGAGGGGCCAGATGGCCTACTCCTGCTCCTAGTTCTTATGTTCCTATGTAGAACCGCTCACCGTACTCCAGATGTGGTCTCACCAGTGCCTTGTACAGTTGTAGCAAGACTTCCCGACTCTTATATTCCAACCACCTTGAAATAAAGGTCAACATTCCATTAACTTTCCTGATGACCTGCTGCCCCTGTGTGCTAGTTGTCTGTGTTTTGTGCACAAGTCCCTATTTGTTGCAGCTTTCTACAGTCCTCTCCATTTCAATAATACTTCTGATCTTTTGTTCTCCCTTCCAAAATGAACAACTTCACATTTTCCCACATTATACTCCATTTGCCAACTTCTTGCCCACTTATTTAACCTATCAATATCTCTTTGCAAACTGCTTGTATCCCTCTTGCAACTGGCCTTTCCACCTATTTTTGTGTTGTCTGCAAATTTGTCTGCAGTACATTCGCTTCCCTCCTCCAAGTCATTAAGATATATCGTAAACAGTTGTGGTCCCAGCGCTGATCCCTATGGAACCCACTGGTTACAGGTCATCAGCCTGAAAAAGCACCCCTTATCCCCACTCGCTGTTTCCTGCCCATTAGCCAATTCTCTATCCGTGCTAATATACTGCCTCCAACATCAAGGGCTCTTATTTTGTTGAACGCCTTCTAGAGGTCCAAATACATCACATCTACTGGTTCTCCTCTATCCACTCCGGGTGAGACTTCCTCAAAAAACTCTAATAAATGAGTCAGGCACGATTTCCCTTTAAAGAATGTTGACTCCGCTGGATTAGATTATGATTTTCCAAATGTGATGCTGTTAGTTCCTTAATAATTGATTCCAACAATAGATGTTAGGTTAATCGCCCTACAGTTACCCCTTTTGCCTACCTGCCTTATTGAATAGGGGTGTCACATTGGCATTTTCCCAATCCTCTGGCACTTCTCCAGAGTCCGAGGATTTGGGGAGAATTATAACCAATGCATCCATTATGCTTGTCGCTACTTCTTTTAGGACCCAAGTCATCCTGCCCAGGAGACTTATCTACCTTTAGCCCCATTGGCTTGTCCAATATTATTTCTCTAGCAATGGCAATGGTATTTAATTCCTCCCCCTTATTTGCCTAATTGATAATCTTTATTAGTGTCACAAGTAGGCTTACATTAACATTGCAATGAAGTTGCTGTGAAAAGCCCCTAGTTGCCACACTCCGGCACCTGTTCGTGTACACAGACGGAGAATTCAGAATGTCCAATTCACCTAACAAGCACGTCTTTCGGGACTTGTGGGAGGAAACCGGAGCGCCCAGAGGAAACCCACGCAGACACGGGGAGAACGTGCAGACTCCGCACAGACAGTGACCCAAGCCGGGGATCGAACCCAGGCCCCTGGCGCTGCGAAGCAACAGTGCTAACCGCTGTGCTCCCGCGCCGCGCTTAAGTAAAACCCCAAGTAATGCGATCCACCTGAATCACGTTAAACAGTTAATGTGCTCCTCAGCTACTGCTGAACCGCTCGTGTTTAGTTGAGTTAATCCAGAATATCATCACTTCAAAGCAGCTACGAACTTTGCAGAAAAAAACACTTCCCTAAAATCTGAATTAGTCAGGATCCCCCCACACGGACTGACAGAGAGACAGAGCAGTTTTCTCCATTGTCATTGAAGGGAGACTGTATGCTGTCAGAGACAGCAGAATGTTTAATCACAGAACTAGCACAGTCCGGGTAAAGGCCACTCAACTCATCAACTCACTTCACAGATTAGGGGCGGGGTTCTCTCCCCCCCACCCTTTCCACACTCCCCCCCCCCCCACCTCCCGCCGCGTGTTTTCCGGTGGCGCGCCATTCGCTGGCGGCGGGAAAAGTGAATTGCAAGGGCCGGAGAATTGATGTATAGTTTCGCCAAATGGGGTTGTACTGCAACTGGTTTCGAGGTAGGGACACTGCCCACTGCTCCGTCAGACCTGCTGGGAGATGTAATGCAGACTTATTGCCGCAATTCTAAAACAAATGCAGGGACTGAGAGGAACCTTTGGGGTGCGCGTACATCAATCCTCGAAGGTGGCGGGGCCGAGTGAGAGAGTGGTCAGCAAAATATATGGGATCTGGGGCTTCACAAACAGAGACAGGAGTATAAAAACAGGGAAGCTATGTTGAACCTGTGTCAGGCTTTGTTAGGCCCAAAACAGAGTTTTATGTGTAGGTCTGGCCACCACACTTGAGGAAAGGTATGAAGGTCTGTGAGAGGACGGAGAGGAGATTTGACAGAACGGTTCCATGGAAGGAGGAGTTTTTATTTCCAAGGTTATGTTAGAAAAGGGTTGGTCTCCTTGGAGTTGGGTGGAGTTACTGGGTTATGGGGATAGGGTGGAGGTGTTGACCTTGGGTAGGGTGCTCTTTCCGAGAGCCGGTGCAGACTCGATGGGCCGAATGGCCTCCTTCTGCACTGTAAATTCTATGATAATCTATGATAATCTATGAGTAAGGGACATTGAAGGGAGATCTGGTGGAGGTGGACGAGAAGATGACAACCTTAGAAAAAAATAGACAGGGAAAAGCTGTTCCCAATGGTGGAGAGGGGGTGGGGGGCATGGATTTAAGGTTTTGGTGCAAGAGACGCAGGAGGGAATGTGATGAAGAACAATTGTGGGATGACACGGTAGCACAGTGGTTGGCACTGCTGCCTCACAGCACCAGGAACCCGGGTTCGATTCCGGCCTTGGTGACCGTCTGTGTGGAGTTTGCGCGTTCTCCCCGGGTGCTCCGGTTTCCTCCCGCAGTCTAAAGGTGTGCAGGCTAGGTGGATTGGCCATGATAAAATTGACCCTTAGTGTCCAAAGGTTATGTGGGATTACAGGGACAGGGCAGGGATGTGGATGTGGGGGAGGAGTCGGCCTGGATGGGGTGCTCTTCGGCAGGTCGGGAGAGACTCGACGGGCCGAATGGCCTGCTTCTGCACTGTGTAGAGATTCTATGATTCTATTGGCCTGGAACTCGCTGCACAACTCATCTCAAAAGCAAACTGTAGACAAAGTAGACACTTGAAGGAAACGAGGAGCAGTGTGGGAATGGGATTGGCTGGATTGCTCTGTGGGGATCTAGCATGGACTCGATGGGCCGATTGGCCTGCTGCGACTCCTGCTTATCCTTTCCCCAAGTCCCCTTTGCTGTTCTGGTGCCAGTTGGTGTTGCATTGTGGGACTCATTTGGGACATCACCATGGGCAGCAGTGGGTGAACAACACTGAGATTTCCCAAGCTCACTCAGCCGAGAGCAGCAGCTTTCACCCACCCCCGCCAGTCCGAGGGTGGATCTGAACCCAGGTCACCGAGATCAGGTGGCAGCTTTCCACCACCCAGCTTCCAATTCGCCAGCCTTTCCGCTTGGCAGGAATGATGACCATTTAGGAGACCATTTATGAATCTATGACAGAACACTAAGCTTCATCTGGTGAAGGAAACCGTTTTGTGGTTCACAGCTCCTTGGAAACTACCCGCTGCCTCATTCCAACGGTGGGGAGGCAGTGGTAATAGTGGTCACGGCACCGGGTTACTAATCCCAAAACCCATTCGAATCCCACCATGGCCACGGCTGGTGGACTTAATTCACAAACTTGACCAATTAGTCAAGAAAAAAAAACGTTTGATTGCAAAGCTAACCTTGGTAAGAGTGAACATGAACCCAACATCGATTGTCGTAAAAAAAAAAAAACCATCTGCTTCACTAATGTCCCTTTAGGGAAGGAAATCTGCCATCCTTACCCGGTCTGGCCGACACGTGGCTCCAGGTCACACAGCAACGTTGGTTGACCCCTAATTGCCCTCAAAGGGCAATTCGGAATGGGCAACAAATGCTGTCCTTGCCAGAGACACCCACACCCCATGAACTAATTTTAAAATAAATTCCCTTACAGAGTTCTACCGCCTGTAACTTCACTGCTAATCTATAAAATCCCTACAGTGCAGATGGAGGCCATTTGGCCCATCGGGCCTGTACCGACCCCCGAAAGAGCACCACTATACCTAGGCTAATGCAGGTAGGGAATATACAGTGAATGGTAGAACCCTCAAGAGTATTGAAAGTCAAAGAGATCTAGGAGTACAGGTCCACAGGTCATTGAAAGGGGCAACACAGGTGGAGAAGGTAGTCAAGAAGGCATACGGCATGCTTGCCTTCATTGGCCGGGGCATTGAGTATAAGAATTGGCAAGTCATGTTGCAGCTGTATAGAACCTTAGTTAGGCCACACTTGGAGTATAGTGTTCAATTCTGGTCGCCACACTACCAGAAGGATGTGGAGGCTTTAGAGAGGGTGCAGAAGAGATTTACCAGAATGTTGACTGGTATGGAGGGCATTAGCTATGAGGAGCGATTGAATAAACTCGGTTTGTTCTCACTGGAACGAAGGAGGTTGAGGGGCGACCTGATAGAGGTATACAAAATTATGAGGGGCATAGACAGAGTGGATAGTCAGAGGCTTTTCCCCAGGGTAGAGGGGTCAATTACTAGGGGGCATAGGTTTAAGGTGAGAGGGGCAAGGTTTAGAGTAGATGTACGAGGCAAGTTTTTTACGCAGAGGGTAGTGGGTGCCTGGAACTCACTACCGGAGGAGGTAGTGGAAGCAGGGACGATAGGGACATTTAAGGGGCATCTTGACAAAAATATGAATAGGATGGGAATAGAAGGATACGGACCCAGGAAGTGTAGAAGATTGTAGTTTAGTCGGGCAGCATGGTCGGCACGGGCTTGGAGGGCCGAAGGGCCTGTTCCTGTGCTGTACATTTCTTTGTTCTTTGTTCTTTGTAGGCCCACTCCCCCGCCCTAGCCCTGCAACCTAACCCAAACATCTTTGGACACTAAGGGGCAGTTTTAGCCCCTTAGTGGTCAATCCACCTAAACTGCGCCTTTTGAGGCTGTGGGAGGAAACCGGAGCACCCGGAGGAAACTCACGCAGACGCGGGGGAGAGTGTCCAAACTCCACACAGTCACCCGGAATTGAACCCGGATCCCGGGCACTGCGAGGCAGCAGTGCTAACCCACTGTGCCACCCGGTATGAGTCCCTCCTCTACATTATGACAGACTGTGATAACCCCTGACCTTCACTGAGCATTAACCTGGTGGCCACCTGTGCTGAATGACGCCCCCCACTTGCCTGTTCACTCGCAGCTGTGAGTCAGCAGTAGAACTCTGACTCTGAACTCTGAATCCAAAGATTGTCTGCTTAGTTCCCACTCCGGGGAAACTTGAGCACAAAAATTGAGGTTGCCGTCCCAACACGGTACCGAGAGAGCAGTCATTTGACGAGTAGCAGGGGAGCTTTCTTAATGATCGGATCAATATACAGCCCTCGACTAACATCACTCAGGCCATTGCCACATTATTGTAGTGGTGGCATGGTGGCACAGTGGTTAGCACTTGCCGCCTCACGGCGCTGAGGACCCGGGTTCGATCCCGGCCCCGGGTCACCGTCCGTGTGGAGTTTGCACGTTCTCCCAGAGTCTGCGTGGGCCTCACAACCCAAAGACGTGCAGGGTGCATTGGTCACGCTAAATTGCCCCTTAATTGGAAAATAAATTTATTTTTAAAAATCACCACATTACTAATTGTGGGACCTTGCTGTTCGTGGATTAGGCGCCATGTTTCTGTCATTGCAACAGTGAGGCCGCTCTTGCAGAATGCTTGAGCAGCTGACAAACCCATTGGGACATGCCGAGATTGTGAAAGGTGCCCTATTTTGCATTAACCCTGCAGAAGGCTGAAGCGTGCTGGAGAATTGAACCCAAATCTAACACACTTCCTCTGGAGCACCCTCTCGCAATTACAAAAAGCACATTTGTCCGATAATCGGCCCTTCATTCCCCTTTCTTTCTCTTTTGAAACTCTTTCTTCTTTCTATTTCAGTCGGTCCGGCTGCAGGATATGACCCTGTGAACTTCCTCATTCCATTGAAGCGCCAAGCAAACTGCCTTACGCTTTCCTTCACTGAACGCCCTCTTGATCAAAGGACCCAAGATGCACCGATCGCGCTCCGATTTGAAAAGAACTCCAGTTCCTTTTCCCCCTCAGTTTTCCCTTCCTCGGGCAACCTCTAGTTTTCCCAGAACTCCAGCAGAGTGTCGGCTGCTGAACAATGCCGAATTGTCCTCGATTCGCCATTAAATGATTGTTGACGAAGCAGGTTTGAGGGGCTGAATGGTCTACTCGTATCCCACATCGCTCTTCCTCGATTACAATCTTGACTATCTTCCACACCGTAAACCTTAAGATCTATTTGGGCCAGGAAGGTGCGACAAACACCTTCAAATAATGGCATCGCGCGAGATTAGTTTCCTTTTCCTTTAGCGTTGCCGTAGGCACCAGTTAATCTCCTCTAAGCAGCAAAGAGGAAGTAAACAAAGAGATTTTCAACTACGCTTCGGGTTTCTCCAAGAGAAGAAAAAGAATGAGGGCGTTGAACGTAAAAGCGTTTTATAAGAGTCGTCGACCATTTTTTATCAGTCGCTCTGATATAAACTGTTGTGTCTATGTACTGCTGGGGTTCTGCCAATGGTGTAAGTTAGTTTTAATACCAACTGGCTCCACACTGGCAATATGTTCACTCTAAGGATCAATGATTCTGGCATCATTGCACCAGCTTTCTTGGGAAATAATCTGCAGTAATTAAGGAAACTTCTAGGTCTGCTATTGCAATCAGGTTACCGAGGGGACGGGGGCGGAGTGCAGTGGGGGGGGGGGACAGAATACCCGATGATTTACACTGATTGCATCACCTCTTGAGAACTGACATTCCATCATTTTAACAGCTCGACGCAAAACTCCAAGCTGACCTTCTCATTACATTGGCTGCATATTATACACACACAAACACACACACATGTTCTTACGGTTCGTAATAGTTTCAATAAACAAAGAACAATACAGCACAGGAACAGGCCCTTCGGCCCTCCAAGCCTGCGCTGATCACATGGGCTATTTAGACCAAACGCCTGTATCCTTCTATACCCCGTCTGTTCATGTGTCTATCCAGATAAGTCTTAGAGGTCGCTAACGTATCTGCCTCAACCACCTCACTTGGCAGTGCATTCCGGGCCACCACCACCCTCTGTGTAAAAACCTTCCCCGCACATCTCCACTGAACCTTCCCCCCCCCCTCACCTTGAACTTGTGCCCCTTGTAATTGTCATTTCCGCCCTGGGAAAAAGCCTCCAACTGTTCACCCTATCTCTACCCCGAATAATTTCCTAAACGTCTATCAGGTCGCCCCACAGGCTCCGTCTCTCTAGGGGGAACAATCCCAGTTTATTCAATCTCTCCTCATAGCTAATACCCTCGATACCAGGCAACATCCTGGTAAACCTTTCCTGCCCTCTCTCCAAAGCCTCCACGTCCTTCTGGTAGTGCGGTGACCAGAATGGCTTGTGTAAGCTCCCCAGGTGACCCCCACTGGCTAGATACACCGCTGATCCGTACTAATAAAATGCAGAATAATATACGGGCTAAATTATGAGAGCCCATTGCAGAGACTCTGCCCATTACCCCCTCGTGCTGGTCCTGCCAGGTACCACGCCTTAGGAGGGTATTGATGACCATGGATGTCCATTCGATTGGCCCATGAGTTTGCTTGGCAAAGCACTGCAAGGTTTCGCATTGCCTTCTTTTTAAAAAAATCATTTACGGGATGTGGGCATTGCTGCTTATGCCAACATTTATTGCCCATCTCCTACTAGCCCTTCAGAAGGTGGTGGTGAGCTGCCTTCTGGAACCCCTGCAGTCCCTGAGGTGTAGGTACATCCACAGTGCTGTTAGAGAGGGAGTTCCAGGATTTTGGCCCAGCGACATCGAAGGAACAGCTGACATATTGAGTTGGAGGGGAACCTCCAGGTGGTGGGGTTCCCAGATATCTGCTGCCCTTGTCCTCCTAGATGGTAGTGGTCATGGGTTTGGAAGGTGCTGTCTAAGGAACCTTGGTGAGTGGCTCCAGCGCATCTTGTTGATGGTACACACGGCTGCCACTGTGCGTCGGTGGTGGAGGGAATGAATGTTTGTGGAAGAGGTAGCAATCGAGGGGGTTGCTTTGGCCTGGATGGTGTCGAGCTTCTTGAGTGTCACTGGAGCTACACTCATCCAGGTAAGTGTAGAGTATTCCGGGAGACTCCTGACTTGTGCCTTGTAGATGGTGAACAGGCTTTGGGGTAGTCAGGAGGTGAGTTACTCGCCATGGGAGTCCTAGCCTTTGACCTGCCCTGGTAGCCACAGTATTAATATGGCTGGGTCCAGCTCTACCGGGGCAGGTGTGACCTATATAAGAAGGACGGGTTGCATCTAAAGTGGAGAGGCATAAATATCCTGGCCGCGAGGTTTGCTAATGTCACACTGGAGGGTTTAAACTAGTATGACAGGGGGGTGGGCACGGGAGCAATAGGTCAGAAGGTGAGAGCATTGAGGGAGAACTAGGGAATAGGGACAGTGTGGCTCTGAGGCAGAGCAGACAGGGAGAAGTTGCTGAACACAGCGGGTCTGGTGGCCTGAAGTGCATATGTTTTAATGCAAGAAGTATTACGGGTAAGGCAGATGAACTTAGAACTTAGATTAGTACTTGGAACTATGATGTTGTTGCCATTACAGAGACCTGGTTGAGGGAAGGGCAGGATTGGCAGCTAAACGTTCCAGGATTTAGATGTTTCAGGCGGGATAGAGGGGGATGTAAAAGGGGTGGCGGAGTTGCGCTACTGGTTAGGGAGGATATCATAGCTGTACTACGGGAGGACACCTCTGAGGGCAGTGAGGCTATATAGGTAGAGATCAGGAATAAGAAGGGTGCAGTCACAATGTTGGGGGTTTACTACAAGCCTCCCAACAGCCAGCGGGAGATAGAGGAGCAGATAGGTAGACAGATTTTGGAAAAGAGTAAAAACAACAGGGTTGTGGTGATGGGAGACCTCAACTTCCCAAATATTGACTAGGACTCACTTAGTGCCGGGCTTAGACGGGTCAGAGTTTGTAAGGAGCATCCAGGAGGGCTTCTTAAAACAATATGCAGACAGTCCAACTAGGGAAGGGGCGGTACTGGACCTGGTATTGGGGAATGAGCCCGGCCAGGTGGTAGAAGTTTCAGTAGGGGAGCATTTCGGGAACAGTGACCATGATTCAGTAAGTTTTAAAGTGCTGGTGGACAAGGATAAGAGTGGTCCTAGGATGAATGTGCTAAATTGGGGGAAGGCTAATTATAACAATATTAAGCGGGAACTGAAGAACCTAGATTGGGGGCGGATGTTTGAGGGCAAATCAACATCTGACATGTGGGAGGCTTTCAAGTGTCAGTTGAAAGGAATTCAGGACTGGCATGTTCCTGTGAGGAAGAAGGATAAATAATTTTCGGAAACCTTGGATAACGAGAGATATTGTAGGCCTCGTCAAAAAGAAAAAGGAGGCATTTGTCAGGGCTAAAAGGCTGGGAACAGACGAAGCCTGTGTGGAATATAAGGAAAGTAGGAAGGAACTTAAGCAAGGAGTCAGGAGGACTAGAAGGGGTCTCGAAAAGTCATTGGCAAATAGGGTTAAGGAAAATCCCAAGGCTTTTTACACGCACATAAAAAACAAGAGGGTAGCCAGTGAAAGGGTTGGCCCACTGAAGGATAGGCAAGGGGATCTATGTGTGGAGCCAGAGGAAATTGGCGAGGTACTAAATGAATACTTTGCATCAGTATTCACCAAAGAGAAGGAATTGGTAGATGTTGAGTCTGGAGAAGGGTGTGTAGATAGCCTGGGTCACATTGAGATCCAAAAAGACGAGGTGTTGGGCGTCTTAAAAAATATTAAGGTAGATAAGTCCCCAGGGCCTGATGGGATCTACCCCAGAATACTGAGGGAGGCTGGAGAGGAAATTGCTGAGGCCTTGACAGAAATCTTTGGATCCTCACTGTCTTCAGGTGATGTCCCGGAGGACTGGAGAATAGCCAATGTTGTTCCTCTGTTTAAGAAGGGTAGCAAGGATAATCCAGGGAACTACAGGCCGGTGAGCCTTACTTCAGTGGTAGGGAAATTACTGGAGAGAATTCTTCGAGACAGGATCTACTCCCATTTGGAAGCAAATGGACGTATTAGTGAGAGGCAGCATGGTCTTGTGAAGGGGAGGTCGTGTCTCACTAACTTGATAGAGTTTTTCGAGGAGGTCACTAAGATGACTGATGCAGGTAGGGCAGTGGATGTTGTCTATATGGACTTCAGTAAGGCCTTTGACAAGGTCCCTCATGGTAGACTAGTACAAAAGGTGAAGTCACACGAGATCAGGGGTGAGCTGGCAAGATGGATACAGAACTGGCTAGGTCATAGAAGGCAGAGAGTAGCAATGGAAGGATGCTTTTCTAATTGGAGGGCTGTGACCAGTGGTGTTCCGCAGGGATCAGTGCTGGGACCTTTGCTGTTTGTAGTATATATAAATGATTTGGAGGAAAATGTAACTGGTCTGATTAGTAAGTTTGCAGACGACACGAAGGTTGGTGGAATTGCGGATAGCGATGAGGACTGTCAGAGGATACAGCAGGATTTAGATTGTTTGGAGACTTGGGTGGAGAGATGGTAGATGGAGTTTAATCAGGACAAATGTGAGGTAATGCATTTTGGAAGGTCTAATGCAGGTAGGGAATATACAGTGAATGGTAGAACCCTCAAGAATATTGAAAGTCAGAGAGATCTAGGAGTACAGGTCCACAGGTCACTGAAAGGGGCAACACAGGTGGAGAAGGTAGTCAAGAAGGCATACGGCATGCTTGCCTTCATTGACCGGGGCATTGAGTATAAGAATTGGCAAGTCATGTTGCAGCTGTATAGAACCTTAGTTAGGCCACACTTGGAGTATAGTGTTTAATTCTGGTCGCCACACTACCAGAAGGATGTGGAGGCTTTAGGGAGGGTGCAGAAGAGATTTACCAGAATGTTGCCTGGTATGGAGGGCATTAGCTATGAGGAGCGGTTGAATAAACTCGGTTTGTTCTCACTGGAACGACGGAGGTTGAGGGGCGACCTGATAGAGGTATACAAAATTATGAGGGGCATAGACAGAGTGGATAGTCAGAGGCTTTTCCTCAGGGTAGAGGGGTCAATTACCAGGGGGCATAGGTTTAAGGTGAGAGGGGCAAGGTTTAGAGTTGATGTACGAGGCAAGTTTTTTTACACAGAGGGTAGTGGGTGCCTGGAACTCGCTACCGGAGGAGGTGGTGGAAGCAGGGACGATAGTGACATTTAAGGGGCATCTTGACAAATACATGAATAGGATGGGAATAGAGGGATAGCGACCCAGGAAGTGTAGAAGGTTGTAGTTTAGCTGGGCAGTATGGTCAGATCGGGCTTGGAGGGCCGAAGGGCCTGTTCCTGTGCTGTACATTTCTTTGTTCTTTGTTCCAGTTCAGTTTCTGATCAATGGTAACCCCCAGGATGTTGATTATGGGGAATTCAGAGATGGTAATGCCATTGAATGGCAAGGGGCGATGGTTAGATCCTCTCTTGTAGGAGATGGTCATTGCCTGGCACTTGTGTGGCGCGAATGTAACTTGCCACTTGTCAGCCCAAGACTAAATATTGTCCAGGTCTTGCAGCATTTGGGCATGGACTGCTTCATTGTCTGAGGAGTCACAGTCTGGTTGACAATCAGGCCTATTGGAAGGATTGGCAGGCTGATAATCAACATGTTTGGCCTGGTTCCGAACACACCTTCTGTGGCAATCATGTCCTGAAGTGGGAGTCAAACCCAGAGCTTCTGTCCCAGAGATAGGGCCGTTACCCACTGTGCCACAAGGTCTCCCACATTGCAGAGACTGGGCTTGTGCAGGTCGTGTATCCTCCGGCCGTAAGTACAAAAACCGCACTCTTTGAACCTCATTGACCTTTAGCGCAGGAGGTCCGTGACCCGACCTGGCACGATCCGAGCCAACTTGGACGTCGCCAAACACACCTGACCTTTATCATTCAGTGATGCGTCTTACTTTTCGAACCATTTCATTTACTTTAAACTATAGCTAGCCTGGGCTTTGGTTAATGTAATGTAGGTAGGCCCAGGCCCAGGCCCAGGCCCAGGCCCAGGCATACATGGGGTATCTGAAAACCGAAATGGTCTGAAATTCAAAATGCAATTGCCCCAAGGATTTCAGATGAAGGATGTCGACCTGTATAAATATAGATTAGAGGGTGATCTAACGGAATGGCCTACTCCTGATCCTATGTTCTATGGAGGGGGGGGGGGGGCTGGTATTCCGCGAGCGCCAGGGGGAGACCAATTGGACCGTCCCCATGTGTCTCGGTGAAGGGTCAAGGGGTATGGGGAAAGTTCGGGAGCGTGGCGATGCGATTGAAGATCAGCCATGTTGAATGGTGGAGCAGGCTCGAAGGGCCGAATGGCCTATTCCCGCTCCTATTCCCTATGTTAACCGAGGCGTTCAAAACAATTGAAGGAATTGATAGGATAACTGAATTCCTGAGACAAGAGAGAGAAGGATAGAGGATTTCGTCTAGCTGCCTGGGGCGGGGGAGTCCAGGGCAGGAGAGCAACTCTTAAAATAAGAGCTGGGTCATTCAGGGGTGATATCAGGAAACATTTCACATGGGTTGATGAGGCTGGGGGGGCGGGGGGGGGGGGGGGGGGGCGCGGGGGGGGGGGGGGGGGCGCGGGGGGGGGGGGCGGAGGGGGAGATCAGTTGAGAAATTCAAAGCTGAGATAAAAAGATTTTTGTACCCAGCTTTGTGGAGCTGAGGTGCACCTCTGCCGTGATATAACTGAATAGTGGAACAAGCTTAAGGGGGCTGAATGGCCTGCTCCCAACCCTGCACAAGGTTTCCACTTGTTTTTTGCTCCTTGTGATGAGTAAGTTGGTGTCTGGGTAAATATAACTGGCCTCAGGATTGTGGTGGTATGCATGTGCACAGCAATGGATGTAGTTACCTCTTAATGTATATAGTTATCGATATGACCTCCGCCCAGCAGATGGTGATAGAGATCCACCATGTGATTCCAGAGAACCGACAGTTGGTAGTAAGTCGTACTAGAGGACAGTAGCACTAGAAGTAGCCTCAGCAAAATTCACTGAATTCAATTATTCGTATTATAGTTCGTAAGTTATCTTTCCACGTGTTCATATTGTTAATAAACTATCTTAGTAGTGAAAGATCTAGATGTTCTGTGTGCATCTGTACCACGGCCACAACACAGAACAAGGATCTTGAGTCAAGGCTTTAGAAGAAGTGTTTGAAATTCTCTCCCCACCAGTGAGTGGTGAGGGCTGGGTCAAGACTGGGTGAGGCAGAGTTTTGATCTACAAGGAAGTCCAGGGTTGTGTGTGGGGGGGGGTGCGATGGAAAATCAGAGTTGAGGCCACAATTAGATCAGTCACAATCTTATTCCATGGCGGAGCAGGCTTAAGGGGTTGAAATGTCTACTCCTATTTCTTAGGTTCTTGTCGAATCTGAGGAGCAAGAGTTGACCATTCGGTCCTTTGAACCTGTTCCGCCCTCAACTCGGTCATAGTTAATCTTCTACCTCAAAGCCACTATCCCCGTACCCCTTGGTGTCATCGGTATCTAGAATTCTCTAGGCCTCAATGATTGAGCTTCCACAGCTCCTCTGGGGTAGAGAATTCCAAAGACGCACCACTCTCTGAGTGAAGAAATTCCTCCTCATCTCAATAAATGGCCTGCCCCTCATTCAGAGACTGTGTCCCTGTATCTAGGTCCCACCACCAGGGTAACATCCTCCAGGCCCCCACCCGGTGAGACTTTTTAAGGTGGGGTGACCTCTCACTCTCCGAGACTTCAGAGATTACAGGCCTCAAACTCTCCTCGTAGATGCAAGCCCGCCACCCCAGGGATTAGTCTAGAACCCGATCGTAATCTAGTGCCTCAATTGGAAAGTTGGCATGGCTGGACAATGGGCCTGAGTTAGACACTCGGGGTGCGGCCCGCAGTCAGGGTGGGCGGGAGCGGATAAGAAACTCGCTGGCACCCCCCCGAAATCCCGTTGTTAACACCGCATCACGCGGGCTGGCTAATTAATGGCCATTCAGCGCAAAACACGCTCTGCGAATGGCTGGGCGTGGCCGGGGAGGGTGCGGACCGGAGCTTACAATGTGCTCCCTCAGGGGGGACAGGCGCCGCCTTTCCGCTGACCCGCGAAAAATAAAAATCAGCAGACATTGAGGGGCTGGGCCAGAGGGGAAAGAGGACCCCTGTTCTTGAAAGCCTGATGGGTAACACGCTGCCCCTGGCCAGTCCTGTGCGCGACCACGTTTTAATGCCAGGTTTTAATACATTTGAACGAGCTAATGATGAAACTATTAATAACCCTCTGCCTCTTTATTGGGACAGGGGAATAAATGCTGCATTTCCAAGGACAGTGAATCTTGTTTTCAAAGAAAGGATAATGTCTCAAAGGGGTGAAGTACTGGAGAAATTGCTGCAACTTTGATCTCATCCGCCCGCCCTTGAATCCTGAGTAACTTGCGTTACTTAAAGACCATTTTATCGCTCCACTAGGGGGCTGTTAAAATGCTCTGGCTGAGAACTGGCATGGGTACCGAGGACCAACTTCTGCCATTTAACCAGTCAACAAGGGCAGGGTACTTTCACACAGGAGACTTAACACACCCAGGCTGGCCGAGGAGTAGAGGGGCACAGCACTGAAAGGGTTAACGGATCGATCGTTCATCCACAGATAGAAGGATTCAGAAACAAACTAACCTGTTGATGAGGGGGTGAGGTTGGTACTGGGCGGCGAGGAGAGGGTCGGGAATTGGCAGGGAGGTCACGGGGTGGTTTGAGAGCTGTACCATCCTACTGTCGGGGCACTGGATCAGTGACGGGATTGGGTGCAAAGCGGTCAGCTCAGTGGTGTGGACAATCCGGCCCCCTCCGTTGATCTGGTGGCTGACAGCCGACACGCGGAGCTTGCTGTGTCCCAGGCTAATCACCGGCATCTCCAACGGCAGGTTTTCCAAGGAGCTGGAAGGCGTTTCTATGGAAACCGATTCAGATGTGTCTTGTTTGCTTGACTGAGTGGCATCCCTGGGGGTCGAGTCAGGAGCTTGGGTTGTGACTTCACCTCGGTCTCCCTCGTTAGTCGGGGACTCGCTAATTTGCCCCGGCTCAGTCTTGACAGGGCTGTGATTGTCTCCCGTGTTCGGGGAAGAATGGGACCTGATTTTCTCCATCATCTTTCTCCTTTAGCCAGTGTTCCTCTCATTCAACTGAAGTACACCACACCAGCCTTCCAATACTCTGGCAATCCACTTTGGTTTAGCTGTGGTGGAGAGAGAGAGAGAAATATGAAATGGCTGTAAAAAAGAGGGTTACATAGAACATAGAACATAGAAAATACAGCACAGAACAGGCCCTTCGGCCCACGATGTTGTGCCGAACTTTTGTCCGAGATTAATCATAGATTATCATTGAATTTACAGTGCAGAAGGAGGCCATTCGGCCCCCTGAGTCTGCACCGGCTCTTGGAAAGAGCACCCTACACAAGGTCAACACCTCCACCCAACACTAAGGGCAATTTTGGACACTAAGGGCAATTTATCATGGCCAATCCACCTACCCTGAACATCTTTGGACTGTGGGAGGAAACCGGAGCACCCGGAGGAAACCCACGCAGACACGGGGAGGACGTGCAGACTCCGCACAGACAGTGACCCAAGCCGGAATCGAACCTGGGACCCTGGAGCTGTGAAGCAATTGTGCTATCCACAATGCTAACCTGCTGCCCTTAAGAACAAATAGATCTACACTATATCATTTTACCGTAATCCATGTACCTATCCAAAAGCTGCTTGAAGGTCCCTAATGTTTCCGACTCAACTACTTCCACAGGCAGTGCATTCCATGCCCCCACTACTCTCTGGGTAAAGAACCTACCTCTGATATCCCTCCTATACCTTCCACCTTTCACCTTAAATTTATGTCCCCTTGTAATGGTTTGTTCCACCCGGGGAAAAAGTATCTGACTGTCTACTCTATCTATTCCCCTGATCAACTTATAAACCTCTATCAAGTCGCCCCTCATCCTTCTCCGTTCTAATGAGAAAAGGCCTAGCACCCTCAACCTTTCCTCGTAAGACCTACTCTCCATTCCAGGCAACATCCTGGTAAATCTTCTTTGCACCTTTTCCAAAGCTTCCACATCCTTCCTAAAATGAGGCGACCAGAACTGTACACAGTACTCCAAATGTGGCCTTACCAAAGTTTTGTACAGCTGCACCTCACGGCTCTTAAATTCAATCCCTCTGTTAATGAACGCGAGCACACCATAGGCCTTCTTCACAGCTCTATCCACTTGAGTGGCAACTTTCAAAGATGTATGAACATAGACCCCAAGATCTCTCTGCTCCTCCACATTGCCAAGAACTCTACCGTAAACCCTGTATTCCGCATTCATATTTGTCCTTCCAAAATGGACAACCTCACACTTTTCAGGGTTAAACTCCATCTGCCACTTCTCAGCCCAGCTCTGCATCCTATCTATGTCTCTTTGCAGTCGACAACAGCCCTCCTTACTATCCACAACTCCACCAATCTTCGTATCGTCTGCAAATTTACTGACCCACCCTTCAACTCCCTCATCCAAGTCATTAATGAAGATCACAAACAGCAGAGGACCCAGAACTGATCCCTGCGGTACGCCACTGGTAACTGGGATCCAGGCTGAATATTTGCCATCCACCACCACTCTCTGACTTCTATCGGTTAGCCAGTTCGTTATCCAACTGGCCAAATTTCCCACTATCCCATGCCTCCTTACTTTCTGCAGAAGCCTACCATGGGGAACCTTATCAAATGCCTTACTAAAATCCATGTACACTACATCCACTGCTTTACCTTCATCCACATGCTTGGTCACCTCCTCAAAGAATTCAATAAGATTTGTAAGGCAAGACCTACCCCTCACAAATCCGTGCTGACTATCCCTAATCAAGCAGTGTCTTTCCAGATGCTCAGAAATCCTATCCTTCAGTACCCTTTCCATTACTTTGCCTACCACCGAAGTAAGACTAACTGGCCTGTAATTCCTAGGGTTATCCCTAGTCCCTTTTTTGAACAGGGGCACGACATTCGCCACTCTCCAATCCCCTGGTACCACCCCTGTTGACAGTGAGGACGAAAAGATCATTGCCAACGGCTCTGCAATTTCATCTCTTGCTTCCCATAGAATCCTTGGATATATCCCGTCAGGCCCGGGGGACTTGTCTATCCTCAAGTTTTTCAAAATGCCCAACACATCTTCCTTCCTAACAAGTATTTCCTCGAGCTTACCAGTCTGTTTCACACTGTCCTCTCCAACAATATCGCCCCTCTCATTTGTAAATACAGAAGAAAAGTACTCGTTCAAGACCTCTCCTATCTCTTCAGACTCAATACACAATCTCCCGCTACTGTCCTTGATCGGACCTACCCTCGCTCTAGTCATTCTCATATTTCTCACATATGTGTAAAAGGCCTTGGGGTTTTCCTTGATCCTACCTGCCAAAGATTGTTGATGCCCTCTCTTAGCTCTCCTAATCCCTTTCTTCAGTTCCCTCCTGGCTATCTTGTATTACCCAACATAGAAGAGTAAACTTTAACCATTTGAAGACCATGCTTCTTTTATTTTCACACAACGGGGTGCTGGATGGCAGGACAAGGAAATGTTGCTGCAGGAACAAATCTGCTGTGTCGTTGTTAGACCATACGGATCTGACCACGACCTGATTTAACTGCCTTAGAATCATAGAATTTACAGTGCAGAAGGAGACCATTCGGCCCATCGAGTCTGCACCGACCCTTGGAAAGGCCCCTACTTAAGCCCATGCCTCCACCCTATCCCCGTGACTCAGTAACCCCACCTAATCTTTTTGGACACTAAGGGGCAATTTATCATGGCCAGTCCACCTAACCTGCATGTCTTTGGACTGTGGGAGGAAACCGGAGCACCCGGAGGAAACCCACGCAGAGAGGGGGAGAACGTGCAGACTCCGCACTAACAGTGACCCAAGATGGGAATCGAACCTGGGTCCCTGGAGCTGTGAAGCAACTATGCTAACCACTGTGCTACCGTGCTTTGTTCCATTAATCCTTGCTAACTTCACGAACAAAAAGCTACCGAACTCGCTCTTTATAGCTCCAGTTAGCCCTGATATCACAGACCTTTGCGGGAAGAACATTCTGACTCTAGGGGATAATACCACAGTGGTAATGTTTCTGGGCTAATAATGCAAAGGTCTCATAAGACATAGGAGCATAATTAGGCCACTCGGCCCATCGAGTCTGCTCCGCCATTCAATCATGGCTGATATTTTTCTCATCCCCATTCTCCTGCCTTCTCCCCATAACCCCTGATCCCCTTATTAATCAAGAACCGATCTATCTCTGTCTTAAAGACACTCAGTGATTTGGCTCCACAGCCTCATGCGGCAAAGACTTCCACAGATTCGCCACCCTCTGGCTGAAAAAAATCCTCCTCATCTCTGTTTTAAAGGATCGTCCCTTCAGTCTGAGATGGTGTCCTCTGGTTCTAGTTTTTTCTACAAGTGGAAACATCCTCTCCACGTCCACTCTATCCAGGCCTCGCAGTATCCTGTAAGTTTCAATAAGATCCCCTCTCATCCTTCTAAACTCCAACGAGTACAGACCCAGAATCCCCAACCGCTCCTCATACGATAAGTCCTTCATTCCAGGGATCATTCTTGTGAACATCCTCTGGACCCTTTCCAAGTTTTCGATATGGGGCCCAAAACTGCTCACAATACTCCAAATGTATGCTCAGTGCAATACTGCAGGAGTGCTGCGCTAACAGAGGCGCTGTTTTTCAGGTCAGTCATTCAGTTCATTAAAGCTGAGGCCCCTCTCTGCCCCTCCCAGGTGGATTCAAAAGAACCCACAGCCAGCATTTGGGTAGAGGAGCATGGTAAATTCTCCCCGGCAACCTGGAGCCAATATTCAGCCCCCAACCCAACAACTGGCCCGGTCATTAACACGTTTGCTGCAGGACAGCAAAGGGCTACATTTCGAGATTGCTTCACAGCTGTGGAGCACTGAGGTCCTGAAGACCGCGATGTTGACGGAACACCTTAATTAGTTGAGGAATGGAGACGGTAAAGGAACAGGCCGAAGGCTTGTCTGTGAGGAAAACCGATCCTGAATTAGGCTGGGATTCAAATAATAGGAGGGATATTTTCGGCTCAGGAAATTCCAGTTTCAGGGGTGAGATACGTGCATGCCCGAGTCAGACAGGAACCTTATTTAGATGCAAATTCCCCCCACCTCAGGCCCCACCCGCCTCGCTAGCCTCCTTCACAATCCTCCTGTCATCTGTTGGGACGGAGATGGGAGTTCTGCACCTGTAAAGCTCAGTGGCTTAATTAGAGCTGGGGTCGGCCTTTCCCCATTTTGTCACTTTACCCCTCTATGAAATCTAGTTGAGTACTTTATTCATCTAGGCCAAGTGCTTCTGATACATTCGGCCACAGGTCCATCATCACAGATCCATTGGCGGCACGGTAGCACAGTGGTTAGCACTGTTGCTTCACGGCGCCAGGGACCCAGGTTCGATTCCCAGCTTGAGCCACTGTCTGTGCGGAGTCTGCACGTTCTCCCCGTGTCTGCGTGGGTTTCCTCCGGGTGCCCCGGTTTCCTCCCACAAATCCTGAAAGACGTGCTTGTTAGGTGAATTGGACATACTGAATTCTCCCTCAGTGTATCCGAACAGGCGCCGGAATGTGGCGACTAGGGGCTTTTCACAGTAACGTCATTGCAGTGTTAATGTAAGCCTGCTTGTGACACTAATAAAGATTATTATTATTATCATCAAGTTCCAATCTTCAAACACGACCCTTTCTAGCCGCCAGGGACAAACACGAGAATTCCCAATCTCAGCACAGGGTCCGAGGAACTGTAAATTGCTCGAAGCGCTACCTCGCTGATCAGGCAGAAAAATTACCAGGAGATTTATGTAATATTTAAACACTCTCTTTGATTGAACTTATTACTTATAAAAAGCGTCTGGCGTCAGGAGGCTGCAAAACATCCAGTGGGGGGAGACAGGGGGGGGGGGGGGGGCGAAGTGGCTATTCCCATTCCGATTGGCTGTTGGCAGGCAGTGCACAGGGATTGGCAAGTTGGGTCGGCCAATGGCGGAGGCAGAAGATCACGTGACAAAAATGGAGCCTGGCTGCCACTCAAAGTGATGAAGGGATTTCTTTGGTTTTTATGAAGGATTTTGTGTTTGATTAAATAGGAGAAATGGTTTTCACTGACCATTTCGCTAACCAGAGGGTGTTCGCTAACCAGAGGGTTAAGGTAACTGGCAAAGAGGGAGGAGGAGATGGGCGGCCTGGAGGTGCCGTGGTTAGCACGACGCCGAGGACCCCGGTTCGATCCCAGTCCTGGGTCACTCTCCATGTGAGGTTTGCACATTCTTCCCGTGTCTGCGTGGGCCTCACCCCCACAACCCAAAAAGATGTGCAGGGTAGATGGATTGGCCACGCTAAATTTCCCCTAATTGGGAAAAACAAAGAATTGGGTACTCTAAATTTAAAAAGAGGGAAGAGGAGGAGAATTTGTTCAATGCAGTGAGTTGACCAGAAATGCCCTGCCTGAAAGGGTATTCCAAGCAGATTCAGTAATATCTCACAACAGGGAACTGGATACATTTGCAAACTATTTCACTCCCTTCACCATCGACGCACAGCGTACATCATCGACAAGATGCACTGCAGGAAGTCACCAAGGCTCCTTCGGCAGCAACTTCCAAACACACGGCCACTACTGTCAAACGACAAGGGCAGCAGATCCCTGGGAACAACACCACCTGGAGGTTCCCCTCCAGGTCACTCTCCATCCTGACTGGGAAATACATCGGCCGTTCCTTCACTGTCGCTGGGGCAAAATCCTGGAACTCCCTCCCTAAGAGCACTGCGGGTGTACCTACACCACATGGACTGCAGCGATTCAAGAAGGCGGCTCACCACCACCTTCTCAAGGGGCAATTAGGGAGGGGCAATAAATGCCAGCCTACCCAGCGACGCCCACATCCCGGAAATGAAAACAAAAACTATTTACAGGGCTACAGGGGAGTGAGACTAATTGGACAGCCCTTTCAAAGACACAACATGTTAAAAATGGCCTCCTTCTGTACTGTATCATTCTGTGATTAATCTTGTTGATAATCATGTGATTATGTTCTCGAAACAATATTTTTGTTGCCAATCCTTAGTTCTTACCGGTCTCCTTATGCCCTGCAAATCATGGCAAAGAGGTTCCCTCGAAAGGATTAACTGCTGACTCACCGTGAGCACAAGAGAGTGCCAAAAGATGTGTGAGAGGTGTGTGTGTGTGTGTGTATGGGGGTGTTTTGTGGCATCGCCTTATCGAACGGCACAGTGTGGCTGACACCTTTGTGACTTTTCACCACAACAGTGCAAAACCACTACTCCACATGAAACGTTTCTCACTGATACCGCCACAGATATCTTAACCCTGATGACAAAACATCGCCGTACAAATTATCTTCAGATACTTGAGAGTAATGCCGTTTTCTAGAAAATAAAACCTGAAGCCACATGGTTGAAGACGAGGTAGCACAGGGAGATCCCAGAAAATTTCAGATTGAACAGAAGCTTCATCCAGCCTCATGTAATAGAGTTTTTAAAAACATTCTTTCACTTTGTTGCCTGCTCCTAATTGCCCTTGAACAGCTCGCTCAGCCATTTCAGATTCAACCACATCGCTGTGGGTCTGGAGTCACATGTCGGCCAGACCGGGTAAGAATGGCAGATTTGCGTCATGGTGGCACAGTGGTTAGCACCGCTGCCTCAGCTCCGGGGACACGGGTTTGATTCCAGACTCGGGCGACCGTCTGTGTGGAGTCTGCACATTCTCCCCGTGTGTGCGTGGGTTTCCTCCGGGTGCTCCGGTTTCCTCCCACAGTCCAAAGATGTGCGGTTAGGTGGCTTGGCCATGATAAATTGCCCTTAGGGTCCAAAAAGGTTAGATGGCGTTACTGGGTTACGGGGATTGAGTGGAGACGTGGGTTTAAGTGGGGTGCTCTTTCCAAGGGCCGGCGCAGATGGACCGAATGGCCTCCTTTTGCACTGTAAATTCTATGATTCTGTTTCCTTCCCTAAAGGGGGATTAGTGGACCAGAGGGGTTTTTAACCACAATCGATGCTAGTTTGATGGTCACCATTGCTGAGACTAGTTCTATAATTCCAGAGTTTACTGAATTTAAATGCCAAAATAATGAGATTGGAACCTATATCCCCAGAGCATTAACTTGGGCACTCGTCCAGTGATACTAAGGGCACGCAATCATCTTTTCCTGGTCTGTTGTGGTAGGGTGCCAACCGTCTGGAGTCTCCCAGGAGTCTCCAAGAACCAAAGGTTAATCTCGCAGACACTGCAGCCTGTAGCAGAAACATCGAATTTGACAAAAAGTGTTCCGTTTGTTAGAAAGGCATTCATTTTTTTAAAAATGGAGATGGGGCAAATGTTTGGGAGATCATGTGGCCAGGCCTCCAGATACTGGCTTCAGCAGCCTTGGTAACCTTACGGCTAAAATGTGACGAGAGTTTTTACGGCCCACAAATTAATATTCATTTTAACATTTGCATTAGCTATGAGGAGCGGTTGAATAAACTCGGTTTGTTCTCACTGGAACGAAGGAGGTTGAGGGGCGACTTGATAGAGGTCTACAAAATTATGAGGGGCATAGACAGAGTGGATAGTCAGAGGCTTTTCCCCAGGGTAGAGGGGTCAATTACTAGGGAGCATAGCTTTAAGGTGAGAGGGGCAAGGTTTAGAGTAGATGTACAAGGCAAGTTTTTTACGCAGATGGTAGTGGGTGCCTGGAACTCGCTACCGGAGGAGGTGGTGGAAGCAGGGACGATAGTGACATTTAAGGGGTATCTTGACAAATACATGAATAGGATGGGAATAGAGGGATACGGACCCAGGAAGTGTAGAAGATTGTAGTTTAGTCGGGCAGCATGGTCGGCACGGGCTTGGAGGGCCGAAGGGCCTGTTCCTGTGCTGTACATTTCTTTGTTCTTTGTTCGTTGTATTACACACATTAGACTATAATTAATTGACTCAAATGCATCAGGACACTTGGAGCCAAATTTACTATCATTTCCATCAATTGATTGTCATGAAAAGGTTAGCATTTGTTGCCTGTCCCTAATTGCCCTTGAGAAGGTGGTGGTGAGCTGCTTTCTTGAACCGCTGCAGTCCATGTGGCGTAGGTACAACCCTGGTGCTGTTAGGGAGGAAGTTCCTGGGTTTTGACCCAGTGAGAGTGAATCAACATAAAGGTAGTCCACCAATTAGCTCTGGCATGAGAAATGGTCACTTGGGGTAATTGGTACCAGCAGGTTACTGGCATTGAGGAACGGAGAGCCCATCAAATGTTAAGAGTGGCAGGTGGAGGGGAATGAATGGTGAACAGAACATGGACCAACAAACGCATTGGACACGAGAGAGCCTGTACGTGTAACGCACCTTCCAAGACAATGCAAAGTCCTTTCCAGCCAATGAAGCACCTTTCCAAGTATAGGCGTTATTGCAATCCAGGGAATGTGTACACATGAGAATATTCCGATTACAGGTACATGTGTTACTTCGGCATATTAATACATGGACATAAAGATAGCAAACCTAGATAACTAATTGGAGCAGGTCTTGTGGGGCAGCGGGTAACAGGCCAGAAGCTCCGTGTTCAAGTCCCACCTCAGGACTTGACCCAGCAAGTTGCGTTCATAACGCAGCCAAACGGGTTGAGTGCATCAAACCCGCAAATCCTTCCAACGCGCCAATGGCTGGCGGTAAGAGCGGGAGAGACTCCGGGTCAGCCACGCTTAATGTGGAGCAGCGCCCCTCAAGCTATAAGCCCCTAGCAACAGACTAGCGACCTGTTCCAGGAATAACTAGCTGTGGAAACAAATGAAAGTCTGCCCTAGAGCGGGAAGAGAATAGAAGATAACAAATATGATACACATGCTATCATCTCCTTCAAACGCTTATCGAAATTCCCTTCTGGTTTAAAGTGCCGATCAATGTGGGGTCAAATCCGATTTGTTTTCCCGACTGCCTTTGGTTTGCCCATATTCTGTGTCCATCAAGGAACTCCCTCTCCAGGTGGCAATGTAGAGAAATGTCAGCTCACAATATTTAGGGGCTGAATTCCGTCCACTGGTTGCGTTCGTGAAGCTTTCTCTGTCTGGTAAAGCGGCCATTTTAGAATTCTCAAACCCCCTCCACGTGGCTCAGTCCCGCCTTATCGCTGCAATCTCTTGTTGCCCCACATCCCTCTGAGATCTCTGCTCTCCTCCAATTCTGACCTTGCACGCGCCCCCAATTTTAATTGCTCCACTGATGCCTTCAGTTGCCTGGTCCCGAAGCCCTGGCGTGCATCTCCTAATCCTCTCCAGCTCTCTACCTCCCCGTCCCCCCTTGATTAAAGCCAAACTTTTGACCCAACTGTAATTCAGGAGGTTTTTCCTCCGCATTTCAACGAACTCTGTCCCCGACATTTCCCCACAGCTGGGATCATCAGCTTCCATTTCCAATGAGCGACCTTTCCTCATTGTCGAAATCACTATTGGAGAGCATTCATTTCAGAAAGTGCTGACTGGCATAAGAACTGCGACTAAGTGAGAAACATTCTAAGTCAGCTTTTAATACCTATTTGAAAAAAAAAAATCGCAGGGTTTCATTTTCAGTTTTTATTTTTAGAGTTAAAAAGCACCAAGGCGGGGGAGGGGGGGGGGGGGGGGGGAGGGAGGGGAGGAGGGAGAGTGCCGCAAAACAGAGGGCAAATTCGGAGGAAGATCAAAAAAAAAATCACGTCGTCAACTGGGGAGCGGTTAAAATCGGGCCTGAGGTGGAGAAATGCAGAGACATTGGCGATTAGCAGGGAGAAGACCATGGAGGCGTTTGAAAACAAGGACCAGAATTTTTTAACTGAGGCATTACTGGACCAGATAAGAATTTTTACATTTTACCAGTGGAGGGTATTCAACCCCTCAATGTTTTTGTGCCATGACATGAATAAGGGGGAACAGAAACAAAGTACAGCTGAGCTGGCGATTACTGCACCGTTTACATTTGCCACATGTTCTGGGGCTCACTAGCAATCCCAAAAGTAACAAGAAGTTTCTATCATCACAATGTACAATCAAGACTTTTTTTTTGCAGCGGCAGATCACAATTTTTTCATAGCATGGTATTTGTGAATGGACTCTGTGCATAGGACCAAGAGGAGGTCATTTAGACGCTCAAGCTTGTTGCGACATTCAATGAGATCATGGCTGATCTATGACCAGGCTCCATAATTGCCTTTGTCCTCAGGTCCCTGAATATCGGTGGATTGCAAAACATCTCCTGTTATTAATGCAGATTCAACTGTAATTTGTGGAGAGTTGGAAACTTTGGCCGAAGTCTTCCCACCTCGTTCGAGGCTGGGATTTTCCGGTGAATGTTGTATTTGGTTGGAACGCCGAATTTTCATTACTCGCTCGCAACGGGTCCCGCCACGGATGGGACCTGGAAATCACACCCTTCATGTGTAGAAACATGTCCTAATTTCACTCCTGAAATGCCTGCTCTAATTTTTAGATTCTGCCCCGAGTCCTAGACTCCCTGACCAGTGGAAATAGTTTCCCCCTATTGACATGTCTTTCCCTTAGTGCTTTGAAAGCATCGATCAAATCACTCTTTAACCATCTAAATCCCTGTTTGTGTAATCTTTCCTTGTAACAGTTTGTTTTGAAATGAAGGGGCAATTTAGCGTGGCCAATCCACCTTGCCTGCACATCTTTTGGGTTGTGGGGGTGTGACCCACGCAGACACGGGGAGAATGTGCAAACTCTACAAGGACAATGACGCGGAGCCGGGATCGAACCTGGGACCTCAGCGTCGTGAGGCAGCAGTGCTAACCCCCATGCCACTGTACCGCCTCCGCTCCTTGTAGCTTAACCCTTGTAAGTCCAGGTATCATTCTGGCAAATCAGTCCCTCCCCCAAGGTGTGGTGGCCTGAACTGAACACGATACATCAGGTGGGATCGAAGGGCTGAATGGCCTCCTCCTGCTCCTATTTTCTATGTAACCAGGGCTTTGTACAGCTGACGTGCTTCCAGTCCCCTATCTCTAAAGGGCATTTAATTCCTGTTGCTGGGTGAGGTTTAAACGTGGCCCACCACGACCGTTGTGTGGCGAAACACTGCTTCGAGAGTTTGACTGGGATGTTGAGGCCACCCATGCTGAAGTTTAGTTTTGCCAGTGTCTAATTTCACATTAGTTTTCAGACTATTAACTGCCGTTGTGTCCATGTTGCTAATTCTGTGAGCAGATCAGAATTCAGGCGTCCCAACACACAACCTGGCATTGCTAATGACGTACATGCCAATTTATGGACTAGATTTCGGGTTACTAGGATATTTCCCCCTCTACGTCAGGGGGCAAAATACAGGAAGGTACGATGGCAGCGAGGACCCTACTGATAGGACATGAGTGATCTTTTAATGAGAGTTGTATATGTCTGTGGCCAGTTTTTCTGTGGAAATTTAAGTTTTGCCTGAACATGTTTGGGTCAGGTTCCTGGGGGTCTAATGTGCCAAAACAAAATGATAGATTTAGGAAATACTGAACTGATACTCATAGAATCATAGAATTTACAGTGCAAGAGGCCATTCGGCCCATCGAGTCTGCACCGGCCCTTGGAAAGAGCACCCCACTCAAGCACACACCTCTTCCCCTCACCTCTTCTGCACACACAGAAGATGCTATAACATTCTGGTGAAATCAGCATGGCTATATTCCTGCCAACAATTCTTGACATTATAAAAGATCAGCTCCAGAACCAGGTGGGAGGGGTTTCACCTGCAATTAATTCTTTCAACAAAAAAATGCCTCGTGAGTAAAATCCAATTTTAAAATGTCACTTAGCTTATCCACTTAGCTGCTCAGGAAAAGATTGAGGAAAAGTGACACATCCTTGCACACTGGACATCCACTGGTTGGATATAGGAGATATTTTTAAACTTGTTTTTTTTTGCAAATTGCAACATGTCGGAGTTGAGTTGCAACATGTTACAATCAGCGAACCTCCCGATTTCTCGTTCTGTAACACCTCGCCAGGGGGATATCTGTCAGCGATCAAAAGCGTGTCACAGGGTCGCTCTCAAGATTCTCTCTCGGTTTTGACATTGCAAGGAAGAAAGTGGGGGAGGAGAGAGAGAGGGGGCTTCAAACCAGAGCAAAAATGAGCAAAAGCAGAATTAAAAAGAAAAACCCGAAAGCAGAAAGCGACAGTCAAAATCTCGTACACTTGCTGCAATGTCTTGCTAAACACGATGGAGAAACAGTCCAGTTAACTACACGATTGTATTTCTCTCTCTCTCAATTACCAGCACAGATTCTTCAGGCAAAACCGAGGAAATTGGTCCAAATTTGGATCAGCCACATTTTAATAGGATTTCACTTCAAAATACAGCTCCCAACCCTTCTTAAAATGTGAGAGAGAGCGAGATCCCTGATGTCTCTGGGCAAGCACACTTTTTAGAACCATATTTGCATCGCTCTCCAAATCAACTGGCCCTTGTGCACCGTTAGTTTCTGACTCACACAACCGCTTCGATTTCTCAAAAGCCTTCCTCCAAAAAAATAATATGCAGAAGGGCCTGACAATGGATACATCCTACAAATAATATCACCAAGTGTAACAGTCCAGATGTGGAGCGTTTGCAACTTATCGAACACGTTTCCATGGGACGGGACCACTTGCTACTTCATCTCCCAATTACCAAAATTATTAAAACTCTTCTATTGCAATCTTAGTTAATTCTCTCTAAATGGGTTTACTGCATGCACACCCACACACACACACACAGACATACAGGTTTAAGCCTGAAACATTCAAGGGATCTTGACATTCAGGAGAAACATTTTTGTACCTATAATTTAATTTATCAGCAAATATATTTCGACTCAGTTTCACTTTAAAGAAGCTTAATTCTCTCATTTGATTGAAACTGAGTGAGCTGGTCAGTTTCATTCGTGGGGCGCACTCACAGTAATGCAACCCCCCCCAAGAGGGGACCCTCTTTAAACTGCGCTTCTTTCGTGAATGAATGGTAAAAATGGGATCTCACTTACCATCCTCTCTGTGCTGAGGGTCTCTGGACGGAGCCATTTTCTTCAGTCTCCATTTGTGGCTGGTGGTGCTTTTTAAGTACCAACCCCCCTCCCCCCCCAAACAACCCCCCCTCTCCTTTCTCCTCTGGAGTGCCTGGCTTTGAGCAGATTTCCTATTTGGGATCAGGAAAGGATGTACTCCTGCAAGGTGCAGCTCCGGATAAGAACTCGGAGCAGCCTGTGGCGCCCTGATAAGGAAGTCACACGTTCAGCCCCGAGCCAACCCTGCCTATCTGGCCCTTCGATTGAACAGAAGAGGAAACGGTTACATAGGAATAGCCTCTCTTTTTGGGGGGGGGGGGGGGTTTCTCTCTCTCTCTTTCTCTTTAAAAATCCATTTGAGACATGGGACCTGCACATTCTCTCACCCCAAGTTTCCATTTTCCAATATTTATAGACTGCCATTGTTTAATAACTGGAGCTTAATCGACTTTGAAACTGGCAAAATGTTATTTCTTCCCCTCAAAATGAATTTAGCGACCTTTCAGATAAACGTCTACTTTTAACCCCCCCCCCCCCCCTCATCTGTTTGCAAAATATTTATTTCCAGACCAGCATTCTGATAACTTCACATTGTCGATTTAATTGAATCGTTTCGTATGTGTGTTTGTTTCAAACGTGTATAAATAGAACCTTTCTTTTCTTGTCCTGCTTGAATTGCAAATGTAAATGTTATCTTAATTATAGTTGCCTTTCTTTCCCTCGTTGTTGCTTACGAGCGAGAGGCGGGAAAGTAAGTCGTGCAGCCGTTGTCAAGATATGGAGAGAGAGATTTGTCCTGATTTAAATTGTTTACCCCAAATTTGGACCTCTGCAACTCTGTGGCTTCAGCTCCCGTGCACACACACTCGATGCAGCAGTCTTCAAGGCGTACTCTGGACGGTGCTGGCTGTTTCATTTGCAAATTGAGCTTCAAAATTGCAGAACTAAAATGAGAATTTATTCAATCAAATACACAATGCGATCGAGGGTGTCAGCAGATAGGGTTGCAGATATTTTTGTGTAATTCTTGGCTAATGATGAGTGGAAGACTTGCAAAAAGGGAAGATTTGTGGGGCCTCTGGAATGAGGTTTGCACACTAACCCACCCCCCAAACAATCAGAAAGTGACGTTTTGCAAGGGAGACTTGCATTTATGTGGCGCCTGTAACGACCTCAGGCCATCCTTAAGCGACGTACAACCATGTAAGAAACTGGACTGGTCGGCACGGTAGTACAGTGGTTAGCACTGTTGCTTTCGCAGCGCCAGGGTCCCAGGTTCAATCCCCGGCTTGGGTCACTGTCTGTGCGGAGTCTGCACATTCTCCCGTATCTGCGTGGGTTTCCTCCGGGTGCTCCGGTTTCCTCCCACAAGTCCCTAAATACGTGCTTGTTAGGTGAATTGGACATTCTGAATTCTCCCTCTGTGTGCCCGAACAGGCGCCGGAATGTGGCGACGAGGGGATTTTCACAGTAACTTCATTGCAGCGTTAATGTAACTACTTGTGACAATAAAGATTATTATTATATATTATAGATAAAGCAGGCCAGAGGTTGGGAATCCTGCAGTGTGTAACCTAACTCCTGACTCCCCAAAGCCTGTCCAATATCTACAAGGCACAAGTCAGGAGTGTAATGGAATACCCACCACTTGCCTGGATGAGCGCAGCTCCAACAACACTCGAGAAGCTCAACGCCATCCAGGACAAAGTAGTCCCCTCTTGTCCGGCACCTCATCCACTCCCTCCACCACCGACGCAGAGTGGCAGCTGTGTGCATCATCTACAAGATGCACCGCAGCAACTCGCTGAGGCTCCTTCGACGGCACCTTCACCCACAACCTTGCCCAGCAAGATGGGCAAGGACAGCAGGCGCATGGGGAACACCGCCGGCTGCAGGTTCCCCTCCAAGCCCAACACCATCCTGACCTTGGAAATATATCTCCGTCCTTTCATTGTCGCTGGGTCTCCGAGCACCACTGTGGGTGCACCTTCACCACAGGCACGGCAGTGGGCCATGAAGGCAGCTCTCCATCACCACCACCTTCGCAAGGGGTATTTGGGGGATGGCCAAGAAATGCTGGCCTAGTCGGCATCGGCAGCATCCCGTGAACGAATAAATAAAGTCCTTTTCAGTGTTCCAACGGAGGGAACACATTAGCCAAACAGTGCACAGCAAGATCCCACAAACAGGTAAGGTGATAATGCCCAGCCGAGCTGTTCCTCGGTGATGTTAGTAATGGAATAAATATTATCCATGGCATTGAGGAGACCCCCCCTTTCACGCTTCTTCATAATAGTGCTACGGGGATCTCAAGTCCACATAAGGGGCAGCACGGTAACATTGTGGATAGCACAATTGCTTCACAGCTCCAGGGTCCCAGGTTCGATTCCGGCTTGGGTCACTGTCTGTGCGGAGTCTGCACATCCTCCCCGTGTGTGCGTGGGTTTCCTCCGGGTGCTCCGGTTTCCTCCCACAGTCCAAAGATGTGGAGGTTAGGTGGATTGGCCGTGATAAATTGCCCTTAGTGTCCAAAATTGCCCTTAGGGTTGGATGGGGTTACTGGGTTATGGGGATAGGGTGGAGGTGTGGACCTTGGGTAGGGTGCTCTTTCCAAGAGCCGGTGCAGACTCGATGGGCCGAATGGCCTCCTTCTGCACTGTAAATTCTATGATAATCTATGAGAGGGTAAGTGGGAACTGGGCCTCCCCTACCATCTGAAAGGTGGCAGCTCCGACATGCGCAGCACTCACTCAGCGGAAGCACAAATGCATCGGCCTGGTTCAAGGAGGCAGGTGGGGAGGGGGGTGCCTGCAAAACAGCAAGGCCTGTCGCCCTTTGCGAATTGTCAATTTGGCTCTCCATAAACTTCTCCAGAAGCCGACCTGCTCCCAATTCAGACTGTGAGCTGTTCTAGGCCATCTTTCCTGTCCGTCCCTTAAGACTGATGGGAATGCACCTTGGCATTTACCCACACTCCACGATGGCACTTTATATCCTGGCAATGCTCCACAATGCAAAACCAACTCAGATAAATCAAAATACAGAAAAATGCAGGAAGGCCTCAGAATTCTCTTGTCAATTTGGCAACTGAAAGTGGAGTGATTTTGCTTAATTTGCCTTCATTTGTGGGTAGATTTTGCTGACTGCATCGAATTGACCAACTGTTTTTGATATATCCAGTGTGGATTGCTCTTGGTAGCTTAAGTACCAACATATTTTACAACATTGCACATATGTTGTTGAAACTGAAATGTATTGATCTGTTATTGAACTCTAAACTTGTTTCTTTGTGGCCGTTGAGTCTATTTAGAGTTAAGTAAATTCTTGGTGAGGTTCAATTCAATTGTTCCTCATGCTGCTGTTCGAATCCAGGATTTGTCTCTTTATCAAGTCTGCTGTTCAGATTAATTCAGTGTTGCGGATACTCTGAGTCCTGGGGTGATTGAATTGCTGCAGAACACCTTATGCCAAAATTCGGAGTCGAGTCATCGTCTGATTGTGGTTGGTGGTAAAGTCTTGTGGATTAGTCGAGGCTGATACATTGCTGCTTGCTAATCAGGATGAATGCGCACAATCTCTCTTTTGGGCCTTCGTATGAAGTGTGACAAAATGTTGGGCATGTGTTCTATTTAAAATAGGTTGCTTGTGGGGGTTTAGTGTCCCCCCACATTCTTGTCACCACAATTCCAATCATTTCTTTTTATTCCTTCAAGGTATTTGGATCGCTGCCAACATCAGCAATTATTGCCCATCGCTAATTGGTGGCGGTGAGCTGCCTTCATGAACCGCTGCAGTCCATGTGGTGTAGGTGCACCCACATTGCTGTTAGGGAGGGAGTTCCAGGATTTGGACCCGGCAACAGGAAAGGAACGGGCAATATATATAAGTCAGGATGGTGAGTGGTTGTCGAGGGAAAATTTCACGTGCTGGGGTTCCCATGTGTCTGCTACCCTTGTGCTTCTTGGTGGTATACGTCTTGGGTTTGGAAGGTGCTGTCAAAGATGACTTGGTGAGTTGCTGCAGTGCATCTTGTCGATGGTAAACACTTCTGCCACTCTGTGTTGGTGGTGGAGGGAGTGAATGTTTAAGGTGGAGGAGGGGATGCAAATCAAGCGGGGCTGCTTTGTCCTGGATGGTGTTGAGCTTCTTGAGCGTTGTTTGACCCGCACTCATCCAGGTAATTGGGGAGTATCCCATCACACGTCAGACTTGTACCTTGGAGATGGCGGGCAGGCTTTGAGGAGACAAGAGGTGTGTTATTTGTTGCAAAGCTCCAAGTGTCTGAGTTGCTCTTGCAGCTACAGTATTTATACGGCAGTTCAGTTTCTGGCCTGCAGTAATCACTAAGATGCTGATAGTGAGGGATTCGGCAATGGTATTGCCATTGAATGTCAAGGGAAGGTGAGTAAAAAGAGAAAAAAAAGAAACGGCAGCAAAACCTGGGTCATGTGACCAGGAGCTGAGTGCCATTGTTTAGAGGAGTCGCCGACAGGGGACAAGGGAGAGGTAGCACAGTAGCACAGTGGTTAGCACAATTGCTTCACAGCTCCAGGGTCCCAGGTTCGATTCCGGCTTGGGTCACTGTCTGTGCGGAGTCTGCACATTCTCCCCGTGTGTGCGTGGGTTTCCTCCGGGTGCTCCGGTTTCCTCCCACAGTCCAAAGATGTGCAGGTTAGGTGGATTGGCCGTGATAAATTGCCCTTAGTGTCCAAAATTGCCCTTAATGTTGGGTGGGGTTACTGGGTTATGGGGATAGGGTGGATGTGTTGACCTTGGGTAGGGTGCACTTTCCAAGAGCTGGTGCAGACTCGATGGGCCGAACGGTCTCCTTCTGCACTGTAAATTCTATGATGCAGAGAAAGAGACTGGAAGCAGAACAGGACTATGTTTGTCTGGAGGTGGCTCAAGAGAAGTCCTATCAATGGAAGGAAGCATCAGAAGGTTGGTGGCTCCACGCTGCCAGCGTTTGAAACCGTCGCATTTCGCTTGGAGTGACCAAAGATCTGATTCTGTCCTTGTGAGTTGGTGCTGGAGTGCAGACTGGAATCCAGGGGAACAGAGTCTCAGGAAACAAGTGTGAAACCCTGCAATTTGAGCACATTGTTGGTGTTGCCCATCCGGGAGAAAGTTTCGAGGAGAATTTAAAGGTGAGATATTTGAAGGTGAAGCCTGGAATCCCTCTTGAGAGAAACAGAGTTTCAATGAGATTGGTTGACTCATAGTGTTCACTGATATCTGGGTGGGCTGTTGAGCAATCCATGGACTCTGGCTTGGTCACATTTGCTACTTATTGTGCAGTGCGGTATGTTCGACTACAGCTTGCCTGCTAACCCACATAACCCTGAATATTAGAGTATAAGATAGACATTGTAAATTGTTTTATCTTTCTGACATTGTATAGTAAAGTTTATTTTTGTTTGTTCGAAGTGTGTGGAATCTTGTGGTTTTATTCCGTTTCACAAGTCTCTTGAATCATAAGCTTTGTCTCCTTTTTTTTAAAAAATGGTCCCAAACGCACACACACACCCATTCTGATTCAGCTCCTGAAGAGCAAATAAATGCGTGCCTCCTGACATAGTCTCCTTTTCTGCCAATTTTCTGCCCTGATTTAAAATTGATCATCCCCACAGACCTCCGAGATCTTCTGCTCCCTCGATTCTGGCCTCTTGCGCCGCCCCAGTTTAATCACTCCAGCGCTGGCTGCCCGCCGCCCAAAGCTCGGAACTCCCGACCCAAAACGTCTCACAATAATAATAATCTTTATTATTGTCACAAGTAGGCTTACATTAACACTGCAATGAAGTTACTGTGAAAATCCCCCAGTCTCCACACTCCGGCGCCTGTTCGGGTACACGGAGGGAGAATTCAGAATGTCCAATTCACCTAACAAGCACGTCTTTTGGGACTTGTGAGAGGAAACCGGAGCACCCGGAGGAAACCCACGCAGACTCGGGGAGAACGTGCAGACTCTGCACAGACACAAGCCGGGAATCGAACCCGGGACCCTGCCGCTGTGAAGCAACAGTGCTAACCACTGTGCCACCGTGCCGTGCACAACCCCTTCCTCTTCCTTAAAAGTGACCTCTCTGATGGAGCTCCTAGCATCCCCATTTTGTGCCTTGCTGTCAGGTGTTGTTTACGAACACTCCTATTGAGCAGGAATGTTTAGTAACCTATCTTGTAAATATAGCATTTTAAAACATTTATTTTCGTTGCAGTGTTTACATGCAGTGGGGAAAAAAATGAGTGCGATGGAGAAACCAAGACAGTACCTGAATAGTGGAGCGATTTGCTTAATTTCCCGACATTTGTGAGTGGATTTTGCTGGCTATTCACACTTGCTTTTCGATGCTATGCCTGGTCTGGGTTGCTCACGGTAACCCAAATGCTAATTCTACAAAGTTACACGGTTTATATTGCGCAAAGTACAATCTGAATCCAATGTGGTTGCTTTGTGGGCGCAGGTTCTAATTACAGTTCAGCAAATTCTCGATGAGGTTCAGTTTAATTGCTCCTCTAAACTGCTGTCTAAATGCAAGTTGTTGTTGTGGAACTCCACATTCCCCTCAGTCCGTGCTGACAAACCCAGCGGGACAGAAATGAAGTTTTACTTGCCGCCACTTGGTCGGACCACCTCGTCTTCAATGTTGGCTTTGCAAGTCCGAGCACGGTGACACAGTGGCTGGCACTGCTGCCTCACAGCGCCAAGGAACCGGGTTTGATTGCGATTCCGGGCGACTGTCTGTGTGGAGTTTGCACACTCTCCCCGTGGCTGCGTTTCCTCCGGATGCTCCGGTTTCCTCCCACAGTCCGGATTCTATAAAAAAAAGGAAAGCATCCAAAGCCATTTTTAAAGAAAAACAAATGATTGAATCTGAACCATGCCGTTCTGTTAACGTTTGTTTTTAATTACATGGAACACGCCTCAGTACGTGACTGGCCCCCACAAGTAACTATTCCTCGTGTCAAAGAATAAACAAAAACGAGGAAGTCAAAATGGAAGAATTATCAAAATTCAGTAGCCTGCTTGACAGCTTTGATTTTTTATCTCTGACTCGGAATAAATGTTAATCCGTTATTCTTGGCACAGGGAGATAAAGCTCTCCTGACTGTTGGGGCAAGTCATTTTTCCCACAGTGACGCTAAGATAATTAACTGGGGACCAACTAGCTCAAGAACGAGAGGGCGCGTGTTCAACAGGAGCAAAAGGTGACGCGAGAAAATTCTTTCTCACCCTGCGAGGTGGCTGGGGTCAGGATTGCACTGCCTGAGAGTGTGGTGGAGGCAGGTTCAACTGAGGCATGATGCAGACTGGATGGGTCGACTGGCCGCCTCCTGCTCCCGAACAGTCCTGTGATTCGGTGATAAGAATCTCTTTGTGGGAGCGTGTATGTTCGGACGTTGGAAACCACCAGAGTTGGGTTTGGGCATGATGGCTATGCTCTCAATGCCGTTGATGGTGCGTGCCATATAGGCTGGCATTTGAAGAACAATTGAAGGGGCAATTCAGCCGCACCTCAGCGAACATTAGCAACTTCAGGAATAAAGACTGCCTTTCTTTCCCAACCCGGAAAATCCCAATCACAGACTGAGAAGTACTTTTGAAGTATAGTTACTGTTGTAATGTAGGAAAGGCAGCAGGCGAATTGCGCACAGCAAGATCCCGCAAAAGGCAATTTGACGATGACCAGATCCTTGATTTTTCTTTTTGCGCTATGAGTCGAGGGATAAATATTGGCCAGCGCCTCGGAGAAAACTGTCTTGCTCCTCTTCCAATTGGGTATTTATAGTAGGATCTATAGGATTACAGGATATTTTGCACCCACTTGAGAGGGCTTGCATGATCTTGCCTTAGCCCTCCTTTTGAAAGATGGAAGAGGAGGGAAAATTGGGGGACAAGAGATAAAGCATACGGAAATCGAGGAGTACCTTTAACGGGTGTTTTTGTGGACCTCTCTGCTTTCTGTCCCAGCTTTTCTGTATCATTCACAAACTCAGATGTTCCCTTGTGCTGATGAAGTAATATTTCTAAGAATACTTTGTTTTCCTTGCAGAATAGTTCGAGAGTTTGCGCAATATTTTCTAAATATATATTGCAGCTGAAATATAAATATTAAAATGTGCTTGAGCAATCCGCTCCCCCACCTTAAAATACACACCCTTGTCTTTGCGTCTCCTCCCTAGCCTGATTTCCTCTGCCCCCCCCCCTTTACTCGACCACCCCCTCACCTGCAACATGCGCCATTGTCCAGGGCTGAGAAGGGGCAGGCTGCGGCCTTTCCCCACATTCATCTGACGCTCGAACGTGTCTCTGTAAATCTAATTCGGAGGCACAATTCACCAACCGTGCTGACTCTCTCTTGACTGTGGGAACTGATTGAGTGGTACATCACTGCTGGTCAGCTGGCTTAGAATGGGAACTTGCAATGTGGGGAGCTGTGGCCATTTTCTACCACTTCTTGGTTCTGTTCTTATCGACCATCCCAATACCACTTCTACTTTTGTTACTCGCTGGTTTTTGGCAGCTGCCTGTCGTAGCAAATCCTGCCTTCTCCTTTCAAAGTCTCAAGATTGAAAGACGTAAGATCTGGAGGCGTGTGGTTTTTTTTTCAACCCCCTGAAATTTGTAGATGCTGAGAAGAATGTCCATGTGGAGTTTGCACTTTCTCCCTTTGTCTGCGCGGGTTTCCTCCGGGTGCTCCGGTTTCCTCCCACAGTCCAAAGATATGCAGGTTAGGTGGATTGGCCGTGCTAAATTGCCCCTTAGTGTCCAAAGGATTAGGTGAATTGGCCATGCTAAATTGCCCCTTAGTGTCCAAAGGGTTAGGTGAATTGGCCATGCTAAATTGCCCCTTAGTGTCCAAAGGGTTAGGTGAATTGGCCATGCTAAATTGCCCCTTAGTGTCCAAAAGGTTAGGTGGGGTTACTGGGTTTACAGGGATAGGGTGGAGGCCTGGGCTTAAGTAGGGTGCTCTTTCTAAGGGCCATTGCAGAGTCGATGGGCTGAGTGGCCTCCTTCTGCACTGCAAATTCTATGATTCTATGAAGACGTTTCCCCTCATGGGGGAGTCTGGAATAAGAGGGGGGGGGGGCACAAGTTTCAGAATAGACGGTCTCCCATTTAAGTCGGAGATGAGGGGGAATTTCCTCTCTCAGAGGGTCGTTACTCTTTGGAACCTTCCTCCCCAGAGAGCAACGGAGCTGGAGCCCGTAGGATTTTGAGGGAGTCGACAGTTATGGTGGGGCATAGGCAGGAAGGTAGAGTTGAGGACACGATCTTACAAACATGATCTTACAAAATGGTGGAGCAGGTTGACGGGCCATATGGCATACTCCCACTCCATTTTTTTTCATGTTCTCACATTTTAAAGATAGGTACCATAATTGGGGATGGGGCAAACCTCATGAGTGGCTACATCTCACATTGTGCTCACCTGTAAAGTGCTCCATATCAATTCAGTTCTTTCTCCATCTTTGTTCTTTTAGGTTTAAGGTGCGAGGGGCAAGGTTTAGAGGAGATGTACGAGGTAAATAGTTTACACAGAGGGTAGTGGGTGTCTGGAACTCGCTGCCGGAGGAGGTGGTGGAAGCAGGGACGATAGTGACGTTTAAGGGGCATCTTGACAAACACATGAATAGGATGGGAGGAGAGGGATACGGACGCCGGAAGTGAAGAAGATTTTAGTTTAGACGGGCAGCATGGTCGGCACAGGCTTGGAGGGCCGAAGGGCCTGTTCCTGTGCTGTACTTTTCTTTGTTCTTTGTTCCATATTAGCCTCGCCTCTGATTTCATCACCTTAAAGCTTTGTCCTCGTTCTGTGCGTCCCATCGAAGGATTGTCGATATTTACTTCGTCCATTCCTCTCAGAGTAAAATCATAGAATCTTTCCAGCTCAAAAGGGGACCATTCAGCCCATCACACTAAAGGAGATGTCAATTGGTCTATCCAATCCCTCTCCTATCCCATACCTTTTATGAATAGTCTTTTACAAGTATCCATTTTACTTTTCACAGCTATGATGGATTTTGTTTCCATTATTGCTTCTGGTCAATATTTCATGTCTTAACAACCCTCTAAAAGTCTTCTTCCATCTCCTTCCATTACTTTGATAATTATCTTAAATTCAGGACTTTTTAGGATACCGGACCAGACTCCACCTTTTGTTCGGATACCGGACGAGAAACCCCAAATAATCAGCAATTTGTAAAACTGTGAGGAAAGTATACTTCACCCCAGGAGTGATGCCTCTGACCAATAGGTATCTTTTAAGTTAAAACTAGCTTAATTTTAAACACAGAATTAACCACATGAACATCAAAGCAATATCTTGAAAATTAACAGTTAAACAGTCACTATATAAAAGGAAAAAATTTAAATTATGCCCTACACATTCACTATATGTATATTCCAACCAAGCAACCCAATACAGTTCAAAATCCACTTCTAAATAAAGTTAGCAGTCAGGGTTATGGAGAATGAGATCTCAAGGATAGAGGGAGGACAGACTGAGACATGGTAAGGACTGCGTCAGAAGATGGAGCTGAAGTAGAACGGGGAGTACATGAAGTTGGACCAGGAAACCCACTGGGCAGAGAGAGAGAGAGAGAGAGAGAGAGGAGAGTGTCGAGAGTTTGTTTCTAGTGGGGGGAAGGGAGGGGGGAATGCAAAGAGGCAGAAAGGATAGTTGGAGAGAGAGAGATGGGGTAGGCCATCAGAGATTTGGCCACTATTATAAGATACTCATCTGGAAAATTGAAAGTAGGCGTGTAGCCAGGCTTTGAATATCTTTGACTGAAGAAAATAGAGACTTAACCAGTTTAGATTTTGGTTTTCAGTGAGTCAACTGTTTTGTTCCGTGTATAATTGCCTCATGTGTGTGGGCGGCACGTGGCTCAGTGGTTAGCACTGGGACTACAGCACTGAGGACCTGATTTCAAATCCCGGCCCTGGGGCACAGTCCCTGTGGAGTTTGCACATTGTCTGCGTGGGTTTCACCCCCACAACCCAAAGATGTGCAGGTTAGGTGGATTGGCCGCGCTAAATTGCCTCTTAATTAGAAAAAAAAAAATTGGGTCCAAGAAATAATTGCCTCATGTATATTTTGACTTATAGATAGGAGAGAGAATTTATGATGGTGATTGGCATGTCATGAGTCAACTGATCCTTCTATTCATGTACATCCTCAAAGATTGATGACTTTGGGCAGTTTCATGGACACTTTAAAGATGTTCCCCTAAAGCCAACTGCCATCAATGTATTTGTATGCGCAAGTGTGTATATGTGTGTGTGTGCATGGACCTGTAAGACCATAAGACATAGGAGCAGAATTAGGCCACTCGGCCCATCGAGTCTGATCCGCCATTCAATCATGGCTGATATGTTTCTCATCCCCATTCTCCTGCCTTCTCCCACTAACCCCTGATCCCCTTATGAATCAAGAACCTATCTATCTCTGTCTTAAAGGCACTCAGTGATTGAGACACTCAGCCACTATGTATGTGGTATGTGGGTCAATGTATGTGTGCCTGTCCGAATGTATGTATCTGCGCATGTGTACCTGTGTCTCTGTGTGTCCGCACGTGTTAGATTGTGTGTTCCATATGTCTGTCTGTTGTGTTTGAGTGCCTGTGTGCATGAATGTGTCTATGTGTGTATGTGTCCGTGCATGTGTATCTGTGTGTGTGTAAGTGTGTATATGTCCGTGCATGTGTATCTGTGTGTGTGTATGTGTCTAAGTGTGTATGTTTCCGTGCATGTGAATCTGTGTGTGTGTATGTGTCTCAGTGTGTATGTGCCCGTGCATGTGAATCTGTGTGTGTGTATGTGTGTATGTGTGTGCGTGTCCGTGCATGGGTATCTGTGTGTGTTTGTGTGTATGTGCCCATGCATGTGTATCTGTGTGTGTGTATGTGTGTATGTGTCCGTGCATGTGTACCTGTGTGTGTGTATGTGTGTATGTGTGTGTGTGTCCGTGCATGGGTATCTGTGTGTGTCTATGTGTGTATGTGCCCGCGCATGTGTATCTGTGTGTGTGTATGTGTGTATGTGTCCGTGCATGTGTATCTGTGTGTGTGTATGTGTCTCTGTGTGTATGTGTCCATGCATGTGTATCAGTGTGTGTTTATGTGACTTTGTGTGTATGTGTCCGTGCATGTGTATCAGTGTGTGTGTGTGTGTCCATGCATGTATATCTGTGTGTGTGTGTCTCTGTGTGTATGTGTCTGTGCATGTGTATCTGTGTGCGTGTGTCTATGTGTGTATGTGTCCATGCATGAGTATCTGTGTGTGTATATGTGTCTATGTGTGTATGTGTTCGTGCATGTGTATCTGTGTGTGTCTGTGCGTATGTGTTCGTGCATGTGTATCTGTGTGTGTGTGTGTATGTGTGTATGTGTCCATGCATGTGTATCTGTGTGTGTGTGTGTGTGTGTGTGTATGTGTGTATGTGTCCGTGCATGTGTATCTGTGTGTGTGTATTTGTCTATGTGTGTGTGTGTCCGTGCATGTGTATCTGTGTTTGTGTGTATGTGTGTATGTGTCCATGCATGTGTATCTGTGTGTGCGTATGTGTCCATGCATGTGTATCTGTGTGTGTGTGTCTCTGTGTGTATGTGTCCGTGCATGTGTATCTGTGTGTGTGTGTCTATGTGTGTATGTGTCCATGCATGTGTATCGGTGTGTGTGTATGTGTGTAAGTGTTCGTGCATGAGTATCTGTGTGTGTGTGTCTATGTGTGTATGTGTCCATGCATGTGTATCTGTGTGTGTCTGTGTGTATGTGTCCATGCATGTGTATCTGTGTGTGTGTGTGTATGTGTCCATGCATGTGTATCTGTGTGTGTGTGTGTGTATGTGGGTATGTGTTCGTGCATGTGTATCTGTGTGTGTGGATGTGCCCGTGCATGTGTATCTGTGTGTGTGTATGTGTCTATGTGTGTGTGTGTCTCTGTGTGTATGTGTCCGTGCATGTGTATGTGTGTGTGTGTGTCTATGTGTGTATGTGTTCGTGCATGTGTATCTGTGTGTGTGTATGTGTGTATGTGTCCATGCATGTGTATCTGTGTGTGTCTATGTGAGTATGTGTGTGTGTGTCCATGCATGTGTATCTGTATCTGTGTTTGTGTGTATGTGTATATGTGTCCATGCATGTGTATCTGTGTGTGCGTATGTGTCCATGCATGTGTACCTGTGTGTGTGTGTGTCTCTGTGTGTGTGTCCGTGCATGTGTATCTGTGTGTGTGTGTTGATGTGTGTATGTGTCCATGCATGTGTATCTGTGTGTGTGTGTATGCGTGTATGTGTTTGTGCATGTGTATCTGTGTGTGTGTGTCTTTGTGTGTATGTGTCCATGCATGTGTATCTGCGTGTGTGTGTGTGTATGTGTCCATGCATGTGTATCTGTGTGTGTGTGTGTGTGTATGTGTGTATGTGTTCGTGCATGTGTATGTGTGTGTGTGTGCCCATGCATGTGTACCTGTGTGTGTATGTGTCTATGTGTGTGTGTGCCTCTGTGTGTTTGTGTCCGTGCATGTGTATCTGTGTGTGTGTGTCTATGTGTGTATGAGTCCGTGCATGTGTATCTGTGTGTGTGTGTATGTGTCTATGCGTGTGTGTGTCCGTGCATGTGTTTCTGTGTGTGTATGTGTCTATGTGTGTATGTGTCCATGCATGTGTATATGTGTGTGTGTATGTGTATATGTGTCCATGCATGTGTATCTGTGTGTGTGCATGTGTCTGTGTGTGTATGTGTCCATGCATGTGTATCTGTGTGTGTGTCCGTGTCTCTGTGTGTATGTGTCCATGCATGTGCATATGTGTGTGTGTATGTGTATATGTGTCCATGCATGTGTATCTGTGTATGTGCATCTGTCTATGTGTGTATGTGTCCGTGCATGTGTATCTGTGTGTGTGTGTGTGTCCATGTGTGTATGTGTCCATGCATGCGTACCAGTGTGTGTGTCTATGTGTGTATGTGTCCATGCATGTGTTTCTGTGTATGTCTATGTGTGTATGTGTGTATGTGTCCATGCATGTGTATCAGTGTGTGTGTATGTGCCTCTGTGTGTATGTGTTCATGCATGTGTATCTGTGTGTGTGTGTGTATATGTGTATGTGTTCGTGCATGTGAATGTCTATGTGTGTATGTGCCCGTGCATGTGTATCTGTGTATGTGTCTATGTGTGTATGTATGTATGTGTCCGTGCATGTGTATCTGTGTGTGTGCATGTGTCTCTGTGTGTATGTGTTCGTGCATGTGCATCTGTGTGTGTGTATGTGTCTATGTGTGTATGTGACCGTGCATGTGTATCTGTGTGTGTGTATTTCTCTATGTGTGTGTGTGTCCGTGCATGTGTATCTGTGTTTGTGTGTGTGTCTCTGTGTGTATGTGTTCGTGCATGTGTATCTGTGTGTGTGTATGTGTCTCTGTGTGTATGTGTGCGTGCATGTGTATCTGTGTGTGTGTATGTGTTCGTGCATGTGTATCTGTGTGTGTCTATGTGTGCATGTGCCCGTGCATGTGTATCTGTGTATGTGTCTATGTGTGTATGTGTGTATGTGTCCGTGCATGTGTATCTGTGTGTGTGTATGTGTCTCTGTGTGTATGTGTTTGTGCATGTGAATCTGTGTGTGTGTATGTGTGTATGTGTCCGTGCATATGTATCTGTGTATGTGTATGTGTTTCTGTGTGTATGTGCCCGTGCATGTGTATCTGTCTGTGTGTATGTATCTATGTGTGAATATGTCCCTGCATGTGTCTCTGTGTATGTGTTCGTGCATGTGTATCTGGGTGTGTGTATGTGTATATGTGTGTATATGTCCGTGCATGTGTATCTGTGTGTGTGTATGTGTCCGTGCATGTGTATCTGTGTGTGTGTATGTGTGTATATGTCCGTGCATGTGTATCTGTATGTGTCTATGTGTGTATGTGCGTATGTGTCCGTGCATGTGTATCTGTGTGTGTGTATGTGTCTATGTGTGTATGCGCCCGTGCTTGCGTATCTGTGTGTGTATGTGCCTGTGTGTGTATGTGCCCGTACATGTGTACCTGCGTGTGTGTATGTGTGTATGTGTCCGTGCATGTGTGTGTATGTGTCTCTGTGTGTATGTGCCCGTGCATGTCTATCTGTGTGTGTGTATGTGTCCGTACATGTGTATCTGTGTGTGTGTATGTGTCCATGTGTGTCTATGTTCGTGCATGTGTATCTGTGTGTGTGTGTGTGTCTATGTGTGCATGTGTCCGTGCATGTGTATCTGTGTGTGTATGTGTCTCTGTGTGTATGTGCCGTGCATGTCTATCTGCGTGTGTGTATGTGTCCGTGCATGTGTATCTGTGTGTGTGTATGTGTCCATGTGTGTCCATGTTCGTGCATGTGTATCTGTGTGTGTGTGTGTCTGTCTATGTGTGTATGTGTCCGTGCATGTGTATCTGTGTGTGTGTATGTGTCTCTGTATATGTGTTCGTGCATGTGTATCTGGGTGTGTGTATCTGTATATGTGTGTATGTGTCTGTGCATGTGTATCTGTGTGTATGTATGTGTGTATGTGTCCGTGCATGTGTATCTGTGTGTGTGTATGTGTCTCTGTATATGTGTTCGTGTATGTGTATCTGGGAGTGTGCATCTGTATATGTGTGTATGTGTCCGTGCAAGTGTATCTGTGTGTATGTATGTGTGTATATGTCCGTGCATGTGTATCTGTGTGTGTCTATGTGTTTATGTGTGTATGTGTCCATGCATGTGTGTATGTGCCCATGCATGCGTATGTGTGTGTGTATGTGTCTGTGTGTGTATGTGCCCGTACATGTGTATCTGTGTGTGTGTATGTGTGTATGTGTCCGTGCATGTGTGTCTGCGTGTGTGTGTGTGTGTGTGTGTGTGTGTGTATGTGTATATGTGTCCGTGCATGTGTATCTGTGTGTGTGTATGGGCCTCTGTGTGTATGTGCCCGTGCATGTGAATCTGTGTGTGTCTATGTGTGTGTGTGTCCATGCATGGGTATCTGTGTGTGTGTATGTGTCCGTGCATGTGTATCTGTGTGTGTATGTGTCTATGTGTGTATGTGTCCGTGCATGTGCATCTGTGTGTGTGTATGTGTCTCTGTGTGTATGTTTCCATACATGTGTATCAGTGTGTATTTATGTGTCTATGTGTGTTTGTGTCCGTGCATGTGTATCTGTGTGTGTGTATGTGTCGATGTGTGTGTGTGTCCGTGCATGTGTATCTGTGTGCGTGTATGTGTGTATGTGTGTATGTGTCCATGCATGTGTATCTGTGTGTGTATGTGTCTATGTGTGTCCGTGCATGTGTATCTGTGTGTGTGTATGTGTCTATGTGTGTCTGTGTCCGTGCATGTGTATCTGTGTGTGTATGTGTCTATGTGTGTGTGTGTCCATGCATGTGTATCTGTGTGTGTGTATGTGTCCATGTGTGTATGTGTCCATGCATGCGTACCAGTGTGTGTGTCTATGTGTGTATGTGTGTATGTGTCCATGCATGTGTATCAGTGTGTGTGTATGTGCCTCTGTGTGTATGTGTTCATGCATGTGTATCTGTGTGTGTGTGTGTATATGTGTATGTGTTCGTGCATGTGAATGTCTATGTGTGTATGTGCCCGTGCATGTGTATCTGTGTATGTGTCTATGTGTGTATGTATGTATGTGTCCGTGCATGTGTATCTGTGTGTGTGCATGTGTCTCTGTGTGTATGTGTTCGTGCATGTGTATCTGTGTGTGTGTATGTGTCTATGTGTGTATGTGACCGTGCATGTGTATCTGTGTGTGTGTATTTCTCTATGTGTGTGTGTGTCCGTGCATGTGTATCTGTGTTTGTGTGTGTGTCTCTGTGTGTATGTGTTCGTGCATGTGTATCTGTGTGTGTGTATGTGTCTCTGTGTGTATGTGTTCGTGCATGTGTATCTGTGTGTGTGTATGTGTTCGTGCATGTGTATCTGTGTGTGTCTATGTGTGCATGTGCCCGTGCATGTGTATCTGTGTATGTGTCTATGTGTGTATGTGTCCGTGCATGTGTATCTGTGTGTGTGTATGTGTCTCTGTGTGTATGTGTTTGTGCATGTGAATCTGTGTGTGTGTATGTGTGTATGTGTCCGTGCATATGTATCTGTCTGTGTGTATGTGTGTGTGTGTCCGTGCATGTGTATCTGCGTGTGTGTATGTATCTATGTGTGAATATGTCCCTGCATGTGTCTCTGTGTATGTGTTCGTGCATGTGTATCTGGGTGTGTATATGTGTGTATATGTCCGTGCATGTGTATCTGTGTGTGTGTATGTGTATCTGTGTGTGTGTGTGTGTGTCTATGTGTGTATGCGCCCGTGCTTGCGTATCTGTGTGTGTATGTGCCTGTGTGTGTATGTGCCCGTACATGTGTACCTGCGTGTGTGTATGTGTGTATGTGTCTGTGCATGTGTGTGTATGTGTCTCTGTGTGTATGTGCCCGTGCATGTCTATCTGTGTGTATGTATGTGTCCGTGCATGTGTATCTGTGTGTGTGTATGTGTCCATGTGTGTCTATGTTCGTGCATGTGTATCTGTGTGTGTGTGTGTGTCTATGTGTGCATGTGTCCGTGCATGTGTATCTGTGTGTGTGTATGTGTCTCTGTGTGTATGTGCCGTGCATGTCTATCTGCGTGTGTGTATGTGTCCGTGCATGTGTATCTGTGTGTGTGTATGTGTCCATGTGTGTCCATGTTCGTGCATGTGTATCTGTGTGTGTGTGTGTCTGTCTATGTGTGTATGTGTCCGTGCATGTGTATCTGTGTGTGTGTATGTGTCTCTGTATATGTGTTCGTGCATGTGTATCTGGGTGTGTGTATCTGTATATGTGTGTATGTGTCTGTGCATGTGTATCTGTGTGTATGTATGTGTGTATGTGTCCGTGCATGTGTATCTGTGTGTGTGTATGTGTCTCTGTATATGTGTTCGTGTATGTGTATCTGGGAGTGTGCATCTGTATATGTGTGTATGTGTCCGTGCAAGTGTATCTGTGTGTATGTATGTGTGTATATGTCCGTGCATGTGTATCTGTGTGTGTCTATGTGTTTATGTGTGTATGTGTCCATAATGTGTGTATGTGCCCATGCATGCGTATGTGTGTGTGAATGTGTCTGTGTGTGTATGTGCCCGTACATGTGTATCTGTGTGTGTGTATGTGTGTATGTGTCCGTGCATGTGTGTCTGCGTGTGTGTGTGTGTGTGTGTGTGTGTATGTGTATATGTGTCCGTGCATGTGTATCTGTGTGTGTGTATGGGCCTCTGTGTGTATGTGCCCGTGCATGTGAATCTGTGTGTGTCTATGTGTGTGTGTGTCCGTGCATGGGTATCTGTGTGTGTATATGTGTCCGTGCATGTGTATCTGTGTGTGTATGTGTCTATGTGTGTATGTGTCCGTGCATGTGCATCTGTGTGTGTGTATGTGTCTCTGTGTGTATGTTTCCATACATGTGTATCAGTGTGTATTTATGTGTCTATGTGTGTTTGTGTCCGTGCATGTGTATCTGTGTGTGTGTATGTGTCGATGTGTGTGTGTGTCCGTGCATGTGTATCTGTGTGCGTGTATGTGTGTATGTGTCCATGCATGTGTATCTGTGTGTGTGTATGTGTCTATGTGTGTCCGTGTCCGTGCATGTGTATCTGTGTGTGTGTATGTGTCTATGTGTGTCTGTGTCCGTGCATGTGTATCTGTGTGTGTATGTGTCTATGTGTGTGTGTGTCCGTGCATGTGTATCTGTGTGTGTGTATGTGTGTATGTGTCCGTGCATTTGTATCTGAGTGTGTGTATGTGTGTATATGTCCGTGCATGTGTATCTGTGTGTGTCTATGTGTGTATGTGTGTATGTGTCCATGCATGTGTGTATGTGCCCATGCATGCGTATGTGTGTGTGTGTATGTGTCTGTGTGTGTATGTTTCCGTGCATGTGAATCTGTGTGTATGTGTCTCTGAATGTGTGTTTCCGTGGATGTGAATCTGTGTGTGTGTATGTGTCTCTGTGTGTATGGACCCGTGCATGTGAATCTGTGTGTGTGTATGTGTGTGTGTGTCCGTGCATGGGTATCTGTGTGTGTCTATGTGTGCATGTGCCCGTGCATGTGTATCGGTGTGTGTGTATGTGTGTATGTGTCCGTGCATGTGTGTCTGCGTGTGTGTGTGTTTATGTGTGTATGTGTCCGTGCATGTGTATCTGTGTGTGTGTATGTGTCTATGTGTGTATGTTTCCGTGCATGTGAATCTGTGTGTGTGTATGTGTCTCTGTGTGTATGTGCCTGTGCATGTGAATCTGTGTGTGTGTATGTGTGTATGTGTGTGTGTGTCCGTGCATGGGTATCTGTGTGTGTCTATGTGTGTATGTGCCCGTGCATGTGTATCTGTGTGTGTGTATGTGTGTATGTGTCCGTGCATGTGTATCTGTGTGTGTGTATGTGTCTCTGTATATGTGTTCGTGCATGTGTATCTGGGAGTGTGTATCTGTATATGTGTGTATGTGTCCGTGCATGTGTATCTGTGTGTATGTATGTGTGTATGTGTCCGTGCATGTGTATCTGTGTTTGTGCATGTGTATCTGTGTGTGTGTGTCTATGTGTGTATGTGTCCATGCATGTGTATCTGTGTGTCTATGTGTGTATGTGTCCATGCATGTGTATCTGTGTGTGTGTGTATGTGTATCTGTGTGTATGTGTTCGTGCATGTGTATCTATGTGTGTGTGTGTATGTGTGTATGTGTTCGAGCATGTGTATGTCTATGTGTGTACGTGCCCGTGCATGTGTATCTGTGTATATGTCTATGTCTGTATGTGTGTATGTGTCCGTGCATGTGTATCTGTGTGTGTGCACGTGTCTCTGTGTGTATCTGTTCATTCATGTGTATCTGTGTCTGTGTATGCGTCTATGTGTGTATGTGTATCTGTGTGTGTGTGTGTGTATGTGTGTATGTGTCCATGCATGTGTATCTGTGTGTGTCTAAGTGCGTATGTGTGTATGTGTCCATGCATGTGAATCTGTGTGTGTGTCTGTGTCTCTGTGTGCATGTGTCCGTGCATGTGTATCTGTGTGTGTGTATGTGCCTCTGTGTGTATGTGTCCATGCATGTGTATCTGTGTGTGTATGTGTCTATGTGTGTATGTGTCCGTGCATATGGATCTGTGTGTGTGTATGTGTCTCTGTGTGTATGTGCCCGTGCATGTGTATCTGTGTGTGTGTATGTGTGTATGTGTCCGCGCATGTGTATCTGTGTGTATGTGTCTATATGTCCGTGCATGTGCATCTGTGTGTGTGTATGTGTCTATCTGTGTATGTATCCGTGCATGTGTATCTGTGTGTGTGTATGTGTCTCTGTGTAAGTGTTCGTGCATGTGTATCTGGGTGTGGGTATGTGTACATGTGTGTATGTGTCCGTGCATGTGTATCTGTGTGTGTATGTGTCCGTGCATGTGTATCTGTGTGTGTATGTGTGTATATGTCCATGCATGTGTATCTGTGTGTGTCTATGTGTGCATGTGTGCATGTGTGCATGTGTCCGTGCATGTGTGTGTGTGTGTATGTGTCTATGTGTGTATGTGCCCGTGCATGCGTATCTGTGTGTGTGTTTGTGTATGTGTCCATGCATGTGTATCTGAGTGTGTGTGTATGTGTCCGTGCATGTGTATCTGAGTGTGTGTGTACATGTGTGTATGTGTCCGTGCATGTGTATCTGTGTGTGTGTGTGTATATCTGTGTATGTGTCCGTGCATGTGTGTCTGTGTGCATGTGTGTATATCTGTGTATGTGTCCGTGCATGTGTACCTGTGTGTGTGTGTGTGTATGTGTCCGTGCATGTGTATCTGTGTGTGTGTATGTGTGTATATGTCCGTGCATGTGTATTTGTGTGTGTATGTGTCCATGTGTGTACGTGTCCATGCATGTGTATCTGTGTGTGTGTATGTGTCTCTGTGTATGTGTTCGTGCATGTGTATCTGGGTGTGTGTATGTGTATATGTGTGTATGTGTCCGTGCATGTGTATCTGTGTGTGTGTGTGTTTGTATGTGTCCGTGCATGTGTATCCGTGTGTGCGTATGTGTGTATGTGTGTATATGTCCGTGCATGTGGATCTGTATGTGTCTATGTGTGTATGTGTGTATGTGTCCATGCATGCGCGTATGTGTCCGTGTATGTGTATCTGTGTGTGTGTATGTGTCTATGTGTGTATGCGGCCGTGCATGCGTATCTGTGTGTGTGTATGTGTGTATGTGTGTATGTGTCTGTGCATGTGTGTGTGTGTGTGTGTGTGTATATGTGTGTATGTGTCCGTGCATGTGTATTTGTGTGTGTGTGTGTATATGTGTGTATGTGTCCGTGCATGTGTATCTGTGTGTGTGTATATGTGTGTATGTGTCCGTGCATGTGTATCTGTGTGTGTGTGTGTGTATGTGTGTATGTGTCCGTGGTTGTGTATCTGTGTGTGTGTGTGTATATGTGTGTAGGGGACCGTGCATGTGTATCTGTGTATGTGTGTATGTGTGTATGTGTCCGTGCATGTGTATCTGTGTGTGTGTGTGTGTACATGTGTGTATGTGTCCGTGCATGTGTATCTGTGTGTGTGTATGTGGCTATGTGTGTATGTGTCCGTGCATGTGTATCCGTGTGTGTGTATGTGTCCGTGCATGGGTATCTGTGTGTGTGTGTCTATGTGTGTATGTATGTATGTGTCCGTGCATGTGTATCTGTGTATGTCTATGTGTGTATGTGTCCATGCATGTGTATCTGTGTGTGTGTATGTGCCTCTGTGTGTATGTGTTCGTGCATGTGTATCTGTGTGTGTGTGTATGTGTGTATGTGTTCGTGAATCTGTATCTGTGTGTGTCTATGTGTGCATGTGCCCGTGCATGTGTATCTGTGTATGTGTCTATGTGTGTATGTGTGTATGTGTGTATGTGTCCGTGCATGTGTATCTGTATGTGTATGTGTCTCTGTGTGTATGTGTTTGTGCATGTGTATCTGTGTGTGTGTATGTGTCTATGTGTGTATGTGTCCGTGCATATGTATCTGTGTGTGTGTATGTGTCTCTGTGTGTATGTGCCCGTGCATGTGTATCTGTGTGTGTGTATGTATCTGTGTGTGTATATGTCCGTGCATGTGTATTTGTGTGTGTATATGTGTCTATGTGTGTATGTGTCCATGCATGTGTATCTGTGTGTGTGTATGTGTCTCTGTGTAGGTGTTCGTGCATGTGTTTCTGGGTGTGTGTATGTGTATATGTGTGTATGTGTCCGTGCATGTTTATCTGTGTGTGTGTGTGTATGTGTCCGTGCATGTGTATCCGTGTGTATGTATGTGTGTATGTGTGTATATGTCCGTGCATGTGTATTTGTGTGTGTGTATGTCTCTATGTGTGTATGCGTCCATGCATGTGTATCTGTGTGTGTGTATGTGTCTCTGTGTATGTGTTCGTGCATGTGTATCTGGGTGTGTGTATGTGTATATGTGTGTATGTGTCCGTGCATGTGTATCTGTGTGTGTGTGTGTATGTGTCCGTGCATGTGTATCCGTGTGTGTGTATGTGTGTATGTGTGTATATGTCCGTGCATGTGGATCTGTATGTGTCTATGTGTGTATGTGTGTATGTGTCCATGCATGCGCGTATGTGTCCGTGTATGTGTATCTGTGTGTGTGTATGTGTCTATGTGTGTATGCGCCCGTGCATGCGTATCAGTGTTTGTGTATGCGTCTGTGTGTGTATGTGCCCGTACATGTGTATCTGTTTGTGTGTATGTGTGTATGTGTCCGTGCATGTGTGTGTGTGTGTGTGTATATGTGTGTATGTGTCCGTGCATGTGTATCTGTGTGTGTGTGTGTGTATATGTGTGTATGTGTCCGTGCATGTGTATCTCTTTGTGTGTGTGTGTGTGTATGTGTCCGTGCATGTGTATCTGTGTGTGTGTGTGTATATGTGTGTATGTTTCCGTGCATGTGTATCTGTGTGTGTGTATGTGTGTATATGTCCGTGCATGTGTATTTGTGTGTGTGTATGTGTATATGTGTGTACGTGTCCATGCATGTGTATCTGTATGTGTGTATGTGTCTCTGTGAATGTGTTCGTGCATGTGTATCTGGGTGTGTGTATGTGTATATGTGTGTAAGTGTCCGTGCATGTGTATCTGTGTGTGTGTGTGTGTGTGTATGTGTCCGAGCATGTGTATCCGTGTGTGTGTATGTGTGTATGTGTGTATATGTCCGTGCATGTGGATCTGTATGTGTCTATGTGTGTATGTGTGTATGTGTCCATGCATGCGCGTATGTGTCCGTGTATGTGTCTCTGTATGTGTGTATGTGTCTATGTGTGTATGCGGCCGTGCATGCGTATCTGTGTGTGTGTATGTGTCTGTGCATATGTGTGTGTGTGTGTGTGTATATGTGTGTATGTGTCCGTGCATGTGTATCTGTGTGTGTGTGTGTATATGTGTGTATGTGTCCGTGCATGTGTATCTGTGTATGTCTATGTGTGTATGTGTGTATGTGTCCATGCATGTGTATCTGTGTGTGTGTATGTGCCTCTGTGTGTATGTGTTCGTGCATGTGTATATGTATGTGTATGTGTCTCTGTGTGTATGTGTTTGTGCATGTGTATCTGTGTGTGTGTATGTGTCTCTGTGTGTATGTGCCCGTGCATGTGTATCTGTGTGTGTGTATGTATCTGTGTGTGTATATGTCCGTGCATGTGTATTTGTGTGTGTATATGTGTCTATGTGTGTATGTGTCCATGCATGTGTATCTGTGTGTGTGTTTGTGTCTCTGTGTAGGTGTTCGTGCATGTGTTTCTGGGTGTGTGTATGTGTATATGTGTGTATGTGTCCGTGCATGTGTATCTGTGTGTGTGTGTGTGTATGTGTCCGTGCATGTGTATCCGTGTGTGTGTATGTGTGTATGTGTGTATATGTCCGTGCATGTGTATTTGTGTGTGTGTATGTGTCTATGTGTGTATGCGTCCATGCATGTGTATCTGTGTGTGTGTATGTGTCTCTGTGTATGTGTTCGTGCATGTGTATCTGGGTGTGTGTATGTGTATATGTGTGTATGTGTCCGTGCATGTGTATCTGTGTGTGTGTGTGTATGTGTCCGTGCATGTGTATCCGTGTGTGTGTATGTGTGTATATGTCCGTGCATGTGGATCTGTATGTGTCTATGTGTGTATGTGTGTATGTGTCCATGCATGCGCGTATGTGTCCGTGTATGTGTATCTGTGTGTGTGTATGTGTCTATGTGTAGGTGTTCGTGCATGTGTTTCTGGGTGTGTGTATGTGTATATGTGTGTATGTGTCCGTGCATGTGTATCTGTGTGTGTGTGTGTGTGTATGTGTCCGTGCATGTGTATCCGTGTGTGTGTATGTGTGTATGTGTGTATATGTCCGTGCATGTGTATTTGTGTGTGTGTATGTGTCTATGTGTGTATGCGTCCATGCATGTGTATCTGTGTGTGTGTATGTGTCTATGTGTGTATGCGCCCGTGCATGCGTATCAGTGTTTGTGTATGCGTCTGTGTGTGTATGTGCCCGTACATGTGTATCTGTTTGTGTGTATGTGTGTATGTGTCCGTGCATGTGTGTGTGTGTGTGTGTATATGTGTGTATGTGTCCGTGCATGTGTATCTGTGTGTGTGTGTGTGTATATGTGTGTATGTGTCCGTGCATGTGTATCTCTTTGTGTGTGTGTGTGTGTATGTGTCCGTGCATGTGTATCTGTGTGTGTGTGTGTATATGTGTGTATGTTTCCGTGCATGTGTATCTGTGTGTGTGTATGTGTGTATATGTCCGTGCATGTGTATTTGTGTGTGTGTATGTGTATATGTGTGTACGTGTCCATGCATGTGTATCTGTATGTGTGTATGTGTCTCTGTGAATGTGTTCGTGCATGTGTATCTGGGTGTGTGTATGTGTATATGTGTGTAAGTGTCCGTGCATGTGTATCTGTGTGTGTGTGTGTGTGTGTATGTGTCCGAGCATGTGTATCCGTGTGTGTGTATGTGTGTATGTGTGTATATGTCCGTGCATGTGGATCTGTATGTGTCTATGTGTGTATGTGTGTATGTGTCCATGCATGCGCGTATGTGTCCGTGTATGTGTCTCTGTGTGTGTGTATGTGTCTATGTGTGTATGCGGCCGTGCATGTGTATCTGTGTGTGTGTATGTGTCTGTGCATATGTGTGTGTGTGTGTGTATATGTGTGTATGTGTCCGTGCATGTGTATCTGTGTGTGTGTGTGTATATGTGTGTATGTGTCCGTGCATGTGTATCTGTGTATGTCTATGTGTGTATGTGTGTATGTGTCCATGCATGTGTATCTGTGTGTGTGTATGTGCCTCTGTGTGTATGTGTTCGTGCATGTGTATATGTATGTGTATGTGTCTCTGTGTGTATGTGTTTGTGCATGTGTATCTGTGTGTGTGTATGTGTCTCTGTGTGTATGTGCCCGTGCATGTGTATCTGTGTGTGTGTATGTATCTGTGTGTGTATATGTCCGTGCATGTGTATTTGTGTGTGTATATGTGTCTATGTGTGTATGTGTCCATGCATGTGTATCTGTGTGTGTGTTTGTGTCTCTGTGTAGGTGTTCGTGCATGTGTTTCTGGGTGTGTGTATGTGTATATGTGTGTATGTGTCCGTGCATGTGTATCTGTGTGTGTGTGTGTGTATGTGTCCGTGCATGTGTATCCGTGTGTGTGTATGTGTGTATGTGTGTATATGTCCGTGCATGTGTATTTGTGTGTGTGTATGTGTCTATGTGTGTATGCGTCCATGCATGTGTATCTGTGTGTGTGTATGTGTCTCTGTGTATGTGTTCGTGCATGTGTATCTGGGTGTGTGTATGTGTATATGTGTGTATGTGTCCGTGCATGTGTATCTGTGTGTGTGTGTGTGTATGTGTCCGTGCATGTGTATCCGTGTGTGTGTATGTGTGTATATGTCCGTGCATGTGGATCTGTATGTGTCTATGTGTGTATGTGTGTATGTGTCCATGCATACGCGTATGTGTCCGTGTATGTGTATCTGTGTGTGTGTATGTGTCTATGTGTAGGTGTTCGTGCATGTGTTTCTGGGTGTGTGTATGTGTATATGTGTGTATGTGTCCGTGCATGTGTATCTGTGTGTGTGTGTGTGTGTATGTGTCCGTGCATGTGTATCCGTGTGTGTGTATGTGTGTATGTGTGTATATGTCCGTGCATGTGTATTTGTGTGTGTGTATGTGTCTATGTGTGTATGCGTCCATGCATGTGTATCTGTGTGTGTGTATGTGTCTCTGTGTATGTGTTCGTGCATGTGTATCTGGGTGTGTGTATGTGTATATGTGTGTATGTGTCCGTGCATATGGATCTGTGTGTGTGTATGTGTCTCTGTGTGTATGTGCCCGTGCATGTGTATCTGTGTGTGTGTATGTGTGTATGTGTCCGCGCATGTGTATCTGTGTGTATGTGTCTATATGTCCGTGCATGTGCATCTGTGTGTGTGTATGTGTCTATCTGTGTATGTATCCGTGCATGTGTATCTGTGTGTGTGTATGTGTCTCTGTGTAAGTGTTCGTGCATGTGTATCTGGGTGTGTGTATGTGTACATGTGTGTATGTGTCCGTGCATGTGTATCTGTGTGTGTATGTGTCCGTGCATGTGTATCTGTGTGTGTATGTGTGTATATGTCCATGCATGTGTATCTGTGTGTGTCTATGTGTGCATGTGTGCATGTGTGCATGTGTCCGTGCATGTGTGTGTGTGTGTATGTGTCTATGTGTGTATGTGCCCGTGCATGCGTATCTGTGTGTGTGTTTGTGTATGTGTCCATGCATGTGTATCTGAGTGTGTGTGTATGTGTCCGTGCATGTGTATCTGAGTGTGTGTGTACATGTGTGTATGTGTCCGTGCATGTGTATCTGTGTGTGTGTGTGTGTGTGTATGTGTGAATGTGTGTATGTGTCCGTGCATGTGTGTCTGTGTGCATGTGTGTATATCTGTGTATGTGTCCGTGCATGTGTACCTGTGTGTGTGTGTGTGTGTATGTGTCCGTGCATGTGTATCTGTGTGTGTGTATGTGTGTATATGTCCGTGCATGTGTATTTGTGTGTGTATGTGTCTATGTGTGTACGTGTCCATGCATGTGTATCTGTGTGTGTGTATGTGTCTCTGTGTATGTGTTCGTGCATGTGTATCTGGGTGTGTGTATATGTATATGTGTGTATGTGTCCGTGCATGTGTATCTGTGTGTGTGTGTGTGTGTGTGTATGTGTCCGTGCATGTGTATCCGTGTGTGTGTATGTGTCTATGTGTGTATGCGGCCGTGCATGCGTATCTGTGTGTGTGTATGTGTGTATGTGTGTATGTGTCTGTGCATGTGTGTGTGTGTGTGTGTGTGTATATGTGTGTATGTGTCCGTGCATGTGTATCTGTGTGTGTGTGTGTATATGTGTGTATGTGTCCGTGCATGTGTATCTGTGGGTGTGTATATGTGTGTATGTGTCCGTGCATGTGTATCTGTGTGTGTGTGTGTGTATGTGTGTATGTGTCCGTGCATGTGTATCTGTGTGTGTGTGTGTATATGTGTGTAGGGGACCGTGCATGTGTATCTGTGTATGTGTGTATGTGTGTATGTGTCCGTGCATGTGTATCTGTGTGTGTGTGTGTGTACATGTGTGTATGTGTCCGTGCATGTGTATCTGTGTGTGTGTATGTGGCTATGTGTGTATGTGTCCGTGCATGTGTATCCGTGTGTGTGTATGTGTCCGTGCATGGGTATCTGTGTGTGTGTGTCTATGTGTGTATGTATGTATGTGTCCGTGCATGTGTATCTGTGTATGTCTATGTGTGTATGTGTCCATGCATGTGTATCTGTGTGTGTGTATGTGCCTCTGTGTGTATGTGTTCGTGCATGTGTATCTGTGTGTGTGTGTATGTGTGTATGTGTTCGTGAATCTGTATCTGTGTGTGTCTATGTGTGCATGTGCCCGTGCATGTGTATCTGTGTATGTGTCTATGTGTGTATGTGTGTATGTGTGTATGTGTCCGTGCATGTGTATCTGTATGTGTATGTGTCTCTGTGTGTATGTGTTTGTGCATGTGTATCTGTGTGCGTGTATGTGTCTATGTGTGTATGTGTCCGTGCATATGTATCTGTGTGTGTGTATGTGTCTCTGTGTGTATGTGCCCGTGCATGTGTATCTGTGTGTGTGTATGTATCTGTGTGTGTATATGTCCGTGCATGTGTATTTGTGTGTGTATATGTGTCTATGTGTGTATGTGTCCATGCATGTGTATCTGTGTGTGTGTATGTGTCTCTGTGTAGGTGTTCGTGCATGTGTTTCTGGGTGTGTGTATGTGTATATGTGTGTATTAGTCCGTGCATGTTTATCTGTGTGTGTGTGTGTATGTGTCCGTGCATGTGTATCCGTGTGTATGTATGTGTGTATGTGTGTATATGTCCGTGCATGTGTATTTGTGTGTGTGTATGTGTCTATGTGTGTATGCGTCCATGCATGTGTATCTGTGTGTGTGTATGTGTCTCTGTGTATGTGTTCGTGCATGTGTATCTGGGTGTGTGTATGTGTATATGTGTGTATGTGTCCGTGCATGTGTATCTGTGTGTGTGTGTGTGTATGTGTCCGTGCATGTGTATCCGTGTGTGTGTATGTGTGTATGTGTGTATATGTCCGTGCATGTGGATCTGTATGTGTCTATGTGTGTATGTGTGTATGTGTCCATGCATGCGCGTATGTGTCCGTGTATGTGTATCTGTGTGTGTGTATGTGTCTATGTGTGTATGCGCCCGTGCATGCGTATCAGTGTTTGTGTATGCGTCTGTGTGTGTATGTGCCCGTACATGTGTATCTGTTTGTGTGTATGTGTGTATGTGTCCGTGCATGTGTGTGTGTGTGTGTGTGTGTATATGTGTGTATGTGTCCGTGCATGTGTATCTGTGTGTGTGTGTGTGTATATGTGTGTATGTGTCCGTGCATGTGTATCTCTGTGTGTGTGTGTGTATGTGTCCGTGCATGTGTATCTGTGTGTGTGTGTGTATATGTGTGTATGTTTCCGTGCATGTGTATCTGTGTGTGTGTATGTGTGTATATGTCCGTGCATGTGTATTTGTGTGTGTGTATGTGTATATGTGTGTACGTGTCCATGCATGTGTATCTGTATGTGTGTATGTGTCTCTGTGTATGTGTTCGTGCATGTGTATCTGGGTGTGTGTATGTGTATATGTGTGTAAGTGTCCGTGCATGTGTATCTGTGTGTGTGTGTGTATGTGTCCGTGCATGTGTATCCGTGTGTGTGTACGTGTGTATGTGTGTATATGTCCGTGCATGTGGATCTGTATGTGTCTATGTGTGTATGTGTGTATGTGTCCATGCATGCGCGTATGTGTCCGTGTATGTGTCTCTGTGTGTGTGTATGTGTCTATGTGTGTATGCGGCCGTGCATGCGTATCTGTGTGTGTGTATGTGTCTGTGCATATGTGTGTGTGTGTGTGTGTATATGTGTGTATGTGTCCGTGCATGTGTATCTGTGTGTGTGTGTGTATATGTGTGTATGTGTCCGTGCATGTGTATCTGTGTATGTCTATGTGTGTATGTGTGTATGTGTCCATGCATGTGTATCTGTGTGTGTGTATGTGCCTCTGTGTGTATGTGTTCGTGCATGTGTATCTGTGTGTGTGTGTATGTGTGTATGTGTTCGTGAATCTGTACCTGTGTGTGTCTATGTGTGCATGTGCCCGTGCATGTGTATCTGTGTATGTGTCTATGTGTGTATGTGTGTATGTGTCCGTGCATGTGTATATGTATGTGTATGTGTCTCTGTGTGTATGTGTTTGTGCATGTGTATCTGTGTGTGTGTATGTGTCTATGTGTGTATGTGTCCGTGCATATGTATCTGTGTGTGTGTATGTGTCTCTGTGTGTATGTGCCCGTGCATGTGTATCTGTGTGTGTGTATGTATCTGTGTGTGTATATGTCCGTGCATGTGTATTTGTGTGTGTATATGTGTCTATGTGTGTATGTGTCCATGCATGTGTATCTGTGTGTGTGTTTGTGTCTCTGTGTAGGTGTTCGTGCATGTGTTTCTGGGTGTGTGTATGTGTATATGTGTGTATGTGTCCGTGCATGTGTATCTGTGTGTGTGTGTGTGTGTATGTGTCCGTGCATGTGTATCCGTGTGTGTGTATGTGTGTATGTGTGTATATGTCCGTGCATGTGTATTTGTGTGTGTGTATGTGTCTATGTGTGTATGCGTCCATGCATGTGTATCTGTGTGTGTGTATGTGTCTCTGTGTATGTGTTCGTGCATGTGTATCTGGGTGTGTGTATGTGTATATGTGTGTATGTGTCCGTGCATGTGTATCTGTGTGTGTGTGTGTGTATGTGTCCGTGCATGTGTATCCGTGTGTGTGTATGTGTGTATATGTCCGTGCATGTGGATCTGTATGTGTCTATGTGTGTATGTGTGTATGTGTCCATGCATGCGCGTATGTGTCCGTGTATGTGTATCTGTGTGTGTGTATGTGTCTATGTGTAGGTGTTCGTGCATGTGTTTCTGGGTGTGTGTATGTGTATATGTGTGTATGTGTCCGTGCATGTGTATCTGTGTGTGTGTGTGTGTATGTGTCCGTGCATGTGTATCCGTGTGTGTGTATGTGTGTATATGTCCGTGCATGTGTATTTGTGTGTGTGTATGTGTCTATGTGTGTATGCGTCCATGCATGTGTATCTGTGTGTGTGTATGTGTCTCTGTGTATGTGTTCGTGCATGTGTATCTGGGTGTGTGTATGTGTATATGTGTGTATGTGTCCGTGCATGTGTATCTGTGTGTGTGTGTGTGTATGTGTCCGTGCATGTGTATCCGTGTGTGTGTATGTGTGTATATGTCCGTGCATGTGGATCTGTATGTGTCTATGTGTGTATGTGTGTATGTGTCCATGCATGCGCGTATGTGTCCGTGTATGTGTATCTGTGTGTGTGTATGTGTCTATGTGTGTATGCGCCCGTGCATGCGTATCAGTGTTTGTGTATGCGTCTGTGTGTGTATGTGCCCGTACATGTGTATCTGTTTGTGTGTATGTGTGTCTGTGTGTATGTGTCCGTGCATGTGTGTGTGTGTGTGTGTGTGTATGTGTCCGTGCATGTGTATCTGTGTATGTCTATGTGTGTATGTGTGTATGTGTCCATGCATGTGTATCTGTGTGTGTGTATGTGCCTCTGTGTGTATGTGTTCGTGCATGTGTATCTGTGTGTGTGTGTGTATGTGTGTATGTGTTCGTGAATCTGTATCTGTGTGTGTCTATGTGTGCATGTGCCCGTGCATGTGTATCTGTGTATGTGTCTATGTGTGTATGTGTGTATGTGTCCGTGCATGTGTATCTGTATGTGTGTATGTGTCTCTGTGTGTATGTGTTTGTGCATGTGTATCTGTGTGTGTGTATGTGTCTATGTGTGTATGTGTCCGTGCATATGTATCTGTGTGTGTGTATGTGTCTCTGTGTGTATGTGCCCGTGCATGTGTATCTGTGTGTGTGTATGTATCTGTGTGTGTATATGTCCGTGCATGTGTATTTGTGTGTGTATATGTGTCTATGTGTGAATGTGTCCATGCATGTGTATCTGTGTGTGTGTATGTGTCTCTGTGTAGGTGTTCGTGCATGTGTATCTGGGTGTGTGTATGTGTATATGTGTCCGTGCATGTGTATCTGTGTGTGTGTGTGTGTATGTGTCCGTGCATGTGTATCCGTGTGTGTGTATGTGTGTATGTGTGTATATGTCCGTGCATGTGTATTTGTGTGTGTGTATGTGTCTATGTGTGTATGCGTCCATGCATGTGTATCTGTGTGTGTGTATGTGTGTATGTGTCCATGCATGTGTATCTGTGTGTGTGTATGTGTCTCTGTGTATGTGTTCGTGCATGTGTATCTGGGTGTGTGTATGTGTGTATATGTCCGTGCATGTGTATCTGTATGGTTCTATGTGTGTATGTGTCCATGCATGTGCGTATGTGTCCGTGCATGTGTATCTGTGTGTGTGTATGTGTGTATGTGTCCGTGCATGTGTGTGTATATGTGTGTATGTGTCCGTCCATGTCTATCTGTTTGTGTGTGTGTACATGTGCGTATGTGTCCGTGCATGTGTATCTGTGTGTGTGTGTGTGTATGTGTGTATGTGTCCGTGCATGTGTATCTGTGTGTGTGTGTGTGTATATGTGTGTATGTGTCCGTGCATGTGTATCTGTGTGTGTACCTGTGTCTCTGTGTGTCCGCACGTGTCAGATTGTGTGTTCCATGTGTCTGTCTGTTGTGTTTGAGTGTCTGTGCGCATGAATGTGTCTATGTGTGTATGTGTCCGTGCATGTGTATCTGTGTGTGTATGTGTCTATGTTTTGTATGTGACCGCGCATGTGTATCTGTATGTGTGTATGTGTCCGCGCATGTGTATCTGTGTATGTGTCTATGTGTGTATGTGTCCGTGCATGTGTATCTGTGTGTCTATGTGTGTATGTGTGTATGTCTCCATGCATGTGTATCTGTGTGTGTGTGTATGTGTCTCTGTGTGTATGTGTCCGTGCATGTGTATCTGTGTGTGTGTATGTGTGTATGTGTCCGTGCATGTGTGTGTGTGTGTGTATATGTGTGTATGTGTCCGTCCATGTCTATCTGTTTGTGTGTGTGTACATGTGCGTATGTGTCCGTGCATGTGTATCTGTGTGTGTGTGTGTATGTGTGTATGTGTCCGTGCATGTGTATCTGTGTGTGTGTGTGTGTATATGTGTGTATGTGTCCGTGCATGTGTATCTGTGTGTGTACCTGTGTCTCTGTGTGTCCGCACGTGTCAGATTGTGTGTTCCATGTGTCTGTCTGTTGTGTTTGAGTGTCTGTGCGCATGAATGTGTCTATGTGTGTATGTGTCCGTGCATGTGTATCTGTGTGTGTATGTGTCTATGTTTTGTATGTGACCGCGCATGTGTATCTGTATGTGTGTATGTGTCCGCGCATGTGTATCTGTGTATGTGTCTATGTGTGTATGTGTCCCTGCATGTGTATCTGTGTGTCTATGTGTGTATGTGTGTATGTCTCCATGCATGTGTATCTGTGTGTGTGTATGTGTCTCTGTGTGTATGTGTTCGTGCATGTGTATCTGTGTGTCTCTGTGTGTATGTGTGTTTGTGTCCGTGCATGTGTATTTGTGTGTGTATATGTGTCTATGTGTGCATGTGCCCGTGCATGTGTATCTGTGTATGTGTCTATGTGTGTATGTGTGTATGTGTCCGTGCATGTGTATCTGTATGTGTATGTGTCTCTGTGTGTATGTGTTTGTGCATGTGTATCTGTGTGTGTATGTGTCTATGTGTGTATGTGTCCATGCATATGTATCTGTGTGTGTGTATGTGTCTCTGTGTGTATGTGCCCGTGCATGTGTATCTGTGTGTATGTATCTGTGTGTGTATATGTCCGTGCATGTGTATTTGTGTGTGTATATGTGTCTATGTGTGTATGTGTCCATGCATGTGTATCTGTGTGTGTGTATGTGTCTCTGTGTAGGTGTTCGTGCATGTGTTTCTGGGTGTGTGTATGTGTATATGTGTGTATGTGTCCGTGCATGTGTATCTGTGTGTGTGTGTGTGTATGTGTCCGTGCATGTGTATCCGTGTGTGTGTATGTGTGTATATGTCCGTGCATGTGTATTTGTGTGTGTGTATGTGTCTATGTGTGTATGCGTCCATGCATGTGTATCTGTGTGTGTGTATGTGTCTCTGTGTATGTGTTCGTGCATGTGTATCTGGGTGTGTGTATGTGTATATGTGTGTATGTGTCCGTGCATGTGTATCTGTGTGTGTGTGTGTGTATGTGTCCGTGCATGTGTATCCGTGTGTGTGTATGTGTGTATGTGTGTATATGCCCGTGCATGTGGATCTGTATGTGTCTATGTGTGTATGTGTGTATGTGTCCATGCATGCGCGTATGTGTCCGTGTATGTGTATATGTGTGTGTGTATGTGTCTATGTGTGTATGCGCCCGTGCATGCGTATCAGTGTTTGTGTATGCGCCTGTGTGTGTATGTGCCCGTACATGTGTATCTGTTTGTGTGTATGTGTGTATGTGTCCGTGCATGTGTGTGTGTGTATATGTGTGTATGTGTCAGTGCATGTGTATCTGTGTGTGTGTGTGTGTATATGTGTGTATGTGTCCGTGCATGTGTATCTCTGTGTGTGTGTGTGTGTGTATGTGTCCGTGCATGTGTATCTGTGTGTGTGTGTGTATATGTGTGTATGTGTCCGTGCATGTATATCTGTGTGTGTGTATGTGTGTATATGTCCGTGCATGTGTATTTGTGTGTGTGTATGTGTCTATGTGTGTACGTGTCCATGCATGTGTATCTGTGTGTGTGTATGTGTCTCTGTGTATGTGTTCGTGCATGTGTATCTGGGTGTGTGTATGTGTATATGTGTGTATGTGTCCGTGCATGTGTATCTGTGTGTGTGTGTGTGTGTATGTGTCCGTGCATGTGTATCCGTGTGTGTGTATGTGTGTATGTGTGTATATGTCCGTGCATGTGGATCTGTATGTGTCTATGTGTGTATGTGTGTCTGTGTCCATGCATGCGCGTATGTGTCCGTGTATGTGTCTCTGTGTGTGTGTATGTGTCTATGTGTGTATGCGGCCGTGCATGCGTATCTGTGTGTATGTGTCTGTGCATATGTGTGTGTATATGTGTGTATGTGTCCGTGCATGTGTATCTGTGTGTGTGTGTGTATATGTGTGTATGTGTCCGTGCCTGTGTATCTGTGTATGTCTATGTGTGTATGTGTGTATGTGTCCATGCATGTGTATCTGTGTGTGTGTATGTGCCTCTGTGTGTATGTGTTCGTGCATGTGTATCTGTGTGTGTGTGTATGTGTGTATGTGTTCGTGAATCTGTATCTGTGTGTGTCTATGTGTGCATGTGCCCGTGCATGTGTATCTGTGTATGTGTCTATGTGTGTATGTGTCCGTGCATGTCTATCTGTATGTGTATGTGTCTCTGTGTGTATGTGTTTGTGCATGTGTATCTGTGTATGTCTATGTGTGTATGTGTCCATGCATGTGTATCTGTGTGTGTGTATGTGCCTCTGTGTGTATGTGTTCGTGCATGTGTATCTGTGTGTGTGTGTGTATGTGTGTATGTGTTCGTGAATCTGTATCTGTGTGTGTCTATGTGTGCATGTGCCCGTGCATGTGTATCTGTGTATGTGTCTATGTGTGTATGTGTGTATGTGTCCGTGCATGTGTATCTGTATGTGTGTATGTGTCTCTGTGTGTATGTGTTTGTGCATGTGTATCTGTGTGTGTATGTGTCTATGTGTGTATGTGTCCGTGCATATGTATCTGTGTGTGTGTATGTGTCTCTGTGTGTATGTGCCCGTGCATGTGTATCTGTGTGTGTGTATGTATCTGTGTGTGTATATTTCCGTGCATGTGTATTTGTGTGTGTATATGTGTCTATGTGTGAATGTGTCCATGCATGTGTATCTGTGTGTGTGTATGTGTCTCTGTGTAGGTGTTCGTGCATGTGTATCTGGGTGTGTGTATGTGTATATGTGTCCGTGCATGTGTATCTGTGTGTGTGTGTGTGTATGTGTCCGTGCATGTGTATCCGTGTGTGTGTATGTGTGTATATGTCCGTGCATGTGTATTTGTGTGTGTGTATGTGTCTATGTGTGTATGCGTCCATGCATGTGTATCTGTGTGTGTGTATGTGTGTATGTGTCCATGCATGTGTATCTGTGTGTGTGTATGTGTCTCTGTGTATGTGTTCGTGCATGTGTATCTGGGTGTGTGTATGTGTGTATATGTCCGTGCATGTGTATCTGTATGGTTCTATGTGTGTATGTGTCCATGCATGTGCGTATGTGTCCATGCATGTGTATCTGTGTGTGTGTATGTGTGTATGTGTCCGTGCATGTGTGTGTGTGTGTGTATATGTGTGTATGTGTCCGTCCATGTCTATCTGTTTGTGTGTGTGTACATGTGCGTATGTGTCCGTGCATGTGTATCTGTGTGTGTGTGTGTGTATGTGTGTATGTGTCCGTGCATGTGTATCTGTGTGTGTGTGTGTGTATATGTGTGTATGTGTCCGTGCATGTGTATCTGTGTGTGTACCTGTGTCTCTGTGTGTCCGCACGTGTCAGATTGTGTGTTCCATGTGTCTGTCTGTTGTGTTTGAGTGTCTGTGCGCATGAATGTGTCTATGTGTGTATGTGTCCGTGCATGTGTATCTGTGTGTGTATGTGTCTATGTTTTGTATGTGACCGCGCATGTGTATCTGTATGTGTGTATGTGTCCGCGCATGTGTATCTGTGTATGTGTCTATGTGTGTATGTGTCCGTGCATGTGTATCTGTGTGTCTATGTGTGTATGTGTGTATGTCTCCATGCATGTGTATCTGTGTGTGTGTATGTGTCTCTGTGTGTATGTGTTCGTGCATGTGTATCTGTGTGTCTCTGTGTGTATGTGTGTTTGTGTCCGTGCATGTGTATTTGTGTGTATCTGTGTCTATGTGTGCATGTGCCCGTGCATGTGTATCTGTCTATGTGTGTATGTGTGTATGTGTGTATGTGTCCGTGCATGTGTATCTGTATGTGTATGTGTCTCTGTGTGTATGTGTTTGTGCATGTGTATCTGTGTGTGTGTATGTGTCTATGTGTGTATGTGTCCATGCATATGTATCTGTGTGTGTGTATGTGTCTCTGTGTGTATGTGCCCGTGCATGTGTATCCGTGTGTGTGTATGTATCTGTGTGTGTATATGTCCGTGCATGTGTATTTGTGTGTGTGTATGTGTCTATGTGTGTATGCGTCCATGCATGTGTATCTGTGTGTGTGTATGTGTCTCTGTGTATGTGTTCGTGCATGTGTATCTGGGTGTGTGTATGTGTATATGTGTGTATGTGTCCGTGCATGTGTATCTGTGTGTGTGTGTGTGTGTGTATGTGTCCGTGCATGTGTATCCGTGTGTGTGCATGTGTGTATGTGTGTATATGCCCGTGCATGTGGATCTGTATGTGTCTATGTGTGTATGTGTGTATGTGTCCATGCATGCGCGTATGTGTCCGTGTATGTGTATATGTGTGTGTGTATGTGTCTATGTGTGTATGCGCCCGTGCATGCGTATCAGTGTTTGTGTATGCGCCTGTGTGTGTATGTGCCCGTACATGTGTATCTGTTTGTGTGTATGTGTGTATGTGTCCGTGCATGTGTGTGTGTGTATATGTGTGTATGTGTCAGTGCATGTGTATCTGTGTGTGTGTGTGTGTATATGTGTGTATGTGTCCGTGCATGTGTATCTCTGTGTGTGTGTGTGTGTGTATGTGTCCGTGCATGTGTATCTGTGTGTGTGTGTGTATATGTGTGTATGTGTCCGTGCATGTATATCTGTGTGTGTGTGTGTGTGTATATGTCCGTGCATGTGTATTTGTGTGTGTGTATGTGTCTATGTGTGTACGTGTCCATGCATGTGTATCTGTGTGTGTGTATGTGTCTCTGTGTATGTGTTCGTGCATGTGTATCTGGGTGTGTGTATGTGTATATGTGAGTATGTGTCCGTGCATGTGTATCTGTGTGTGTGTGTGTGTATGTGTCCGTGCATGTGTTTCCGTGTGTGTGTATGTGTGTATGTGTGTATATGTCCGTGCATGTGGATCTGTATGTGTCTATGTGTGTATGTGTGTCTGTGTCCATGCATGCGCGTATGTGTCCGTGTATGTGTCTCTGTGTGTGTGTATGTGTCTATGTGTGTATGCGGCCGTGCATGCGTATCTGTGTGTGTGTATGTGTGTATGTGTCTGTGCATATGTGTGTGTATATGTGTGTATGTGTCCGTGCATGTGTATCTGTGTGTGTGTGTGTATATGTGTGTATGTGTCCGTGCCTGTGTATCTGTGTATGTCTATGTGTGTATGTGTGTATGTGTCCATGCATGTGTATCTGTGTGTGTGTATGTGCCTCTGTGTGTATGTGTTCGTGCATGTGTATCTGTGTGTGTGTGTATGTGTGTATGTGTTCGTGAATCTGTATCTGTGTGTGTCTATGTGTGCATGTGCCCGTGCATGTGTATCTGTGTATGTGTCTATGTGTGTATGTGTCCGTGCATGTCTATCTGTATGTGTATGTGTCTCTGTGTGTATGTGTTTGTGCATGTGCATCTGTGTGTGTGTATGTGTCTATGTGTGTATGTGTCCGTGCATATGTATCTGTGTGTGTGTATGTGTCTCTGTGTGTATGTGCCCGTGCATGTGTATCTGTGTGTGTGTATGTATCTGTGTGTGTATATGTCCGTGCATGTGTATTTGTGTGTGTATATGTGTCTATGTGTGTATGTGTCCATGCATGTGTATCTGTGTGTGTGTATGTGTCACTGTGTAGGTGTTCATGCATGTGTTTCTGGGTGTGTGTATGTGTATATGTGTGTATGTGTCCGTGCATGTGTATCTGTGTGTGTGTGTGTATGTGTCCGTGCATGTGTATCCGTGTGTGTGTATGTGTGTATATGTCCGTGCATGTGTATTTGTGTGTGTGTATGTGTCTATGTGTGTATGCGTCCATGCATGTGTATCTGTGTGTGTGTATGTGTCTCTGTGTATGTGTTTGTGCATGTGTATCTGGGTGTGTGTATGTGTATATGTGTGTATGTGTCCGTGCATGTGTATCTGTGTGTGTGTGTGTATGTGTCCGTGCATGTGTATCCGTGTGTGTGTATGTGTGTATATGTCCGTGCATGTGTATTTGTGTGTGTGTATGTGTCTATGTGTGTATGCGTCCATGCATGTGTATCTGTGTGTGTGTATGTGTCTCTGTGTATGTGTTTGTGCATGTGTATCTGGGTGTGTGTATGTGTATATGTGTGTATGTGTCCGTGCATGTGTATCTGTGTGTGTGTATGTGTGTATATGTCCGTGCATGTGGATCTGTATGTGTCTATGTGTGTATGTGTGTATGTGTCCATGCATGCGCGTATGTGTCCGTGTATGTGTATCTGTGTGTGTGTCTGTGTCTATGTGTGTATGCGCCCGTGCATGCGTATCAGTGTTTGTGTATGCGTCTGTGTGTGTATGTGCCCGTACATGTGTATCTGTTTGTGTGTATGTGTGTCTGTGTGTATGTGTCCGTGCATGTGTGTGTGTGTGTGTGTATGTATATCTGTGTATGTGTCCGTGCATGTGTATCTGTGTGTGTGTGTGTGTGTGTGTATGTGTCCGTGCATGTGTATCTGTGTGTGTGTGTGTATATGTGTGTATGTGTCCGTGCATGTGTATCTGTGTGTGTGTATGTGTGTATATGTCCGTGCATGTGTATTTGTGTGTGTGTATGTGCCTATGTGTGTACGTGTCCATGCATGTGTATCTGTGTGTGTGTATGTGTCTCTGTGTATGTGTTCATGCATGTGTATCTGGGTGTGTGTATGTGTATATGTGTGTATGTGTCCGTGCATGTGTATCTGTGTGTGTGTGTGTGTGTATATGTCCGTGCATGTGTATTTGTGTGTGTGTATGTGTCTATGTGTGTATGCGTCCATGCATGTGTATATGTGTGTGTGTGTCTATGTGTGTATGTGCCTATGTGTGTATGTGTCCGTGCATGTGTATCTGTGTGTGTGTATGTGTCTATGTGTGTATGTGCCTGTGCATGTGTATCTGTGTGTATGAATGTGTCTCTGTGTGTATTTGCCTGTGCATGTGTATCTGTGTGTATGTGTCTATGTGTGTGTGTCTCCGTGCATGTGTATCTGTGTGTGTGTATGTGTCTATGCGTGTATTTGTCCATGCATGTGTATCTGTGTGTGTATGTGTCTATGTTTTGTATGTGACCGTGCATGTGTATCTGTGTGTATGTATGTGTCTCTGTGTGTATGTGCCTGTGCATGTGTATCTGTGTGTGTGTATGTGTCTATGTGTGTGTGTCTCCGTGCATGTGTATCTGTGTGTGTATGTTTCTATGTGTGTATATGTCTGTGCATGTGTATCTATGTGTGTGTATGTGTCTATGTGTGTGTATGTGACTGTGCATGTGTATATGTGTGTGTGTATGTGTCTATGTGTGTATGTGACCATGCATGTGTATCTATGTGTGTGTATGTGTCTAGGTGTGTGTGTCCGTGCATCTGTGTGTGTGTATGTGTCTATATTTTTTATGTGTCCGTGCATGTGTATCTGTGTGTGTGTATGTGTCTATGTTTTGTATGTGACTGTGCATGTGTATCTGTGTGTATGTGTCTATGTGTGTATGTGTCCGTGCATGTGTATCTGTGTGTGTGTATGTGTCTATGTGTGTGTGTCCATGCATGTGTGTCTGTGTGTGTGTATGTGTCTATGTGTGTGTGTATGTGTCTATGTGTGTGTGTGTCCGTGCATGTGTATCTGTGTGTGTGTGTGTGCCTATGTTTTGTATGTGACCGTGCATGTGTATCTGTGTGTGTGTATCTGTCTATGTGTGTATGTGTCCGTGCATGTGTATCTGTGTGTGTGTGTGTGTGTCTATGTGTGTATGTGTCCGTGCATGTGTATCTGTGTGTTGTGTCTTTGTGTGTATGTGTCTATGTGTGTATGTGTCCGTGCATGTGTATCTGTGTGTGTGTATGTGTCTATGTGTATGTATGTGACCGTGCATGTGTACCTGTGTGTGTGTATGTGTCTGTGTTTTGTATGTGACCGTGCATGTGTATCTGTGTGTGTATGTGTGTGTGTGTGTCTATGTGTGTATCTGTGTGTGTGTATGTGTCTATGTGTATCTGTGTGTGTGTCTATGTGTGTGTGTCTATGTGTGTATCTGTGTGTGTGTATGTGTCTATGTGTGTATCTGTGTGCGTGTATGTGTCTATGTGTGTATTTGTCCATGCATGTGTATCTGTGTGTGTATGTGTCTATGTTTTGTATGTGACCGTGCATGTGTATCTGTGTGTATGTATGTGTCTCTGTGTGTATGTGCCTGTGCATGTGTATCTGTGTGTGTATGTGTCTATGTGTGTGTGTGTCTCCGTGCATGTGTATCTGTGTGTGTGTATGTGTCTATGTGTGTATATGTCCGTGCATGTGTATCTATGTGTGTGTATGTGTCTATGTGTGTGTATGTGACTGTGCATGTGTATATGTGTGTGTGTATGTGTCTGTGTGTATGTGACCATGCATGTGTATCTATGTGTGTGTATGTGTCTATGTGTGTGTGTCCGTGCATCTGTGTGTGTGTATGTGTCTATATTTTTTATGTGACCGTGCATGTGTATCTGTGTGTGTGTATGTGTCTATGTTTTGTATGTGACTGTGCATGTGTATCTGTGTGTGTGTGTCTATGTGTGTATGTGTCCGTGCATGTGTATCTGTGTGTGTGTATGTGTCTATGTGTGTGTGTCCACGCATGTGTGTCTGTGTGTGTGTATGTGTCTATGTGTGTATGTGTCGGTGCTTATGTATCTGTGTGTGTGTATGTGTCTATGTGTGTGTGTGTCCATGCATGTGTATCTGTGTGTGTTTATGTGTCTATGTGTGTGTATGTGACCGTGCATGTGTATCTGTGTGTGTGTCTATGTGTGTATATGTCCGTGCATTTGTATCTGTGTGTATGTGTCTTTGTGTGTATGTGTCTATGTGTGTATGTGTCCGTGCATGTGTATCTGTGTGTGTGTGTATGTGTCTATGTGTGTGTATGTGACCATGCATGTGTATCTGTGTGTGTGTATGTGTCTATGTGCATGTATGTGTCCGTGCATGTGTATCTGTGTGTGTGTATGTGTCTATGCGTGTATGTGTCCATGCATGTGTATCTGTGTGTGTGTGTATGTGTCTATGAGTGTATGAGCCCGTCCATGTGTATCTGTGTATGTGTATGTGTCTATGTGTGTTTGTGTCTGTGCATGTGTATCTGTGTGTGTCTATGTGTGTATGTGTCTGTGTGTGTGTATGTGTCTATGTGTGTATGTGTCCCTGCATGTGTATCTGTGTGTGTGTATGTGTCTATGTGCGTATGTGTCTGTGCATGTGTATCTGTGTGTGTGTATGTGTCTATGTGTGTATGTGTCTGTGCATGTGTATCTGTGTGTGTGTCTGTGTGTGTATGTGTCCGTGCATGTGTATCGGTGTGTGTGTATGTGTGTGTGTCTATGTGTGTATGTGTCCGTGCATGTGTATCTCTGTGTGTATGTGTCTATATTTTGCATGTGTCCATGCATGTGTATCTGTGTGTATGTGTGTGTGTCTATGTGTGTATGTGTCCGTGCATGTGTATCTGTGTGTGTGTATGTGACTATGTTTTGTATGTGTCCATGCATGTGTATCTGTGTGTGTATATGTGTCTATGTGTGTGTGTGTCCGTGCATATGTATCTGTGTGTGTGTACGTGCCTACGTTTTGTATGTGACCGTGCATGTGTATCTGTGTGTGTGTATGTGTCTATGTGTGTATGTGTCCGTGCATGTGTATCTGTGTGTGTGCGTGTGTGTCTATGTGTGTATATGTCCGTGCATGTGTATCTGTGTGTATGTGTCTTTGTGTGTATGTGTCTATGTGTGTATGTGTCAGTGCTTATGTATCTGTGTGTGTATGTGTCTATGTGTGTGTGTGTCCATGCATGTGTATCTGTGTGTGTTTATGTGTCTATGTGTGTGTGTGTGTGTCCGTGCATGTGTATCTGTGTGTGTGTATGTGTCTACGTTTTGTATGTGACCGTGCATGTGTATCTGTGTGTGTGTCTATGTGTGTATATGTCCGTGCATTTGTATCTGTGTGTATGTGTCTTTGTGTGTATGTGTCTATGTGTGTATGTGTCCGTGCATGTGTATCTGTGTGTGTGTGTATGTGTCTATGTGTGTGTATGTGACCGTGCATGTGTATCTGTGTGTGTGTATGTGTCTATGTGCGTGTATGTGTCCGTGCATGTGTATCTGTGTGTGTGTGTCTATGTGCGTGTATGTGTCCGTGCATGTGTATCTGTGTGGGTGTATGTGTCTATGCGTGTATGTGTCCATGCATGTGTATCTGTGTGTGTGTGTATGTGTCTATGAGTGTATGTGCCCGTGCATGTGTATCTGTGTGTGTGTATGTGTCTATGTGTGTTTGTGTCTGTACATGTGTATCTGTGTGTGTCTATGTGTGTATGTGTCTGTGCATGTGTATCTGTGTGTGTATGTGTCTATGTGTGTATGTGTCCCTGCATGTGTATCTGTGTGTGTGTATGTGTCTATGTGTGTATGTCTCTGTGCATGTGTATCTGTGTGTGTGTATGTGTGTATGTGTGTATGTGTCTATGTGTGTATGTGTCTGTGCGTGTGTATCTGTGTGTGTGTCTGTGTGTGTATGTGTCCGTGCATGTGTATCTGTGTGTGTGTATGTGTCTATGTGTGTATGTGTCTGTGCATGTGTATCTGTGTGTGTATGTGTCTATGTGTGTATGTGTCCGTGCATGTGTATCTCTGTGTGTATGTGTCTATATTTTGCATGTGTCCATGCATGTGTATCTGTGTGTATGTGTGTGTGTCTATGTGTGTATGTGTCCGTGCATGTGTATCTGTGTGTGTGTATGTGTGTGTGTCTATGTGTGTATGTGTCCGTGCATGTGTATCTCTGTGTGTATGTGTCTATATTTTGCATGTGTCCATGCATGTGTATCTGTGTGTATGTGTGTGTGTCTATGTGTGTATGTGTCCATGCATGTGTATCTGTGTGTATGTGTGTGTACCTCTGTGTGTATGTGTCTATATTTTGCATGTGTCCATGCATGTGTATCTGTGTGTATGTGTGTGTGTCTATGTGTGTATGTGTCCCTGCATGTGTATCTGTGTGTGTATATGTGTGTGTGTCTATGTGTGTATGTGTCCGTGCATGTGTATCTCTGTGTGTATGTGTCTATATTTTGCATGTGTCCATGCATGTGTATCTGTGTGTATGTGTGTGTGTCTATGTGTGTATGTGTCTGTGCATGTGTATCTCTGCGTGTGTATGTGTCCGTGCATGTGTATCTGTGTGTGTGTGTCTATGTGTGTATGTGTCCGTGCATGTGTATCTGTGTGTGTGTGTCTATGTGTGTATGTGTCTATGTGTGTATGTGTCCGTGCATGTGTATCCGTGTGTGTGTATGTGTCTATGTGTCCGTGCATGTGTATCTGTGTGTGTGTATGTGTCTCTGTGTGTATGTGTCCGTGCATGTGTATCTGTGTGTGTGTGTATGTGTCTATGTGTGTATGTGCCTGTGCATGTGTATCTGTGTGTATGAATGTGTCTCTGTGTGTATGTGCCTGTGCATGTGTATCTGTGTGTATGTGTCTATGTGTGTGTGTCTCCGTGCATGTGTATCTGTGTGTATGTGTCTATGCGTGTATTTGTCCATGCATGTGTATCTGTGTGTGTATGTGTCTATGTTTTGTATGTGACCGTGCATGTGTATCTGTGTGTATGTATGTGTCTCTGTGTGTATGTGCCTGTGCATGTGTATCTGTGTGTGTGTATGTGTCTATGTGTGTGTGTCTCCGTGCATGTGTATCTGTGTGTGTATGTTTCTATGTGTGTATATGTCCGTGCATGTGTATCTATGTGTGCGTATGTGTCTATGTGTGTGTATGTGACTGTGCATGTGTATATGTGTGTGTGTATGTGTCTATGTGTGTATGTGACCATGCATGTGTATCTATGTGTGTGTATGTGTCTAGGTGTGTGTGTCCGTGCATCTGTGTGTGTGTATGTGTCTATATTTTTTATGTGTCCGTGCATGTGTATCTGTGTGTGTGTATGTGTCTATGTTTTGTATGTGACTGTGCATGTGTATCTGTGTGTATGTGTCTATGTGTGTATGTGTCCGTGCATGTGTATCTGTGTGTGTGTATGTGTCTATGTGTGTGTGTCCATGCATGTGTGTCTGTGTGTGTGTATGTGTCTATGTGTGTGTGTATGTGTCTATGTGTGTGTGTGTCCGTGCATGTGTATCTGTGTGTGTGTGTGTGCCTATGTTTTGTATGTGACCGTGCATGTGTATCTGTGTGTGTGTATGTGTCTATGTGTGTATGTGTCCGTGCATGTGTATCTGTGTGTGTGTGTGTGTGTCTATGTGTGTATGTGTCCGTGCATGTGTATCTGTGTGTTGTGTCTTTGTGTGTATGTGTCTATGTGTGTATGTGTCCATGCATGTGTATCTGTGTGTGTGTATGTGTCTATGTGTGTGTATGTGACCGTGCATGTGTACCTGTGTGTGTGTATGTGTCTGTGTTTTGTATGTGACCGTGCATGTGTATCTGTGTGTGTATGTGTGTGTGTGTGTCTATGTGTGTATCTGTGTGTGTGTATGTGTCTATGTGTATCTGTGTGTGTGTCTATGTGTGTGTGTCTATGTGTGTATCTGTGTGTGTGTATGTGTCTATGTGTGTATCTGTGTGCGTGTATGTGTCTATGTGTGTATTTGTCCATGCATGTGTATCTGTGTGTGTATGTGTCTATGTTTTGTATGTGACCGTGCATGTGTATCTGTGTGTATGTATGTGTCTCTGTGTGTATGTGCCTGTGCATGTGTATCTGTGTGTGTGTGTGTGTATATGTGTGTGTGTCTCCGTGCATGTGTATCTGTGTGTGTGTATGTTTCTATGTGTGTATATGTCCGTGCATGTGTATCTATGTGTGTGTATGTGTCTATGTGTGTGTATGTGACTGTGCATGTGTATCTGTGTGTGTGTATGTGTCTATGTGTGTATGTGACCATGCATGTGTATCTATGTGTGTGTATGTGTCTATGTGTGTGTGTCCGTGCATCTGTGTGTGTGTATGTGTCTATATTTTTTATGTAACCGTGCATGTGTATCTGTGTGTGTGTATGTGTCTATGTTTTGTATGTGACTGTGCATGTGTATCTGTATGTGTGTGTCTATGTGTGTATGTGTCCGTGCATGTGTATCTGTGTGTGTGTATGTGTCTATGTGTGTGTCCGTGCATGTGTATCTGTGTGTGTGTGTGTCTATGCGTGTATGTGTCCGTGCATGTGTATCTGTGTGTGTGTGTGCGTGTGTCTATGTGTGTATGTGTCCATGCATGTGTATCTGTGTGTGTGTATGTGTCTATGTGTGTATATGTCCGTGCATGTGTATCTGTGTGTGTGTGTGTGTCTATGTTTTGTATGTGACCGTGCATGTGTATCTGTGTGTGTGTATGTGTCTATGTGTGTATGTGTCCGTGCATGTGTATCTGTGTGTGTGTGTGTGTGTCTATGTGTGCATGTGTCCGTGCATGTGTATCTGTATGTTGTGTCTTTGTGTGTATGTGTCTATGTGTGTATGTGTCTGTGCATGTGTATCTGTGTGTGTGTATGTGTCTATGTGTGTGTATGTGACCGTGCATGTGTACCTGTGTGTGTGTATGTGTCTATGTTTTGTATGTGACCGTGCATGTGTATCTGTGTGTGTATGTGTGTGTGTGTCTATGTGTGTATCTGTGTGTGTGTGTATGTGTCTATGTGTATCTGTGTGTGTGTCTATGTGTGTATCTGTGTGTGTGTATGTGTCTATGTGTATCTGTGTGTGTGTCTATGTGTGTATCTATGTGTGTGTATGTGTCTATGTGTATCTGTGTGTGTGTCTATGTGTGTATCTGTGTGTGTGTCTATGTGTGTATCTGTGTGTGTGTCTATGCGTGTATCTGTGTGTGTGTCTATGTGTGTATCTGTGTGTGTGTCTATGTGTGTATCTGTGTGTGTGTCTATGCGTGTATCTGTGTGTGTGTATGTGTATCTGTGTGTGTGTCTATGTGTGTATCTGTGTGTTGCGCATTCACGTTTGTTCCTTGTTGGAACAAGAGCACCTTAAGAGTCTGAGCACGTGATGTATTGAAGATGTCATTGGATGTTTGGGTGGGCAAACGGGCAGACTATCCTGAGAGCTTGTAGGGTAAACACCTTTCCAATGAAGCTCTTGTTGTTTGTACCATCATGGTCTGCAGGCTGGCCCTTTGAAAAAACCACAAAGAAAACTGGCAACGAGAAGGTTGGAACCACGCTGGCAGGCTCCAGGAGATGTTCAAGAAATTTATAGAAAATTGCCTATCTGCACCCAGACATCCAAAAAGGATTAAGAAGCGAAGAACTTCGCTGCACGGTAGCAAGGCAGCACAAGTGGCTAGCACTGTGGCGTCACAATGCCAGGGTCCCAGGTTCGATTCCCGGCTTGGGTCACTGTCTGTGCAGAGTCTGCACGTTCTCCCCGTGTGTGCGTGGGTTTCCTCCGGGTGCTCCGGTTTCCTCCCACAGTCCAAAGACGTGCAGGTTAGGTGGATTGGCCATGATAAATTGCCCTTAGTGACCAAAAAGGGGAGGAAGGATTATTGGGTTACGAGGATAGGGTGGAAGTGAGGGCTTAAGTGCGTTGGTGCAGACTCAATGGGCCGAATTGCCTCCTTCTGCACTGTATGTTCTACGTTCTATGTACACTAAATCTGGCAAAGGAACAGTGCCAAATATCGGTAGCAGCCATCGAAGGAACCAAAATTGAAATGTAGGTTTTGGAAGAAATTGCACTGTGTGCAGAGCAGTAACCTCTGCCTTTAATTGATGATTTATTTTCTGGAGGCTGGAGGCCTTCATTTCAGTAACGCTGACCTTAATTAAGCTTATCTCCAGATAAATGTGGATTCAGATTCACAACAATATTTGACAATTGTGACACACAAAGGGCTATTCAGATATAAAAGACTCACATTTGCCATCATGTCCGCACCCGCTTTGTTCTAGTGTTCCACAGATCGAACTCTCAGTGAATGAGAAGGAATCCAGTGTTACTTGGACAATATCTTAGTTGCTGGAAATAATGAAAAGAGCATCTTCAAAATTTAGGTGCTACACTCCAGAGACTAGAAGATTACGGATTAGGAAAGGATAAATGTGAATTCATCAATTCTCCTATTGAATACCTGGTGTGGTATTATCATAAATGTAAGAACTGCAAGGGTTAATGGAATGTCTAGAATAGCCACTAGAGGGAGCTACAGTTGCAAGTATATGAGGCATTGATGCTAAGCCTTGGGGGAGAGAGCAGTGCAGGAGTTAGCTAGAGACAAACTGAAATAAAGGTCGTGATGTAACTGCAGATCATAGTTTGTAACAGTATAGAGATTAGTTGTAGATGAGTGTATTTTATATGTTAATAATCAACTGTGTATTATTTAGGAGTGCGTGTCAAATCCAAATTAGTAGTGTTAATAAATTTACAGCTTTGTTCAACTTCAGGCTATTTTGTGGTCTTTGTGAACACTACACCAACCATCCTGAATTGAAAAAAAAAAATTTAGCAGACCCAATTCATTTTTTCCAATTAAGGGGCAATTTAGCGTGGCCAATCCACCCACCCTGCACATCTTTGGGTTGTGGGGGCGAAACCCACACAAACACGGGGAGAATGTGCAAAATCCACACGGACAGTGACCCAGAGCCGGGATCGAACCTGGGATCTCGGCGCCGGGAGGCAACAGGGCTAATCCACTGCACCACCGACCCGCCCAACCATCCTGAATTTAATAACTCAAAGAACACCACAATTGGGGCACGTCATACACGCGAAAGGACTGCGCAAATCACCTTCAAAAGTAAAAACCATAATCGAGGCACCCGCAACTCAAAACGCAAATCAGTTTCGATGTTTTGGGGCTTATTAAATTATTATGTACGGTTTGTCCCTAACCTAGAATCTATTCTCAAGCCTTTACACAATTTATTGTCGCCCCAGGAGATGTGCGCCAAAGGGGACCTTGTCGCAGGGCAGGAGTCACAGCAGGCTGCCTCCATTCCTGCTGTACTGTCTGGGGAACCACCTAGGCAGTGTTCGGGCCCGTAAGACCAGAAACTCAGAAATTTAGACACCAGTTAAGTTGGCACGGGTGCAGGGCACAGTTGAGTTATAGGGACTAGGGCACAGTCCCTATTCCCTATAGGGGAAATGGAAATGGATGGATCAGTGCGAGAAGGCCTCCGTACAAGCTAAGGAGGTAGTACTAAAGTCAAAAGTCCTGACACATGTTGATCCCTTGCCACTGGCTTGCGACACATCACCTTCTGGGGTGAGAGCAGTGGTTCTCACATAATACCCAATGGTCAGGAGAAACCAATAGCGTTTATATCAAGATCCTTCAACAAAGCAGAAATGAACAGATGGAAAAGGAAACTCGAGACATTATTTTCAGAATCGAACATTTTCAGCAATACGAGTGGAGAAGGAAATTTATTTTACAAATGGATCATTGACCATTGACAATGATACTTGGGTCGCACAATGGTATTCCATCATTAGCAGCAAGCTGGATGCAGAGATGGTCATTACCTTTGTCAGCACGCACACGATAAAGTATCAGCAATCAAATCTCTATGGGAACACTTTGGACTCTCTGCATTACCTTTATATAACGAGTTGTCAATGAATAGTTTGCATGGTAAAATTCAAGGGCAGCACGGTAGCACAGTGGTTAGCACAGTCGCTTCACAGCTCCAGGGTCCCAGGTTCGATTCCCTGCTTGGGTCACTGTCTGTGCGGAGTCTGCACGTTCTCCCCGTGTCTGCGTGGGTTTCCTCCGGGGGCTCCGGTTTCCTCCCACAGAGCACTTGAAACACCATCGCATTCAAGGATAAGTGCTGGGGTTAGCTGGGATTAGAACGAGATTAGGGGTAGTTATTATCGGTGCAGGCTCGATGGGCCGAATGGCGTTTTCTGCACTGTACGACTCTGTGACTTCCTCCAAATCCAGTTCGTAAGATACACTCAGTGCCTAGGAATCTGGCTTCTCCTCTCAAAAAACAAAACCTAGGAACACAAAGTCCTGGAAAGCAGGCTGCTTCAACTTCATCTTCGGCTTGAAGGCACATCTCGATTATGGGTCCATGGACCAAAATAATAAAATAACATGTTAGACAGCTAAGCAATCGATATACATTATACAAACCACGATATACATTACCCAGTCATCCAGGCAATTATTCTATCACTTTTGGATATTGGATACAAGTGAGTTTATGCAAGCATTATTTTGCTTGATCTGCCAAAGCCTTGATCATAGGCAGTCAAGACCAATATTGTCATTAGGCGAACTGAGGTTAGAGTAGGGTTTCCCAAGCTGTGGGACATGACCACCCCCCTGGCCCCAAGTGGGTCATGAGACTGGATTTTGGGACCATTGGTTCCAAGGCAACAATGGCTGCCATGGATTCTGACAGAACGCTAAGAGCTTTGATGTGACTCGCAACTCTAGCGCTCTTCCCTATTGGTGGGCCTGGCCTAATGCTCAGGGGCTGGATTCTCCGCTGGCGGGATGCTGTGTCCTGCCGGCAGCCTGGGGGTTTCCCGACGGCGCGGGGCTGCCCCACAGGCGTGCTGAACCAGGAATGTGGCGTGACGGGATGGAGAAAGCAGACCTTTGCGGCCCGATCGCTGCTGCGTTTAAAAGAGCCTGTGGAAAAATAGGTGTTTGTCCTTTTCTTTAAAAAAAACACATCGGTTTAATCGATCCCCCATCATGCCAACCCCCCTCAGAAGATAAAGCACCCTCACTCCATCCTCAGGAACGACCCCTGCGCACAGGATCTAACCCCCTGCCCCCTCCGTGTTCACACAAAATGGGGAAAAAGGTTTGGGCAGTGCAGTCTCTGGGAAATTGGAACGGGGCCCCCTACTTGAGCTCCAGCTGCCACCTTGAAGCCGTTGCGTTCTCCCCTGACCTCTCGGCAAATTCCTGCCCCGACAGTTAAAATGGAAACCCGGGTCGGCCAACTTCTCGGGCTGGGGTTGCACCCTCCCGCCACGGTTGGCACTGCAGCACCTCCACTGGCTGGAGGCTGTCATTACCTTGTGACAGGTTTACATAGACAATCTCCATTATGAGTGCGGGCATGGGAATTTATGAGGGGGAAAAGATGATGGGAAGGGCGAGCGGATGTAACAGTTTTAATATACAGGCAGATCAATAATACCAGTTTTGGTTGTCTGTGTAGAGGTATTACGGTACCTGGTAATGCTGGAACACCATTGGTAGATATTGTATGTTTCCTATTGGTCAAGCTGTATGGTAGCTCCGCACTGCAAGGCGGGGTATAAGAGCCCGTGCCACCCCAGCAGCCTTCATTCTGTACCTGAGCTGCTGGTGGAAACATCTAGCTTATTAAAGCCTTCAGTTGGACTACAATCTCGCTTTAGTGGTCATTGATCGTGCATCACCAGTTGGCATATATAATGTGAAAAATCAATAATTGTAGCTATTATTTAATAGAATGGGGGGGTGGGGGGAGATTCCCTCTTTCTGTTCTGTGTAACGGAATCGTAAACTGTTTGTAATGAATACTTTTTTTACGTAGCAGGGTTGCAATCTTTCCGCATATGATACAAAATATTCAGTATATATTTTATACATCAGTCCTGGCACCTGTCTCGGATGTTCATTTCCTCAGTGTCTGGTAGAAAGTAAACAATCAGACAGGAAACTATAAAAGTAGCCGTTCTAACGCTGGCTCTGATATAGGGATATAGTTAATGCGCTCCGATACAACAAGGGGTCATTTCCTTTTGAAAACTCCCAAGTATCCCTCTCTCCTCTCCCATCGGACATCTTTTGTCCTTTGATCTGCTCCTGGGCTCGAACCTGAATCAACAACATGAAAATGTTAATGGCCTTGAGCAGCCCCCCTTGGCTGATTAACTTAACTTGAAGCCCGCTGCTTGGTGGGATGTTGTTCCGGCTCTGGGAGCCAAGGTTCACAAAGCCTTCTGGCAAGTGAATATGGGGAAAATAAATGGTCGCAACCCAGAATGACTTTGCAGGTATTTTACGACGTTTAATTAGTTATTTTTGTTGGCCCAGCCGTTTGAGACCATTCATAATCATTGTGATTAACAAAACAGGAATGTTATTGTAGCACTGTGTATCAGCGGTCCTCAGTGTTGGCATGCCTGACACACAGTCAGAGGTTTTTAGGATCAGACCCCATGCGAGGACCTGGGCATGTATTCAATGCCATTTGGCCCACCCTGTCTCTGATGGAGCTAACAATCAGTCCCACGCCCTTGACCTTCCCCCACCACCCTACAAGTACATACCTAATTCCCATTTGAAAGTTGCCATTGAATCTGTTTCCTCCCATAGATTTCATAGAATTTACAGTGCAGAAGGTGGCCATTCGGCTCATCGAGTCTGTTGTTATGGGTCAGGGTTTAGAGAATCCTAAAGTGTATCATGGAGTTCACCTGACCCACAACTTTTAATAGATTGCGGTATGGGGAGCACACGGCCCACTCTACAGGTGTGGTACAGCAGAAATGGAAAAGTATTTTTAAAAACAAAACAATGTTTATTCTATGAACTCAAGTTAACCTTATTAAAACAAATAATGAATATCTTAGAAACCATTAATTCAAAGATAACCCCCAAAGAATACAACACTAAGTAATCCTTTAAGCTGTTCTTTTAACACCCAAAAGACTTAACAAACCTTTAAACAGGAGCACATTAGGTTCACAGTCACCATTGAGAACATTTATAATTCTGAATTCACCAAATGATCCGGAGATAGTCTTTGGATGGCAGAGATCAACAGGACAGCTCTTTGTTTAACTTCAGCTGCAGCTCACTGGAAAACCCAGATACACTCAAGCTTTTTCTCAAAGTGAAACTAAAAAGCAGAACCAGAGCTCAGCTCCACCCACACTCTGACATCACTGCAGTAACATGAGCAGCTAACCATTTCTTAAAGCGACATTCTCATGACACTGTACCGCCCCTTGGAAAGAGCATCCGACTTAAGCCCACACCTCCACTGTAACCCCATCCAACATTTTTGGACACCAAGGGCAATTTAGCATGGCCAATTCACCCAACGTGCACATCTTTGGACTGTGGCAGGAAACCGGAGCTCCTGGAGGAAACCCACGCAGACACGGGGAAAAAATGTGCAGACTCCGCACAGACAGTGACCCAAGCCGGGAATCGAACCCGGTACCCTGGCGCTGTGAAGCAGCAGTGCTAACCATTGTGCTACCGTGCCGCCCCATGAAACATGCTACTCAAAGGCTGGCAAGTTTGTCTGTCCCTCTTCTGATTGACATGTGAAGTAAGTGCGTATGGGGAGTGTGTGGGTAAAGTAGATTTGAGTGAGGCTGGTGGGGTGGTGTGCACAGCAGGATGCAGTCGCACTTACCTTTCCTGACCCACTGAGGTGACTGAGTCCACGAATGTAGCGTTGCGTCCCGTTGCTCATCTCCACGCCTTCTTGATGCTGGCCACAGCTTTCTTCCTTCCCTGTTACTGGCGAAGAGTATCTGTCCTCGGCTCCCTGCAGACCCCGGCAGTACACGAAGGAGGAGGCGGCCGAGGGGGTTGTCACTGAAGTGTATTTGAATTGATGGTTGCTGAGATGTTCACTGTATGTTTTAAAAAGGTTAACTTGAGTTCATAGAATAAACATTGTTTTGCTTTAAAAAAATACGTTTCCATTTCTGCTGTACCACACCTGTAGAGTGGGCCGTGTGCTCTCCATACCACAATCTAGTAAAAGTTGTGGGTCAGGTGAACTCCATGATACACTTTGGGGTTCTCAAAACCCTGGCCCATAACAATCCCGAGATGTTGGTTCCTCCCTGGGCCGGCTTCTATCTGGGTGAATTAACCAGCCTCTGCCCCTCAGCGGGGAAACCCGTTAACTGCGAGCTGCACGGGGAGATCGATCGGGCCATTCCTGTGGGTCTCGAGCGGGTTTGGGGGAAGCTATAACAGATTGGGAGGTGGAGCTGGGAGAAAACTTGGGATGGACTAGGATAGGGGTGTGGGACCACACCTTGGGAGAGGATCAGGGAGGGGTGTGAGACGACAGCTTTGGGACGAGACCTTGGTCAGGGGGAGAGAGTAACATCCCTGCATTCAGATACATGCTTCAGCGTTGTTGCAAACCCTTTGCAAAGCTCCATGACAAATGAGGTCTTCTTGATGAGGTGTAGACTTAAAGTTAAATAAATGTCCGGCATATAAGAAAGTTCAAACCAGTCCAGTAGCCACCGTGAGTAATTATCATAGCTCCAAGTTCACTGATATGAAGGCACGTGACGAGCTGAATTAGGTTAACGTGCAGGTTCAGTCGGCAGTTAGGAAAGCAAATGCAATGTTAGTATTCACGTCGAGAGGGCTAGAATACAAGACCAGGGATGTACTTCTAAGCCTGTATAAGGCTCTGGTCAGACCCCATTTGGAGTATTGTGAGCAGTTTTGGGCCCCGTGTCTAAGGAAGGATGTGCTGGGCTTGGAAAGGGTCCAGAGGAGGTTCACAAGAATAATCCCTGGAATAAAAAGCTTGTCGTATGAGGAACGGTTGAGGACTCTGGGTCTGTACTCATAGGAGATTGGAAGGATGAGGGGGGATCTTATTGAAACTTACAGGATACTGCGAGGCCTGGATAGAGTGGATGCGGAGAGGTGTTTCCACTTGTAGGAAAAACTAGAACCAGAGGACACAATCTCAGACTGAAGGGACGATCCTTTAAAACAGAGATGAGGAGGAATTTCTTCAGCCAGAGGGTGGTGAATCTGTGGAACTCTTTGCCGCAGAAGGCTGTGGAGGCCAATTCTCTGAGTGTCTTCAAGACAGAGATAGATAGGTTCTTGATTAATAAGGGGATCAAGGGTTATGGGATGAAGGCAGGAGAATGGGGCTGAGAAAAACATCAGCCATCATAGATTATCATAGAATTTACAGTGCAGAAGGAGGCCATTCGGCCCATTGAGTCTGAACCGGCTCCTGGAAAGAGCACCCTACCCAAGGTCAACACCTCCACCCTATCCCCATAACCCAGCAACCCCACCCAACACTAAGGGCAATTTTGGACACTAAGGGCAATTTATCACGGCCAATCCACCTAGCCTGCACATCTTTGGACTGTGGGAGGAAACCGGAGCACCCGGAGGAAACCCACGCAGACACGGGGAGAACGTGCAAACTCCACGCAGACAGTGAACCAAGCCAGGAATCGAACCTGGGACCCTGGAGCCGTGAAGCAATTGTGCTATCCACAATGCTACCGTGCTGCCCATGATTGAATGGCGGAGCAGACTCGATGGGCCGAGTGGCCTAATTCTGCTTCTATGCCTTATGGTCTTATGAATGCCTGGTCAGGACTCAACCAGTTCATGTGGTAGCGTCTTCCACATTCCGACCACTCTCTGAGTAATGAATTTATTATTGTGTCTATGGGTGACCACCTCATATTGAAAAGCCGCTAGTTTTGGTCGACCCCACACATTTCCCCACATCTCTTGGATCCACACCCCCCCCCCCCTCCCCATTTCCCCATTTTAAAGTTAGATCGGCCCCGCAGTGCGTCTCTTTTCTGGATAAAAGAGCCCCTTCACTAAGAACTATATCTTCTCATATTGTCTGAAAATTAGTCCCCCTAACCCGCCACCCCACCACCACCACCACTCCCTCCCGCGACACATCCGATCGAGTCACGCTGCTCACTGTCAGGGGGCAGCACCAGGTTCGTGGGCAACGTACAGAGCCGTTGCCACCTGGAGCAACTGGGTGCAGGTGGCGAGCCAAAAATGGGCAAAACGGCTTCCTGTTTTCAAGTTAAGTTTAGCTCGAGGATAAAATAAACGCCGGCAGTGATTCGTACAACTGCAGCTCTCTCGGCTGCAGGAAGGGCCGACAATGATAGCTCCCCGTGCCCCAATCCCCTGCGTCAGCCATTTTGGCTCCTTGATCCTGCTGCTCAGGTTCGGGTTGCCGTCACTCCAGGCCTGGCCCCTGGAGATGGGCAAGATTAAAAACCTCGTCCCCGGGCACTGCTGCCGGAAGGTGCACCCGTAACGCTGTGGGAGGGGATTGTGGGGTGGAGGCGTTGTGTGTCTGTGTGGGGGGTTGGGGGGGGGGGGGGGTGGGGGGGGGGGGGGGGCGACTTGCAGAGATGGTGGTTTTCCCAAGCCCCTGCTGCCTCGTCCGGTAGAAGTTGCTGTCGAAGGAACCTTGGCGAGTTGCTGCAGTGCGGCGTGTAGATGGTACACACAGCTGCCACTGTTTGTCGGTGGCGGAGGGGGTGAACGTTTAAGGTGGTGGATGGTGTTCCAATCGAGCGCCCTGCTTTGTCCTGGATGGTGCCCAGCTTCTTGAGTGTCGTTGGAGCTGCGCTCGTGAAAATGAAAATCGCTTATTGTCACAAGTAGGCTTCAAATGACGTTACTGTGAACAGCCCCTAGTCGCCACATTCCGCCGCCTGTTCGGGGAGGCTGGTACGGGAATTGAACCCGCTGCTGGCCTGCCTGGGTCTGCTTTCAAAGCCAGCGATTTAGCCCAGTGTGCTAAACCAGCCCCTAAAACCAGGCCATGCTAAATCATGCAGGCAAGTGCGTGATGGTGATGGTGTGTATTCCATCACACTCCTGTCTTGTGCCTTGTTGATGGTGGTCAGGCTTTGGGGGGGGGAGGGTCAGTAGATCAGTTACTCACTGCAGGTATCCTAGCCTCCGGCCTGCTCTTGTTGCCACGGTATTAACATGGCTAGTCCAGTTCAGTTGCTGATCGATGGTAACCCCCCAAGCTGCTGATATTGGGTGATTCAGCGATGGTGATGGGCGGCACAGGACGGGTTCGATTCTGGCTTCAGGCGACTGTGCGGAGTCTGCACCTTCTCCCCATGTAGCGTGGGTTTCCTCCGGGAGATCCGGTTTCCTCCCACGGTCCAAAGATGTGCAGGTTAGGTGGATTGGCCGCGCTAAGTTGCCCCTTAGTGTCCAAAGATGCATAGGTTGTTGGAGAGGGGAGGGGGTGGTTACGGGGAGAGGGCAGGTGAGTGGGCTCTTTCAGACGGTCGGTGCAGATTCGATGGACCGAATGGCCTCTTTCTGCACTGTAGGAATTCTATGTGTATGCAATGTCAGTGAAGGGGGGGGTTAGATTCTCTCTTGCTGGAGATGGTCATTGCCATCTCAAGTGTCAACCTAGTCTTTTGAGCTCTAGACTGTGGACTCAGGGTCTGAAACCCCTTGTGTCAGGGGCCGGACCACCGCCAACAAGACAGCAATAAGCTTTGGGTTCCTCGGAAATCCTGTTGACACACAAGATCGCTTGCAAAAATAGCCTGCGTGTGAGGGATTGGAGGTCTGCCTGGAGCTGTGCGATGAACAGTAATGCCTTCTGCAGGGACAGGCATTGTGACAGAATTAACCGAAGAGCTGACCCTTGGCTCTCAACGTGTCGGAGAACTGACTATTCCAAAGTGAATGAACCCGATTAGCGGGTCCCCCTTGAATCATCAAATTGAATACTGAAAGGCAATTTGATTCAATTTCCACCACTTCAACTTTAATCAAGCTGAGATTAATATCATGGCTACCGTAATACCTGGTGGAGAAGCTCCCCCGATAATTATCGAAATGATAGACCTATTGAAAAGGTACTATTGAAATTTTAGGACGGAATTTCTTTGTCTTCGAACTGAAGGATAGATGCACATGGAATGATTGCCTTCATTGAGTTGGCAATAGGAATCTGGCGTCGATATCCCCAACATCTCGTCAGTAACATCATCTGGAGTAACTGCATACAAGAGTAATCACGTGTGTGGACAGCATCTGAGATCAGAATTGGGGCCCACCTACGAAGCCCTACCCAGTCGAATTGCCGCCTGCTAATCAATTTCGCGGCAGCAATTGGTGAGGCAGTGGAGGTGCTGATGAACTTGTGGAGATGCTTCGCCCCCATCCAACCGTGGCACCTTCCAAAACTCCCTTGCCTCTCCCCCAACCCACGAGCCAACCTCCTCCCCCAGACTGGCATGAGTTTGTACGTTTGGGAGAGGAGGGAAGAGATTTGGAGTCGGGAGTGAGGTTGGGGAGGAAAGCCTCCGCCTGGGGTCTCTGGTGTAAAAGTGAGAGGGTCTGTCTGCGGTAAACAGGAGCTGCTACTGTAGACACCTTGTTCTCCAGAAATGTCCTGGAAATCGAAAAATACAAAGGGAAACAAAGCATTTGAAATGTAACTCTGCATTCTGTTTGATGGGAGGGCTTCATCATTTGGTACCAGGGGATTGGTTTACACATTGCTAACATGACCTGACAGCACGTTACTGTCCTGTGTGGAATAAAATCTTCTTCAGCGCTCTGCCCCGATCCAAGGCCTTGGCAATTATTATTTACCTGAATGTGGCAAAGTGCTGAAATTCTTTTAACTACAGCTTGGGCGAGGGTCGATCTCTGCCTTGGGCGAGGGTCGATCTCTGCCTTGGGCGAGGGTCGATCTCTGCCTTGGGTGAGGGTCGATCTCTGCCTTGGGCGAGGGTCGATCTCTGCCTTGGGTGAGGGTCGATCTCTGCGTTGTGTGAGGGTCGATCTCTGCCTTGGGCGAGGGATCGATGTCTGCCTTGGGCGAGGGTCGATCTCTGCCTTGGGCGAGGGTCGATTTTTGCCTTGGGCGAGGGATCGATGTCTGCCTTGGGTGAGGGTCGATCTCTGCCTTGGATGAGGGTCGATCTCTGCCTTGGGCGAGGGTCGATCTCTGCCTTGGGCGAGGATCGATCTCTGCCTTGGGTGAGGGTCGATCTCTGCCTTGGGTGAGGGTCGATCTCTGCCTTGGGCGAGGGATCGATGTCTGCCTTGGGTGAGGGTCGATCTCTGCCTTGGGTGAGGGTCGATCTCTGCCTTGGGCGAGGGATCGATGTCTGCCTTGGGCGAAGGTCGATCTCTGCCTTGGGTGAGGGTCGATCTCTGCCTTGGGTGAGGGTCGATCTCTGCCTTGGGCGAGGGTCGATCTCTGCCTTGGGTGAGGGTCGATCTCTGCCTTGGGTGAGGGTCGATCTCTGCCTTGGGTGAGGGTCGATCTCTGCCTTGGGTGAGGGTCGATCTCTGCCTTGGGCGAGGGTTCGGTGTCTGCCTTGGGCAAGGTTTGGGTCTCTGTCTTGGGCGAGTGTTCGGTGTCGGCCTTGGGCGAGGGTTGGGGTCTGTCTTGGACGAGGGTTGGGGTCTGTCTTGGGTGAGGGTTGGGGTCTGTCTTGGACGAGGGTTGGGGTCTGTCTTGGGTGAGGGTTGGGGTCTGTCTTGGACGAGGGTTGGGGTCTGTCTTGGGTGAGGGTTGGGGTCTGTCTTGGGCGAGGGTTGGGTGTCTGTCTTGGGCGAGGGTCCAGTGTCTGTCTTGGGCGAGGGTTGGGTGTCTGTCTTGGGCGAGGGTTGGGTGTCGGCCTTGGGCGAGGGTTGGGTGTCTGTCTTGGGCGAGGATTGGGGTCTGTCTTGGGCGAGGGTTGGGTGTCTGTCTTGGGCGAGAATTGGGGTCTGTCTTGGGCGAGTGTTCGGTGTCTGTCTTGGGCGAGGGTTGGGTGTCTGTCTTGGGCGAGGGTTGGGTGTCGGCCTTGGGCGAGGGTTGGGTGTCTGTCTTGGGCGAGGGTTGGGTGTCGGCCTTGGGCGAGGGTTGGGTGTCTGTCTTGGGCGAGGGTTGGGTGTCTGTCTTGGGCGAGGGTTGGGTGTCTGTCTTGGGCGAGTGTTCGGTGTCGGCCTTGGGCGAGGGTTGGGGTCTGTCTTGGGCGAGGGTTGGGGTCTGTCTTGGGCGAGGGTTTGGATCCGTCTTGGGCGAGGGTTGGGGTCTGTCTTGGGTGAGGGTTGGGGTCCGTCTTGGGCGAGGGTTGGGGTCTGTCTTGGGTGAGGGTTGGGGTCCGTCTTGGGCGAGTGTTCGGTGTCTGTCTTGGGTGAGGGTTGGGGTCCGTCTTGGGCGAGTGTTCGGTGTCTGTCTTGGGCGAGGGTTGGGTGTCTGTCTTGGGCGAGGATTGGGGTCTGTCTTGGGCGAGGGTTGGGTCTGTCTTGGGCGAGGGTTGGGTCTCTGTCTTGGGTGAGGGTTGGGGTCTGTCTTGGGCGAGGGTCCGGTGCCTGTCTTGGGCGAGGGTTGGGGTCCGTCTTGGGCGAGGGTTGGGGTCTGTCTTGGGCGAGGGTTTGGGTGTCTGTCTTGGGTGAGGGTTGGGGTCTGTCTTGGGCGAGGGTCCGGTGCCTGTCTTGGGCGAGGGTTGGGGTCCGTCTTGGGCGAGTGTTCGGTGTCGGCCGTGGGCGAGGGTTGGGGTCTGTCGTGGGTGAGGGTTGGGGTCTGTCTTGGGCGAGGGTCCGGTGCCTGTCTTGGACGAAGGTTCGATGTCTGTCTTGGGCGAGGGTTGGGGTCTGTCTTGGGCGAGTGTTCGGTGTCGGCCTTGGGCAAGGTTTGGGTCCGTCTTGGGCGAGGGTTGGGGTCTGTCTTGGGTGAGGGTTGGGGTCCGTCTTGGGCGAGTGTTCGGTGTCGGCCGTGGGCGAGGGTTGGGGTCTGTCTTGGGCGAGGGTTGGGGTCTGTCTTGGGCGAGGGTCCGGTGCCTGTCTTGGGCGAGGGTTCGATGTCTGTCTTGGGCGAGGGTTGGGGTCTGTCTTGGACGAGTGTTCGGTGTCGGCCTTGGGCAAGGTTTGGGTCCGTCTTGGGCGAGGGTTGGGGTGTCTGTCTTGGGTGAGGGTTGGGGTCTGTCTTGGGCGAGGGTTGGGGTCCGTCTTGGGCGAGGGTTTGGGTGTCTGTCTTGGGTGAGGGTTGGGGTCTGTCTTGGGCGAGGGTTGGGGTCTGTCTTGGGCAAGGTTTGGGTCTGTCTTGGGTGAGGGTTGGGGTCTGTCTTGGGCGAGGGTTGGGGCCTGTCTTGGGCGAGGGTCCAGTGTCTGTCTTGGGTGAGGGTCGGGGTCCGTCTTGGGCGAGGGTTGGGGTCCGTCTTGGGCGAGTGTTCGGTGTCGGCCGTGGGCGAGGGTTGGGTGTTGGCCTTGGGTGAGGGTTGGCTGGCTGTCTTGGGTGAGGGTTGGGGTCTGTCTTGGGCGAGGGTTGGTGTCTGTCTTGGGCGAGGGTTGGGGTCTGTCTTGGGCGAGGGTTGGGGTCTGTCTTGGGCGAGGGTTGGGGTCTGTCTTGGGTGAGGGTTGGGGTCTGTCTTGGACGAGGGTTCGGTGTCTGTCTTGGGCGAGGGTTGGGGTCCGTCTTGGGCGAGTGTTCGGTGTCGGCCGTGGGCGAGGGTTGGGTGTTGGCCTTGGGTGAGGGTTGGCTGGCTGTCTTGGGTGAGGGTTGGGGTCTGTCTTGGGCGAGGGTTGGTGTCTGTCTTGGGCGAGGGTTGGGGTCTGTCTTGGGCGAGGGTTGGGGTCTGTCTTGGGCGAGGGTTGGGGTCTGTCTTGGGTGAGGGTTGGGGTCTGTCTTGGACGAGGGTTCGGTGTCTGTCTTGGGCGAGGGTTGGGGTCTGTCTTGGGCGAGGGTTGGGGTCTGTCTTGGGCGAGGGTTGGGGTCTGTCTTGGGTGAGGGTTGGGGTCTGTCTTGGACGAGGGTTCGGTGTCTGTCTTGGGCGAGGGTTTGGTGTCTGTCTTGGGCGAGGGTTAGATGCTCGCTTTGTGTGAGGGTTCAGTATTTGTCTTGGTCGAGGGTTGTGTGTCTGTCTTGGGCGAGGATTCAGTGTCTGTGTTGGGCGAGGGTTTGGTGTCAGCCTAGGGATGCCTGTGCAAGAGCAGGAGGTGTTTAAGTGCTGCTCTCCTTTGTTATCGAGGGTCTGGCGACTGCGGTCCCAGCGAATCAGCCAGACGACCATGATTTGCGGTGTGAAGCCCTTGGGCCCTCATTAAGTGGACCAATTAACTTTTTATAGCAGTGACGACCTCGCCGGGCCGGGCATTGGGAAGCTCGCAGCAGTTCCCGCTCGCTACCACATTTAGAAACCTTTTCCTAAAATCGCACCCATGGCCGCCAATAAAATCAAGTAGGGAATTCAAAAGAAACTTCTTTACCCAGAGAGTGGTGAGAATGTAGAACTTGCCACCGCAGCGAGTGATACTCTCAAGAGTATCGACGCATTGAAGGGGAAGATGGACAGGTTTATGAAGGTGACGTAATATGGCCCCTTTAATGGGCGATCCTTAGTGGCCATGTGACAGGCCGGAACCAATGGAGTGCGAGTGCACAAACCTGGGCCAATGGGGAGTAAGGCCTGCATCCCAAGGGACTGGAGGGCTGCAGCTTGGGCCGGGATATTGTTTAGGAGTAGACCTGTAGTGTCCTGTTAAACCTTTAGTGTACATAGTTCTTATTAGTCAATAAACCCTTCAGTTTATTACTTGGTAACTTGAGTCGACTCGAGTTACTACACTGGCGACGAGGACAAACCGATCATTCGTTGAAAGCCCGCAGAGTTTGAGCGGGAGCAGGAGGACCACTCAAAGTCTGAAGGAAAAAGGTACAGACTCCGTTAAAGATGCCGCGCTGTTCGGGAAAATAGAACCATTTGACCCCAAAGTCGAGAGTTGGGGTCAGTCCATTGAGAGGCTGTGTTATTTTTTTTGCGGCAAACAAAATAACAGCCGAGACAAGGAGAAAGTGAACGTGTTCACAATCTGCGGCCCGCAGACTTACCGACTGGTGAGGAGTTTGACATCACCTGAAGCTCCATACGCAAGACCTGGTAAATTTAGTTAAGGGTGACTATAACCTCTGGCCTTCCGTTATCACCCAAAGTTACAGATTCCACTCTGTTGTTCGGAAGCCAGGGGAGACCGTCTCTGGCTTCGTGGCCAGACTCCCGCAGCTGGCTGATCACTGCGAGTTCGGGCCCGCGCAAGGGGACACGCTGAGGGATCGTTTGGTTTGCGGGATCAATAACCTCAACAACCAAAAGGAACTGCTTGCTGAGACCAATATTTCCACGAGGAAAAGCAGTGGGATGGCCCAAGCGACTGAGTGCGCTGATCAAGGCATTCGTGAGCTGCAAGGCAGGGAGAATGAGGAGAACCAGGTGTGGTGGGAAAAGGCGGATACGGGGAAACAGCCCGAGTGTGGGCCAGGCGGAGCCTGAGCAGAATCGTTCAGGACCGGTGTCTGAGGCATGTGCTCGGTGTGGGGGACACCACCCACAAGACACCTGCTGGTGCAAGAGAAAAAGGCACCTACCTTAGTGTAGGGCAAAACTAATGATAAAAACAACCCCTGTAAATAAGCTGGAGGAGGAACCAAAGGAGGGATCCGAGGCTCAGACACTCAATCAGGTCCAACTCAACAAGAAACCTCCCATTGAGACTGTGCGAATAGTCAGTGTCCACCCCCTGAAAATGGAGGTCTACACTGGGCCTACACTCAATGGAGTTTAGAAGAATGAGAGACGACCTTATTGAGACATGCCGGACAGAAGTGCCCGGACGTTCTCTGGTGGCGGGATTCTCTGGCTCCACAGGCAACTCTTGCGGGTTTCCCAGGAACGTGGGGCTGGCTTCAATGGGAGATCGCATTGACAACGGCGGGCGCAGAGAATCCAGCCGCCAGCGAACGGCGCGTGGCCGAGGAATAGGCGGCTGGGAAGGTCGGAGAATTCCACCAAGAGGATTGTCAGGGGGCTTGACAGGGTCGATGCTGAGAGGTTGTTTCCCCTTGTGGGAGAGTCTGGGACCAGAGGGCAGAGTCTCAGAGTAAGGGGGGGTCGCCCATTTGAGACAGAGATGAGGAGGAATTTCTACTCTCAGAAGGTAGCAGATTCAATGGGCTGAATGGATTGCTTCTGCTCCTATGTCTTATGGTCTTATTATGGTCCAGTGAACCTGTGGAATTCTTTACCGCAGAGAGCTGTAGAGGGTGGGTCGTTATGTTCAAGGCTGAGAAAGACAGATTTTTAATCAGTGAGGGAATCGAAGGTTAAGGCGGGAAAGTGGAGTTGAGGATTAACACATTCTCATTGAATAGCAGAGTAGACCAGATGGGCCGAATGGCCTACTTCTACCCCGACGTCTTATGCTCCCTCACCATACCCTTCAGCTTTGAAGTATGGAACAAATTGATCCTGTGCACTGTTATCTGGAGGGGGTGGGGGTGGGGGAGGGTTGCTGTCACCAGCTGCAGTTTCCGGGGATCAAAGCCTAGAGACGTTCCTTCCCCAAAACACGAGCGTCGCCTCGGAGGGGAAGGAATCATCGCGAAGCTGGGGGGTTTGTGCAGATAGGTCCTCTGGTGCCAAGGATGGATGCTTGCTTGCGTGTGCACGGGAAGCCGATGGGGCGGAAAAGCTGATTTGGCTGGCGGGGCACGGCCGCTGGACCGTGGGCAAGCTCAGCTGGGAAGGAAACGCGAGCCAGCTGATGAGGACCGTCGCCCATGAGCGATCGGCGAGGACCAGATGTTCAGAGGTCTGCACTGCGATCTGTGCTCCGTCACCACTTTGTGTTCTGGGGGCTGTGAGCCCTGTACCACTGCCTCCACCATGGCAAAGCTGATATCAGAGGATTCCGACAGTGCAGAGGCAGGCCATTCGGCCCATCGAGTCAGCCCCACCCTACCCCCCGAGCCCCGTCTAACCCGCACATCTTTGGACTGCTTGATTAGGCCATAAGGCATAGGAGCGGAATTAGGCCACTCGGCCCATCGCCTCTGCTCCGCGCTGCTCGTTACAGAGTTGTATTAGTGGATGTTTTCCTGCTCTCAAAGCTGGACAACCGGATGATCCAACTCCAAAGGCCAATAGAATGCAGAGGTATGGAACCAGAAGAAAATGCAGCTCGCACGTGGGGCACTAAGGCTTTGCTGCGATTGGACAAGCAGCCCAGGAGCTTGAATGCCATGGTAACAAATTGAATGGTGAGAAGGAGGCCATTCGGCCTGTCAAGTCTGTGCTGGCCCTCCGAAGGGGTAATTCACCTGGTGCCAGTCCTCCGCCTCTTCCCCGTAACCCCGCAAATTCTTCCTCTTCAGATAACAATCCAGTTCCCTCTTTAGTGCCTCGACTGAACTCGCCTCCCAACACCACCCTCCTGATTCTAACCACTCGCTGGGCCGCAAGTCTAATTATTTCTGAAAAGATGGCACTTTTGCCATGAATACATTATGAATGACGGGATGTGCCCATCGCTAATTGCCCTTGAACTGCGTGGCTAGCTCGGCCACTTCAGAGGGGCAAGTAAGAGTCGACCACATTGCCTTGGGCCTGGAGTCACGTGTAGGCCAGGCCGGGTAAGGGCGGCAGATTTCCTTCCCTGAAGGGCATTAGTGAACCAGATGGGTTTCTACGATAATCGATGGTAGTTTCATGACCACCGTAACTGGGACTAGTTTCCAATTCCAGATTTTATTAATTGAATTCACACTCCGCAAGCTTCCGATGGTGGCATTTGAACCCAGGTTCCCAGATCATTAGCCTGCGCCTCTGGATTACTAGTCCAACGATATTACCTCTCTAACACTCTTCCCCGCTCCCCCCCCCTGCCCAAATGTGACCACAAGGGGCTGGTTTAGCTCACTGGGCTAAATCGCTGACTTTTAAAGCAGACCAAGGCAGGCCAGCAGCACGGTTCAATTCCCATACCAGCCTCCCCGAACAGGCGGCGGAATGTGGCGACTAGGGGCTTTTCACAGTAACTTCATTTGAAGGCTACTTGTGACAATAAGCGATTTTCATTTCAAAGCCCCTTTAAATCCAAAGCGATGGGGGACTGTCGCTGATTGTGACTGGCGGACAAAATAACGTTACTGAACCTTTAAATCTATTTGTGGTGAATTTTCCCTTTGTTTATGTCTTTCTTTTATATCCACGCTATGAAGCAGTGAGATGGAAAGTAAGCCCATGAATGTGTTTTATGCTGATAACCTTGGGAAGCCCTGTTTCAAATCGCAGTTGCATCAGTTTGCACAATCCAACAGGAACTGGAACTTGAAAAGCCATTTACACGCCAGCCAAAATAGTCGGAAGATAGAAGTTTTACCTTGACCCTTTTCCATTTATTTCAGCCGCTTTCCAAGCCGTTATTCTTCTTTTCTTGGAGGAAATCTGGGATTATTGCCTTGATCAAACATAGGAAGGGATGCTCAAGTTGCTCGGAGACCCGATTCTGGGCCAGATTCTTTTTTTTCTCGTTGAAATTGTTATTCCTAAAATGGGGTTTCATCACTGGGTGAGCCAGCATCCATCGCCGATCCCGAACTGCCCTTGAACGGGCTGGCATGCTCGGTCATTTCAGAGGGTAGTCAAGAGCCAAACATTCTGAACCTGGAGTCACAAGGGGCTGGTTTAGCACAGTGGGCTAAACAGCTGGCTTGTAATGCAGAACAAGGCCAGCAGCGCAGGTTCAATTCCCGTACCAGCCTCCCCGAACAGGCGCCGGAATGTGGCGACTAGGGGCTTTTCACAGTAACTTCATTGAAGCCTACTTGTGAAAATGAGCGATTATTATTATCATGTGGGACAGACCGGGTAAGGAGGGCAGATTTCCTCCCTTCCTGGACATTAGTGAACCAGATGGGATTTTTACGACACTCGTCATCACTAGACTTTTTAATTCCAGGTATTTTTTTCTTGAAATCAAATTTCTCCATCCCTCATTGCCCTTGAACTGAGGAGATTTACCGGAATGATACCAGGAATGAGGAATTTTAGATACAAGGAAAGATTGGAGAAATTGGGCTTGTTCTCCCGGGAGCAGAGAAGATTAAGAGGTGACCTTATTGAGATGTTAAAAATTCTGAACCATTTTGACAGGGTAAAGAAGGATATTCTGTTGCCACAAGTTGGTGTGTCAGTGATGAGGGGTCACAATTTTAAGATGGTCCTAGTAAGAGAGATCGGAGTGAGATGAGGAGAAACCTCTTTCCTCAGAGAATTGTTGGGGTTTGGAATGTGCTGCGTGAGAAAGTGGTGGAGCTGGATTCCATCAGAGGTTTCAGAAGAGAGCTGGATATATATTTGAAAGTCTTGAATTTAGAGGGCTGCGGAGATAGGGCTGGGGAATGGGACTCCTTTGGGAGCCGGTGCAGGCTTGATGGGCCAAATGGCCTCCTTCTGTGCTATAAATTTAAAAAAAACACATCTGCCATGGTGGGATTCGAACCCGTGTCCCTGGAGCATTACGCTGGGTGACAATACCACTACCCTACCGCCTCCCCACTGCATGATGGGGTCCCCTAGTGGCTGGAAAAATTGATTCCAGAATGACAGCCGGGAGTGTCCATGCCTCTGAGCCAGAATCTCCGGGTTTGATCCCACCCCAGGACTTGGCGGCTGAGGAATAACGCAGCCAAAGTTTGAGTATCAACCTGTAAATCCTCCCAACACGCGCCAATGGCTGGCGGTGTGAGCGTAAGAGACTCCTGGTCAGCCGTGTTTGATGCGGAATGGCGTCGCTCGAGATATACGCCTCTGGCGACAAACTAGCGACCTGTTCCAGGGAAAACCTTGCTGTGGGAACAGATGAAAGTCCACCTTGGGCACCGCCAGATGTGGGAGGAACAACAACAACACACAACCTGCCCAGGTTATTATCCCAATTATTTTGGGATAGAGTTCCTCACTTAGCAAAGTCCGGCTGCAAGCATTTGTACGACATCAATCATTTTGCTACATTTAAGGACAGCCTCCACCGTAGTTTGGCGAACAGCAGCCCAACAATAGTCAGCTGAGGAATTTAGTGCTTCTTAAAGTCGTGCTCATCCGAAACTCTACTGCCTGTGTCTTAACCCTCACCCAGCACCTCCCCTACCCCTCTTCCCCCCGATCTCACCCCTCTGCTTGGTGACCTTCATTGGCTCCCATTCAAGCAACGCCTGACGGACGCACAAACAAGGAGAAGGGGGGTCAGACAATTTGACCCCTTGAGCCAAAGTTGAGTAACCTAACCGATCACTCCCACCCTTGTTTATCAACAATCTATCCATCTCTGCCTGAAACGATATTCAAAGACTCTGCTTCCAACTCCTTTCGAGGAAGAGTATCTCAGAGGCTCTCGACCATCTGAGTGAAAGATGGGTGGGGGGGGTGCGGGGGGGGGGGGAATAAGGCCATTGAGTTGGATTATCAGCCATGATGAGCGGCAGATCAGGTTCGAAGAATCGAATGGCTACTCGAAATGCCTGCTCCTTTTTTCTATATTTCTGCGCCTCCCTCGCCTCCGTGAACACGCTTCTTGTCACCTACCCCTTTGACAAAGCTATTGTTGGCCGAGGCGGATAGAATCATTGCGCTTAACGGGAAGCTGGGTAAACACATAAGGAAGAAGCAATACCGATAACACATAAGAATAAACCAACAGGGTGAGATGACGTAGGATGGAGACTTAAACAGCAGTAGAGAATAGTTGGGCTGAATGGGCTGAATCTGTGCCATCATGGAATCAACAGTGCAGAAGGAGGCCATTCGGCCCGTCGAGTCTGCACCGTTCCTTGGGAAGAGCACCCTACCCAAGCCCACACCTCCATCCTATGCCTGTCGGCCAGTAACCCCACCTAACTGTTTTGGACACTAAGAGCAATTTATCATGGCCAATTCCTCTAACCTGCATGTCTCTGGACTGTGGGAGGAAACTGGACCACCCGGAGGAAACCCACGCACACACGGGGAGAACGTGCAGACTCCGCACAGACAGTCACCCAAGCCGGGAATCGAACCTGGGACCCTGGAGCTGTGAAGCAAGAGTGCTAACCACTGTGCTATCGTGCCCTATCAATACAGTGTAGTTTAATGGCGCAGAAAGCTATACTGAGGCTCAAGGTAATCATATATAAATGTAGCGGGCAGGCATGGTCTGTAGTCAGTAATCACCTTACACTGAGTACAGTCCAACGGTTGGAAAGTGTTAACACGAACCCTGGATTAATGAGGGTAATACTTTGCGAATTCGCTCTCCCAGAAGGTTCGACTCAATCACAAACAAACACGTTTATACATATATATATATATATATAGCTAAGCACACACACAAAGATTCCATTCTCTGTATAAAATAATGATCAAATGGAAGGAAACTCCGAACTTCCGCTCGTCGATTTGGGTTCTGAGGACTGTGTTCAGGAAGATATTAGTCAGCTGATTCACGCATTTCACACAAAGAATAGGAGCATTGCTTTTCTCATTGCTTCCTCCTCGAAATACTGGAACTGACTAGAGGCTGGGTTGGGGGGGGGGGGGGGGGGGGAATGTTGGCAAGGGGTGGGGGGTGCGGTTACTGTGAACGTGGAATCAACACGTCCATTCGCATTGTTCCGCTGGATGACTGACAGTCCCTTAGCTTGATAAGAAGTCAAGGTTTGCTGGCGTCGACTGTCTCGCAAGGATGAAAATGAACAACTCCGAGGCGCGCCAAATCCCCGGCTTTTTCTATTTTTAAAACAATTCTTCAGTGGGGCGCGGCCAACTACTTGCTGCCCACCTCGGATTGCCCTTGAACTCTTGTGGGGCATTCTAGAACGAGAGGTCATAGTTGTCATGATATGCAAACATGCAACAAATGAACACTCAGAATAGGACACAACCAATGAGCAGTCAGGACACTCAGAGGTGGCATCACCACAAGGGGGCATGACATAAACACTATAAAAGGGAGGAGGCACTCACACCCGGCCTCTTTCCACAGACAGACATCTAGAGAGTTAGACAGGGTAGATCAGCAGCGTCACACCCCAGCACGTGGCTTAGAGCAAGCTGGCACAGTTAGACGGAGTTACTACAGTTAGATTAGCAGAGAGCCGAACTCATTTGAGAACTGTGTTAATAGTTCAATAAACACGTTGAACTCATTTCAGAGTCCGGAGCATCCTTTAGTTAAGACTGCATCAAGTAGCAGCCTGTGTTATCCGAAGCAACATAACATAACAATAGTCTTAGGATAAGAGGTCGCAAATTTAAAATGCTGCTGAGGAGAAACTACTTCTCCCAAAGGATTGTGAATCTGTGGAATTCCCTACCCCCAGAGTGCGGTGGATGCTGGGACAGTGAGTCAATTTAAGGAGGAGTTAGACAGATTTTTAATTGGCGATGGGCTGAAGGGTTATGAAGGACAGGCAAGACGGTGGAGTTAAGGCCAGGATGAGATCAGCCCTGATCGAATGGCGGAGCAGACTCGATGGGCCAAATGGCCTTACCCTGCTCCTATTATCTTATAAACGTATGACCTTAATAGGACCTGAACCAGTGGGTGAAGCTGTAACCAAGGCTTTTCGATATTAAGAGGGTTTATTGTCTTGTTCAGCCTCACCGCTTTCCTCCCGCTCAGCCCAGTGTCCCAGTTATCCCCTATTTAATGTCTTTTTTGAGAAAACCAATCATTAATAAGTTAAACAAGTGTCAGAGGGGATGATAGCCCCTGCTTGGTGGGCACTGTAACAAAACACAACATTTTCGAAAGTTACCTGACAAAATCAAACTAAAATATCATTTTCCAAGCCCCCATTGAGGCCAGGAGTCGCGGGAGGCCTGGAGCGGACCGTTGGGCACCACATGCCCCTGCTGCAGGGCTACCCGACTGTGAACGTAGCTGCACTCAAGGGGCAGACAGAATCACAGAAAATACACAGTGCAGAAGAGGCCCTTCGGCCCATCGAGCCTGCACCGACACATGAAAAACACCTGACCTGCCCACCTAATCCCATTTACCAGCAAGTGCCAGGCTGGGGAGGGCACTGCAACTAGAATATAACTTCAAAGGGAAACTTAATGAATGAAATCAAAATGTCATTCCCCGGGGGCGACGATACACCCCAGCCCCCCGTGGTACCCATCAGCCATGGAAGGGTGCGGACAACGTGCGCTCCTTCTCCAAGCCCACTCAGCCACGGACAGAATCACTGCAGAGGGGTCGAACGGTTGGAATGAAAGACCACCTCGACCACCCGCTGCCTTGACCTGTTAATGGCCACCTTTCATAGATTATCATAGAATTTACAGTGCAGAAGGAGGCCATTCGGCCCATCGAGTCTGCACCGGCTCTTGGAAAGAGCACCTTACCCAAGGTCAACACCTCCACCCTATCCCCATAACCCAGTAACCCCACCCAACACTAAGGGCAATTTTGGACACTAAGGGCAATTTATCATGGCCAATCCACCTAACCTGCACATCTTTGGACTGTGGGAGGAAACCGGAGCACCCGGAGGAAACCCACGCACACACGGGGAGGATGTGCAGAGTCCGCACAGACAGTGACCCAAGCTAGAATCGAACCTGGGACCCTGGAGCTGTGAAGCAATTGTGCTATCCACAATGCTACCGTGCTACCGTGCTTGACCAGGCCCAGGCGCAGGCCCCCTCCGCGCCAGGCATGTCCCTCGTTTATATGGGCTCAAAGGCAAATAATACCCATCAACTGCTCATCTTAACCGTAACAATGTAATTGACATTAACAGACCTTAATAAAAATAATCTTTATTGTCACAAGTAGGCTTACATTAACACTGCAATGAAGTCACTGTGAAAATCCCCTAGTCGCCACACTCCGGCACCTGTTCAGGTACACAGAGGGAGAATTCAGAATGTCCAATTCACCTAACAAGCACGTCTTTCGGGACTTGTGGGAGGAAACCGGAGCGCCCGGAGGAAACCCACTCAGACACGGGGAGAACGTGCAGACTCCGCACAGACAGTGACCCAAGCCGGGAATCGAACCGGGGACTCTGGTGCTGTGAAGCAACAGTGCTAACCACTGTGCTACCGTGCATCTATTGGACAAGACACTTCCAAACCATAATAATGTAATTGATAAGACATAAAGAGTTGGTTGAAAGAGGCCTTCAAGATTGAGAAAAAGCTCAGTAAGCCAGCCATGGAGAAGATGCTTCCACTTCTTTTTTAAAATAAATTTAGAATACCCAATTCATTTTATCCAATGAAGGGGCATTTAGCATGGCCAATCCACACCCTGCACATTGTGGGGGCGAAACCCACGCAAACACGGGGAGAATGTGCAAACTCCACACGGACAGTGACCCAGAGTCGGGATCAAACCTGGGACTTCGACGCCGTGAGGCAGAAGTGCTAACCACTGCGCCACCCGGCTGCCCTCTGATGCTTCCACATCCGATTGAGATTAGAACCCTGGACCACATTTTAAAGATGGTCACGAATAAAATTCAGAACTTCAACAGAAACTTCTTGACTCGAGCGAGTGGCGAGAACGTGGGACTCGCTGTCTTTACGTCTAGTTGTGGTGGTGAATAGTGTAGATTCGCGAAAGGAGAAGCTTGGGAAGGCCATGAGGGAGAAAGAAATAGGAGAAAACGGCTGGCGTGGTGCTGAGCCCTCACAGCGCCAGGGACCCGGGTTCGATTCCGGTCTCGGGTGACTGTGCGGCGTCTGCACGTTCTCCCCGTGTCTGCGTGGGTTTCCTCCGGGTGCTCTGGTTTCCTCCCACACTCCAAAGATGTGCCGGCTAGGTGGATTGGCCACGCTAAATTGCCCCTTGTGTCCAGGAATGTGCAGGTTAGGTGGAGTTACGGGGATACGAAGAGTGGGCGTGGGTAGCGGGGTTTTTCAGAGGCTGGGTGCACACACAATGGGCTGAATGGCCTCCTTCTGCACTGCAGGGGTTCGGTAGGGTCTCTACGCTGACAGGCTGAGTTGGGGCTGGGTAAGAGGAGGCCCATGTGCAGTATAAACGCCATCATGGAGCAGCCGGACTGCATATAATCCTCTATTTATAAGAAAAGTTGTGTTTTGTAATTTAGAGTATCCAATTCATTTTTTTCCAATGAAGGGGCAATTTAGCGTGGCCAATCCACCTAGCCTGCACATCTTTGGGTTGTGGGGGCGAAACCCACGCAAACGCGGGGAGAATGTGCAAACTCCACACAGACAGTGACCCAGGGCCGGGATCGAACCTGGGACCTCGGCGCCGTGAGGCAGCAGTGCTAACCCACTATTGATAAGAAAAGTTAGTGGCACCAGCCAATCAGAGTGTTCATTCTGACAGCTGGTGGGTGAGTGTGACTGATGGACAATCTGCAGCCCGGACTGTCACATGCATAAAGGTAGGAATTTGTACTGAGGTCCCCGAGAGAGAAAAATAGTGTCAATTATAGATTTTAAGCTTTTCTCACCTCAAAAGACATTTTTCTCCCTTTAGTCCAGCCCCTGGAGAAGGGATGGTTGGGAGGTGATGTGATACCGGCATTTAGGAATCGAAAGAGTTTAGATGGTACAGCCCAAGCCCAGTTATTTCACCTTGGCGAGAGCGGGAGAACCATTACACTAGGCCCCAGAACTCTAAGAGGGGAGTAAACTTAAAATGAATCTGGAGGAATGTTAGGCTACATTTAATGGCCTTGCACAGCAGCCACTGGTCACCCGACCGTGACCATTCCCAGCATTCCCCACGGGATTAAATGCCCGCCATCAGGGCTCCTAAACCGTTAAAGGTGAAGACCCTGGGCTGGATTCGGGGCCAGGGTCAGGGGCGGGTCGATCAGAGGGCAGGGGGGGCCTCACACGGGACCGGGGTGTTTTTGGGTGGGCAGTCCGGGTCGGGCGCGCGGTCAATCGGGGCACTATTTCCGCGGTCCAGCTCCGTGGAAATCGGGGGCCTGTATCTGCAGCTGGAACTGCGAGCTTCACTATGGCTCCCTGCTAGCCCCATGCAGGGTTGCGAATGTGTGGCCTTTTGACGCCAGTTTTTCTGGCGTGAAAGGCCACGGTTTTCACCACGGCGTGGGGGCGTAGCCCCTGAAACGGAGAATCCAGCCCCCTGCCTCCACAGGCTGCCTGCCGACCAATCAGAGGGCCAGCAGCTCTTCAGCCTCAGCAGCGCCACCAGGAGCTGTGGCAGTTGCCGGTACTGCAGGAGGCCCTCCAGCAGGGGGAGTGATTGGCGGTTCAGAGGAGAGGTAAGCGACGTAGCCTCGTCGGGCCCAGTCAGTTGGGCAGGCCCTGGCAGCAGGAGGCGGGATGGTGTTGGTGGGGGTGGGGAGGAATGGCGGCTGGGGGGGTTACATTGTGGAGGAAGAGGGGGTGCTCCCACAGTGGAGGCACTAGTTACTTGTTGTCGGGGTAGTGGAACACCCCGAAGGGCACCAGTTAAGCTGGCGACCTTCCCACGAGTCATACAGACCCTCTCCCCACACTGGTTTAAGATCCTCAGTTGGTCTCCGACCAGGAAGGTTGCCCTCAACCTTTCCTGCCCATGAGTTAATCGAGGGGGGAGAAGGGGGTCATCCGGAAGGCAAGGACCCTCCAATCGTGCCTTCCCACCCGATTATACAGCACACTCGCCCCCAAACCTTCTCTGGTGAGGGAAATTCAACTGTGACCAAAGCTCTCCACTACGGAGTTTACTTTGTGTTGTGTCTGGGTTTGATGGAGATTGATTCTCATCACCAGCATGGCAGAAGGCAGACCCAGTGGATCTCAACCTTTTATCACCTAGGAACCTCTACCTATCGAATATTGTATTGTGTTCCGCATCTGGCTCACCAAAATCCTCTTCCCAATCCATCACTCCCGGCTGGGAAGGAAGAGACATTATCCAACCTCATGCCTCCATCAACACGCTGTCCTCGACGCCCATGTTATGTAGCACTGGAGCTTGCTTAGGGCCCCGTCAGTGGCTTAAGGGGTAAATAGAGACCCGGAGTGAGAGAGAGAATCAGGCAGACCAGGCTCACTCTGCCCTGAGATAGCTGGTCGGAGCTAGAGTACAAGCAGGGTGTGAGAATTGGCCTCAGCACCTTTGCCGGCCCTGAGCCAATGGGGTAAAGTCCTTCTGCGGCCTGTGGAGCCTTCCCCTTGAAGTAAAGGAGGAGGGTTTAATGAGAACGCGGAAAGCCCACATTGAGTAAAATAACGAACTAGATTTATTCACCATCCGGTATATACACTGCCCAGTAGCTCACAATCGGGTCCCTTTCCGGCCGAACTCTGATACAGCTCCCCCTCCCCTCACAGGGGAGCTTGTACTCTGTGGGGACCACTGGGGAAAAAATCATTCCCGCCTCGCATTTCCCACAGTCACAACCCTCCAACTCCCCTGCTGGCTCTCTCGCCAGGTAGACAAGGATAGGAAGGGGACCAGGGAGCTGGAAGCTTGAAGCAACATTTCAGTGCTTGAGTTAAGTGACATGGTGCATTGCCTGGATACCACAGCCCCCAACACCAGTGTTAATGGGATATTAATTATGTTAGAATACACAAGTGCAGTGCATTGTTTAATTAAGCACTTTGAACGCACATAAATTGGGATGCCCCTTTAAGGGGCGATCAATTTGCCCAATTAGTTAATTTGCCAATTAATCTATTTTAATTTATTGGTGCACTCAGGAAAGTGAGGATCTGCCCCTTTCGAGGGCTGTTAACCTGTTTCTTAGTTGATTTGCTAATTAGATTATTTTTATTGGTTTCTTTACGAGTATAAAGAGTTGGGCAGCACTGCAGTCTCCCGGCGCCGAGGTCTCAGGTTCGATCCCGGCTCTGGGTCACTGTCCGTGTGGAGTTTGCACATTCTCCCCGTGTCTGCGTGGGTCTCACCCCCGCAACCCAAAGATGTGCAGGGTGGGTGGATTGGCCACGCTAAATTGCCCCTTAATTGGGAAAATGAATTGGGTACTCTAAAAAAAAATTTTGTTTTTAAAAGAGTATAAAGAGTATCAGTTGCCCCTTTAAGGGGTTGTTAAGTAGTCAATTGATCATTTGTTTAACTGTTGGACTCAGAAGAGCATACATTGGGGATAACGGGAACAGTGGGTTGAGTGGGAGGAGAGCTGTGAGGATGAATGAGTCCTCGTACAGTGTAGAAAAGGTTCCACTTCTGCTAGCAACTAACAACAACTTGCATTTACAGTTTATTGCAGCGAAACATCTCCAAGGCGCTTCACAATCGCGATGATCAAACAATGTAACATCGAACCACGTAAGGAGATGTTAGGACTGGTGATCAAAAGTTTGGTTCAGGAGGAAGGTTTTCGGGAGGAAGGTTTTCAGGGGGCGACTTAAAGGAGAAGGTGAGAGGAGTGAATTCCAGCGAGTGGCTGGCAGAGATCAGGAGAGGCAAGGCCTCAAAGTCTCTTCGCTTTACCCAGCGGAGAGGCTTTGTCAATAAGTAATGGAAAATAACACCTCATAAAAGACTAGTGAGTGGCCCCCGAGGACTGGGTGGCGCCAACACTCCCAAACCAATGTTCTCCGAGGGAATACTTCAATACTCGACATTTACAATGTCTTCGAAAAACACCGTCTTCCTGTTGGTCCAGAAACAATGTTGTCTCACTTTTATACAATGGGGGGGTTTTCAGAACAAATGTTCTTGGACAAGTGTGCCTGGACGAGACTTTGAGTCAGCGACGCTTGGCAAATCAAGTTAACCGCTTGTGTGCAAAGCTTGAGGGTTGTGGCTGGACAAGACAACACAACTGGATATCGGCACCAATAACTCCAACGTGGAGTTCAGGAGAAACTTTGCGACTCAGAGAGTGATGGGAATGTGGAACCTGCCACCACAAGGAGTGATCAAGGTGAGTGGTACAGAGGATAAATGCGCCAGGGCGAAAGGGATGGAAGGTTTGCTATTAAACCTTCAGGAATAAATGCAAACAAAGTTGGCAACTCTGGCCGGAATTCTCCAGCGTCGGGACTCACCTCTTCCCGCCGGCAGCTCGTGGGTTGATAGGCGAAGTGGGGCAGCTTCAATGGGAAATCCTCTTGACAAACGGTGGGAGTGTAGAATCCCAACGCCAGCGGCCGGCGTGCCGGTGAGAAACGCCCGGCTGGGGGATCGGAGAAACATAGAATCTACCGTGCAGAAGGAGACCATTCAGCCCATCGAGTCTACACCGGCCCTTGGAAAGATCGCCCTCCTTAAGCCCACGCCTCCATCCGATCCCCGTAACCCAGTAACCCCTCCTAACATTTTTGGACACTAAGGGCAATTTATCATGGCCAATCCACCTAACCTGCACATCTTTGGACTGTGGGAGGAAACCGGAGCACCCGGAGGAAACCCACGCACACACGGGGAGAACGTGGCAAACTCTGGGGCAGCATGGTAGCACAAGTGATTAGCACTGTGGCTTCACAGCACCAGGGTCCCAGGTTCGATTCCCCGCTGGGTCACTGTCTGTGCGGAGTCTGCACGTTCTCCCCGTGTCTGCATGGGTTTCCTCCGGGTGCTCCGGTTTCCTCCCACAGTCCAAAGACCTGCAGGTTAGGTGGATTGGCCGTGATAAATTGCCCTTGGTGGCCAAAAAGGTTAGGAGGGGTCATTGGGTTATGGGGATAGGGTGGAAGTGAGGGCTTAAGTGGGTCGGTGCAGACTCAATGGGCCGAATGGCCTCCTTCTGCACTGTATGTTCTATGCTGTTCCACATAGACTGTGACCCAAGCCGGGAATCAACCCTGGGTCCGTAGCGCTGTGAGGCAGCAGTGCTAATCGCCGTGCCCGCCCTCTAACTCCACTCCTCTATTCAAGAGACTGGGAAGCACGTGAAGGCTTTTGTTGATGAGGACTTTAGCGTGAGAAAATAAAGAGGAACTGTTTCCGGTGCCTGAAGGCTCGCATAACAGAGGGCACTGATATAAGATGATTGGCGAATGAGCCAGAACCGGTACGAGGGAAAATATTTTTAATTCGCGTGGTTAGAAATTTTGAAAGTCTTACCGATGGGGAGGTACAAACTGAATCAATCATCGCCTTCAAAGGGCGATTGGATAAGTACTTCAAGGAGGAAGAAGAAAGGATTGCAGCGATTGTGTGGAAAAGAGCAGAGGACGTAGGAGGAGGAATGGTGGGACCATCTGGATTACTCTCTGAAAGACCCAGCCCGATCTTGATGGGCCGAATGGTCTTCTGTTCTGTCCCATTCTCTGAGAGCTGATTTTCAAGGGGGCTGACCCTCTTTTAAGGGCGAAAGCTCACTCGGGTTGGGCGGCACGTTAGCACAATGGTTAGCACACTGATGCGTCACAGCGCCAGGGCCCCAGGTTCGATTCCCGGCTTGGGTCACTGTCTGTGCGGAGTCTGCACGTTCTCCCCCGTGTCTGCGTGGGTTTCCTCCGGGTGCTCCGGTTTCCTCCCACTGTCCAAAGATGTCCTGGTTAGGTGGATTGGCCGTGATAAACTGCCCGGTGCAGACTCGATGGGCTGAATGGCCTCCTTCTGCACTGTAAATTCTACGGTTTTACGGAGTGAAGAGGCACAAGTATTATTTTTGTTAAGCAATCAGTATTGTTTATCAGGTTCACACATTAAAGCTGTTTTTTTTTTTCACAGCCAGATAGATCATCGCTGAGCTTAATCCAAGCCAATCCCAACAGACCCGAGTGGAAATACTTTGGTATTGGCAAATGGAAAGTCCAACTGGAGTGATGTTGACAGCAGCACTCAGCGCGACGGTCTCAATGTGGAACATCAGTGGATACGTGCTGTTGTGCGATCGCATCCTCCCCCCCCCCCCCCCCCCCCATCCCTCCAGTCAGGAAATAACAAACGTTGCCTCAGAATGCACCACCACCGGCCAGGAAATGTTTCTGGTTGCAAGTGTCACTGAAAATCAGTTGGTGGGTTTGGTTTCGCAATCGTCGCTCCCATCTGCAGTGATTCGACTCTTCACAAGTTTTCTTTGTCAGCGCACCGCCCAGCACTCACAGCACCAGGGATTCGGGTTCGATTCCGGCCTCGGGTGACTGTCTGTGTGCGGAGTCTGCACGTTCCCCCTCCGTGCCTGCGTGGGTTTCCCCCGGGTGCTCCGGTTTCCCCCCACAGTTCAAAGGTGTGCGGGTGAGGTGGATTGGCCGTGGTAAAGTGCCCCTGAGCGTAAACGGTTAGGTGGGGATCGGGCGGGAGGAGTGGACCTAGGTAGGGGAGCTCTTTGAAGGGCCGGTGCAGACTCGATGGGCCAAATGGTCTCCTTCTGCACGGTAGGTATTCTATTCTATGGTGGAAATTACCCCAGAAGTTTGTAATGGTCTTTAATGAGTGCCCAACTGATCAAACGGATCTCCTCCCACTGCCTCTGTTCCTTTCAGGCAATCCCTCTTTATCTCACACAAACAGATATTACAAGCGGATTTAACCATGGAGCGCTAGCCTGGATGAGTGCAGTTCCAAGATGCTTGGCATCATTCAGGCCAAAGCAGCCCCGCTTGATTGGCACCCCATTCACCGCCTTAAATGTTCACCCCCTCCACCACTGACCCACAGAGGTTACAGTGGGTATACAACATGCACTGTAGCAACCTGTCGAGACTCCTTTCAAATCCATGCCCGCCACCACTTAGAGGAACAAGACAGCAGGCACACGGGACCACCAACCTCTGCCCACACCACCCTGACCCGGAAATATATCCCATTGGGGGCTGGTTTAGCACACTGGGCTAAATAACTCGCTTTTAAAGCAGACCAAGGCAGGCCAGCAGCACGGTTCAATTCCCGTACCAGCCTCCCCGAACAGGCGGAGGAATGTGGCGACTAGGGGCTTTTCACAGTAACTTCATTGAAGCCTACTTGTGACAGTAAGCGATTTTCATTTCATTTCATTTCATAGATCGGCCGTTCCTTCACTGTCGCTGGGCCAAAATCCTGGCAGTCCCTTCCTACACCACAGGGACTGCAGCGGTTCAAGAAGGCAGCTCACCCACCACCTTCTCAAGAGGCAATTAGGGGTGTGTAGTAAATGCTGGCCTTTGTTGCATTATTATAAAGATATAAAGGCATCAATCTCTCATCAAGGATTGGGTAAACCTGGTGTGGCTTCATTTATTGAGGCTGGGCACATGAGAACAGTTATACAGCTTGAAGGCATCAGAGCTATGCTGTGTTCTGCTCACAGGCAAAAGTGAAACTGAGACTGGATCACGTGACCCGCTTCCGTGCTAATGAAGGCATGCTGCTATCCCTTAAAGGCATATTACAACATCCTTCTTTCTTTTAAAAGATACTCTCCCCCACTTCCAAAGCAGTATAACTATTCACAGTACCTGTTCCTGTTCAGTAAACACTACACAAACATGGACCGGGTGTGACGGCCCCTGGGGGGGGGGGGGGTACTCCTAGGCCTTTGGAGATCCCTGGGTGGTTGGGGACAGAGCAGGGTGGCACCCTGGCTCTCCCTCTGGCACCTGGGCACCTTGGCACTGCCAGGGTGCCAAGCTGGTGTCAGGGTGGCAATGCCAAGGGTTGGGGAGCCATGCCCATGAAAAGGGGATAAGGGGTGGTATGAAGGGTAGGGGAGGGAAGGGATGAAGGATTGGTATAATGGGGCCTCATAAAGTTTGGAGCAGTGAAAAGTGAGGGCCCTGAAAGGGGGGGGGGGTGGGGAGGCTGTAAAGGTGGGACCCTCAGCGACCCCATAGTAGGGTGCCCTCACTTGGGGGTGTTTGAGATAATGCCTGTGTGTGCGGGGGTTGACATTGTCCGTGGGAGGGGGCGAGGGGGTAGCCTCAAGCTCACTTACAGATCGGGGCACCCTTTCAAAATGGCGGTCCGATCTCGGAGGAGCCAGTCTTGACGACGAGTTCAGATCCCCAATGCTGAAAACATTTTTTTTAATTTTTTTATATTTTAATTCAATTTTAGCAAATTTTCAACAAACCCCCCCTTACAGATAAAAGAAAAGCACAAAATATCGTACATTTATATCGCAAATTCCACCAATGTACAAACCCCCCCATGAAACAATAATAAACACATACCCGAACCCCCCCCCCCCCTCCCCCTGGGCTGCTGCTGCTGCTGACCACCTCCTAACGCTCCGCTAGATAGTCTAGGAACGGTTGCCACCGCCTGAGGAACCCCTGCACAAACCCTCGCAAGGCAGACTTTACCCCCTCCAATTTAATGAACCCTGCCATGTCGCTGATCCAGGCTTCCACGCTCGGGGGCCTCGCATCCTTCCACTGTAGCAGAATCCTCCGCCGGGCAACCAGGGACGCAAAGGCCAGAATACCGGCCTCTTTCGCCTCCTGCACTCCCGGCTTGTCCGATACCCCAAATAGTGCCAACCCCCAGCTCGGCTTGACCCGGGCTTTCACCACCTTAGACACATCCAGCACCGGGCACGACCAGAACATATGGGCGTGGTTTGCTGGGCTCCCCGAGCACCTCACGCACCTGTCCTCTACCCCAAAAAAACTCTCAACCTCGCCCCTGTCATATGCGCTCAATGAAGAACTTTAAATTGTATCAGGCTAAGCCTGGCGCAAGAAGAGGAAGAATTAACCCTACCCAGGGCATCAGCCCACTGACCCTTATCTATCTCCTCCCCAAGCTCCTCCTCCCATTTACCCTTTAGCTCCTCCACCAAGGCCTCCTCCTCCTCCTGCATCTCCTGGTAGATCGCCGAGACCCTGCCCCCTCCAATCCACACCCCCGAGAGCACCCTATCCTGGATCCTGAGTGCTGGAAGCAGCGGGAACTCCCTCACCTGCCGTCTCACGAACACCCTCACCTGCATGTACCTGAAGGCGTTTTCGGGGGACAGCCCAAATTTCTCCTCCAGCGCCCCAAGGCTCGCAAACGTCCCATCTATAAATAGATCCCCCATTCTTTTAATTCCTGCCCGATGCCAGCTCAGAAACCCCCCATCCATTCTTCCCGGGACGAATCGATGGTTCTCCCGGATCGGGGACCAAACCGAAGCCTCTACCTCACCCCTGTGGCGCCTCCACTGCCCCAAATTTTCAGAGTCGCCGCCACCACCGGACTCGTGGTGTACCTAGTCGGCGGGAGCGGTGCCGTCACCAGCGCTCTCAGACTCGTGCCCACACAGAACGCCATCTCCAGCCTCTTCCACGTCGCCCCCTCCCCCTCCATTACCCACTTATCATCCCACATTGGCAGCCCAGTAGTACCCACATAGATTGGGCAACGCCAGCCCTCCTCTGTCCCTGCTACGCTCCAGAAACACCCTTTTTACCCTAGGAGCCTTATTCGCCCAGACGAATCCCATGATGCTCCTGTTGACCCGTTTAAAAAAGGCCTTAGGGATCAGGATGGGAAGGCACTGGAACACAAAGAGGAACCTCGGAAGGACCGTCATTTTCACTGACTGGACCTTACCCGTCAACGACAGTGGCAACATATCCCACCTTTTAAACTCCTCCATCTGCTCCACCAGCCGCGTCAAATTGAGCTTATGCAGGGCCCCCCAACTCTTAGCCACCTGGATCCCCAGGTACTGAAAGCTCCTTTCCGCCCTCTTCAGCGGAAGCTCGTCTATCTCCCTTCCCTGGTCCCCTGGGTGTATCACAAAAAGCTCACTCTTCCCTACTTATATCCGGAAAAGTTCCCGAACTCCCTGAGGATCCGCATAACCTCCGGCATCCCCTCCACTGGGTCCGCCACATACAATAACAGGTCATCGGCATACAGCGACAGCTGGTGTTCCTCTCCCCCCAAACCAGTCCCCTCCAGTTCCTGGACTCTCTCAGTGCCATGGCCAGCGGCTCAATTGCCAGTGCAAACAACAAGGGGGATAAGGGCCTCGTCCCCCGGTACAGCCGAAAGTATTCCGACCTCCGCCGGTTCGTGACCACACTCGATATCGGGGCTTCATAAAGTAGCCTAACCCAACTAATGAACCCCTCCCCGAACCCAAACCTCCTCAGCACTTCCCAAAGATACTCCCACTCCACCCTATCGAAGGCCTTCTCCGCGTCAATAGCCGCCACTACCTCCGCTTCCCCCTCCACTGCAGGCATCATAATTATGTTGAGGAGCCTCTGCACATTGGTGTTCAACTGCCTACCCTTCACAAATTCCATCTGGTCCTCGTGAATCACCCCGGGACACAGTCCTCAACGTGATGGTGAGTGGTAAGCTGCAGGGGGCGCGGGTAGTACTAGTGAATGTATATGCCCCGAATTGGGATGCTGCCGGATTCATGATGTAAAGCTTGAAGACGCCAGCAAGAGTTGTGTGTGTGTGCTCTGCTCACAGGCAAAAGTGAAACTGAGACTGGATCAGTGACGCACTTCCCTTCTGGTGATGTCATGCAGCCATCCCTTAAAGATATAATACAGCCAGGACCACCTGCACACCCCAAAAAGGAATAAGAAAGAGGTCCTGATGCCGGATGAGGAATGACTGAAGTCCAATCCAGACAAGAGGCTCAAATGGCCTACTTTTATGTTCAATGTTTTATGATTCAACCCATTCTGCTTATTGACAAATAACTCAGGTCGTGGCCTCCGTCCGCCCAATGGCCACAATGTTGGGTTTTGCCCATTCGCGTTACGGTCACTCCCATTGCCTTTTCTGGTCACGCTCCACTGCTCTCAGTGTACCTGACTCCTAAAACAGGGTGACCTCCACCCCTTCTCTTCCTTGAATAAGAGAGGCAGAACAGACGAAGTCTTGACTTAACGTCTCATCGGAAAGGTGTCGCTCCACGGAGTGTCCGTCTGGCTGCTGCTCTGATCTCCCGGCTGCAATTAGATTCGAACCCACAAACCTCTGATTCCGAGCTGAGGGAGCCGCCCACTGAAGCATGGACACTACCGGAGTACGCAACCAGGGCGAGAGAATGGTGCAGAAAGAGAATCTTAGAAAAATCTACAAGAACATACAGTGCAGAAGGAGGCCATTCGGCCCATCGAGTCTGCATCGCCCTCACTTCCTCCCTATCCCAATAACCCCTCCTAACCTTTTTGGTCACTAAGGGCAATTTATCATGGCCAATCCACCTAACCTGCACGTCTTTGGACTGTGGGAGGAAACCGGAGCACCCGGAGGAAACCCACATAGACACGGGGAGGATGTGCAGACTCCGCACAGACAGTGACCCAGCGGGGAATCGAACCTGGGACCCTGGCGCTGTGAAGCCACAGTGCTATCCACTGTGCTACCGTGCTGCCCACGGATAGAGAAACTCCCCGACACACATGTGCCGAAATACTCGCAGGACTGATCTTAGCATGCAAGTGACACATTGGCCTGGATATTAATATAGACCAGCGGGGTGTAACCTGCAGCCCACCTGGGTTCCGAGTGCGGCCCCCACCAGACGTTTTGTTGACCGTTGCCCAGGCGCAGGGCCGCCACATTCCGCTGATTTCTGCCCGTGTAGTTTTTTTCCTACCAGTCTGACTGAAGTGATTCCCACGTAAAGCGAGGGCGAGTGAAGTGAGGAGCGAGCTGATTGCTCCCAACACCGACTGTGAGAGCCGTGCGCTCCCGCCGTGTCCAAAGTGTAAATATTAATTTTCTTGTGATTCCATTTGAAGTTAATAATAGCTCCATTAATATATAAATGATTGCGCATTTTCTATAACTCGTTATGAAATATTTGGCGTGTATTAAATGTATTTAATCTTATTCGCGGGGTAACGGTTCGTGAACGAGCCCCGATTTCAACCTTGCGGCCCACTGAGATGAAGTAGGGCCACTCATGCGGCCCACTCACTGGCCCAGGTTACCCACTGCTGATCTAGGTTGGCACCTCTACCCAGTGCCGAGGGAACATAGAACATAGAACATAGAAAATACAGCACAGAACAGGCCCTTCGGCCCACGATGTTGTGCCGAACCTTTGTCCTAGATTAATCATAGATTATCATTGAATTTACAGTGCAGAAGGAGGCCATTCGGCCCCTTGAGTCTGCACAAGGGAGTGCTGCACTATCAGAGGTATTGTCTTCAGGATGTGATGTTAAACCGAGACCCCGCCTGTCTTCCCAGGTGGGTGTGAAAGATTGAAACAGAGCATCACAAAAACTAAAAACCCGCCTGGTTCACTAATGCTCGTTCAGGGAAGGGAAATCTGCCCTCCTTACCCGGTCTGGCCTACACGTGACTCCAGACCTCACAGCACTGTGGTTCATTGTTAACTGCCCCTCTGAAAGGGTCCAGCAAGGCCACTCGGTTCCAAAGGGGCAATTAGGGATGGGCGACCAATGCCGGCCCAGACAGCGCCACCAAACATTCCGTGATTAAATCAGCTGGTCATTCATCCAGCTGCTTTGTGGGAGCTTGCTGTGCACGGATTGACGGGCGAATTTACCCGCGTTGCAATGGAAGACTGAGCTCCAAAAATAGCTGATTGGCTGCGGAGGGTCTTTGGGAAAACTGGGGAATGCGATAGGCGGCCAGCAAAGGGCATGTCCTTCCTTCTAACCGAGGGCCGCAGGAGGCTGTTGGCAGCATTCCCAAAGAGCGAGGGGAATGAAACGGGGGGAGACAGCCCAGGAGAGTTTCCAGGACAGTCGAATGTCGAGCGCACCGCCAGTCCCAGCGGCTTCCAAATACGCTGACGGAAAGCAGGCCAAGGGATGATTCAGGAAAGGACTTGCAGTTATTTGGCTCTCGCGAATGTTCCCAATGAAATTCAGTTGTTTCAAAACACGCAGCGCGGCCAGTCCCAGGATGCACCTGGGGGGACATGACAGGCATGGTCGGCAGCTGCATCCTGCTCAGGTTCCGGTTCAGTCGCATGAGCGGAGAAGGCTGTGTGTGCACCCCCGCCCCCCTCCCCTCCTCCGACTCAACACATCACCACCCCGCCCCCCCAGACAGGATATTACAGCACTGCAGGTATACAGCGACAAGACATAGATGGAGCATCTCCCAAACTGTTAGCTGACCCGTCCGAACTCACAGGACCGAAGCCAGTCACGCTAGCTGAGGCGAGAGCGCGTCGAACTGTTAACCCTTCCCTTCCCCCGCACACACACACACACACACACACACACACACACAAAGACACAAGATCCAATTGCTTTGCTTCCTCACATTTTTAACCCTTTTCCGTAATGCTCCATTCCTCATTCCTTCACTGCATCGTGGATTGATCCACAGAACTACAGCATTGCGGGTTATTGGTGGGGATTTGGATCTTTAGGAGCCACATCAAGTGGTGATTTTGCACCGCTACGATATCTCTTGAACAGGAACATCCTCTTAAGGGAACAACGTGGCAGCGCACAGGTTGGCAATGCCCAGCCAAGGCGTCACCATCCGTAAACGTCTTGTTTTCCCTTCTGTGCGGTGCCCACTCCATAATACTGAGCACATTCTGTCCAAACACTGACACTTGCCGGGACCTCATGTAAATACTGACCCAATTCTGGGAGCCTCCTGTAAACACTGACACATTCACTGGGACCCTGTGTAAATACCGACCCAATTCTGGGAGCCTCCAGGAAACACTGACACATTCGCCGGGACCCTGTGTAAATACCGACCCAATTCTGGGGACCTCCTGTAAACACTGACACACTCGCCGGTACCCTGTGTAAATACTGACCCAATTCTGGGAGCCTCCTGTAAACACTGACACACTCGCCGGGACCCTGTGTAAATACTGACCCAATTCTGGGGTTCTCCTGTAAACACTGATACATTCGCCGGGACCCTGTGCAAATACCGACCCAATTCTGGGGACCTCCTGTAAACACCGACACACTCGCCGGGACCCTGTGTAAATACTGACCCAATTCTGGGGACCTCCTGTAAACACTGACACACTCGCCGGGACCCTGTGTAAATACTGACCCAATTCTGGGGTCCTCCTGTAAACACTGATACATTCGCCGGGACCCTGTGCAAATACCGACCCAATTCTGGGGACCTCCTGCAAACACCGACACATTCGCCGGGACCCTGTGTAAATACTGACCCAATTCTGGGGACACCCTCCTGTAAACACTGACACATTCGCCGGGACCCTGTGTAAATACTGACCCAATTCTGGGGGCCTCCTGTAAACACCGACACACTTGCCGGGACCCTGTGTAAATACTGACCCAATTCTGGGGACCTCCTGTAAACACCGACACACTCGCCGGTACCCTGTGTAAATACTGACCCAATTCTGGGGACACCCTCCTGTAAACACTGACACACTCGCCGGGACCCTGTGTAAATACTGACCCAATTCTGGGGGCCTCCTGTAAACACTGACACACTCGCCGGGACCCTGTGTAAATACTGACACAATTGTGGGGGGCCTCCTGTAAACACTGACACACTCGCCGGGGCCCTGTGTAAATACTGACCCAATTCTGGGGACCTCCTGTAAACACCGACACACTCGCCGGGACCCTGTGTAAATACTGACCCAATTCTGGGGGCCTCCTGTAAACACTGACACACTCGCCGGGACCCTGTAAATACTGACCCAATTCTGGGGACCTCCTGTAAACACTGACATACTCGCCGGGACCCTATGAAAATACCGACCCAATTTTGGGGACCTCCTGTAAACACCAACACACTCGCCGGGACCCTGTGTAAATACTGACCCAATTGTGGGGACACCCTCCTGTAAACACTGACACATTCGCCGGGACCCTGTGTAAATACTGACCCAATTCTGGGGACCTCCTGTAAACACTGACACACTCGCCGGGACCCTATGTAAATACCGACCCAATTTTGGGGACCTCCTGTAAACACCAACACACTCGCCGGGACCCTGTGTAAATACTGACCCAATTCTGGGGACACCCTCCTGTAAACACTGACACACTCGCCGGGGCCCTGTGTAAATACTGACCCAATTCTGGGAGCCTCCTGTAAACACTGACACACTCGCCGGGACCCTGTGTAAATACTGACCCAATTCTGGGGTCCTCCTGGAAACACTGATACATTCGCCGGGACCCTGTGCAAATACCGACCCAATTCTGGGGACCTCCTGTAAACACCGACACACTCGCCGGGACCCTGTGTAAATACTGACCCAATTCTGGGGACCTCCTGTAAACACTGACACACTCGCCGGGACCCTGTGTAAATACTGACCCAATTCTGGGGTCCTCCTGTAAACACTGATACATTCGCCGGGACCCTGTGCAAATACCGACCCAATTCTGGGGACCTCCTGTAAACACCGACACACTCGCCGGGACCCAGTGTAAATACTGACCCAATTCTGGGGACACCCTCCTGTAAACACTGACACATTCGCCGGGACGCTGTGTAAATACTGACCCAATTCTGGGGGCCTCCTGTAAACACCGACACACTTGCCGGGACCCTGTGTAAATACTGGCCCAATTCTGGGGACCTCCTGTAAACACCGACACACTCGCCGGTACCCTGTGTAAATACTGACCCAATTCTGGGGACACCCTCCTGTAAACACTGACAAACTCGCCGGGACCCTGTGTAAATACCGACCCAATTCTGGGGGCCTCCTGTAAACACTGACACATTCGCCGGGACCCTGTGTAAATACTGACCCAATTCTGGGGGCCTCCTGTAAACACCGACACACTTGCCGGGACCCTGTGTAAATACTGACCCAATTCTGGGGACCTCCTGTAAACACCGACACACTCGCCGGTACCCTGTGTAAATACTGACCCAATTCTGGGGGCCTCCTGTAAACACTGACACACTCGCCGGGACCCTGTAAATACTGACCCAATTCTGGGGACCTCCTGTAAACACTGACACACTCGCCGGGACCCTATGTAAATACCGACCCAATTTTGGGGACCTCCTGTAAACACCAACACACTCGCCGGGACCCTGTGTAAATACTGACCCAATTGTGGGGACACCCTCCTGTAAACACTGACACATTCGCCGGGACCCTGTGTAAATACTGACCCAATTCTGGGGACCTCCTGTAAACACTGACACACTCGCCGGGACCCTATGTAAATACCGACCCAATTTTGGGGACCTCCTGTAAACACCAACACACTCGCCGGGACCCTGTGTAAATACTGACCCAATTCTGGGGACACCCTCCTGTAAACACTGACACACTCGCCGGGGCCCTGTGTAAATACTGACCCAATTCTGGGAGCCTCCTGTAAACACTGACACACTCGCCGGGACCCTGTGTAAATACTGACCCAATTCTGGGGTCCTCCTGGAAACACTGATACATTCGCCGGGACCCTGTGCAAATACCGACCCAATTCTGGGGACCTCCTGTAAACACCGACACACTCGCCGGGACCCTGTGTAAATACTGACCCAATTCTGGGGACCTCCTGTAAACACTGACACACTCGCCGGGACCCTGTGTAAATACTGACCCAATTCTGGGGTCCTCCTGTAAACACTGATACATTCGCCGGGACCCTGTGCAAATACCGACCCAATTCTGGGGACCTCCTGTAAACACCGACACACTCGCCGGGACCCAGTGTAAATACTGACCCAATTCTGGGGACACCCTCCTGTAAACACTGACACATTCGCCGGGACGCTGTGTAAATACTGACCCAATTCTGGGGGCCTCCTGTAAACACCGACACACTTGCCGGGACCCTGTGTAAATACTGGCCCAATTCTGGGGACCTCCTGTAAACACCGACACACTCGCCGGTACCCTGTGTAAATACTGACCCAATTCTGGGGACACCCTCCTGTAAACACTGACACACTCGCCGGGACCCTGTGTAAATACCGACCCAATTCTGGGGACCTCCTGTAAACACCGACACACTCGCCGGGACCCTGTGTAAATACTGACCCAATTCTGGGGGCCTCCTGTAAACACTGACACACTCGCCGGGACCCCGTGTAAATACTGACCCAATTCTGTGGACACTCTCCTGTAAACACCGACAGACTCGCCGGGACCCTGTAAATACTGACCCAATTCTGGAGGCCTCCTGTAAACACTGACACACTCGCCGGGGCCCTGTGTAAATACTGACCCAATTCTGGGGACCTCCTGTAAACACCGACACACTCGCCGGGACCCTGTGTAAATACTGACCCAATTCTGGGAGCCTCCTGTAAACACTGACACACTCGCCGGGACCCTGTGTAAATACTGACCCAATTCAGGGGACCTCCTGTAAACACCGACACACTCGCCGGGACCCTGTGTAAATACTGACCCAATTCTGTGGACACTCTCCTGTAAACACCGACAGACTCGCCGGGACCCTGTAAATACTGACCCAATTCTGGGGGCCTCCTGTAAACACTGACACATTCGCCGGGACCCTGTGTAAATACTGACCCAATTCTGGGGACCTCCTGTAAACACTGACACACTCGCCGGGACCCCGTGTAAATACTGACCCAATTCTGTGGACACTCTCCTGTAAACACCGACAGACTCGCCGGGACCCTGTGTAAATACTGACCCAATTCTGGGGACCTCCTGTAAACACTGACACACTCGCCGGGACCCCGTGTAAATACTGACCCAATTCTGTGGACACTCTCCTGTAAACACCGACACACTTGCCGGGACCCTGTGTAAATACTGACCCAATTCTGGGGGCTCCTGTAAACACTGACACACCCGAGGGACCCTGTAAATACTGACCCAATTTTGGGGACCTCCTGCAAACACCGACACACTCGCCGGGACCCTGTGTAAATACTGACCCAATTCTGGGGACCTCCTGTAAACACTGACACACCCGCCGGGACCCTGTGTAAATACTGACCCAGTTCTGTGGACACTCTCCTGTAAACACTGACACACTCGCCGGGACCCTGTGTAAATACTGACCCAATTCTGGGGGCCTCCTGTAAACACTGACACACTCGCCGGGGCCCTGTGTAAATACTGACCCAATTCTGGGGACCTCCTGTAAACACCGACACACTCGCCGGGACCCTGTGTAAATACTGACCCAATTCTGGGGACCTCCTGTAAACACTGACACACCCGCCGGGACCCTGTGTAAATACTGACCCAGTTCTGTGGACACTCTCCTGTAAACACTGACACACTCGCCGGGACCCTGTGTAAATACTGACCCAATTCTGGGGGCCTCCTGTAAACACCGACACACTCGCCGGGATCCTGTGTAAATACTGACCCAATTCTGTGGACACTCTCCTGTAAACACTGATACATTTGCCGGGACCCTGTGTAAATACTGACCCAATTCTGGGGGCCTCCTGTAAACACCGACACACTCGCCGGGACCCTGTGTAAATACTGACCCAATTCTGTGGACATTCTCCTGTAAACACCGACAGACTCGCCGGGACCCTTTGTAAATACTGACCCAATTCTGGGGACCTCCTGTAAACACCGACACACTCGCCGGGGCCCTGTGTAAATACTGACCCAATTCTGGGGGCCTCCTGTAAACACTGACACATTCGCCGGGACCCTGTGTAAATACTGACCATATTCTGGGGGCCTCCTGTAAACACTGACACACTCGCCAGGACCTGTGTAAATATGGACCCAATTCTGGGGGCCTCCTGTAAACACTGACACACTCGCCAGGACCCTGTGTGAATACCGACCCAATTCTGGGGGCCTCCTGTAAACACCGACACACTCGCCGAGACCCTGTGTAAATACTGACCCAATTCTGGGGGCCTCCTGTAAACACCGACACACCCGCCGGGACCCTGTGTAATTACTGTCCCAATTCTGGGGGCCTCCTGTAAACACCGACACACCCGCCGGGACCCTGTGTAAATACTGACCCAATTCTGGGGACCCGCTCCTGTAAACACCGACACACCCGCCGGGGCCCTGTGTAAATACTGACCCAATTCTGGGGACCCTCTCCTGTAAAAACCGACGCACTCACCGGGACCCTGTGTAAATACTGACCTAATTCTGGGGTCCCTCTCCTGTAAACACTGACACACTCGCCGGGACCCTGTGTAAATACTGACCCAATTCTGGGGACCCTCTCCTGTAAACACCGACGCACTCGCCGGGACCCTGTGTAAATACTGACCCAAGTCTGGGGACCCGCTCCTGTAAACACCGACACACCCGTCGGGGCCCTGTGTAAATACTGACCCAATTCTGGGGACCCTCTCCTGTAAAAACCGACGCACTCACCGGGACCCTGTGTAAATACTGACCCAATTCTGGGGTCCCGCTCCTGTAAACACTGACACACTCGCCGGGACCCTGTGTAAATACTGACCCAATTCTGGGGACCTCCTGTAAACACCGACACACTCGCCGGATCCCTGTGTAAATACTGACCCAATTCTGGGGACCTCCTGTAAACACTGACACACCCGCCGGGACCCTGTGTAATTACTGACCCAATTCTGGGGGCCTCCTGTAAACACCGACACACTCGCCGAGACCCTGTGTAAATACTGACCCAAGTCTGGGGACCTCCTGTAAACACGGACACATCCGCCGGGACCCTGTGTAAATACTGACCCAATTCTGGGTACCTCCTGTAAACACCGACACACTCGCCGGGACCCTGTGTAAATACTGACCCAATTCTGGGGACCCTCTCCTGTAAACACCGACACACTCGCCGGGACCCTGTGTAAATACTGACCCAATTCTGGGGGCCTCCTGTAAACACTGACACACTCGCCGGGGCCCTGTGTAAATACTGACCCAATTCTGGGGACCCTCTCCTGTAAACACCGACACACTCGCCAGGACCTGTGTAAATATGGACCCAATTCTGGGGGCCTCCTGTAAACACTGACACACTCGCCAGGACCCTGTGTGAATACCGACCCAATTCTGGGGGCCTCCTGTAAACACCGACACACTCGCCGAGACCCTGTGTAAATACTGACCCAATTCTGGGGGCCTCCTGTAAACACCGACACACCCGCCGGGACCCTGTGTAATTACTGTCCCAATTCTGGGGGCCTCCTGTAAACACCGACACACCCGCCGGGACCCTGTGTAAATACTGACCCAATTCTGGGGACCCGCTCCTGTAAACACCGACACACTCGCCAGGACCTGTGTAAATACTGACCTAATTCTGGGGGCCTCCTGTAAACACTGACACACTCGCCGGGACCCTGTGTAAATACTGACCCCATTCTGGGGACCCTCTCCTGTAAACACCGACGCACTCGCCGGGACCCTGTGTAAATACTGACCCAATTCTGGGGTCCCGCTCCTGTAAACACTGACACACTCGCCGGGACCCTGTGTAAATACTGACCCAATTCTGGGGACCTCCTGTAAATACCGACACACTCGCCGGATCCCTGTGTAAATACTGACCCAATTCTGGGGACCTCCTGTAAACACTGACACACCCGCCGGGACCCTGTGTAAATACTGATCCAATTCTGGGGGCCTCCTGTAAGCTCTGACACACCCGCCGGGACCCTGTGTAAATACTGACCCAATTCTGGGGGCCTCCTGTAAACACCGACACACTCGCCGAGACCCTGTGTAAATACTGACCCAAGTCTGGGGACCTCCTGTAAACACGGACACATCCGCCGGGACCCTGTGTAATTACTGACCCAATTCTGGGGACCTCCTGTAAACACCGACACACTCGCCGGGACCCTGTGTAAATACTGACCCAATTCTGGGGACCCTCTCCTGTAAACACCGACACACTCGCCGGGACCCTGTGTAAATACTGACCCAATTCTGGGGGCCTCCTGTAAACACTGACACACTCGCCGGGGCCCTGTGTAAATACTGACCCAATTCTGGGGACCCTCTCCTGTAAACACCGACACACTCGCCGGGACCCTGTGTAAATACTGACCCAACTCTGGGGACCCTCTCCTGTAAACACTGACACACTCGCCAGGACCCTGTGTAAATACTGACTCAATTCAGGGGACCCTCTCCTGTAAACACTGACACACTCGCCAGGACCCTGTGTAAATACTGACCCAATTCAGGGGACCCGCTCCTGTAAACACTGACACACTCGCCGGGACCCTCTGTAAATACTGACCCAATTCTTGGGACCTCCTGTAAACACTGATTCACTCGCCGGGACCCTGTGTAAATACTGACCGAATTCTGGGGACCTCCTGTAAACACTGATTCACTCGCCGGGACCCTGTGTAAATACTGACCGAATTCTGGGGACCTCCTGTAAACACTGACACACTCGCCGGGACCCTGTGTAAATACTGACCCAATTCTGGGGACCCTCTCCTGTAAACACTGACACACTCACCGGGACCCTGTGTAAATACTGACCCAAATTCTGGGGACCCTCTCCTGTAAACACTGACACACTCGCCGGGACCCTGTGTAAATACTGACCCAATTCAGGGGTCCCGCTCCTGTAAACACTGACACACTCGCCGGGACCCTGTGTAAATACTGACCCAATTCAGGGGTCCCGCTCCTGTAAACACTGACACACTCGCCGGGACCCTGTGTAAATACTGACCCAATTCAGGGGACCCTCTCCTGTAAACTCTGACACACCCGCCGGGACCCTCTGTAAATACTGACCCAATTCTGGGGACCTCCTGTAAACACCGACACACTCGCCGGGACCCCTCTGTAAATGCTAACACACTCCTGGGGACTCCTTGTATATACTGACACGTTTCCAAAGACACCCCATGAATAATGGCTCACTACTGACGACCCCTATAAATACTGAAGCATTCCCGGAAACTTTGTAAATAAAGACTCACTCACGGGATCCCTCTGTAAACACAGACTCACTCCGGGAGACTTGCTGTAAATACGGAAACGTTCCCGGGACCTGTTTAAATACTCACTCACTCCCGGGACCCCTGTAAATACTCACCCACTCCCAGGAGCCCCCTGTAAATTCTGACTCACTCCCGGGGACCCCTGTCAATGCTGATATATTCCCATGTTTGTCCATGTTTGAACCGAGGCTGTAATGAGATCAAGAGCTGAGCGACCCTGGCGGAACCTAAACTGAGTGTCCGTGAGCAGGTTATTGTGAAGCAAGTGCCCCTTGCTGGCACTGTCGGTGACCCCTTCTATCACTTTGCTGATGATGGAGAGTAGACTGATGGGGTTGTAATTGGCTGGGTTGGATTCGTTCTGTTCCTTGAGGACAGGACACACCTGGGAAATTTTCCACATTGCCGGGTAGATGCCAGTGAGCAGAGGCAATCTGATTTTCGATGTTGGTTAAAGGGTGAATATTGGCCAGGACACCGGGGAAAAACTCCCCTGCTCTCCATCTGCAGCCATGGGATCTTAAGCCCAGCTGGGAGTTAGACAAGGCCTTGGTTTAAGGCCTCACCTGAAAGACTACACCTCCAACAGTGCAGTGCTCCCTTGGGAGTGGACTGAAGTGTAGAGTTTCTGGACTAGGCCTGAATGAGCGGCTGGATGTTACCAACTGAGCCAATGTCATACCTTCAAATACATTTTCAGTGGCAGCGGTTGGGAGCGTGTGTCGTCAAATTAAACATACGGCGGTGGACTCCTGGTTTCCCAATAGCCAAACTCTGAGGGAAGAATGAGGCCAAGTGGCCAACATGTGTTGACTTGCTTCATTAGAGGCTTGTTAGCAGGGCCACGTTTGGAGTACTTTGGGCAGATTTGGTTGCCTTCCCTGAGGGAAGGCACTCTTGCCCTGAAGGGAGGGAGGGGCCAACAAAGGTTCACCAGGAACTGTGGTTCCTGAGATGAAGGGATTGTTGCATGAGGTGAAGTTGGGTAGACCAAGCCTACATTCCCCGGAATTTAGGGTCTTGACAGGCTAGAAGATGAGCGGGTCTGGGGAATCTGGAACACAGGGGCACAATCTCTGAATAAGGGGGCAGCCAGGAGGAAAAATGTCTTAGAACATAGAACTTAGAACGGCACAGTACAGGCCCTTTGGCCCTCGATGTTGCGCTGACCTGTGAAACCACTCTAAAGCCCATCTACACTATTCGCTTATCGTCCATATGTCTATCCAATGACCATTTGAATACCCTTAGTGTTGGCGAATCCATTACTGTTGCAGGCAGGGCATTCCACACCCTTACTACTCTCTGAGTAAAGAACCTACCTCTGACATCTGTCTGAGATCTCCCCTCAATTTAAAGCTATGTCCCCTCATGCTCGACATTCACCATCCGAGGAAAAAGGATCTCACTGTCCACCCTATCCATCCTCTGATCATCTTGTATGCCTTAATTAAGTCACCTCTTAACCTTCTTCTCTCTAACGAAAACAGCCTCAAGTCCCTCAGCCTTTCCTCATAAGATCTTCCCTCCATACCAGGCAACATTCTGGTAAATCTCCTCTGCACCCTTTCCAATGCTTCCACATCCTTCCGATAATGCGGCGACCAGAATTGCACGCAATACTCCAAATGTGGCCGCACCAGAGTTTTGTACAGTTGCAACATGACCTCATGGCTCCGAAACTCAATCCCTCTACTAATAAAAGCTAACACACCGTACGCCTTCTTAACAACCCTCTCAACCTGAGTGGCAACTTTCAGGGATCTATGTACATGGACACAGATCTCTCTGCTCATCCACACTGCCAAGAATCTTACCATTAGCCCAGTACTCTTGTCTTCCTGTTATTCCTTCCAAAATGAATCACCTCACACTTTTCTGCATTAAACTCCATTTGCCACCTGTCAGCCCAGCGCTGCAGCTTATCTATGTCCCTCTGTAACTTGTAACATCCTTCCGCACTGTCCACAACTCCACCGACATTAGTGTCATCTACAAATTTACTCACCCATCCTTCTACGCCCTCCTCTAGGTCATTTATAAAAATGACAAACAGCAGTGGCCCCAAAACAGATCCTTGTGGTACACCACTAGTAACTGGGCTCCAGTCTGAACACTTCCCATCAACCACCACCCTTTGGCTTCTTCCAGCTAGGCAATTTCTGATCCAAACTGCTAAATATCCCTGAATCCCATGCTTCCGTATTTTCTGCAGTAGCCCATCGTGGGGAACCTTATCAAACGCTTTACTGAAATCCATATACACCACATCAACTGTTTTACCCTCATCCATCTGTTTGGTCACCTTCTCAAAGAACTCAATAAAGTTTGTGAGGCACGACCTACCCTTCACGAAACCGTGTTGACTATCTCTAATCAAATTATTCCTTTCCAGATGATTATACACCCTATCTCTTATAAACCTTTCCAAGATTTTGCCCACAACAGAAGTAAGGCGCACTGGTCTATAGTTACCGGGGTTGTCTCTACTCCCCTTCTTGAACAAGGGGCCAACATTTGCTATCCTCCAGTTTTCTGGCACTATTCCTGTTGACAAAGGTGACTTAAAGATCAAAGCCAAAGGCTCAGCAATCTCCTCCCTAGCTTCCCAGAGAATCCTAGGATAAATCCCATCCGGCCCAGGGGACCTATCTATTTTCACACTTTCCAGAATTGTTAACACCTCCTCCTTATGAACCTCAAGCCCTTCTAGTCTAGTGGCCTGAATCTCAGTATTCTCCTCAACAACATTGTCTTTTTCCTGTGTGAATATTGACGAAAAATATTAATTTCGCACCTCACCTATCTCCTCGGACTCCAAGCACAACTTCCCACTACTGTCCTTGACTGTCCCTACTCTTACCCTAGTCATTCTTTTATTCCTGACATATCTATAGAAAGCTTTAGGGTTATCCTTGATCCTATCTGCCAAAGACTTCTCATGTCCCCTCCTGGCTCTTCTTAGCTCTCTCTTTAGGTCCTTCCTAGTTAACTTGTAACTCTCGAGCGCCCTTACTGAACCTTCATGTCTCATCTTCACATAAGCCTCCTTCTTCCTCTTGACAAGTGTTTTGACTGCCTTAGTAAACCACGGTTCCCTTGCTCGACCACTTCCTCTCTGCCTGACAGGTACATACTTATCAAGGACGCGCAGTAGCTGTTCTTTGAACAAGCTCCAGATTTCCATTGTGCCCATCCCCTGCAGTTTTCCTCCCCATCTGATGCATCCTGAGTCTTGCCTCATCGCATCATAATTGCCTTTCCCCCAGATACAACTCTTGCCCTGCGGTATATACCTATCCCTTTCCATCACTAAAGTAAACGTAATCGAATTGTGGTCACTATCACCAAAGTGCTCACCAACCTCCAAATCTAACACCTGTCCTGGTTCATTACCCAGTACCAAATCCAATATGGCCTCGCCTCTCGTTGGCCTATCTACATACTGTCAGGAAATCCTCCTGCACACATTGGACAAAAACGGACCCATCTAAAGTACTCGAACTATAGCGTTTCCAGTCAATATTTGGAAAGTTAAAGTCCCCCATAACAACTACCCTATTGCTTTCGCTCCTAATAGAATCACCTTTGCAATCCTTTCCTCTACATCTCTGGAACTTTTCGGAGGCCTATAGAAAACCCCTAACAGGGTGACCTCTCCTTTCCTGTTTCTAACCTCAGCCCATACTACCTCAATCGACGAGTCCTCATCAAACGTCCTTTCTGCCACCGTAATACTGTCCTTGACTAACACTGCCACCCCTCCCCCTCTTTTACCACCTTCCCTGAGCTTACGGAAATATCTAAACACCGGCACCTGCACCAACCATTCCTGTCCCTGCTCTATCCATGTCTCCGAAATGGCCACAACATCCCAGGTAGCAACCCATGCCGCAAGTTCACCCACCTTATTCCGGATGCTCCTGGCATTGAAGAAGACACAGTTTAAACCACCTTCCTGCCTGCCGGTACACTCCTGCAACTTTAAAACCTTACTGATGACCTCACTCCTCTCAACCTCCTGTATACTGGAGCTACAATTCAGGTTCCCAATCCCCTGCTGAACTAGTTTAAACCCTCCCGAAGAGCATTAGCAAATTTCCCCCTCTTCACTCAGTATTTGGAGGATCCGTCAAGGAGTACACTCAAGGCAGAAATCAATAGATTTTGGCGACTCAGGATTTGTTTACATGTGTGGGATTGTGTGTGGGGGGGGGGGGGGGGGGGGTAATTGCCCTTTAACCCAGGAACCCATGGGCCATTTAACAGTCAACCGCAATGCTGTGGATGCCAGTTTCCTCACAATGAACCAGATGGATTTTCAGGACAATGGTTTCATGGCCATCATTTCCAAATTAAGTTCAATTTTCACCATCTGCCGTGGTGGGATTTGAACCCTGTTCCCCAGGAATACTGGTCCACTGCACCTCCCTGCAAAGGTAGGGGGATATTAAGGGATAGTTCGGGAGTGATTGTAGCAGATTGGCCAAGGTGTTGTTGAATGATGGAGCAGTCTCGATTTCTTGCGCTTCATTGGAAGACTTCGAAACCCCTTCTCCGAAATTCTGACTTTTGAAATTGCTTGCCTCTACCACTAGGTGGAGCACACACACACACACATACATACGCTCCATCTAGTGGCAGACATCTGTATGTGCGGGTTGTGTGAGCAGTGGACAGATATTGGAGGAGGCATGATTGAGGGACTGCAGGGGTAATTGCTGGAGATTCCCTGGCTAGGACTGGTTGGGGATGGTTGAGAACCATGCGAAATGCCAGTTACACTAAGTCGGTCTATTGTTCCTCACAGCTGTCTCCACAGACGGCTGCGCAGCAGCACAGTGGCGCGCACTGTTGCTTCACAGCGCCAGGGTCCCAGGTTCGATTCCCGGCTTGGGTCACTGTCTGTGCGGAGTGTGCACGTTCTCCCTGTTTCTGCGTGGGTTTCCTCCGGGCGCTCCGGTTTCCTCCCACAAGTCCCGAAAGACGTGCTTGTTAGGTGAATTGGACATTCTGAATTCTCCCTCTGTGTACCCGAACAGGCGCCGGAATGTGGCGACTAGGGGCTTTTCACAGTAACTTCATTGCAGTGTTAATGTGAGCCTACTTGTGACAATAAAGATTATTATCATTGTTATTATCATTATCAAGTAGAAGCTAAGGGGCTGCATTAGGAGAGTGGCTCTGCTGTTGTGACTGCAGCTTTCCCCCAGTCCTATCGCCATCTATCCACGAGGGCTGTGAGTGTTCAATCGCTGCCTGAATTGAAGAATGATGCTGATCATTTCTGGGTGCGAAGAATATCCAGGCCTGCGGGATTCAAACCGAAGAGTGAAGTTGAGAGAGATGATCAGCCTTCATCTCATTAATTGGTGGAACAGGCTTGAGGGGCTGAATGGTTCACTCCTATTTATTATGTTTCTATGGTTACCTGTTCATTAGCTCAACTAATACTTAAAACACCGAATTCCTGGGAATATCAGTGTCCCCCTCTTTCCATCCTGCGCTTTCTCGCTCTCCTCCCTCTTCCTCTTCTCTCTCTTTTCCTCTCTATCCCTCTCAATATCTAACCTTTTGCTTCACGCCTGTCTCTCCCTTTCTCTTCCCTTCCCTTTTCTCTTTCCCTCTCTCCACTCCACACACATACACACACTCACACAAACACACACTCATACACACACTCACACAAACACACACTCATACACACACTCACACAAACACACACTCATACACACACTCACACAAACACACACTCATACACACACTCACACAAACACACACTCATACACACACTCACTCATACACACACTCAGTCATACACACACTCACACAAACACACTCTTACACACACTCACACACATACACACACTCACACAAACACACACTCATACACACACTCACACAAACACACACTCATACACACACTCACTCATACACACACTCACACAAACACATACATGCACTCATGCAAACACACACACTCACACAAACACACTCATACACGCACTCATGCAAACACACACTCATACACACACACCACACTCACTCACACAAACACACACTCTTACACACACTCACAAACACACACAAACACACACTCATACACACACTCACATAAACACACACTCATACACACACTGACAGAAACACACTCAAACACACACACAAACACACTGACACCCTGACACACACTGACACATACAAACACTCACACACAAACAAACAAAGAACAAAGAAATGTACAGCACAGGAACAGGCCCTTCGGCCCTCCAAGCCCGTGCCGACCATGCTGCCCGACTAAACTACAATCTTCTACACTTCCTGGGTCCGTATCCCTCTATTCCCATCCTATTCATGTATTTGTCAAGATGCCCCTTAAATGTCACTATCGTCCCTGCTTCCACCACCTCCTCCGGTAGCGAGTTCCAGGCACCCACTACCCTCTGCGTAAAAAACTTGCCTCGTACATCTACTCTAAACCCTGCCCCTCTCACCTTAAACCTATGCCCCCTAGTAATTGACCCCTCTACCCTGGGGAAAAGCCTCTGACTATCCACTCTGTCTATGCCCCTCATAATTTTGTAGACCTCTATCAGGTCTCCCCTCAACCTCCTTCGTTCCAGTGAGAACAAACCGAGTTTATTCAACCACTCCTCATAGCTAATGCCCTCCAGCTGCAACATGACTTGCCAATTCTTATACTCAATGCCCCGGCCAATGAAGGCAAGCATGCCGTATGCCTTCTTGACTACCTTGTCCACCTGTGTTGCCCCTTTCAATGACCTGTGGACCTGTACTCCTAGATCTCTTTGACTTTCAATAATCTTGAGGGTTCTACCATTCACTGTATATTCCCTACCTGCATTAGACCTTCCAAAATGCATTACCTCACATTTGTCCGGATTAAACTCCATCTGCCATCTCTCCGCCCAAGTCTCCAAACAATCTAAATCCTGCTGTATCCTCTGACAGTCCTCATCGCTATCCGCAATTCCACCAACCTTTGTGTCGTCTGCAAACGTACTAATCAGACCAGTTACATTTTCCTGCAAATCATTTATATATACTACAAAGAGCAAAGGTCCCAGCACAGATCCCTGTGGAACACCACTGGTCACAGCCCTCCAATTAGAAAAGCATCCTTCCATTGCTACTCTCTGCCTTCTATGACCTAGCCAGTTCTGTATCCACCTTGCCAGCTCACCCCTGATCCCGTGTGACTTCACCTTTTGTACTAGTCTACCATGAGGGACCTTGTCAAAGGCCTTACTGAAGTCCATATAGACAATATCCACTGCCCTACCTGCATCAATCATCTTAGTGACCTCCTCGAAAAACTCTATCAAGTTAGTGAGACACGACCTCCCCTTCACAAAACCATGCTGCCTCTCACTAATACGTCCATTTGCTTCCAAATGGGAGTAGATCCTGTCTCGAAGAATTCTCTCCAGACAAACACACACTGACACACGCATACAAACAAACACAGACACATTCACACATGCACAGATTCACACAAACACACACTCACACATGTACACACACACACACACACCCACCCACACACATGCACACACACCCACTCACACGTGCACACATTTATACACACACACAAACACATTTACACACCTACACAACTACACATTCACTCGCACACGAATATTTACATACACACTCACAAACGCTCACTCACTCACCCGCTCACACTCACTTGCTATCACACAGTCTCTCATTCACTATCACATCCACTCACACACACCCTCTGTGGAGCATCATACTGTGCTGTATTTTCTCGATCAACCCCTAGATGTCAGTGTGATACAAGGAAGACGTCCACATTCTGTTTGTGACCCTCGAGCTGGTGGTTCTGATTGTAAAAGCGACTGAATCGTTACTCCTGGGTTAACCCCCTCATTGCTGGGTGCCTTTTGCACCTGAACAGGGAGATGGAAATATCAGGAAATAAGTTGACTCTGGGCCTGTATCAGTGAAAGGGAGGATGAGCATCTGTGGGTGGTCTCAGCGACATCGAGGAGGTCCGCCTTCCAGTCTCAGATTGTTCCTGGAGACTCATCTTGGTCCTTCAATGGTGGGTCAGGCGCCTTTTCAACATGGCAGCCAGATATGACGGCGGGACCCGTGCCGTCAAGCCCGCCCCACCACAGCAATCCGCCGCTAAACCCCCCAGCTGCATAACTAATGAGGTCGGGGGGGGGGGCGGCATATATGACATAGTTTCCCCTTTGAACTCTGCAGTCCCTGGGCGCGAATCTCCACTCCCACGCCGGTTGGGAGAATCGCCTGGGCCACCGAAATTTCCGGGGACGCCGGTCCGACGCCCTCCCGCGATTCTCCCAAGCGGCGGGAACGGCCCGGTCGAGTTTCGCGGGCCGCAGGCCGGAGAATCGCCGGAGACACCCAAAATGGCGATTCTCCGGCACCCCCGCTATTCTCAGGCCCGGATGGGCCGAGCGGCCAGGCCAAAACGGCAGGTTCCCCCCCGGCGCCGTCCACACCTGGTCGCTGCAGTCGTGGGCGGTGCGTGAACGCTGGGGGGGGGCGTCCTGTGGGGGGGCGAGGGGTGATCCTGCACCGGGGGGGTACCTGGAATGTGGGGTGGCCCGCGATCGGTGCCCACCGATCGTCGGGCCGTCCTCTCTGAAGGAGGACCTCCTTCCTTCCGCGGCCCCGCAAGATCCGTCCCCCATCTTCTTGCAGGGCGGATTTGGACAGGACGGCAACCCACGCATGCGCGGATGGCGTCCTTTATGCGGCGCCGGCCGCGTCATCTATTCGGCGCCGCTTTTACGCGGGCGACAAGGCCTGGCGCGGGTAGATGACGCGGCCCCGATACTGGCCCATTGTCAGGGTCTGAATCGGTCGGGACCGGGGCCGTTCCGCGCCATCGTGAACCTCGACGGCGCGGCCACTTCGGCGTGGGGGTGGAGAATCGCGCCCCCTGTCCCAGCCCCTCGTCCGGGGACCCAGTCCCTGATGGGAGAATTCCGCCTTCTGATCCCAAATAACCTTTGCTCAGGCGGACGATGTGGATCGGAATTCTCCGGCTGTTGGGATGCTTTGTTCCCGTCGGCAACGCAGTGCGGGTTTCCCAGCGCCGTGTGGTGGCACCAATGGGAAATCCCACTGACAAGCGGCGGGAAGATAGAATCCCCCCACCAAGAAACACGCGGCTGGGGGTCCGGGAACCCCACCAGCATTGTTCGAATGAAGCAAATGGGGGATGATTCTGCTCATGTAGTAGGGGCTGGGACACTGAAGTGGCAAGTGGAGAGGGAAATTTCATTAGAATCGCTGCAGTGCAAAAAGAGACCATTCGGCCCATCGAGTCTGCACCGACCCTCTGAAAGAGCAGCCCACCTAGGCCCATTCCCCGCCCTATCCCCGTAACCCCCTAACCCCTGTTCGCCTGCACATCCTTTGAACACTAAGGGGCAATTTAGCATGCCCGATTCACCTAACCTGCACATCGTCGGATTGTGGGAGGAAACCGGAGCACCCGGAGGAAACCCGCGCAGACAGGGAATCTTACATTGAATCTTACACTACCCTGCAGGCCCCTAATGTGCCTGACATTGACTCTGAAACCTGACATAAGTGGCAAAGGACGCAGGGAATCGTAACAACCTCCTCCAGCCATCATTCCCCCCGCGTTGATTTTGAATTGAATACCAGGGAGAGAAGACTTTCCCAACTGCACAAAACCCACAGGTTGCCTGGGGTTCTATATTTATTCCAATCTTGAATCAATTAAAATAAATCTCAGCCTAATTGATGTCCCAGTGTTAGAATCTGCGCGGCTGTGCAATATTAAAATTGTAAGAAGATGTCCCCGGGGAAACATGTGTACATCTGAACATCACATGACACCGATGGAGTGAAACATACCAGCCTGCCACAACCAGAGTCTGGGGTTCGATTCCTCTGTGTGAAAGGGCCTCTGCTCCCCTCACTTTACAGCGTGGATGTCAATGGAAGACTCCTCCTTGAAGATTGACCCTTGAAATAGATTTACAATCAAAAGAACACATTTCCAGTGTCACATAGAGACCGTTGACATTCATCGAACCCTCAGAGCAACATTCAACGTTGTAGCAAATCTCCGCTAATTTTTTTTCATTTTTAAATTTAGAGTACCCAATTATTTTTTCCAATGAAGGGGCAATTTAGCGTGGCCAATCCACCTACCCTGCACATCTTTGGGTTGTGGGGGTGAAACCCACGCAGACACGGGGAGAACGTGCAAACTCCAAACGGACAGTGACCCAGGGCCGGGATTCGAACCCGGGTCCTCAGTGCCGTGAGGCAGCAGAGCTAACCACTGTGCCACCGTGCTCAAATCTTCGCTAATCTGATGGGTGAGGTGCATATTAAATTTGGGTTGATGCTGGGAACATGTGGGACCCCCTCTGTAGGCAGCCAGAGTGTGCACGTCGCAAGCCCCCACGAACAGTGATGTGACAATGACTCGTTTCTATTTGAAATTATTGTTGGTTGAGGGATAAATATTGGCCAGGGCACCCAGGAGAAGATAAATACATTCCCTGCTCTCCTCCACAATTGCCTCTTATATCCACCCGAGGGGACAGGTGGGGCCCCAGTTTAGTGCCTCACCTGAAAGACGGCACCTCCAACAGTGCGGTGGTGTGGGTGGGTTAGCTCAGCTGACTGGATAGAACTATAGGATCCCTGCATTGCAGAAGGCCATTTGGCCAATCACGTCTGCACTGACCCTCTGAGAGAACGCCCTACCAAGGCCCACTCCTCTGTATTCCCGTAACCCCATAATCCCACCTAACGGCGGTGGCACAGTGGTTAGCACCGCTGCCTCACAGCGTCATGGACCCGGGTTCAATTCCGGCCTCGGGGGACTGTGTGGAGTTTGCACTTTCTCCCCGTGTCTGCGTGGGGGTTTCCTCCGGGTGCTCCGGTTTCCTCCCACAGTCCAAAGATGTGCGGGTTGGGTGCAGTGCTAACCACTGTGGCACCGTGCAGTTAGAGTGTGGTGCAGAATGCTGCCAAGGGTGTTGCTTCAACTCCTGTACCTGCTGCTGTAGTTCAGTGAGGTGCCCCACCTTGTTTTCTCCATGTTTGATGTGGACTGGGCACACCTCTCTCTCTCCTTCTCTCTCTCTCTCTCTCTCTCCCTCCAACAGAGAGATCTGCTCATGGTATGAGGAGAGATTGAATCGGTTAGGATTGTATTCGTTGGATAGAAACCCACAAAATTCTAACAGGAAGGATGTTCCCGATTGGCGGGGGGGGGTCCAGAACCAGGGGTCACAGTCTGAGCTTTGGGGTTGACCATTTAGGGCAGAGATGAGGAGGTAACCCAGAAAATAATTGAGGCCAAAATATGTTTGCAGTTAGAGAGAGCACTTGGGGTGAAGGGGATCAAAGGATGTGGGGGGAAGGGGGGGATTAGGTCGATTGGCTGATCAGCCATGATCATAATGAATGGGATAGCAGACTCAAAGGGCCAAATCTCCTCCTGACCCTACTTTCTTTATATTTCCATGGTCCCTCATGGGCTGTGGCCAACTTGCCGGCTGGTTTAGCACAGGGCTAAAGAGCTGGCTTTTAAAGCAGACCAAGCACTTTGGGTTCAATTCCAGTACCAGCCTCCCCGAACAGGCGCCGGAATGTGGCGACTAGCGGCTTTTCACAGTAACTTCATTTGAAGCCTACTTGTGACAACAAGCGATTTCCGTTTCATTTTTTTAAAATTTTCCCTCAGTACTGCCCTGGGAGCATCAAAACAGGTTTAAAAACAAAGCAATATTTCAAATAATCATATCGATTCATACCCCACTGAGACCGACATTGGGGAAAATGTTTCGAAGCGACCTGCCAGAGATGTCCCATTTCTAAAATGCAGCCGCTCCTTTCAGTCTGAGACCTCCCTCAGAGGCTGGTGCTCGAGAGCTCCTCTGCCCAGAGGCAACAACCTTCAGCTGGGGAGGTGGGACTGTCTGGACCACAGGGCTCTTGTGTGGTGGTGTCGAGATTGCTAGTGTCAGCTTCCGTTTCCTCGCAGCTGGGAGCCACTCGCAGCCCCCCCCCGCGCCCAAAACCAACCCCCCCTCAACTTCCTTTTGCCCAAAGGCAAGACTAGTCTGGACCACAAGAGTGGGCGCAATAATGGGAAAGTCGGGAGTACCTCTAACGTACACCGCCCCCCCCCCTTCCCTCACCCCCGCCACTGCCGTGAGCTCTGCCCCTCCCACCCCCCATCATCTCCTCTGTCTGCCCAGCCCATTTCACCACAACCACACACCACCCCCTCCTCCACCTCCCTCCTAATTGGCTTGTGAGAAGAACATTTGCCTGGGCGGTTAACTGGCTGTCTCCTGACTGCTGCCTGTTTACCCGACGCACAAAGAGAAATGTTAGGGATGTATAGGTGAGCTGATGGAATTATAAAATCCCTACAGTGCAGAAGAAGGCCATCGGGCCTGCCCCGGCCTTGTGAAAGAGCACCCGAACCTAAGCCCACTCCCCCACCCTATTCCCGTCGCCCCACCTAACCTTTGGACACCAAGGGGGAATGTAGCGCGGCCAATCCACCTGACCTGCACATCTTTGGACCACATTGCGGGGAGGGGAGGGTGACTGAGGCAGACCTGCAGAGATAGTTTTGGGGATGAGCTGGCGGGAGTTTGGCACCAAGGGGTGCAGGACTTCCCCAAAAGGCTAAACCTCTGGCTTCACTCCCATCCCGGCCCCTCCTGAGGGGTCAAGTCACACTCCAGAGCCTCGAGTCTTCGGAACCGAGGTGATCCTCCCAGGCTGAGGGAATGCTTGGGTTGGTCAACTCTTCTGAAGTGAAGCCAGGGACACTCAGGTCGGGTGGGGGTGGGCGTGGTGCGGAGGGAGTGGGTGTGGGTGACCATCCATGTCTTCCCCCTGTTGGCCAACAGACATGGCGTGGATCCTCACAAAGAGTCACAGGCAAGGGGAGACTCCCAGGTCCCGTGCCCCGAAGGCACGCCTAGAAATAAGGGAGATAAGCGGTCAAAATAAGGGACGATCTCTTAAAGTAGGGCTCTGTCTTTCGCCCTGGGAGTGCTGCGCTGTTGGAGGTGCTGTTCTTCAGGTGAGGCTCAATCTGCTCCCTCAGAGAAGCGTAAAAGATTGCGAAGAAGAATGGGGGAGTTCTCACTGCCGTCCTGGCCAACATTCGTCCCTCAATCGACATCACGAAAACAGACTCTCTGGTCATTGTCACATTGCCGTTCGCGGGATCCCGCTGTGCACAAGTCGGGTGCCACATTCCAACAGCTTCAGATGTATTTCCTTGGCTGGGTAAAGCACGTTGGGATGTCCCGAGTATGTGAAATGTGTTATTTATCTGCAAGTCTTTATGCTCTTGACACTTGTTTCTTAAAGGCTGCACCTCACAGTCTGCTCGGGCAGTTCAATATCTTCAAACTGAATTGGGGAACAGGTTCGGTGGAATGTCGTCTTCAACGGACAACGTCAGCAACCAAAACTTCTGCTGCTCGGAGAAGTTATGTTCAGCTTTTAGCTCCGGGATGGCGTGGGAGAGAAAGAGGGAAACTTTGATTCTAATTTGTATTCAAGAATATGTCTTAGGTGTAAATGATTGGCGATGTTGTCGTATCAAGGAACACAACTCTGGAAAACAGTGCGTGAGAACATCGCCGGTTGACCTGTTCAGACCATTCGACTGAATAAAACAGACAGGGAAGGAAAAAAATGCATTTGGTATTTGTTGTTGTCGTTTTGGGTCGAAACTGAGGTTGCCCTTGATTACGATTGATAGAGATGGTTAGAGGCAAGGCTGCTGGTAAACGTGAACTTTTATTGAACATTCTTCTCACTGTGTACAAGACAATGCTTAGCACGAGGCTCTACATCAGCCCACATGATGGTGTTCACTGTCTATTTAACATTAACCCTTTACATTGCACCGTAATGTCTTTCGCAGCTTTAGGATGTACAAAAGCATCTTACATCAAGAATAACTTGTTTGATGTGCAGTTTTAAAGGGTGGAATCTTTCGTGCTGGAGGCTAGGTCCGGTGACGGGCAGGAAAGTCGGAGTCCTTTCCCGTTTGGCGACGGTCGAACGCGCGTGATCTTCCGCTGTTCACCACATCAGCCCGGACGGCTCGACGAGTCGCATGGCAGAGGGCACGAAGCCTCCCGTCCCGGCGACGTGGGGGCGAAGACCCTGGGGCTTTATTTAAATGACACCCGGACAGTCGTCCGCCTTTCCCTGGACTGGCCCTGAAACCTTTAAACCTGCCCCTCACCCCTCCCCAGATCAGACAGTCTTTCGTCGTTCATCGTTCCCCTGACAGTCTCTTAAACAAGGCCCCCCGCACAGTTGTTTCCCCCAACCCCAGTCCTGCACCCCCCCCCCTCCCTGCAAGACAGGCACCCCCCCCCCCAGCAGTAACAGTTTAAAAGGAAGATGGCAGCATCATCGACTGATACCCAAACCCCTGGATGAAGTGGAACTTGGGCGGCACAGTGACTCAGTGGTTAGCACTGTTGCTTCACAGCGCCAGGGACCCGGGTTCAATTCCGGCCTTGGGTGACTCTGAGCGGAGTCTGTACGTTCTCCCCGTGTCTGCGTGAGTTTCCTCCGGGTGCTCCGGTTTCCTCCCAAAGTCCCGAAAGACGTGCTTGTTAGGTGAATGGGATATTCTGAATTCTCCCCGTGTACCCGAACAGGCGCCGGAATGTGGCGACTAGGGGATTTTCACAGTAACGTCATTGCCGTGTTAATGTAAGCCTACTTGTGACACTAATAAAGATTATTATTATTGCCTGCTGTGCATCACTTTTATATGGTTGTAAAACAGGATGTGGTGAGGAACATGATTTGGAGGGTGAATGGAATTCCAGCGAGTTGGCCTTTTAACGATCATTCACGATATGCTAATGACTCAGCCGCCTTTTTACCTGCCTCAGCATTCGGGACAACAGGATTCGAAACACTTTTCCCGCCCTTGGTTTTTTGGCTCACGCCAAATTAACTTCCCCCCCCCCCCCCCCCGCACATTACCATTCCCATTCCTGTTGAGAGAAGATGATCCCGCCCAATATCGGAAGCACAGCAACCAATTTGTACACAGCGAGCTCCGGCAAGTCACAATGCGATGATGATTGAACGGTCTTTTTTACTGAGGTTGGCTGAGGTATAAATGTTTCACCAGGACACGGAAGAAAACTCCCCTGTTTATTCTACGTGAGAGGTCATCTTGGCAGGATTCTGGGGCTACACGGTGGCGCAGTGGGTAGCACTGGTTCGATCCCAGACCTGGGTCACTGCCCGTCTGGAGTTTGCACATTCTCCCCGGGTCTGTGTGGGTCGCAACCCCGCACAGCCCAAAGATGTGCGGGGTGGGTGGATTGGCCACGTTAAATTGCCTTCAGTGTCCAAAAGAATCATAGAATTTACAGTGCAGAAGGAGGCCATTCGGCCCATCGGGTCTGCACCGGCTCTTGGAAAGAGCACCCCACCCAAGGTCCACACTTCCACCCTATCCCCATAACCCAGTAACCCCACCCAACACTAAGGGCAATTTTGGACTCTAAGGGGCAATTTAGCATGGTCAACCCGCCTAACCTGCACATCTTTGGACTGTGGGAGGAAACCGGAGCACCCGGAGGAAACCCACGCAGACACGGGGAGAACGATCCCGTGAAAAGAGTAGGCGAGGTTATGGGGTTAGGCCGGGAAAGTGGGCCTAGGTAGGGCGCTCTTTCAGAGGGTCGGTGCTTGGACTTGATGGGCCGAATGGCCTCCATCTGCACTGTGAGGATTCTATGATAACATGTCCAGCGTGTCACCTGCCGGCCCTCCCCCAGTACTCTGCCCCCGATGGTCCTCGTTTCCTGACCGCGCGGTCAATGTGCGGTCTCAGCAGTCTTCGGCAATGCACGGCTTATCTCGATGGCATAGTCCACCAATTGACCAGCAATCCCCCCGTGCTCCACTACGACCCCGTGAAAAGGGGAAAAAATAAACCATTTAGCAGGTCGGCTCCCGAGGCAGCTGCGAGCTAACGTTTCACAGGCAGCTGGTTTGGCAGTGGGAATTATCCCCCTCCTCCTCCCTATCTCCCTCCCTCCCTTTCCTCCACTTCAAACAGGGAACAGCACTCGGAATCTGGTCACACACTAATAGTAGGACGGCTTTGCTTTTCCGGTTCATGGTGGTCTGAAGGAGTGTTGTGGGAAAATTGAATTAAGAAACTCTGCCAGGTTGGTGAGCATGTGGCAGACATGTGTCTGGGGAAAGGTAGGGGTGGTTTGTGGAAGGGGAGTGGGGGGGGGGGGGGGGGGGGGGGCATGCCATCAGCACATTGATTGAGTTGGCAATGACTTTCACAAGTATCTGGGAATCCTCTATGTTCCAGCTAAACAAGGAGCCTGTGATTATAACGAGGACACGGACACAGCTAATGATTTCGCTGTAAACTGTATGGGACAAATGCTGTCACTTATTAAAAAAATAAACACAACTAACAGAATGTAGGCGATACACCACACATATATATTTACCTGTGTGTCCCCTCTGTGTGTGTGTAAGGGTCAGTATATGTGTCTCTGTTTAATAGGGTCTGTGTGTGTGTGCATGTGTAATTGCGTGTGTGTTGTGCACCTCTGTGTGTGAATCAGTGTGAGAGTCTGGGTGTGTATATGTGTGTGTGAACACCTGTGTGTATGTCTTGGCATGTGTGCGAAGGCCTGTGTGTGTTTGTGTTTGTATGTGGGCATGTGAGAGTGTGTGTGTGTTTGTATGTGTGTGTGTGTCTGTGTGAGTGAGAGTGTGTCTGTGTTTCTGTGTGTGTGTGTGTGTGTGAGTGAGAGAGAGAGGCTTTGCGTGTGTGTTTGTGGGGACGTCTGTGTCTCTATGTGTGTGAGGGTCTGTGTGTGTGAATGCCTATGAGTGCCTGTGTGTGTCTGTTTGTGTGTGTGTCGCTGTGTTTATGTGTGAGGGTCTGCGTGAATCTGTCTGCCTTTGTGTGGCTTTGTTCTTGAAAGTGTGTGTGTCTGTCTGTGAGTGCATGTGTGTGTTTCTGTGTTTGTGTGTGAGGGTCTGGGTGTGCGCCTGTGAGTGTGTGTGTGTGTGTCTCTGTGTCTGTGTGTGTGTGCGTCTCTGTGTTTGTGTGAGTCTGTGTGTGTGTGTGTATGTGTCGATGTATTTGTTTGTGAGTGTTTGTGCGTGTCTGTGTTTGTGTGTATCTCTGCATTTGTGTGTCAGGGTCTGTGTGTGAGTCTGTATTTGTGCGTCTCTGTGCTTGTGTGTCAGGGTCTGTGTGTGTCTGCGTGTGTACATGTCTATATATTTGTTAGTGAGGGTTTGTGCGTGTGTGTGTGTTCCTCTGTGTTTGTGTGTGAGGGTCTGTGTGTCTGTGTGTGAGGGTCTGTGTGTGCCTGTGTGTGAGGGTCTGTGTGTCTGTGTGTGTCTGTGTGTGAGGGTCTGTGTGTCTGTGAGTGCCTGTGTGTGAGGGTCTGTGTGTCTGTATGAGGGTCTGTGTGTGGCTGTGTGTGAGGGTCTGTGTGTCTGTGTGTGAGGGTCTGTGTGTGGCTGTGTGTGAGGGTCTGTGTGTCTGTGTGTGAGGGTCTGTGTGTGGCTGTGTGTGAGGGTCTGTGTGTGAGGGTCTGTGTGTGGCTGTGTGCTCCCACATGTGTCTCCCTCTGTGTTTCTGCGATTGCTCGCAAACTCACAAGTACATTTCAGCGCGTCCTGCAAGATTATATGCTTATAATTGGCTCAGAATATTGGTTACACAGGATGCCACACTCTGCAATTACCAGTTATTACTGAATAGGAAATGGTTTGCAGCAATGGTCACCCCCCCTCCCTCCTCCCCCCGACCCTTCGCTGCCAGCAATTGCCCCCCCCCCCCCACCCACCCCTCCAAACACCACAAAAAGGAATTCATTTTGGCGAAAATACTTTTCCGCGTGGATTGGTGAGAGGTTTACGGAGGGTGAGTGATGGTTGTCATTGTCACGTGGGGGCCGCACTCGGAACCCAGGTACGTCGCAGGTTACCCCCAGGCTACACGTTACTCTTCACTGGGGCTGGACAGTATCAATATATCAACTGGTCTCATCTGCATATTGGAGAGGCAAAAGATTATTAAAAATTGAAATTATTCATGCAGTTAAACACTTTGAATTCTGTTAATCTTGGTTTGAATGACATAATTAATTGATAAATGCATCTGTGTTAATAGAAAATACAATGCAGAAGGAGGCCATTCGGCCCATCGAGTCTGCACCGACCCACTTAAGCCCTCACTTCCACCCTAGCCCCGTAACCCAGTAACCCCATCTAACCTTTTTTGGTCACTCAGGGCAATTTATCATGGCCAATCCACCTAACCTGCATGCCTTTGGACTGTGGGAGGAAACCGGAGCGCCCGGAGGAAACCCACGCAGTCACTGGGAGAACGTGCAGACTCCGCACAGACAGTGACCCAGCGGGGAATCGAACCTGGGACCCTGGCGCTGTGAAGCCACAGTGCTAGCGACTCGTGCTACTGTGCTGCCCAAAGTTACAGTTTGCTTGATACTGACACCGGTACCTCTTTCAATTCACGCAAGCTGTCAGGAAGTGACTGGAGAGTGGACTGCGTTTTAGTGACGATAAATAAAAGATAAGCCCCCTTAAACTGATATTCCAGTCACACGCATTGACCCCAAGCACCAAAATCACACCCCTTTTTTTTTTTACGTCAATCTTAGGATGTGGGTGTTGCTGGCCAAGCCATTCGTAACTGCCCTTGAGAAGGAGATGCACGAGGCACATTCTTACACCAGCCTGCAGTCCCATCTGTTTCCTTGCTAATCAGCTCACACATCAGCAGGCTTGGAAGCAAGGTCGTCGACGATAGCCCGACGGGAGTGGGAGGTTGTGCAAGAAGCCAGGATTATTCACGCGCCAATCACAGGAGTTACCTGCAACCAATTAGATGCATGGCATTCCTGCCGTGCAGAACGAGGCCACTCGGTCCATCGGGTCTGCACCCCACCCACCTAACCTACACATGCTGGGACACTAAGGAACAATTTACCGAGGCCAATCCACCTAACCTGCACATCTTTGGACTGTGGGAGGAAACCGGAGCACCCGGAGGAAACCCACGCAGACACGGGGAGAACGTGCAAACTCCACGCAGACGGTCACCCGAGGCCAGAATTGAACCCGAGTCCCTGGCGCTGTGAGGCAGCAGCGCTAACCATTGTAATAATAATAATCATCACTTATTGTCACAAGTAGGCTTCAATGAAGTTACTGTGAAAAGCCCCTAGTCGCCACATTCCGGTGCCTGTTCGGGGAGGCCAGTACAGGAATTGAATCCGCGCTGCTGGCCTTGTTCTGCATTACAAGCCAGCTGTTTAGACCACTGTGCTAAACCAGCTGATGTGTTGGGTGTTCTGGATCACAAACAGGTCACCAACACTGGAAGTGGTGCAACTCTATTTTATTATGAGGTTAACTATATTAACATACTTGAACTGTGGGTAAATGCAATACCAGCTTTAACTGTTGACCCTTGCCTAGTCCTAACCAGGTGATGCACTCAGCACATGGTGAATGTCTGTGTTGCAGGCTGTGAGCTCTGTGCTCCAAGCTGGCTGCTACTAGAATGAGCGGGAACTCTCTTGTCCCCTGTCTTTATAGTGCGTGTGCTCTCACTGGTGATTGGCTGCGGTGTTGTGTATGCTGATTGGTCCCACTGCATGTCCATCAGTGTGTGTGTGTGTGTCTGCACCATGATATACTGGTGTATATTATGACATCCCCCCTTTTATATAAAGAACATGTGCCTGCGTGACAATAAATATTGTTTAGTGAATGTACCTGACTATGTGTGTGTGTGTTATTTACATGACTATGTACACGAGGCTAATCTATTTACACGGGAAGGTGCCTGGTGCCGAGAAATAGGGTGTCACACCAACAACAAAATGAACATTATGTACAAACTACTGGAACGATGAAACAGGATAACAGAACAGATCAAAGAGTCCAACATCGTAAAACTCACAAGTCACGTCTCTGAGGTGGGCGACAAATGCTGGTTGACCGCCTCAAGGGCAGCACGGTAGCATTGTGGTTAGCACAATTGCTTCACAGCTCCAGGGTCCCAGGTTTGATTCCCGGCTTCTGCACATCCTCCCCGTGTGCGCGTGGGTTTCCTCCGGGTGCTCCGGTTTCCTCCCACAGTCCAAAGATGTGCAGGTTAGGTGGATTGGCCATGATAAATTGCCCTTTGTGTTGGGTGGGGTTACTGGGTTATGGGGATGGGGTGGAGGTGTTGACCTTGGGTAGGGTGCTCTTTCCAAGAGCCGGTGCAGACTCGATGGGCCGAATGGCCTCCTTCTGCACTGTAAATTCTATAAGGGTGGGTCAGGAGCCACCGGCTGAGGAACGGGCTGGGCCACGGCAGAGTGAGGAGGATGCAGAGTGTTCAGAATCTCCACATAGTCCAGGTTGGGGACAACAGGGGGGCGTGGCACCGGTGGAGGATCACACAGCGAGTGTGGAACGAGACGAAGGGCACGCCGATTGCGGCGGCGAATGGAACCATCTGGCAGACGAACCAGGAACGAGCGGGGAGACACTTGCCGAAGAACCACAGCAGTTGCAGACCAGCCACCATCCGGAAGATGGATGCAGACGTTGTCACCCGGCGCCAGAGCAGGGAGATCAGTCGCCTGAGCGTCATGCGCCACCTTGTGTTGTGCACGAGACAGTTGCATCCGCTGAAGGACCGGAACGTGGTCGAGGTCTGGGATGTGAATGGACGGCACCGTGGTCCTGAGGGTGTGACCCATGAGCAGCTGGGCTGGCGACAGGCCAGTGGACAGTGGGGCCGAGCGATAGGCCAGCAAGGCGAGGTAGAAGTCGGATCCTGCATCGGCAGCCTTGCAGAGGAGCCGTTTGACGATGTGGACGCCCTTTTCCGCTTTGCCATTGGATTGGGGGTGCAGGGGACTGGATGTCACATGCACAAAGTTGTACCTGCTGGCGAAGTTGGACCATTCCTGGCTCGCGAAGCAGGGGCCATTGTCCGACATCACAGTGAATGGGATGCCGTGACGAGCAAAGGTCTCCTTGCAGGCACGTCTGACCGCCGATGATGTGATGTCGTGCAGGCGTACGACCTCCGAGTAGTTCGAAAAATAGTCTACAATCTGAACATAGTCCCTGCCGAGCGCATGGAACAGGTCAACGCCTACCTTAGACCCAGGGGACATGACCAACTCATGGGGCTGTAGCGTCTCACGTGGTTGGGCCGGCTGGAACCGCTGACAGGTGGGGCAGTTGAGCACTGTGTTGGCGATGTCCTCATTGATGCCGGGCCAGTACACAGCCTCTCGGGCCCTCCGTCGGCACTTCTCCACGCCAAGATGGCCCTCATGTAGCTGTTCCAAAACGAGCTGGTGCATGCTGTGCGGGATCACAATGCGGTCCAGCTTCAGGAGGACACCATCGACTACTGCCAGATCGCCTCTGATATTGTAGAACTGCGGGCATTGGCCCTTGAGCCACCCGTCCATCATGTGGCGCATGACACGCTGTAGTAGGGGGTCAGCCGCAGTCTCGCGGCAAATGTGGATAAGGCGTTCATCCGTGGCCGGCAGATTGGAGGCCGTGAAGGCCACATGGGCGTCAACCTGGCAGACGAACCCCTCTGGGTCACATGGGGTGTTGACTGCCCTGGACAGAGCGTCGGCTATACACCCAGCCCGGGGTGTATAGGAGCTGGAAATCGTACCGCCGGAGTTTAAGCAGAATGCGCTGGAGGCGAGGGGTCATATCATTCAGGTCTTTTTGTATAATGTTGACCAGCGGGTGATGGTCGGTCTCAACAGTGAATTGGGAGAGGCCGTACACGTAATCATGAAATTTGTCGACCCCAGTCAACAGGCCTATGCACTCCTTTTCGATCTGCGCGTAGCGCTGTTCCGTGGGGGTCATGGCACGTGACGCATATGCAACGGGGGCCCATGATGAGACCTCATCGCGTTGCAGGAGCACTGCCCCAATGCCGGATTGGCTGGCATCCGTTGAAATTTTTGTTTCCTTTGTGGGATCAAAAAATGCCAATACCTGGGCCGTGGTAAGCTTGGTCTTAAGCTCCTCCCATTCGCGCTCGTGGGCGGGAAGCCATTGGAAGTCTGTTGTCTTCCTGACCAGGTTCCGGCAGGCTGTGGTATGGGAGGCGAGGTTGGCGATGAACTTCCCCAGGAAGTTGACCATGCCCAAAAATCGGAGGACCGTCTTCTTATCCGCTGGCTTCTGCATGGCCGTGATGGCTGCCACCTTGTCCGCATCCGGCCGCACACCCAACTGGGAGATGTGGTCCCCTAGGAACTTGAGTTCCGTCTGACCGAAGGAACATTTGGCTCTGTTGAGGCGAATGCCTTGGTCCCGTATTCGTTTGAAAACGCGCTGGAGGCGACTGATATGCTCCTGCGGGGTGGTGGACCAAATGATGGTGTCGTCAACATAGACGCGCGCACCCTCAATGTCCTCCATCATTTGCTCCATGATCCGGTGGAATACTTCTGATGCCGATAAAATCCCAAACGGCATCCTGTTGTAGCAGTATCTGCCAAACAGGGTATTAAAGGTACACAGCTTTCTGCTGGAACTGTCTAGTTGAATTTGCCAGAATCCTTTCGAGGCGTCATGTTTGGTGAAGATGTTGGCCCGAGCCATCTCGCACGTGATCTCCTCGTGCTTGGGGATAGGGTAATGCTCCCTCATTATGTTGCGATTCAGATCCTTTGGGTCAATGCAGATCCGGAGCTCGCCGGAGGGCTTCTTTATGCACACCATGGAACTAACCCAGTCGGTTGGTTCCGTCACTCTGGAGAGCACTCCTTGGTCCTGGAGGTCCTACAGCTGCTGCTTGAGGTGGTCCTTGATGGGTGCTGGGACTCTGCGAGGTGCATGAACCACAGGCGTGGCGTCTTGTTTGAGCAGGATTTTGTACGTGTATGGAAGCGTGCCCATGCCTTCGAAAACGTCGCAGTGCTGGTCGATGATGGCATTGAGTTGCACCCTGAAGTCTGCATCCTGGAAGGCAGACATGTCCTCTGGAGAGAGAGAGCGTACTCGTTGAACGAGGTTTAGGAGTTTGCATGCCTGTGCGCCTAGCACAGAGTCCTTCGAGGAGCCCACGATCTCAAAGAGAAGGATGGCTTTTCATGAGTTGTGCGTCACTTCGAGTTGGCATGAACCGGTAGCAGGAATGACGTTGCCATTGTAGTCCACTAGTTGGCAGGTCGACGGAAGAATGGTTGGTTTAACCCCAAGGGTCTGAAAGGCTGACCATGCTAGGAGATTAGCGGAAGCACCAGTGTCCAAGCGGAATCGTATCTGGGATCGGTTGACCGTCAGGGTGGCACACCACTCGTCGTCTGGATCAATACTGTGCACTGACAGCGGCTGGTGGTTTTGATTCGGGGACAGCCTGTTCTTTGTCATAACAGCGACTCGAAAAGGCTCCCTCGGGTTCTTGGTGTCACTGGTCTGCGGGAAGTCGGAATCGGACTCGGTTTGGGGGTAGGTAATTGCTTGTTGCAGGGTTCTTCGGAGGTTTATTTCATTTCCTGGTTCAATTTGAGGAATTGTGCTGTCATTCCAGGTGAAGGAGGGTTGTTTTACGGCTTTAAAAGGTTTTTTCTTTGATTTGGGACGTTTCCCCTTTAAATGGGCGTGGTCCGGGGCTTCTGACGTCATGACGCGCGTAGCACGTAGGAGGCGTGTGCACATGCGCAGATCGCGGTTCCTTTACTGATGGCCATTTTCGTGATTGCGCATGCGCGGAGTCGCGCAACTGCACATGTGCAGTTCCTTTACAAAGATGGCCGCCGACCAAAATCGTTCTCTGCTCCGGGATTTTGGCCTCGAGGTGAGTACTGGCGATTCTCTTACCTTTCCTTGCTGGTTGGAGTGTGTTTTCCTCACAGTATTTGCCGAATTTGTCCAGGACTGCCTGGAAGTCGCTCCGGTTTTGCCCCTTGGAGAACTTGAATTTTTAAAAGATTTCTTCCGCTCTGGCACCGGCGGTGGTGAGGAGAAGCTCTGTTTTTTCAGGATCGGCCAGGTCTTCTAGTTCGGCTGCCAGCAGGAAGATTTCAAACTTTTGCCGGAATGCCCGCCAGTTTTTCGCAGAGATCGCCGTGGCACTGGAGCTGCTGCGGAACCCGGATCTTGAACATCTTGCCTGGGTATCGTTGCTGGGTGTCGCTGTACGCTGAGGTGCCGGCGATGCGGAGCGGCGGCGGCGGGTTGATGTTCTCCATACTTCAGGATGCCGGAATGCTGATTAGTTGCAGGTGGGTCTCAGAAGTGCTAGTATGCAACCAATCCTGGTATCATGATGTGTTGGGTGTTCTGGATCACAAGCAGGTCACCAACACTGGAAGTTGTGCAACTCTATTTTATAAGAAGGTTAACTATATTAACATACTTGAACTGTGGGTAAATGCAATACCAGCTTTAACTGTTGATTCTTGCCTAGTCCTAACCAGGTGATGCACTCAGCACATGGTGAATGTCTGTGTTGCAGGCTGTGAGCTCTGTGCTCCGAGTTGGCTGCTACTAGAATGAGCGGGAACTCTCCTGTCCCCTGTCTTTATAGTGCGTGTGCTCTCACTGGTGATTGGCTGCGGTGTTGTGTATGCTGATTGGTCCCACTGCATGTCCATCAGTGTGTGCGTGTGTGTCTGCACCATGATATACTGGTGTATATTATGACACCAGCCCCTACCCTACTTCAGGGGATTTGGGTGCGATTGTAGCTCCTCTCTAGTTCTTTGCCACAGTGCCACCTTGTCACCCATAATTGACAGTCATATTTACATAAATATATATACATGATATATATATATTGCATACATACATGTGTCTAAATTTACAGAAACACAGTTTTATCATTGTAGAGCATGGCCCAGTCTCTGAGGAGCATCGCTGAGGGTCTCGGCACCATGGTGCAGACCATGAGGAGCCGCCAGGGGTGGCAGAGTCAGATGATGCAGGGGCAGCCGGGGCTCAAACCAGCTGCCCCTCCATCCCAAGACAAACACCCGGGTCATATGGGTGCCGAGCGGGAGGAGAGAGTGCCAGGTGCCAACCTCTGGACCCGATCCCATGGAGTGTCGACGGTGGCCACCAGCTCCCCTGAGTTCTGCCCCTCTGATGAGGCCGCGTCTCACAGCCAGCACACAGGACTGGGCAACACGGCGGTACGTGTGCCGCCGACAAGTGAGCCGGGGCCCTCCCAGCCTCAGAGCCCCCAGAGGATGCCCGCCAGGGGCATCGAAGGCCACGGGACTATGGTGAGCAGCTGGCTGTCCTCACCTCAGATGTGTATCCTGGGGACACACCTGGACGTATCGGTAGAGCTAGCAGGGAGAATGATCACTGAGGGCACCGGGGGATGGGAGGAGGGGTAGGCAGGGGGTGAGGGGGTCTGGGGGTGGGGGAGGGGGCAGCACCATTGACAGTGTGGGGAATTGTAAAACACAATAAATACCTTTGTGCACAACTAGTTTGAAGCCTCTTGTCACTTTCTCCCACAATGGGGGCTGACCTCGGAACCCTTGGCCCATCCATCCAGGCATCCCCCACCCTCCCTATGGCACTCACCCACCCTTCGGCTGTGGACATGTCTCTGGAGCTGTGTCCCATCCCCTGGGTGTTGGGATGTTGGCTGTTGCGTGTGTGGTGTTCTCCCCGCAGTGTCCAGGCATCAGGGTGTGATTGGGATGCTAGGCAATGACCCCCCACATGCTACAGGGCCCGCCCACCTCCGGGAATCCACTTGGGTTGTGTGAAGCGGTTCACTTAACCACGATTGCCAATTCCCTATTAGCGATAGCCTTCAGCCAGAGGTTTTTACAGTCGGTGGGGGTTACGGGTGGTCGGTGGGGCAGACGGGTAGGGACAGGAGTTGCCCCAGAATGGGTACACACGATCCAGGGGTTGGCTTGGTGGTGCCATGTGGGGTTGTCCCCCCCCAGTTGTCCCCACAGCGGCTGCCCCCATCCTCCCATGGTAGCCCACCCCTGCAGAGGGTCTCCCACCCCAGCCTGGGGCCCCCTACCCTCCGCTGAGCACTGCAGTGGCAAGTCCAACGCCCCCCCGGGCTCTTTGCCTGTGAGCAAAGATGGCTACTCACCTCCTCGGCTCCCCACAGAAGCCCTTCCGCCAGGCTCACGTCTTTCAAAAGGAGTCCGAGTCGGCAGCCAGCGTAAACACTTGCTGGTGAGGCCGCTGAATGGCGGGCGGCCGTAGGATATGTGGTGGCTCTTGTTCATTGTATGGAAGTATGGTTTAAGTGGAGATAATTGGTTTCTCGCCGCGCTATGGCGAGATCCTGATTTCGCCTATGGGAGCGGGCGGTAGCATTGCAGTTCTCGATTTCTGCCTCTCCCGCTATTCACCGGCCTCGTTTAGTTTGAGCGAGAGCGGAACGAGACCCGAGAATCGCTCCCTATGCCTTTGCCAGTGAAGGAGAGCGTTCCATATACCTTCTTTACAACCTTATCTACCTGTACAGCTACCCTTAGGGACCTCTGTACTTGCACAGAAAGGTCTCTCACTTTGTCTACTCCTGTCCGTATATTCCCATTTATTGTGTATTCCCTTTTACCGTTAGACCCCCCCTAAATTCCCTCACACTTACCAGAGCTTAATTCCGTTTGCCACTTCCCTGCCCACTCTTCCAACCCATCCATATATTTCGGGGGTTAGGAGGAGGCAGTGGGGGAATGACATTGGGAGGAGCTGCCCATACTGTCTGTAGCAAGAATGGAGATCACATTTTCATTATAAAACTGATACGTTGAGATAATTTCTTCAGAGAGTTTCCTTTTTCGAATTTACTACAGAACTTGCAAAGTACATGTTCCTCGTTAATCCATTATGACCCTCGTTTTCTACTTTTACACCTCAAAAGAAATGAGGTGATATGTGATTAAAATCCAGCACATGCTGATACCACCCACTGATAACCCATTTACACAAAGCTTCAGACATGCAAGGTTATTTAACAGATTTTAATTAGAATTGATATAGTTCCTGCCACACATTTTTCTGATTCATCCCAGTCTCTGAACTAAAAAGCCTGCGTTTCACTCCTTTTTTTTTGTTGTAACTTCTATGCTATGTGTGGGCTGGGGGGTCTCTGTGGTGTAGGGGGCTACCACCCCACGCCCCGAATCAGGAGCTGCAGGTTCCAGTCCCACTCCAGGAGTTGATGGCCATGCAAGGTGTGATCAGAATGCGGACAGACAGGTTGATCATCAACCTGTCAATTCTTCCGATGCACCCGGTGGCACGGCGGGGAGGGGGGCCTGTAGGGGCCAGAATTGCTGATCCTGAGGCCGTGTTGACGCCGTCGAAAAACGCGACGGCTTTCCCGACGGCGTCAACACTTAGCCTCAGGATCACAGAATCCCGCCCTATGACTGGTGGAAGGTCGGCTGGGAGAACATTGGAATAGTTAGCTCTCGATGTAACAAAGACATGGACAAGGGTTTCAGAAGCAGATCATAGAATTTACAGCGCAGAAGGAGGCCATTCGGCCCATCGAGTCTGCACCGGCTCTTGGAAAGAGCATCCTACTCAAGGTCAACACCTCCACCCCATCCCCATAACCCAGTAATCCCACCCAACACTAAGGGCAATTTTGGACACTAAGGGCAATTTATCACGGCCAATCCACCTAACCTGCACATCTTTGGACTGTGGGAGGAAACCGGAGCACCCGGAGGAAACCCACGCACACACGGGGAGGATGTGCAGATTCCACACAGACAGTGACCCAAGCTGGAATCGAACCTGGCACCCTGAAGCTGTGAAGCAATTGTGCTATCCACAAGGCTACTGTGCTGCCCGATGAATGGAATGAATCAATGAGTGGGCTCCAGAGGGACCTTGGGGATGAGGAGGGGGAGAGGCGGGGGGGGGGGTGAACATCAAAATCTGGACATTTGGCAGTGCATTCTCAGTAATGGTGACCATGACGACTATCATCGATTGTCGTAGAAACCCATCTGGTTCACTAACGTACCTTTAGGGAAGGAAATCTGCCGTCCTTACCCGGTCTGGCCTACATGTGCCTCCAGAGCCACAGCGCTATGGTCGACTCTTAACTGCCGCCTCTGAAATGGTCCAGCAAGTCGCTCAGTTCAACGGCAGTTCTGGATGGGTAACAAATGTTGCCCCCACACCCCGTGAAAGAATAATGAGAAAAAAAAGGCGCCCTAAAAGGTTAAAATGCGCCATGGTCTACCCCATGCCAATGTGACGATTGAGGTAACATGCGAGGTAACAAGCATACAATGGTATGGGCCCGGCGTTGGAAAATGGGAAGAAAATTAGTAAGGTGGTTGTTTTGGACCAACGCAGATGCGATGGGCCAAAGGCCTTTTCTGTGCTGACTCTCGGACTGTGCTGCTCAGTTTTTAAGAGCTGGGGCGAGAGTTGATCATCAAAAATGAATTGGAGGATTGGCAGCGTGGAGCTGAGATGTTGGGTGAATGAACGAGAGAGGTTTAAACAAAAAGAAAGCCTCTTAACTTCACGAGCTGACAGGTTGACTTGCATTCGCTACGTACTTGAGACGGATAATGACTGCACAATGCAGAGCCGCATCTGTACTTGACCAGGCAGCTAATTAGAAACTGATTGATCACATGTGAGTTAAACAAGCCACCCACAGCTTTCTGAGTGGAAACATGGGTTCTTGGGGACGTGTCACTTACTTGTGTCAAATTGCGGTGCATTTACACAATGCAGCAGATGTGGAATTTGATTTGGAAGTGGCTGGGAGGGAGGGGGGGGGGGGGTCGGAGCACTCATCTGCGTGGGAAGAAATGGACCATTCATGTGTGGTCCGCTGCTTCTCCAGAGGCTTGCAGGAGATAACAGGATTTGCAGGGACAAAAATGGCCGACACACATATTGCACACACATAAAATAGGAGTATTTTTAGGATTTCCTGTCTTGTGGTGAGGATTGTGGGTTTAAAATTGCCTCCCACCCCCCACTATTAAATCCTGATCGACACCGCCGCAAGTCCTGATAAAGAATGCAGTGTCTGTTGCTAGGAGAGAGGAACCACATGAAACACTCTCTCCCTGACTGAGCATTGCACATCGGACAGAGATCTGACATTTAGATGGGTGGGGTGGGGGGACTGCAAATGCTGGAAATCTAGCAATGGAGGGAGGGAGGAAAGAGGTTAACGTCCTATGTGTCCACCTTACCTTAGCGGGGAGTGATTCCAGCGTATGATCATCAAACAGGTTTTCCTATTCCTCTGCTCCAGCTGAAGGGACGATTCGCACTTAAGGTACAGTTCTAGAGAGCTTAAAGTGGATGATAAATGGAGAGTCAAGTGTCGTTAGTGGCTTTTTAACTGGGGTGTTATAGAGGAGCACCTGATCCTCTTGTGCTGTCACTCGGTATCTGCACAGGTGCCCACATGCCTTCCAGCACTGAACATCAGAGGCCAGCAAGAGGCAGTGTTTAAAAAAAAAATTAATTTACGGGATGTGGGCGTCGCTGGTTAGGCCGGCATTTATTGCCCACCCCTAGTTGCCCTTCAGAAGGTGGTGGTGAGCTGCCTTCCTGAACCGCTGCAATCCCTGAGGTGTAGGTAAACTCTCTGTGCTCTTTGGGAGGTCTAGGATTTTGCCCCATCGACCGTGAAGGAACGGCTGATATATTTCCGAGTCAGGGCGGTGAGTGACTTGGAGGGGAACCTCCAGGTGGTGGGGTTCCCAGGTATCTGCTGCCCTTGTCCTTCTAGATGGCCGTGGTCGTGGGTTTGGAAGGTGCTGCCTCAGGAACCTTGGCGAGTTACGGCAGTGCATCTTGTAGACGGTGCACACGGCTGCCACTGTGCGTCGGTGGTGGAGGGTTTGCATGTTTGTGGAAGGGGGAGCAATCAAGCGGGGCTGCTTTGTCCTGGAGTGTGTCGAGCTTCTTGAGTGTTGTTGGAGATGCACTCATCCTGACTTGTGCCTTGTGGATGGTGAACAGGCTTTGGGGGGTCAGGAGGTGAGTTACTTGCCATAGGATTCCCAGCCTCTGACCTACCCTGGTAGCCACAGTATTAATATGGCTAGGCCAGTTCAGTTTCTGACCAATGGTAACCCCCAGGATGTTGACTGTGGGGGATTCAGCGATGGTAATGCCATTGGATGTCAAGGAGCGGTGGTTAGATCCTCTCTTGTAGGAGATGGTTATTGCCTGGCACTTGGTTCGCACGAATGTAACTTACCACTTGTCGGCCCGAGCCTGGATATTGTCCAGGCCTTGCTGCAGTTGGATATGGACTGCTTCATTATCTGAGGAGTCGTGAATAGTGCTGAACATTTCCCGCTCTAAACCACAGTTTGGGTCGCAGAGGTTCACCGTCGCATACTAGGGTTAGCTCAACACAGGTTTCAAACCTGGTGCACAGGCCTCAGGAACATCGATTACGTCACTTCACAAACTCCAGCTGAAACATGCTCCGAGCAGTGGATCCCTATAGGATGTAATCCAAAAGATTCTTCCCCGCTGTTATCAGACTCTTGGATGACCCTCTTAGGGTCTAAACTGATCTTATGGACTGAACTGATATACTTTTCACTGTAACTTGGTGCACGTGACAATAAATCCAAATCTACAGATTTACTGGCACCTTGACATGAATGTGAGCTCACTGCAGCCTTCCTGTGACATTACCATGTGAGTGACTGTCCTCTGAAGTGCATGTAAAAGCCCTCCCATGGCTTGAAAGCAGGGCGAGTGATCCCTGACAATCAACATCAATACCACAAATTATCTGGTGATTATCACGGGTGGCACAGTGGTTAGCACTGCGGCCTCACGGCTCCAGGGTCCCAGGTTTGCTTCCCGGCTCGGGTCACTGCCTGTGTGGAGTTTGCACTATCTCCCCTTGTCTGCGTGGGTTTCCTCCGGGTGCTCCGGTTTCCTCCCACAGTCCAAAGATGTGCAGGTTCGGTGGATTGGCCGTGCTAAATTGCCCCTTTGTGTCCAAAAAGGCTTAGACGGGGTTACGGGGAATGGGGTGGAGGCGTGGTCTTAAGTAGGGTGCTCTTTCCAAGGGCCGTTGCAGACTCGATGGGTCGAATGGCCTCCTTCTGCACTGTCAATTCTATGACTCTATGATCACGTTGCTGTTTGTGAGATCCTGCTGTGCGCAAATAAGCCATTGCATTTCCTACATTACAACAGAGACAAATATGTAATTGGCTGTAAAAAGCTTTGGAACAACTGGAGGCTAATACATTAAACATAGAAACAGAAGAATAGAAGCAGAAGGAGGCCATTCGGCCCTTCGAGCCTGCTCCGTCATTCATTTTGATCATGGCTGACCCTGCCTTCCCCTCATATCCCTTGATCCCTTTAGCCCCAAGAGCTATATCTAATTCTTTCTTGAAATTACACAACGTTTTGCTAAGGGGCTGGTTTAGCACAGGGCTAAATCGCTGGCTTTGAAAGCAGACCAAGGCAGGCCAGCAGCACGGTTCAATTCCTGTACCAGCCTCCCCGAACAGGCGCCGGAATGTGGTGACTAGGGGCTTTTCACAGTGACTTCGTTTGAAGCCTACTTGTGACAATAAGCGATTATCATTTCATTTCATTTCAACTGCTTTCTGTGGCAGTGAATTCCACAGATTCACCACTCTCTGGGTGAAGAACTGTCTCCTCACCTCAGTCCTTACACCTTATCCTCAAATTATGACCCCTAGTTCTGGACTCCCCCCACCATCGGGAACATTCTTTCTGAACCTATCCTGTCTGTTAGAATTTTGTAACTTTCTATGAGATCCCCTCTCACTCTTCGAATGTCTACTAAATATAATCCTAACCGACTTAGTCTCTCCTCATATGACAGTCCCGCCATCCCAGGAATCAGTCTGGTAATCCTTTGCTGCACTCCCTCGAGAACAAGAACATCCTTCCTCAGATAAGGAGACCAAAACTGCACACAATACTCCATGTGTGGCCTCACCAATGCCCTATACAATTGCAGCAAAACATCTCTATTCCTGTACTGCAATCCTCGCGCTATGAAGGCCAACATACCATTTGCCTTCTTTACTGCCTGCTGTACCTGCACGCTGAATTTCAGCGACTCATGCACGAGGACACCAAGGTCTTGCTGAGTATCCATCTCTCTCAATTTACATTCAATCAAATAATAATCTGCCTTCCGATTTTCGCTACCGAATTCTTGATATCGAATGCTTGATACAAAACGGGTAACGGATCAAACGATACTTCCCCACTGAAATTGATTCATAATTAATGCACTATCAATTACGACGAGACGAGAGTCGAGAGTAATCGAGGCTTTATTAAGCAAAGATGTGTTGCCTCCTGCAGCTGCTGCCGAAATGGCTGCAGCTCGGTGAGCACGCACATTTATACTCTGCCGACTGGGCGGAGCCAGCAGGCAGGGAGCTACCCCCGTACCTGTAGTACAGGAGCCTTACCGTATTACTTCTCAGATATATAATATATATAAACAGTGGTGACTACCACAGTAATTCAGGCTGTCATTTTGGAATTGCAGATCAGCTTGGAGAAATAGTTTCACGTTACTTCACCTTCACGCTGATCGCTGAGTAACTGGGACCTGACTGTACTTAAACCTCTTCACATTAGTGACAATTGAAAACTGTTCCATCTGCAGCAGCAACAACAACAAAAAATCACGCCAGAAATTTAGCGGGTCGCTGGGCCAACCAGAGGTACTGGGAAACAATCATTTTCATGCTCTGTGTGAGGGACAATCCGAGAGATCGGAATTCTGTGTCCAATTCGAAGGACTCCAGGGGATGAGGTATCAGAGTTACGTGGAGGTATTATAGAAGCCGGGTTTGTTCTCCTAAAGTGATGAGAAGGTTAAGAGGAAATTTGGCTGAGGTGTTTAAGAATTATAACTAGTACAGAGAGAGTCAATAGAGATAAAATGGCTGAAGGGTCGATGACCAGACTGAAGTGTTGGGTACTCTGATACACAGACGAACCAACACAGTTGCGAATGGTTCAACACAGTTTTATTTCATTGAACTATAAAAATAGTAAACTCTGGTACTCAGCACATGGTGAATGTCTGAGTGGCTGGCAATGAGGTCTGTGCCCTGAGCCGTCTCCTGCTCGAGTGCCCAGGAAGTGTCGTGTTCCCTGTTTTGTACTGTGTATGCTCTTGTCTGTGATTGGCTGTCGTGTTGTGTGTGTTGATTGGTCCGTTGATCTGTCCATCATTATGTATGTATGTATGTGCTATGATGTTCACCTGAATATCATGACACAGACGGCACAGATTTAAAGGTCAAATAAGGAAAGCCTTTCTTTAACTGGTCAACTGAAATAAAGCAGTTCACAGGCTTGTAGACACAGATTCAATAATCGTCTTCAAAAAGAAATTAGATGATTACTTGAAGGAGAGAATGTTGCAGGAATGTGGAGAAGGAAGATGGAGGTGGGAGCAGTGTCGATGGGCCGAATGGCACCCATCTGTGTTGCATGATTCAATCGCACCATTTGAGCCTTCTTGGGATTCCAGGTTTTGACACAGTCCCACATACAAGGCTAATGTGTAAAATTAGAGCGCATGGGATTAGCGGTGGTGTATTCAGGTGGCTAGAAAACTGGTTGGCCGACAGGACATAAAGAGTCTAAATTAACGGGTCTTTTTTCAAATTGGCAGGCAGTGGCTAGTGGGGATTGGTGCTGGGACCCCTGCCATTCACAATATATATTAATGATTCAGATGAGGGAACAAAATGTAGTATCTCCAAACTTGCAGGTGACAACAGGTTGGGTGAGAGGGTGAGCTGTGAGGAGGATGCAGAGATCCTTCGGCGTGATTTGGACAAGTTGAGTGAGTGGGCGAATGAATGGCAGATGCAGTATAATTTGGATAAATGCCACGTTATCCACTTTGGTAGAAAAATGAGAAGGCAGACCATTATCTGAATGGCCATAAATTTGGAGAGGGAAATGTGCAACGAGACCTGGGTATCCTCGTACACCAGGCACTGAAGGTAAGCATGTAGGTACAGCAGGCGGTGAAGATGGCAAATGGTATGGGGGCCTTCATAGTGAGAGGATTTGTGTACAGGAGCAGGGATGTTCCTGGCTCACTGGGAGAATTCCCAGTGAGTTCTCCCAGTGAGCCAGAGAAGACACAGCCAGAGTGAGGCACAGCGAAGAGTGAGTTTGGGAATTTGAAGCTAAGTGGGAATTCGAAGCTCGGTGGGGAGGAGGTGCTTTTTATATTTTAAGTGACTGGTAAGTTTTTTTTCTTTTCATTTGTCTATTTATTTATTCATTTATTATTTCTTTCGTTTTTTGGAATTGTAGTTGTACAAGTTAACCTAAGGGTTAAGACATGGCAGGAGATCCCAGACCCGTGTCATGCTCCTCGTGTGCGATGTGGGAGCTCAGGGACACGTCCACTGTCCCTGGCTCCTTCACGTGCAAGAAGTGTGTCCAGTTGCAGCTCCTGTTAGACCGCTTGATGGTTCTGGAGCTGCGGATGGACTCACTTTGGAGCATCCGCGATGCTGACGACCTTGTGGATAGCACGTCTAGCGAGTTGGTCACGCCGCAGGTGAAAGGTACTGAGGGAGATAGAAAATGGGTGACCAAAAGACAGAGCAAGAGTAGGAAGGCAGTGCAGGTGTCCCCTGCGGTCATCTCCCTGCAAAACAGATATACCGCTTTGGATACTGTTGAGGGAGATGGCTCACCAGGGGAAGGCAGCAGCAGCCAGGTTCATGGCACCGTGGCTGGCTCTGCTGCGCAGCTGGGCAGGAAGAAGAATGGCAGGGCTATAGTGATAGGGGACTCAGTTGTAAGGGGAATAGACAGGCAGTTCTGTGGATGCAATCGAGACTCCAGGATAGTATGTTGCCTCCCTGGTGCAAGGGTCAAGGATGTCTCGGAGCAGCTGCAGGACATTCTGGGAGGGGAGGGTGAACAGCCAGCTGTCATGGTGCACATAGGCACCAATGATATAGGTAAAAAACGGGATGAGGACCTACAAGCTGAATTCAGAGAGTTAGGAGTTAAACTAAAATGTAGGACCTCTAAGGAAGTAATCTCAGGAGTGCTACCAGTGCCACGAGCTAGTCAGAGTAGGAATGCGTGGCTCAAGAGATGGTGCAAGAGATAGGGATTCAAATTCCTGGGGCATTGGAACCGGTTCTGGGGGAGGTGGGACCAGTACAAACCGATCGGTCTGCACCTGGGCAGGACTGGAACCGATGTCCTGGGGGGGGTGGGGGGGTTTGCTAGAGCTGTTGGGGAGGGTTTAAACTAATGTGGCAGGGGGATGGGATCCGATGTAGGAAGTCGGCGGGATGTAAAACGGGGCCAGACACAAAAAACAGTAAGGGGGAAAGTGTAAGGCAGAGAACCCACAGTCAAAAATCAAAAAGGGCCACAGTACAAGGCACAGTTACTGAGGAGAGTGTGAAAAGGGAGGTGGCCAATGCAGGATTGAGGGTATTGTACCTAAATGCGCGCAGTATATGGAACAAGGTAAATGAGCTGGTTGCGCACATTGAAATTGGCCGGTACGATGTTGTGGGCATCACAGAGACATGGTTGCAAGGGGATCAGGGCTGGGAACTAAATATCCAAGGATATATGTCCTATCGAAAGGACAGGCAGATGGGCAAAGGGGGCGGGGTTACATTGTTAGTAAGCAATGAAGTTAAATCGATAGCAAGGAACGATATAGGATCAGAAAGCATAGAATATCTGTGGGTAGAGTTGAGGAATCGCAAAGGTAAAAAGACTTTGATGGGAGTTATGTACAGAACCGCTAGCAGTAGTCAGGATGTGGGCCAGAAAATAAATCAGGAGCTAGAAAAGGCATGTAAAAAAGGCAATATTACAATAATCATGGGGGACTTCAATATGCAGGTGGACTGGGAAAATCAGGTTGGTAGTGGATCCCAAGAAATGGAATTTGTGGAATGTCTAAGAGATGGTTTTTTGGAACAGCTTGTGACAGAGCCTACTAGGGATCAGGCAATTCTGGATTTGGTGATCTGTAATGAGGCAGACTTGATTAGGGAACTTAAGGGGAAGGAACCCTTAGGGAGCAGTGACCACAATATGATAGAATTTACCCTGCAGTTTGAGAGGGAGAAGCTACAATTAGATGTAACGGTATTACAATTAAATAAGGGTAACTACAAAGACACGAGGGAAGAGCTGGCCAGAGTTATTTGGAGAAGGAGCCTAGCAGGGAAGACAGTGGAACAGCAATGACAGGAGTTTTTGGGGGTTATTAGGGAGGCACAACAGAAATTCATCCCAAGAAGGAGGAAACATGCTAAGGGGAGGACAAGGCATCCATGGCTGACGAGGGAAGACAAGGACAGCATAAAGGCTAAAGAAAAAGCATACAAAGTGGCGAGGTTCAGTGGGAAACCAGAGGATTGGGGAGCCTTTAAAAGCGAGCAGAGGACAACTAAAAAAGCAATAAGGGGGGAGAAGATGAAGTACGAGTGCAAGCTAGCTAGTAATATAAAGGAAGATAGGAAGAGATTTTTTCAATATATAAAAGGGAAGAGAGAGGCAAAAATAGACATTGGATCATTAGAAAATTTGGCTGGAGAAGTAATAATAGGAAACAAAGAAATGGCATACGAACTGAAAAGTTACTTGCATCAGTCTTCACGGTGGAAGACACCAGTGGGATGTCAGAGCTCCAGGAGAACCAGGGGGCAGAGGTGAGTGCAGTGACCATTACTAAGGAGAAGGTTCTGGGGAAACTGAAAGCTCTGAAGGTGGATAAGTCACCTGGACCGGATGGACTACACCCCAGGGTCCTAAAAGAGATAGCTGAGGAGATTGTGGAGGCATTAGTGATCTTTCAGGAATCACTGGAGGCAAGATGGGTCCCAGAGGACTGGAGGGTGGCTAATGTAACACCATTGTTTAAGAAGGGAGGGAGGCTGAAGACGGGAAATTATCGGCCGATTAGCCTGACTTTGGCCATTGGTAAGATTTTAGAGTCTGTTATTAAAGATGAGATTGCGAAGCACTTGGAAGTGCATGGTAAAATAGGACTGAGTCAGCACGGCTTTGTCAAAGGGAGGTTGTGTGTGACAAATCTGTTAGAGTTCTTTGAGGAGGTAACAAGCAAGTTAGACAAAGGAGAACCAGTGGACCTGATTTATTTAGATTTCCAGAAGGCATTTGACAAGGTGCCGCCTAGGAGACTGTTAAATAAGTTAAGAGCTCATGGTGTTCAGGGTAGGATCCTGGCATGGATAGAGGATTGGCTGACTGGCAGAAGGCAGAGAGTGGGGATAAATGGCTCTTTTTCAGGACGGCAGCCGGTGATTAGTGGTGTGCCTCGGGGGTCAGTGCTGGGACCACAACCTTTCACAATATACATTAATGATCTGGAAGAAGGTACTGAAGGCACTGTAGCAGATGATACAAAGATCTGTAGAGGGACAGGTAGTATTGAGGAAGCAAGGGGGCTGCAGAAGGACTTGGACAGACTAGGAGAGTGGGCAAAGAAGTGGCAAATGGAATACAATGTGGAAAAGTGTGAGGTTATGCACTTTGGAAGGAGGAATTTAGGCATAGACTATTGTCTAAATGGGGAATTGCTTCAGAAAGCAGAAGCACAAAGGGACTTGTGTGTCCTTGTTTATGATTCTCTTAAGGTTAACATGCAGGTTCAGTTGGTAATTAAGAAGGCAAATGCAATGTTAGCATTCATGTCAAGAGGGCTAGAATACAAAACCAGGGATGTACTTCTGAGGCTGTATAAGGCTCTGGTCAGACCCCATTTGGAGTATTGTGAGCAGTTTTGGGCTCTTCTAAGGAAGGATGTGCTGGCCTTGGAAAGGGTCCAGAGGAGGTTCACAAGAATGATTCCTGGAATTAAGAACTTGTCGTATGAGGAACGTTTGACGACTCTTCGTCTGTACTCGTTGGAGTTTAGAAGGATGAGAGGGGATCTTATTGAAACGTACAAGATACTGCGAGGTCTGGATAGAGTGGACTTGGAGAGGATGTTTCCATTTGTAGGAAAAACTAGAACCAGAGGACACCATGTCAGATTAAAGGGGCGAACCTTTAAAACAGAGATGAGGAGGAATTTCTTCAGCCAGAGGGTGGCGAATCTGTGGAACTCTTTGCCGCAGTAGGCTGTGGAGGCCAAATCACTGAGTGTCTTTAAGACAGAGACAGATCGGTTCTTGATTAATAAGGGGATCGGGGTTATGGGGAGAAGGCAGGAGAATGGGGATGTGAAAATATCAGCCATGATTGAATGGCGGAGCAGACTCGATGGACCGAGTGGCCTAATTCTGCTCCTATGTCTTATGGTCTTATGCCTTGCTGAAATTATACAGGGCCTTGGTGAGGCCACACCTGGATTAGTGATTAATGTGTGGGTTTTGGTCTCCTTATCTGAGGAAGGATGTTCTTGCTGTAGAGGGAGTGCAGCGAAGATTTACCAGACTGATACCTGGGATGGCGGGACTGACGTACGAGGAGAGATTGAATCAGTTAGGATTGTATTCGCTGGAGTTCAGAAGAATGAGGGGAGATCTCATAGAACCCTATAAAATACTAACAGGACTAGACAGGGTAGATGCAGGAAGGATGATCCTGATGGTGGGTGTGTCCAGAACCAGGGGTCACAGTCTGAGGATACGGGGTAGACCATTTAGGACAGAGAGGAGGAGAAATTTCTGCACCCAGAGAGTGGTCGGCCTGGGGAATTCGTTACCACAGGAAGTGGTTGAGGCCTAAACATTGTATGTTTTCAAGAAGCAGTTAGATACAGCACTTGGAGCGAAGGGGATCAAAGGATATGGGGGGAAAGCGAGATTAGGCTATTGAGTTGGATGATCAGCAATGATCATAATGAATGACTGAGCAGGCTTGAAGGGCCGAATGGCCTCCTCCTGCCCCTGTTTTCTATGTTTCTATGTTCCATACCCAAGCGGTTCACAGCCTTAGCAGAAGGTGGCGATGTTGCGTCCTCTTCAGGGCTGATGCAGGACTCGAGGCAATGATGACACCTCCAGACGTCAGAGAGAGCTGCCGTTCTCAACAGCCTATTTGTTGAAGTATGATCGTTTGCTGAAATCTAGCTGGGCCAGCCATTTAAATACAAAGGCCACACGAGCAGGCCAGAAGCTGGGAATCATGTGGTGGGTAACTCACCTCTGAAACACCCAAAGCCTGTCCACCATCTATCTTCAAGGCACAAGTCAGGAGTGTGATGGAATAATCCCCACTTGCCTGGATGAGCGCAGCTCCAACGACACTCTAGAAGCTCAACACCATCCAGGACAAAGCAGCCCCTCTTGATTGACATCCACTGTTAATTTAATATTAATTTGATGTTTAATTTTATGTAAGTGATGGGCATTAATTGGAGATTCCTACATATACGAGCAGATTGAAACTGTTATTGTTGGGCTGGGAGGTGCATGTTTGTAATGTGTTTTGTGTCTTTGTAAATAAATGTTTGCAGAATTACATAAAGATTGGCTCCAGTTCTATGCTTCACGACCTGGTTTACTGGATTATAACATCCACCATCTGAAGCATTCACTCCCTCCACCACCAACGCACAGTGGCAGCCGTGTGTACCACCTGCAAGGTAGATGCACAAGTTGCGCTGCAGCAACTCTCCATGGCTTCTTGGACGCATCTTCCAAATTCATGACGTCTACCATCCAGAAGGCCGAGGGCAGCAGACACATGGGAATGCCACCACCTGGAGGTTCCTCGCTAGCCGCTCACCATCCTGACTTGGAAACATATCGGCCGTTCCTCCACTGTCAGTGGATCAAAATCTTGGACCTCCCTCCCTAACCGCACTGTGGGCGTACCTACACCACATGGACTGCAGTGGTTCAAGAAGGCGGCTCACCCAGCACCTCCTCAAGGGCACGAGGGATGGGCAATGGCCTAGTCAATGATGCTTATATCCCACAAATAGATTTTTAAAATATCTATGTTCATTTTGCATCTGTCTTTACAATAAGGTAGATGTTACCCCAGCCATGGTGACAGAGGATAAACTGTCACGAAAAGGGTTCAAAATTGATAAGGAGTAAGTGTTTGGTTAGACTGTCAGGACTTAAAGTTGACAAGGCACCAGGACAGGATGAGATGCATCCAAGGATATTGAAGTAAGTGAGAGTGGAAATGGCAGGGGAGCTGGCCCATAATCATCCAGTCTTCTCTAGACTCCCGGGAGGTGCCGGGGGAGTGGAGAATTCCTGACATCACACCCTTGGTCAAAAAAAGGTTGGAAGGAAAAACCCAGCAATTACACACTAGTCAGTTTAACTCCAATGGTGGGGGAGCTTCGAGAAATAATTATTCAGGGTAGAATTAGCAGTCACATTGAAAAACATGAGTTGATTAGGAAGAGCCGGCATGGATTTCTAAAAGGGCAATTGTGTTTAACTAACTTGCTGGAGTTCTTTTGAAGAGTTAACAGACAGGGGCGATTAGGGTAATGTTGTTGATGTGGTGTACTTGGCGCATTCAATACAGTGTGACACAACAGACTAAGTTTTTGTAAAAAAACAAAATTTAGATTACCAATTCATTTTTTTTCCAATTAAGGGGCAATTTAGCGCGGCCAATCCACCTACCCTGCACATCTTCGGGTTGTGGGGGCGAAACCCACGCAAACACGGGGAGAATGTGCAAACTCCACACGGACAGTGACCCAGAGCCGGGATTGAACCTGGGACCTCGGCGCCGTGAGGCAGCAGTGCTAACCACTGCGCTACCGTGCTGCCCGAGACACAACAGACTAGTGAGATTATTTATACCTCATGGAATAAAATGGACAGTAGCAACAAGAATACAAAATTGGCTGAGGGAACAGAGCAATGGTCAAGTAATAGTTTCCAGGCTGGAGGCAGGTTTGTAGTGGAGTTCCGCAGGGTCAGTATTGGGACCCTGGCTGCACCTTATGAATATTAATGACCTAGATCTTGGTGAACAGGGGACAATTTCAAAGAGTGCAGATTATATGAAATTTGGGAGCATGGTAAACTGAAAAGGACAGTGCAGAACTTCAAAACAGCATAGACATGGTTAGTGGAGTGGGCAGAGGCAGCAAATGAAGTTCAATGTGGAGAAGAGGTGATACAATTTTATAGGAACAACATGAAGGGATAATGTAAAATAAGGGGTACAATTCTGAAAGGGATGCAGGAACAAAGGGACCTGGCTGCATATGTGCATAGATCATTGAAGGTGGCAGGTCTGGTGGAGAGAGCAGTTAATAAAACACACTGTATTCTTGACTTTATCAATAGGGGCAGAGAGAACAAGAGCAAGGAGGTTATGCTGAACTTGTACAAGACGCCAGTTAGACCTCAGCTGGAATATCGTGGACACTTCTGGACGCCACACTATAGGATAGATGAGCACGCGTTGGAGAGAGCGCAGAAGAGGTTCACAAGAATGGTTCCGGGGATGAGAAACTTGCGTTATGAGGCTAGATTGGAGAGGTGGGGACTGTTCTCCTCGGAGAGGAGACGGCCGGGAGGAGATTTGATAGAGATGTTCAAAATCAGGAGGGGGCTGGACAGAGTAGACGGGGAGAAACCGCTCCCGCTCATAAAAGGATCGAGAGCGAGAGGGCACAGATTGAAAGCAAAAGAAGCAAATGCGATGCGAGAAAAACCCTTTCACGCAGCGAGTGGCTCGGGTCTGGAATGCACTGTTCAATCGCAAATTCGAGAGGGCGTAAGATGATTGTTTGAATAGAAACGATGTGCAGGCGTACGGGGAAAAGGCAGGGGAATGGCACTGATCATAATGCTCGTTTGGAGGGCTGGTGACACGATGGGCTGAATGGTTTCCTTCTGCACCATAACAATTCTGTGAGTTTGTTTTAAGACCAGCAGCCAATGGTTGAATCACAGGAACATAGGACCAGTCCATTCAGCCCTTCCAGCCTGTTCCACAATTGAATTGAGAGTGATCATTTGGCCAAGCTTCTTCCACCTGGCCATGATGCCTGGAGCGTTGCGATATGAGACACGATTCTGGGTATGTATATCACACATCACACAAAAGAACAAAATGGGGCCACACCATTTGAAATATGATCGAGTTGAGGATTTGTAGGAGGTGACGATGGTAGGTGTTGTTTCATATTTGAATCAATCTCACACCTTTTGGCCATGGTATCAGCCTGAACCTTCAGAGAATTCCCAACTATTACCCTAAGATCCTTCTCTCTTGGCCAATTTCAGTTCCACTACAGGTGTTATCCATGCTGTTGCTCCTGTTCACGTGTTATGCTGCACTTTATCTGCCTTAAGTGTCATTGATTCACACAGCGAGTTGTTGGAGTCTGGAATGCGCAGCCTGGAAGTGTGGTGGAGGCAGGTTCAATTGAGGAATAGGTTTAGCTCATTCCCCAAACACACCTAAACCAACCTGCAGAAGTGTGTTCTCTTTCACAGTCCTACCACCTCCAACTATTATCTGTCAACAGGCCTCAATGCTAACCCTTGAGTAATACTCCTAGTAGCAGGCCTCAATTCTAATCCCTGAGTGATACTCTTCGTAACAGGCCTCAATTCTAATCCCTGAGGGATACCCCTAGAAACAGGCCTCAATTCTAATCCCTGAGTGATACTCTTAGTAACAGGCCTCAATCCTAATCCCTGAGGGATACTCTTAGTAACAGGCCTCAATTCTAATCCCTGAGGGATACTCTTAGTAACAGGCCTCAACCCTTATCACTGAGGGATACTCTTAGTAACAGGCCTCAATTCTAATCCATGAGTGATACTCTTAGTAACAGGCCTCAATTCAAACCCCTGAGGAATACACCTAGTAACAGGCCTCAATTCTAATCCCTAAGGGATATTCCTAGTAACAGGCCTTAATCCCCGAGGGATACTCCTAGTAACAGGCCTCAGTTCTATTCCCTGAGGGGTACCCCTAGTAACAGGCCTCAATCCTAATCCCTGAGAGGTACTCCTAGTTACAGGCCTCAATCCTAGTAACAGGCCTCACATGTAATCTCTGAGGGATACTCCTAAAAACAGGCCCCTAATGTAATTCCTCAATGCTAACCCTTGAGTAATACTCCTAGGAAGAGGCCTCAATCCTAATCCCCCGGGGATACTCTTAGTAACAGGCCTCAATTCAAACCCCTGAGGAATACTCCTAGCAACAGGCCTCAATTCTAATCCCTGAGGGATATTCCTCGTAACAGGCCTTAATCCCTGAGGGATACTCCTAGTAACAGGCCTCAGTTCTATTCCCTGAGCGGTACCCCTAGTAACAGGCCTCAATCCTAATCCGTGAGGTGTACTCCTAGTAACAGGTCTCAGTTCTAATCCCTGAGAGGTATTCCTAGTTACAGGCCTCAATCCTAGTAACAGGCCTCATATGTAATCTCTGAGGGATACTCCTAAAAACAGGCCCCTAATGTAATTCCTGAGGCATACTGCTAGTAACCAGCTTCTAATTTAATCCCTCAGGAATACTCCTAATAACAGGCCTCGAATGGGATCCACAGCCATTACTGACAATCTTCTGCCAAGCAACGAAACCAATTCAAAACCTGTTGCAGCAACTGCCCATGACTGCAGAGATTTCAGACTTTCTAAGGAACCTGCTGTGAGGAGGGCCTTTCTGAAAACCCAAGTAGTTAATATCGTCACCCTCATTTACTAACCTGCGACTTCTTCAAAGCAAGCTAACAAATTAATAGGATGCGTGTTTTTGTTCAGAAGCAGTGTTGACTGGCTCTGGTGACACTCCTGCTGCCAGCTTCACAATCGCCGTTGTTTCACCTCGGGTTACGCTATCACTAAGACCACCTATTTCCATGTCACTAATAATCCATGTCCACAAATGGCTGAACTTTGCCCCTCCCCCGCACTTTGTCTGCTTCTCAAACCCTCAGACCCGTATCTTTGTTACTGACTTTTCCAACGTAGTCCTGGTCACACACAACTGCACCCCCCCCCCCCCCCCCCCATTCTACCCTCCTTAACATGTGGTCATCCAAAAGCTCTGACACCCGGGTCTTAACGCGTACCGAGAGCGGAACTGCCTCCTCCTGTGTTGGGCGATGGCGCGAGTGGACGCTGGACCCTTTGCGGGAGAGATCCCGCAAAAACGCTTTGTGCGGCTGCCTGTGTTTCCCTCAACGGCGCAGAAACAAGAAAATTCCGTACGGGCCCATGGCTGGGTCAACGGGGATGATCGCCCTTGAACACTGCCTCTGCCCCCCTCAACAGACACACAACTGCCAAAAAATGTGGCTGTGCATCTCGAGAAAAAAAGCATTCCTTGGGGAAGTCTGCGGACGTAGACTGGACGGCTAAAGAATCCGTTAGGAGATTAACGTTTTCCTCTTTTTATTAGTTTCACATGGTTGGAGTAATTGTGAGAATGACAAGTGAAGGGAACAGAAGAGAATTGATGGTTGAAACAAACGGTCCATCACATTTATTGGTATCGATTAAGACCTTAAGTTACATTTTTTTTGCACACAGGGAAAAAGCAATTGCTGTTTGCTTGGAGAAACTCGAAGCGTAAAATTCCAACTTTCATCCTTAACCTTAAAGCCCCCTGGACTCCCGCAGGACTAAGAGTGAAACGACAGCCCTGGACCCGGGTTCGATTCCGGCCTCGGGTCACTGTCTGTGCGGAGTCTGCACGTTCTCCCCCGTGTCTGCGTGGGTTTCCTCCTGGTGCTCCGGTTTCCTCCCACAATCCAAAGATGTGCAGGTCAGAGGGATTGGCCGTGATTGGCGTCCCTGAGGTGAGGTGGGGTTGCGGGGATAGGTCGGGGGAGTGGGCCGAGGTTAGGGTGCTCTATCCACGGGTCGGTGCAGACTCGATGGGCCAAATGGCCTCCTCCTGCACTGTAGGAAACCTATAATCTGTCTATGATTGACACAGGCGCGTCACCGCTACACACCCAAAACCCTCGACTCGATAAATATGTAAATCGCCAGTCAGGATGGAGTGTTGCAATCAGCTGTATTCCGTTGTAGCAGCTTTCAGTAACACTGCTATTCTGATTGACCCTCCTGCTCACCACACCAGCTCCCCCCCCCCCCCCACGCCCCCCCCCCTCCCCGCCCCGCCTGCTAACCCCCACATCCCCCCTGATAAACAAAATACCAGCTTTTAAGTATTCCTATATACTTGTACTTGAGGGCGATACCACGGAACTATGAACCGTCCTGGCAGCTACGAACCTCCACCACAATAGTACTTTGGGGTTATTTGCGAAATGTCTCCTTCAGTGATTCTGCTGCTGAGCGAATGTTAGTGAATTTATGGGACCGGGGAGGGAGATAAATTACACGATTCAGGTCATGATTCATAATCTGTTGGGAAAGTCAGTTTAATTCGGAGATGACCAGATGGCTTCGCAGACATGGATGTTATTTTTCCGCAGAAGGAGTTTGACTCAATTTATGAATTGCACATGTGGGTGAGCTCTCCCTTGTCACTTGCGTTTAATAAAAAGATTATCTGTCTTTTTTTTTATTGCTTTCACGGGGACCTAATAGAGAACACGTCAAACTTGACAGTAATGAGGGGGAGATAGAGGGACGTCAGAACTAGATCGCCCAGGTTCCTTCGGCAGCTGCCTGAGGCTATGACCTTTGCCCTCCAGGAGGGCAAAGGCAGCAGAAGCATGGGAACACCGATTCACGTGACACTGCCCCGACGCCTGTCCGCTGATTCTCCGGTGACTGGAGAAACGGTGCCATAGGCACCGGTGCGTTTGGCGTGGCACCAGTTGGGGGCCACTCTACGCGGCCCCCCCCCCCCCCCGGGCGATTCTCCGCGCGCGATGGGCCGAGTGCCCGCCGAGTTAGGCCGGCGCCGTTCACGTGTGGTCCTACCCGGCGGGATCTTATTCCAACCAAATCCAATCCAACTAAACGCACTCATGTCCCACTATGTGTCACACATATGAAATTTTGGGTCTTAGCAAATGCGCTTTTCGCAAGGTTCATCACAAAATTGGCTTTGTCTAAATGGCCAAACAGTTCCTTTAGGTGGTGTAAGAGTACTCGCAACTCTGACTTGACACCACTAAGTCATGAATGTCTACGGTGCAGTGGTTCAATCCTCGATCACTCTGTTCTTGAGCATCTGAAGAGTGGCGAGGGCGTTCTTCATCCCGAAGAGGGAGAATATGCAAACTCCACACGGACAGTGACCCAGGGCCGGGATCGAACCCGGGTCCCCGGCACCATGGAGCAGCAGTGCTAACCATGCACCACCGTGTCGCCCCTCGATGCATGTCTGCCATCGTGCCTTTTAGAACCACGCCCACCACCTTCCCCATCACTAGATCACTTCTTGTGTATCTCTGTACTTGAGATGAAATCACAGGTCCATTGTCCATGTGTGAGAAATATTAGATATTGATAAAACTTCCTTCAGATTCTTGTTTGACTGGTGACAGCAGTCCCGATAAAGCAATCTCAATTATCTGCTGATCTGATTTACAATACTAGATATCATAATCACATGTTGCATGACACCCATAAAGGTAGTGGTGGGACATTGTTACACTGAATATGATGCTCAAGGCTTCTTTTTCTAGCTGAGCTTAATTGGCTTCTGTTGTAGTAAGAGATCATGAAGCACATGCTATCGTTCGTTCCTCGCTTGAGGGCACTATGTGTGAGACAACTGCACCAGGCCCATAGGGTGACGCCTCACAAGCAAGTTGTAACCTCAGTTTAGGATTGTAGTGACATCTTTGTGATTTGGTACGAATTAAGTAATGGCATGATGGGAAAACTGGTCAGTGGGAAGACTGGTCAAAAGGTTTGATACAATATAAGAAAGGCTGAAACTACTCATTCCAGCTCACCGGGCCCATGTAAAGAATGCTGCCCTAACCATTTTCAGACTAGTATGGCCGTAGGCTAACTCTGCAAAACGTGAAGTCTGAAAAGATCAGCGAAGGTCGAGCCATTCCAAAACACCGGACCTTGGCAACTCCTGATAAAACTAACTCGTCATAACCCAGGGCCGTAGGAATTTAAAACAAGATAAGTTCAGGAAGAAACAAGTCTATTCTGATCTTTCCATGTTCCCTCCGAGGACTAAATAATGGTATGAGTGATATGACCAAACATGGTCTGGTCTATGCTTCCGTTTGTATTTCCGATCAAACTCCTGAACATACTGTTGTCACATAATCTTGATAATGATAATGTATAAATATTGAGCTAATTCTCCGTGAAAGCGCAGAACTTGTGAAAGACACAGCAGTTTTGTTGACTGCTCTCTGACTTCAAGTTTCAGCCATTACTGCATGCAGTTGTTTTCAAATATAAAGCTTGTTATTCTGTCTTAACAAGTGTGTTGTATCTTTCTACTACAGAAGCGGGAAAATATTGACTTTCATACTTTAATATTTCTTTTACGGTTTTATATTTATTTTCACATTCGTCAATCCAGTGCCATGCCTGTTTGACACATAATAGACAGTATAATGGCTTCAGTCTCATAGCTAAGTTAGGAACAAATTTGCCTTAATAATTGAGTAAATCTAAAAATAACCTCAGTTGCATCATATTTTAAGGATATGGTGCTTCTAGGATCTCACCCATCTTTTTTGGTTCTTTATGTCAACCATCTGTGTCGGTAATGTGACCTCTTTTCATTTTTGACTCGAACATTGTGATTTTGAACCTGCGCCAGGGTAGCTTCCAAGTTCTTTGAGAGTTCTTGTTCAAGTGAACCTGCGATGAGAATGTCATCTCGATAACAATGCACACCAGCTCGCCACTCAAGAATTTGATCCATCGATCTCTGCAAAAAGAACGGGTGCAGAAGTTATCCGAAATGGAAGTCTCCTGTAATGAAAAAGACCTGTGTGTGTCACCATTGTAAGTAATGGTTGTGATTCTGCAGCCACATTCATCTGTAGATACTCCTGTGAACGATCTATTTTACTAAATTTCTGAGCTCCAGAAAGTCCATGAATAAGTCATCAATCAGCGGCAGTGGATAGTCACCTGCATTCAATACTAGGTTAATTGTTTTAAAATCTCCACATATTTTACCATTGTGCTTCAACACAGGAACAATTGGTGTAGCCCAATCACTGGTCGTAACGGGTTCAATGACTCCTGTTTGAACTACTCACTCAAGTCCTTCTTCGACTTTTGGCCTGATGGCGTATAGTACTGTTCTTGCTTTCAGGCATTTTGGTGTACTGTTTGGCTTTATCTTGAGTTTCACTGTACGGGGGAAAGCAGTGGCAGCCAACTTCAAAGCACCATGGGTGGGTCTGCTGCACAAGAGCAGAGGAGGAAGAATGCTGGGCTATAGCGGTAGGAGATTCAATTGAACGGGGAACAGACTGACACGGTCACGTGTGGCACACTGGTTAGCACTGCTGCCTCACAGCACCAGGAATCCGGGTTTAATTCTGGCCTTGGGTGACTGTCTGTGTGGAGTTTGATGTTCGCCCCTTGTCCGTGTGGGTTTCCTCCGGGTCTCTGGTTTCCTTCCACAGTCCAAAGGTGCGCAGGCTGGGTGGATTGACCATGATAAATTGCCCCTTAGGGTCCAAAGATGTGGGCTTACAGGGATGGGGTGGAGGAGTGGGGGAGTGAGCCGAGGTAGGGTGCACTATTGTAGGGTCGGTGCACATTTGGTGGACTGAATAGCTTCCTTCTGCACTGCACGGATTCTATGATTCTATTAAAAGAGACTTCAGGATGGTATGTTGCCTCCCTGGTGCCAGGGTCAGGGATGTCACTGAATAGCTGCAGATAATACTGAAGGGGGAGGTCAAACAGGCAGATATTGTGGTACACATTGGAACCAACGATGGAGGCAGAAAAAGGGATGAGGTCCTGCAAACAGAATTTAGGGATCTCAGAAGTAGATTAAAAAACAGGACCCAGAAGGTAGTAATCCCAATTCCCACTTGGGTCACTGTCTTCAGAGTCTGCATGTCCTCCCTGTGCCTGCGTGGGTTTCCTCCGGGTGCTCCGGTTTCCTCCCACAAGTCGCGAAAGACGTGCTGTTAGGTGAACTGGGCACTCTGAATTCTCCCTCTGTGTACCCGAAAAGGCTCCGGAATGTGGCGACTAGGGGCTTTTCACAGCAGCTTCATTGCAATGTTAATGTAAGCCTCCTTGTGACAATAATAATAAGATTATTAACCTCTCGATTACTTCCAGCGTTACGTGCTAGTGAATATAGAAATAGGAGGTTAGTCCAGATGAATGCATGGCTCGAGAGATGATGCAGAAGGGAGGGCTGTTGATTTCTGGGACATTGGGACCATTTTTAAGAATGGTGGGACCTGTACAAGGCGGATCGGTTGCACCTGAACCAAAATGGGATCAGCGTCCTTGCAGGGTGGTTTGCTAGTGCTTTTGGGGAGGGTTTAAACTAACTTGGCACGGGGTTGGGATCCTGAGAGAAGGTTCAGCAGAGAGATGCACAGGCAGAATGAGAAGAGACAGCAAGTGAGTCAGGAAGGCATAGAGGTTCTTGACCAGTTAAGTCACAAGGGAGTTTGGCACGAATGGATGGTATTTATTTTAATGCAAGGAGTCTGACAAACAAAGCAGATGAGTTGAGGGCACAAATTAAAGCACGGGGTATAATGTCATTAGTGCCACTGAGTCATGGTGGACAGAGGGGAAGGATTGGTGGCTCAATATTCCAGGATATAAGGGGCGGGATTCTCTGATCCCGAGGCTAAGTATTGATGCCGTCGTAAACGCCGTCGCATTTCCCGACGGCGTCAACATGCCCTCAGGAGCAGGAATTCCGAGCCCTTCAGTAGACCAGCAGGGCAGTGGAGCGACCCAGGCCCGATGCTGGCGTCAAATGGGCGCCCCGGGTCTGCGCAAGCGACTGGTGCGATTGCGCGCAAGTGCGGTGGCTCCCTTCTCGGCGCCGGCCCTGACGCAACATGGCGTAGGGCTACAGGGGCCATTATGGAGCAAAAGAGGCCCCAGCCCGAGAGGCCGGCCCGCCGGTCGGTAGGCCCTGATCGCGGGCCAGGCCGCAGCAGAGGACCCCCCCCGGGATTGGACCCCCCCCCCCCCCAGGCCGCCCCTGGATGGATACACGCCGACGTCCCGCCAGGTAAGACCACACGTGGACGGCGGCGGCGGGACTCTGAGTATTTCCTGGGTGGAGAATCTCCGGGGGGGGGGGCCATATAGAATGGCCCCCGACTGGCACCGTGCCTGCGCCAATGGTGCCGATTCTCCACTCTCTGGAGAATCGGCGGATCAGCGTTGGGGCGGTGTCGCGCGATTCTCTGGTCCGGCGTGGGCTGAGAGAATCCCACCCAGGATCTTCAGGCAAGACAGGGAAGGAGGTAAAAGAGGAGGGGATGTCATAATTTTGATCAGGGCATCAATTACAGCAGTAAGGAGGGACGACATCTTGGAAGGCTCTTCAAATGAAGCCTTATGGGTAGAATCTAAAAATCAAAAAGGAGCAATCACATTGCTGGGGGTGTTCTCTCGGTCCCTTAACAGTCCGAGAGAAATAGAAAGGAAGTTATGTAGGCAAATTTCAGAGAATTGTATAAGTAACAGGGTAGTGACCGTGGGGATTTCAACTTCCCCAACATTAATTGGGGTAGCCACAGTGTAAAACGTTTAGAGGAAATGGAATTCTTAAAATGAATCCAGGCAAACTTTTTAAGCGAGTACAAAGAAGGCCCTACAAGAGAGGGGGCGGTCCTGGACTTAATTTTGGGGAACGAAGCCGGGCAAGTGGTTGATGTTTCAGTGGGGGAGCATTTTGCAGGCAGTGCTCATAACTCCGTTAGATTCAAGATTGTTTTGGAAACGGGCAAGGATGGGCCTGAGATCAAAATTCTAAACTGGGGGAATTTTAATGAGATTTTAATGAGATCAGAAATGATTTGGTTTGAGTGGACTGGAAGCAGACACATTTAGGTAAACCTGTGACAGAACAGTGGGATGCATTCAAGAAGGAAATAGGGAGAGTACAGGGCCAACATGTCCCAATCAAGGAAAAAGATGGGACCAACAAATTCAGTGAACCCTGGATATCGAGGGATGTACAGCATTGGATAAGGAGAAAAAGGGAGGCGTATGACAAATATCAAAAGGGGCCATGAAAGGAAACTGGCAGGTAAAATAAAGGATAATCCTAAATTATTTTGGAAGTACATTAAGCATAAAAGTATAACTCGGGAAAGAGTAGGGCCCATTAAGAATCACAGTGGGAATTTGTGTGTGGAGCCAGAGGATTTAGGTAGGGTTATAAATTAATACTTTGTGTCGGTGTTCACTGATGAGAGGGCCAATGCAAGTGTAGAAATCAGGGAGAAGGACTGTGATAAAATGAAAGAGGAAGTTCTGGTGGTCAGGCAGGCTTAAAAGTAGACAAATCCCCAGGGCCAGATGAAATGTATCCCAGGCTGTTGAGAGAGGCAAGGGAGAAAATAGCAGGGTCGCTGGCAATAATTTTCAATTCCTCTCTGGCCACTGGAGAGGTGCCAGAGGACTGGAGGATAACCAATGCGGGAGCATTATTCAAGAAGGGAGGAAGGGATACATCAGGAAACTACAGGCCAATCAGTCTAACCTCAGTGGTGGGGAAACTATTGGAAGCAATTCTCAGAGACAGAATTAATCTGCATTTAGAGAGGCAGGGATTAATCAAGAACTGTCAGCATGGTTTTGTTAAGGGGAGGTCATGTCTGACCAACTTGATTGAACGTTTCGAAGAGGTGACCAGGTGTGTAGATGAGTGAAACGCATTTGACGTTGTCTACTTGTACTTAGCAAGGCTTTAGATAAGGTTCCGCATGAGAAACTGATAGTGAAGGTAAGAGCTCATTGGAACAAAGGAAATTTGGAAAATTGAATCCAGAATTGGCTGAGTAGCAGGAAGCGGAAGGTAATAGCCGAGGGGGTGATTTATTTTACTCAGAAGCCTGTGTCCAGTGGGGTCTCACAGGGATCAGTGTTGGGGCCCTTGCTGTTTGTGGTTTATATTAATGATTTAGATATGAATGTAGGAGGGTTAATCAGTGGCAAATGGAACTCAATCCGGATAAATGTGAGGTGATGCACTTGGGCAGACAAACAAGGCGAGGGAATACATGATGAATAGCAGGATCCTGGGAAGCACCGAGGATCAGGAGGACTTTGGTGTGCATGTACACTGGTCCCTTAAGTTAGCAGGGCAAGTGAATACAGTGGCCAAGAAGGCTTATGGTATACTTGCCTTTATTAGCCAAGGGTAGTTATGCTGGGACTGTTTAAAATGGTAGGCCAAAGTTAGAGTATTGGGTGCAGTCTGGAATCCACATTATAGGAATAATGTGATAGCACTGGAAATGCAGAGGAGATTTACAAGGATGTTGCCTGAACAGGAGCGTTTTAGCGATGAGGAGAAATTGGATAGACTGGGTTGGTTTCTTTGGAGTAGAGGAGATGGAGGAGGCTCATGATTGAGATATATAAAATTGAATGGGGTATAGATAGAGTAAATGGAAGGGACCTTTCCCCTTGGTTGAGGTTTTATTTTTGACCGGCGCAGATGCGATGGGTCAAAGGGCTTTTTCTGTTCTGTAAACCTCTATGACTAATGTCATTGAGTCCAGTGAGTTTTCAAACACCTTTTTCAGAAGTTGCTATAGGTCACTCTTTGAACCAACCAGTTGAATCAACCCAACTCACGCTTAACCCAACTCAGCTTAACCCAACCCAACTCAACTCAACCCAACAGCTCAACTCAACCCAACGCAATGCAACTCAACTCAACCCAACCCAACCCAATGCAACTCAACTCAGCTCAACCACCCCAACTCAACTCAGCCGAACTCCACCCAACTCAACTCAACCCAACATCTCTTCTTAACTCAACCCAATTAAGCTCAACTCAATCCAACTCAACCCAACCCAACCCTACCCAACTCAGCTCAACTCAACCCAACTCAACCCAATCCAACTCAACTCAGCTAACCCAACTCAACCTAACCCAACTCAACTCAACACAACCCAACCCAACTCAACCCAACCCCAACCCAACTCATCCCAACCCAATTCAACTCAACTCAACCCAACATCCCAACTCAACTCAACCCAACCCCAACCCAACTCAACCCAACCCAACCCAACCCCCACCCAACTCACCTCAACTCAACCCAACCCAACTCAACTCAACCCAACCCAACTCAACTCAACCCAACCCCAACCCAACTCAACCCAACCCAACTTAACTCAACCCAACATCTCAGCTCAACCTAACCCAACTCAACTCAACCCGATACAACTCAACTCAACCCAACACAACACAACTAAACCCAACACAACTCAACACAACTCAACCCAACCTTGCAACTCAACTAAACCCAACTCAGCTCAACTCAGCCCAACCCAACTCAATCCAACATCTCATCTCAACTCAACCAAACTCAGCTCAACTCAACCCAACCCAACTGAACTCAGCATCTGAACCCAACTCAACTCAACCCGGCTGAACAATGGTGACGTAATGAATAAATACTCAGGACATACATGGTTTAAAACAATTCACATGGATAGATTAAGTGGTTGAAAGCACTTCAGTTACACAACAAATCTAGAGACACCCAATTCAAATAACACATTTGGACAGAATTGAATATGAGCATCAAATATTTCTCCAATGATATTCAGTGTCTGCGTGGGTTTCCTCCGGGTGCTCCGGTTTCCTCCCACAAGTCCCGAAAGATGTGCTTGTTAGGTGAATTGGACATTCTGAATTCTCCCTCCGTGTACCCAAACAGGCGCCGGAGTGCGGCGACTAGGGGCTTTTCACAGTAACTTCATTGCAGTGTTCATGAAAGTCGACTCGTGAGACTAATAAAGATTATTATTATTATTAGCTCTAGCCTTCTGCATTACATAGGGTAATCTAAGTTAGCACAACAAGTGAACTGGTTGTCATTTTCCTTCGTTTTCTGACTACACCAATATGTCGCCTGCCAGTCTCTTCCAGGCATCTGAGGAACATTGCTACCCTGATGTCCTTGAATTCCACTGAGACTTAAAAGGTTCGAATCGTTAGCCAGCTCTATGGGGTTGTACGTGAATGCTGGTTGGGATCAATGGGCAGGATTGTTGGGTGGCATTATTGGAGTAAATATTTATCAGAAGTTTATAGTACTATTCAATAATTGTGATCATTTATTATATTACAGTCTTAGTGCTTGAACCAGGATGACATTTATTCTAATAAATTGTAACTACCAGTCCGAGATGAACACTCATCTTTTATCTTCTAGGTTGGCATAGCATAAATGTCATTTGTTTAATGTACTTTTAATGGCATATTTGGTGAGTATGTGCTGAGTTCAGGTGGAGGGGAAATACTGGGCTGGATTTTCCAGTCCCCAGTTGTGAGTTTCCCGACGGCGGCCGCTCGCTGGCGGTGGCATTCTCTCTTCCCGCTGCTTGTCAATGGGATTTCCCATTGGTGTTCTCCACAGCGCCGGGAAACCCGTGGGTGGGGGTGCACTGCCAGCAGGTAAAGAGGATCTCCACGGCTGGAGAATTTTGGCTACCACCTTTGGGCTAGGGAGCAGAAATATTGGTCCGATTTCTCGTTCCATCTAATAGCCAGTGCATCTGTTGGTGAAGTAGTCTTGACTGTGATGCCACTTTAGAATAATGTGCTGCATCACTATCTGTGCTCAGACACGAGAGTAGCCACTTGGACAAGCTAGTGAAGGATAGGGTAACTGTAAGCCATCCTGAATCAATTCCTTGGAAAGAGAAGAGGAAAGTCTTAATTCTAATCCAGAAACTCTCCTTGGAAAGAATCGTAATGTTTGTGCCCATTGTTATTGCAATAGTTTTAGCATTGAGGCATTGGTAGACTTTCAGCTTGCCTACCTGGGTTGTAGTGCCATTTTGGATCTATTACCCTTCATAGAACTTACCCAATGGCCTTCCTGAAAGTGAACCCTCGGAAAGCGACGGGCCCGGACGGGATCCCTGGTTATGCACTCAGAGGCTGCACGGACCAACTGGCAGAGATGTTCGTGGACATCTTTAACCTTTCCCTACTCCACTCCGAGGTCCCCACCTGCTTCAAGAAGACCACCATCATACCGGTGTCAAAGAAGAACCAGGCAACGTGCCTCAATGAGTCCGGTGGCCCTGACTTCAGGTGTAATGAAACGCTTCGAGAGGTTGATCATGAAGCGCATCATCTCCATACTCCCAGAACGCCTTGATCCACTGCAATTCGCATACCATCACAACCGGTCCACAGCAGACACCATTTCCCTGGCCCTACACTCATCCCTAGAGCATCTCGACAACAAGGACTCCTACATCAGACTCCTATTTATTGACTACAGCTCCACCATCAACACCATAATCCCAGCCAAGCTCATATCAAAGCTCCAAAACCTAGGACTTGGCTCCCCACTCTGCAACTGGATCCTCGATTTTCTGACCAACAGACTACAATCAGTAAGAATGAACAACAACACCTCCTCCACAATATTCCTCAATACTGGGGCCCCGCAAGGCTGCGTACTTAGCCCCCTACTCTACTCCCTGTACAGACACGACTGCGCGGCAAAATTTGGTTCCAACTGACGATACGACCATAGTGGGCCGGATCTCGAATAACGACGAGTCCGAATACAGGCGGGAGATAGAGAACCTAGTGGAGTGGTGCAGCGACAACAATCTATCCCTCAATGCCAGCAAAGCTAAAGAGCTGGTCATTGACTTCAGGAAGCAAAGTACTGTACACACCCCTGTCAGCATCAACGGGGCTGAGGTGGAGATGGTTAGCAGTTTCAAATTCCTAGGGGTGCACATCTCCAAAAATCTTTCCTGGTCCACCCACGTCGATGCTACCACCAAGAAAACACAACAGCGCCTATACTTTCTCAGGAAACTAAGGAAATTCGGCATGTCCACATTAACCCTTACCAACTTTTACAGATGCACCATAGAAAGCATCCTATCAGGCTGCATCACAGCCTGGTATGGCAACTGCTCGGCCCAGGACCGCAAGAAATTCAGAGAGTCATGAACACCGCCCAGTCCATCACACGAACCTGCCTCCCATCCATTGACTCCGTCTACACCTCCCGCTGCTGTGGGAAAGCGGGCAGCATAATCAAAGACCCCTCCCACCCGGCTTACTCACTCTTCCAACTTCTTCCATCGGGCAGGAGATACAGAAGTCTGAGAACATGCACGAACAGACTCAAAAACAGTTTCTTCCCCGCTGTTACTAGACTCCTAAACTACCCTCTTATGGACTGACTTCATTAACACTACACCCTGTATGTTTCATCCGATGCCGGTGCTTATGTGGTTACATTGTGTACCTTGTGTTGCCCTATTATGTATTTTCTTTTATTCCCTTTTCTTCCCATGTACTTAATGATCTGTTGAGCTGCTCGCAGAAAAATACTTTTCACTGTACCTCAGTGCACGTTATGTTATTCTCTAATTCTGAATAACGACTGTAGACTTACAGTTAACACAAACGCTTTATTCAAAGGGTTCGTTCTGCTTCCAGAGCACAACCAGTGAAACTAAGGTAAACTGCCTATGCTGAGCTATCCCTGTGTGCTGCTGCTCACTAGCTCTGTGCTTCTAAAAGAGGCGGATCCTACCTTGGGCTCGACCCTTTATACCCGTCTCTGTTGCTCCCTCTAGTGGTGCTGTGGCTGTCACATCTGTGCTGCAGTCCCTGGTGTATGTGCAGATGTATGTACAGATGTACAGATCACTACGCACGTGACAATAAACAAATCCAATCCAATGCATATTCCGCCAATTTGATTGATTCCACTTTGTGTTGACTATAGGTTCTATCAGATTAAACCCAGTGGAAGTCCAATTTACCTGATAATTTCTCGATTCACAGGTGTAAAAAACTGGAATGCTTGGCCCAAAGAACCAGGAAGCAACTCCAAAGAAACCCTTAACAAGGATATTTATTTCAGCAGTCAATAGGAGAGGTGGTGGTGTAATGGTCTTGTTACTGAATTGGTAATCCTGAGACCCAGGGTAATGCTCTGGGGACATGGGTTTGAATCCCATGATGGCAAATGGCGAAATTTGTATCCACTAAATATCTGGAAATGAAAGGCAATTGTCGTAAAAACCCCATGGGTTGATTTAAGTCCTTCAGGGAAGGAAATCTGCCATCCTTGCCTGGTCTGGCCTACATGTGACTCGCAAGTCAGTCAGTTCAAGGGCAATTAGGAATGGGCAATAAATGCTGGATCCAGCCTCTGATGCCTACATTCCAATGAATAAGAAGAAGTCAAGTGAGATTAATAATGATATAAACATAGAAATGAACTTTGGGATGTGAGAATCACTGGAATTTGGAACCTGCCCCAATTGCCATTGAGAAGGTGGTGGTGAGTTGCTCTTTTAAACAGTATATAACCTACAGTTAGTTCGGTTGGCTAGAATGTGGGTCAGATTTAGCAGCACGGGGTTTGATCCCCATTCGAGCAGAGGTGGATCCCAGGTCTGCCTCCTCACCCTGCCCGTAGTAAAACAATCATGACGTTTAGCATGGCTTGGTGAATAATCGTCAAGGACCTGCCTTCTGGCTGAAAGCTCAAGAAGAAGAGGACGCCCACTCTGTGGGGGTTCCAGGATTTTGATCCAGTGACAGTGAACGGACCGGTGATATCGTTCCAAGTCAGGCTGGTGTGTGATTTGGAGGGGAACTCCCAGGTGGTGGTATTCCCATGTGTCTTCGCCCTGTCCTTCTAGATGGCAGAGGTTTGGGAGCCTTGCACTGTTTTGGAAATCTTGTAAAGGGTACACACTATTGCCACTGTGTGTCGGCGGTGGAAGGAGTTAACGTTGAAGGTGGCGGATGAGATGCCGATTGATTGGACTGCTTTGTTCTGGATGGCATTGAGCTTCCTCAGTGTTGTTGGGGCTGCATTCATCCGGGCGAGTGGGGAGTGTTCCATCACACTCCTGAATTGTGCCTTGTAGATGGTGGACAGGCTTTGGGGGAGTCAGGAGGTGAGTGACTTGTCTGATTACTGCCTCTGTTCAAATATCAGATGGAATCACGCAAAGGGGTTAATGGTTGTATGCTGGAGTTTCTCGTCCGTCTCAATGGCCCTTGTCACTGAATAAGAGAAAGCTGAGCTTTAAGCACTGCCATTCATGAGTATTTGAATTACTCCCCAAACCCCACATGCTTTGTGATATTTTTTGTTTCTCAATCTTTCGTATTTCTTTTCCCTGTTGCAAAAATCAGCCCATGTGCGAACCAAGGATTCCAGGATTAGAGGAATGTCGGGATAGCGGAGGATTCTGGGGCTGGGGGGCGATCCCGAGATAGGGAGGGGAGAGGCCATGGAGGGATTTCATAAAAGGCAACGAGAGTAATAAAATCCAGGCACTTCTGGACTGGGCGCCGAAGTACTTTGGTGAACGTAGTGGCGGACAGGACTTAGGCGGACCCACGATGCAAGCGACAGAGATTTGGACGGGGGCCATGGAGCTGGGCGGGAGGCAGGTCAATGCCGGAGGTCAAACTCAGCCAGTGTCTCCAATAGGTGATTTCATCTCGAGGCATGATGGCCAAACCGAACCGTAAGACAACCTCAAATGTCGAAGTCAAAAGGGCTGAAGAAATTAGCGTCTCCTGCAAAATGTGTTGTCCGAAATCGGAATGAACTCTCACTAATACTGCTAAGCAGTTGAACGGCCACACATTGTCTCTGCGTTGAATTGTATCCAGTGAGCACACTGTTTAATTTTCACAGTTGCAACATCAGACCACCCAGATATACAGCAGCCTGGGTGTATTGTTTTTTTTTTAGTTCTGTTCCTGATTGTGCCGTTTAATGGGAAGGAGCAAAGAGAGTTTTGTAATGTGATAACAGCTTGCCTTTGAGACGGTGCCCTTAAACCCTGGTTACTTGGGAAGAGTTCAAGCCAGCAGGTGCGGTGGCCATTTTGGACCCAGCAAACAAGATGGCTGCCCTGTAAAACCTGCTTCCCTTTGCCAGCACGGCTTGAGGGAGGGCTGTCGACCAGGGCGCGGGGAGAACTCCTGGGTCGTCTCTATATCGAAGAACTTTCAACATCCACCAGAATATTGATTAGGCGCCTCATTAGGACGACGGAGCCTGAGAAGTCGGGAAAAGTACATACATCGATATGCAAGCTCTCCAGCCTAGTCCTGGAGTCCCCCCGAGATAGATATTAATTTGCAAGCCTGCAGGTGTACAGCAGAAAAATCATCAAGGCATTCAGAGCACTGCGGGGGCGTGATAAGGCTCAGTATCGCCTCTACTTTTGGACTTTAAGATGGTGCCTGTGGACTACACACATGATTCTCAGGTGAAGCGTGCTGGCCTCCATATTTGGTAAGGACGCCATTTCGCATGCTCCTAATGTATGCCGGAAATAGACACATCATGACACCAATGCTGATTTGAGGCCGCTGCTGCCATTCTGGAGTTACGGGGCCCAGCATAGCCCTCTTTTAACATACCACGACCGAAGATGCATTCAACAGCATAAATAACTCCTCAGCTCCAGGGCTGTTTAAAGGTATCATTGGCTACTTGTGGGCTAGCTGTTGAAAGAATCCTTGTGGCTGATGGCATTTGCTTTCACACCAAGTTTCGATAGTCTTCAGCTAGTTGTGCCGAAGTCCCTTTTTCACTAATGTAAAGGTTCGAGCACAGCACCACCATCTCAAGGGGTAATTAAGGCCCGGCAACAAATACTTTCCAAGCCAGCGACGGCCACATTCCATGAAATAATGTTTTTACAAACCATATTCAGGTTATTCGGCCTTAGAATGTGGTCGGAAGCGACTGGGAGAAGATGTAGAGGTCATGCAGAGCAGGACAAGTTGCTCGGAAAGGGAGGAAGTGGGAAAGCACTCTCAGGTGAAGGCCTTATCCACCCGGTGTTTTTTAGGGAGTAGTTCTCCTACAGTGACAACCAGGCCGGGATCCTGTGTGACGAATCTGCCCCATTCCCACTGCTGGCGGGGACGGAGAATTTGGCACCGAGCCAAATCTCCCATTCCCTGCAGCGGAACGGAGAATCCGGCTGCCGTGACCGGATGGAGAACCCCGCACCCCCGTGTCTGTACTTCACTCAGGCAACCCGCCAACACCAGGCGCAACTGCGACCTCAGCGCTGAGCTACGGCTTAAATTCTAATGGCAGTGATGCTGACTGTCGCAATGAGCTTTGATGTGTCTAGTCCGTTCCAGGCTGATGGTGGAGATATTAGCAATGCCTTGCCGTTTATAGTGCTGTAATACATTGTCACATAAGGGGTGTCACTGAGGCTGTCTATTCAGAGAGAGAACGATTTGTTGCATTATTTCATTCCAGAGGTAAGCAAGCAGACTGTGCATGAGGGTTTGTAAGGGCTGCAGGCTTCCCCATGGTGCAGGGTTCAATTGACTACACACATATTGCTTTATGTGCTCCTGATGCCAATTCTGTCATCTACCAGAACCGAAAGAGATTCCACTCCCTCCATCTATAGTTGGTGTGTGACCAAAGGCAGTGGGGGCTTCATGCGGGTCAGTGGGCAGTACCCTGGCAGCTGTCACGATGCGTCCATTCTGGATTATCCACTGACCACCGGGCCCCAGTTTGCAAGTGCGTAACGTGACAGCAGGTCATTGCCCTCGAGTAATTCCGCTGACTGAAACTCGCTGCCTCTTCTCACGGAGTGGGGTGGCTTCGACAGGAAGTCCCATTGACAAGCGGCGGGAGTAGAAATTCCTGTCGCCAGTGTAGCCATCTGGGATGGCCACTTACAACCAGGATCAGAGAAACTCTCAAAGCCCAGCGGGTAAAATGGACAAGGCAAGACTCAGGCAGGCCCAGAGCCCGAAATGTATATTTGCAAGCAAGAAGCCCAGACGGTGTCGAAATTCCGACCAATTAGCATTTTGATGGGGCCGATTAGCATTTGATGGCCCATCTTCACCAAGACAAAGGACTGGTACTCAAGCGACCGGGACAGTCCCAGACATTTCGGCGCCACTCCCTGTTCAGGGGAAGCATAAACAACGGGGTCAGTGACCGCTTGGGACACGCCCAGCCATCCAGACACCCGCCCACTTATTGGTTAGGAATCGAACAGAGTGATCAGGGATCACCCAATTAGTGGGGCCCAAACTGAAGGACCACCCGAAAGAGCGCGAAAACTCCCAAGTACAAGAAGAAAAGTTTGCCACATGTTCGTCCTCTCTTGGACCGGGCGCCCCGGCCACGACCATCTCCAATCGCAGCACCACCAGAAGCAAGCCCAAGTTCAACGCTCGCTACCAGGCGGATGAGCCTAGCGGAGCAGCAGTTACTCCTTCGGACTCGATAGATCCAGAATCGAACAGCGGCCACTGTTTCTCTGACCTAAGCCGGGTGCCTGAAGTTAAGTACAGGTTGTCTTAGTCGATAGGTGTAGTTAACTAGTAGTGTTTATGTTGCATGACTAATTGTCTGTAAATAAAGTACCCTTGACCTTGAACTAACTAACTGGTGTTTGGCTCTTTGATCGATAGCCGGTTGAACCTTGTGGTGGTATCATTCGATACCTGGAGACTCTGAGCATTAGAACATAAATATCAACAGAAAGGAGGGCAAACCCACTGACTGCCACAATTGGAGCAGAGCCACAGGAAAGGAAAAGGCAACAGCAGTGAATGGGGCGCCATTGAGAAACACGCGCCTAGCGGACAGGAGATTCCAGCCTGAAGTGTCACTTCGGGCGATAAAACCGGTGAGAATCACGGCGACTGCTCCGGCGCGATTCCCATCGCAATGCTCCCACATGTGGTCATTTTGTTGGAGCCAAGGGTAAAACCCACCGGAAAAGGGATGTGGGGGACCCAAAGACTCCGGCATGTGCAGTCACACAGAGATCGGGGCACTGTTTATAAAGGGCGTCCTGATCTCAAAGTGAGAGTGCAGGCCCTATCGCAACCCCCCGCCCCGCCTTGGACATCAGAGTCCCCACAACCATGCTCACCAGCATCAACCCCCCTTTTGACAGCCCCCCCCCCCCCCCCCCCAAGGATTACAGGCATTAGGCCTCCCAACAGGTTTCCCTTCATGCCCTGCCTCCTTCTATCTGGCATCATGCCCCCTCAATCGCATGTACCAATGCCCCCCCCCCCCCCCCCCCCCCCCAGGTGAGCACCATCCTGCTATGGGCTCGCCAAATGCATGCACCCTCCCATTCCCCCCCTTCATGGTCAAGTCCCCATCATCGCCATGCCCCATGCCATGCTCCGCACACATTTGGCGCCTGGCGGGGACCCCGTTCAGGGGATCTCCCGCTATTGAGCAGTGGCTGCCAGGCAGTCGGAGAATTATCCCCTAGACTCTACCGGCTGCTGTGGTGGGATCTGAGCCCACGCCTCCGAAACGTAAACCTCTGGACCGCCAGACCCGTGATATTACCACCGTGCCGCCATCGCCCCTTAGTCAAACAGGTGGGTTTTAAGGAGTGTCTTGGAGGAAGACAGAGAGGTTCAGGGAAGGGGTTTCAGCGCTCAGAGTGGCGGTAGACAAAGGCACCGCTGCCAGTGTTGTGGCAATGTAAACCGGAGTCAGGGCCCAAGCCAGGATATGAGGAACGCAGATTTCTCATAGAATGTCTACAGAACCATAGAATGCCTCTGGTGCAGAAGGTGAACATTCGGCCCACCGGGTCTGCACCAACCCTCCAAAGAGCACCCTATGTAGGCTCACTCCCCAGCCTTGCTTTGCAGCCCCGCCTAACCTGCACATCTTTGGACACTAAGGGGCAATTTAGAGTGGGCCAACCCAGCTAACCCACGCACCTTTGGACTGTGGGAGGAAACCGGAGCACCCGGAGGAAACCCACGCACACACGGGGAGAGAACGTGCAGACTCCGCACAGACAGTGACCCAGCGGGGAATCGAACCCGGGTCCCTGGCGCTGTGAGGCAGCAGTGCTAACCGCCGTGCCGCCCCCTCTGCTTTCCTTACTGATTTGCAACCTCGGCGCAAAGTGCATCGCCGCGTCCTCCTGCGTGGTGAGCAATGCACGGGAAACGTAACTTGTTGCATTTTGCAACGGGGACTTCTGGATAATGTGTCCCACCTGGAACAACTTCTGCAGGAACAGACGACCACAATGAAATGATCAGACAACAGGAAGATCGGACCACCCACGTAGAGGGGACTCGTCATGTTTCAATCTGCAGCTCAGCACCATCCATGAACAGACTGATCACAGCTGTGCTGTAGTGAGCTAACGTGTTGCTTTCTTATAAAATAATCCTCTCTGAAACTTTTCATTACCTTTTCCCCAAAACTCAATTTACTTCCCTCCATTGTTGCAAAGCTAGTCTCGTGTTAAGGTGCAGGTTGGCGTGTTGTTGGAACGTGCGTGGTCTTGTGTTCGAATAGGGTGCAAAAACCACCATCTGGTTTACCACTGAAAAGTGACCCTTCCAACCAAATGCAAAGCCAGACGTCTCGTTGTGTCTGGCTATTTGACTGGGGAGGGCATCCTCGTGCCTGCGCATTCTCCAGCCGAGATTCGGGATAGCCATCGAGAGTTGGGACACTGGCTGTTCACTCTGGCAGCAGCAGCTAATCTGATTAGAACATGCAAGAGCAGACAGCTGGTTGTGTCTGGCTATGTGACTGGGGAAGGCATCCTCGAAGCGCGATGGGTAAGATTAACCACCATCGTTCCTTCAAGTTCTGAAAGCATCCATTGTCAAAGAGACCCCTGACAGCCAAACATGAAGAATGGCTAATTCAGTGAAGAATGTCTCGCCTCGGAGTGCGAAAGTTCTAGGTTCAAGTCCCACTCCAGGGCTTGGGCACCTAATCAACGCTGACACTCCACTGTCTGGGAAGGACCCTGCGGACCCCAACACACGGACCTGGCCATCGCTTCGTCTGCAACCGCGATCCCAGAGACATCATCCACTTACCGGCCTTCACCCCATCCACACTGGAGCGTGGTCTGGACATCCACTGACTTGTGAAGACAAACCGCAGCCCGAACGCGACCCGGAACACTCGACCGGGCAGACCCACCTACCGACGCAGGAACCGCAAGCAAGGCAACAAATCCTCCATCCACACACCGACCAGACCTCATTGGACACAACTATTCCCTGCATCACACTGCATACTCTCACCGTCTCCCAGGCTCGAAAAGAAGCCGTCACTCCAGGAAGCGTGGGAAACATGCAGGTCTGCAGGTGAGAGTGAAACAACGCGGCCCCAAAGCCCCTCTGCCCAGCTTACTCCCAGCTAATGTCCAATCTCTAGAAAACAAGCTAGACGAACTCAAAGCCAGACTCACTTTTCAAAGAGAACTGAGGGACTGCTGTGGGCTCTGCTTCACGGAGACATGGCTCACTCCTGCTTCACCAGACTGTGCCCTACAACCAGAGGGCTTCTCAATCCACCAAATGGATCCTACGCAGCCTCAGGCAAGGCAAGGAGAGGTGGGGTTTGCCTCCTAATCAACACCTCCTGGTGCCTAGATGTAGCAACACTGGCGAGTTTCTGCTCCCCGGACCTAGAATACCTGACGCTAAAATGCCGCCCCTACTACCTTCCGCGGGAGTTCAGCTCCGTTATCCTGACGGCAGTTTACATCCCACCCCATGCGAACGTGAAAATCGCACTGGAAATATTCACCACCACAAATAACCTTGAAACGAAACATCCCGAGGCCTTGTTCATTGTAGCCGGGGACTTCAATCAGACCAAGCTCAAAAGCGTACTACCAAGTTACCACCAACACGTCACCTGTTCCACCCGAGGCCCAAACATCCTGGACCACTGCTACACAAATATCAAACATGCCTACCGCTCTATCGCCCGCCCACACTTTGGCAAATCTGACCACAAGGCTGTACTCCTGCTCCCGGCTGAGAAGCAAAAACTGAAGCGGGAGAATCCATCAAAGAAAGTCGTGCGTTGTTGGTCTGAGGAATCGGATGATCTCCTTCGGGACTGCTTAGTCAGTGGACTGGTCAGTATTTAAAAACTCTGCGACCAGCCTGAACGAGTACGCCACTACAGTAACTGTCTTCATTAGTAAGTGTGTCGAAGACTGTGTGTCAAAGAAGCAAATCCGCGTGTTTCCCAAGCGGAAAGCCTGGATGAACAGGGATATCCACTGCTTGCTGAAGTCTAGGTCTGAGGCGTTCAAGTCAGGCGACCCTGACCTCTACAAGAAAGCCAGATATGATCTAAGGAGATCCATCAAAGATGTCAAAAGACAGTCCCGGACCAAGCTCGAGTCCCAGGCTCGCCACACGGACCCCCGCCGACTGTGGCAAGGTCTGCAAGACATAACGGGCTACAAGATGAAGGCATGTAAAATCACCGGCTCCAACGCACCCCTCCCTGATGAGCTCAATGCATTCTATGCCCGCTTTGAGCAAGAGGTCAGCGAGAGCGAGCCTTCCACCCCAGAAGCCACGGATGAACTTGTATCTGAGGTCACCACTTCAGAAATCAGAGCAGCCTTCTCGAAGGTCAGCCCACGGAAAGCCACTGGTCCGGGTGGGGTACCCGGACAAGCACTCAGGTCTTGCGCGGATCAGCTGGCGGGGGTATTCGCAAACATCTTCAACCTCTCTTTACAACAATCTGAGGTCCCTATCTGCTTCAAGAAGACGACCATCATCCCTGTACCAAAAAAAAGCCAAGCAGCGTGCCTTAATGACTATCGTCCAGTGGCTCTGACATCCATCATCATGAAGTGCTTCGAAAGGTTAGTCATGGCACGAATCAACTCCAGCCTCCCGGATTGCCTTGATCCACTACAGTTCGCCTCCCGCTGCAACTGGTCCACAGCAGACGCCATCTCCATGGCCCTGCATTCTATCCTGGAACATCTAGATAACAAAGACACCTAGGTCAGACTCCTGTTTATCAACTACAGCTCTGCCTTCAACACCATCATTCCTGCAAAACTCATCTCCAAACTCCGTGGCCTGGGCCTCGGCTCCTCCCTCTGCGACTGGATCCTGAACTTTCTAACCCACAGTCCACAATCAGTAAAGATAGACAACAACACCTCCTCCACGATCATCCTCAACACCAGTGCCCCACAAGTCTGTGACCTCAGCCCCCTACTATACTCCTTGTACACCTATGACTGTGTGGTCAAATTCCCCTCCAACTCGATTTTCAAATTTGCTGATGACACCACCGTAGTGGGTCGGATTTCAAACAATGATGAGACAGAGTACAGGAATGAGAGAGAGAATCTGGTGAACTGGTGCGACGACAATAATCTCTCCCTCAATGTCAACAAAACAAAGGAGATTGTCACTGACTTCAGGAAGCGTAGTGGAGAACATGCCCCTGTCTACATCAATGGGAACGAAGTAGAAAGGGTCGAGAGCTTCAAGTTTTTAGGTGTCCAGATCACCAACAGCCTGTCCTGGTCCCCCCATGCCGACACTATAGTTAAGAAAGCCCACCAACGACTCTACTTTCTCAGAAGACTAAGGAAATTTGGCATGTCAGCTACAACTCTCACCGCCTTCTACAGATGCACCATAGAAAGCATTCTTTCTGGTTGTATCATAGCTTGGTATGGAGCCTGCTCTGCCCAAGACCGCAGGAAACTACAAAAGGTCGTGAATGTAGCCCAGTCCATCACGCAAGCCAGCCTCCCATCCATTGACTCTATCTATAATTCCCGCTGCCTCGGAAAGGCAGCCAGCATAATTAAGGACCCCATGCACCCCGGACATACTCTCTTCCACCTTCTTCCGTCAGGAAAAAGATACCAAAGTTTGAGGTCACGTACCAACCGACTCAAGAACAGCTTCTTCCCTACTGCCATCAGACTTTTGAATGGACCTACCTCGTATTAAGTTGATCTTTTCTCTACACCTTGCTATAACTGTAACATTATATTCTGTAGTCTCTCCTTCCTTCACTATGTACGGTATGCATTGTCTGTATAGCATGCAAGAAACAACACTTTTCACTGTATACTAATACATGTGACAATAATAACTCAAGTCAGAGCAAATCACTGTGGTGCTGAAGGAGTGCAGCACTGTTGGAGGTGCCATCTCTCAGATGCGGCATTAACCCCCTCTTCCCCTCTCAGGTGGATTTAAAACAGCCCATTGTGCTGCTATTTTGAAGATCGGACTGACAAAAGCGAATTGTTTCGACGTTGCTGTTTGTGTGATCTTGCTGTGCACAAATCGGCTGCTTTGTTTCCTACATTGCAACAGCGACTACGCTTCCAAAAGTACTTCATTGGCCGGAAGGCGCTTTGAGCTGCCCGGTTATTGGGAAAGGTGCTATATCAATGCAAAGCTTTCCCCCCCCCCCCCCCCTCTCTCAAGCTGTGAAATTGCTTTTCTGAGCAAAGGAAGCCCCCATTGAGCCCTGTGCCATTCTGGGGCGGGGGGGGGGGCTCATTCTCCCGATCAGTGATCAGTGTCCGAGTGGCTTGGAGGGCACGAGGGGAATCCGTAGCCATTAAATTCCACCCCCCGCCCCCCCAGCTCAGCACCAGAAGGAATTTCAGTTTTCCATAAACCAGCAAAGACACTCCCACTCAGAGTGCAAAGTGGGAGTGTTGTGGCTTTGGACCGAGGCTGAGAACAATCCCTCGGATTTATCCAATTGGAAATATTGGGAGTTTGCACCTGACCAGAGTTCATTGCTGAGGCTTCCCTGTGAGACCTGACTCCGTGCAGCCTTTGTCTTACGATGGTTAAGCACACATTCCAGTGATCTAGTTCACAGATGTTCATTACGGACATGTGTGTGTGGTGTGTGTAGTGTTGTGTGTGTGTATTGTGTTGTGTGTATTATGTTGTGTGTGTGGTGTTGTGTGTGTGGTGATGTGTGTGTTGTATGTGTGTATGGTGTGTGTGTGTGATTTTGTGTGTGTGTGTATGGTGTGTGTGTGTGGTGTTTTGCATGTGTGTGTCTGGTGTGTGTGTGGTGTTGTGTGTGTGTGGTGTTGTGTGTGTGGTGTTGTGTGTGGTGTGTTGTGTATGTGTGGTGTTTTGTGTGTGTGTGTGGTGCTGCGTGTGTGTGTGTGTGGCGTGTGTGTGTGTGTGTGTGTGGTGCTGCGTGTGTGTGTGGTGTGTTGTGTGTGTGTGTTGTGTGTGTGGTGTTGTGTGTGTGGGGTTTTTTTTTTGTGTGTGTATGTGGTGTTTTGTGTGTGTGTGTGTATGAGGTGTTGTGAGTGTGTGATGTGTGTGTGGTGTATTGTGTGTGTGGTTTTGAGTGTGTGTGGTGTGTGATGTTGTATGTGTGTGTGGTATTGTGTGTGTGTGTGGTGTATTGTGTGTGTGGTGTTGTGTGTGTGTGTGTGGTGTTGCGTGTGTGCGTGTGTGTGTGGTGTTTTGTGCGTGTGTGTAGTGTTGTGTGTGTGTGTTGTTTCTTGTGTGTGTGTGTGGTGCAGTGTGTGTGGTGTTGTGTGTGTGTGTGTGTGTGTGTGGTGTTGTGTGCGTGTGTGGTGTTTTGTGTGTGTGTGGTTTTCTGTGGTGTTTTGTGTGTGTGGTGTTGTGTGTGTGGTTTTTTTTGTGTGTGTGTATGTGGTGTTTTGTGTGTGTGTGATGTGTGTGTGTGGTGTATTGTGTGTGTGGTGTTGTCTGTGTGTGTGGTGTTGTGTGTGTGCGTGTGTGTGTGTGGTGTTTTGTGTGTGTGTGGTTTTCTGTGGTGTTTTGTGTGTATGTGGTGTGTGTGAGTGTGTGGTGTTGTGTGTGTGTGTCTGTGGTGTGTGTGTATGTGGTGTGTGTCAGTGTGTGGTGTTGTGTGTGTGTGTATGTGGTGCTGTGTGTGTGTATGTATATGTGGTGTGAGTGTGTGGTTGTGTGTGTGTGTGGGTAGGTGTTTTGTGTGTGTGTGTGTGTGTGTGTGGGTAGGTGTTTTGTGTGTGTGTGTGTGTGTGTGGGTAGGTGTTTGTGTGTGTGTGTGTGGGTAGGTGTTTTGTGTGTGTGTGTGTGTGTGGGTAGGTGTTGTGTGTGTGTGTGTGTGTGTGTGTGTGTGGGTAGGTGTTTTGTGTGTGTGTGTGTGTGTGGGGGTAGGTGTTGTGTGTGTGTGTGTGTGTGTGGGTAGGTGTTTTGTGTGTGTGTGTGTGTGTGTGTTTGTCGTGTTAGGTGTTCCGATGCACAAATGATCCAACATGGCTGTAGATGGTACAACTCTGTTTTATTGTCTAATCAACGGTAACAACGAACTACTGGCTTGGGTACGTGCTTCACCAGCTAACCTGCGGACCCAGCCCTATCACTATCTTAGTGAGGCACTCAGCACATGGTCTATGTCTGAGTGGCGCGCTGTGAGCTCTGTGCTCTGAGCTATCTCCTGGGAGAATGAGCGGGAACTGTGGTGTTCCCTGTTTTATAGTGCGTGTGCTCTCACTGGTGATTGGCTGCGATGTTATGTGTGTGCTGGTTGGTCCAACTGCCTGTCCATCAGTGTGTGTGTGATTGCACTATGATATGCTGATCTGGATATCATGACATCTCCCCCTTTCACAAAGGATATATGCCTACATGATAATGAATAGAAATGTGTACTGAGTGCATCTGAGAAATCGGACGTGCCTTCTGGAGACAGAGTGTGTACCCGCCGAACGAGGTGGAGGATCTTGCACGCCTGTGCGCCTAACAGAGAGTCCTTCGAGGATCCTACGATTTCAAATGATAATGTGGCTTTGTGTGAGTTGTCTGTAACTTCGAACTGGCATGATCCCGTGGCCGGGATGACGTTTCCATTGTAGTCAACCAGCTGACAGTGGGATGGCAGAATCGGTGGTTTGACCTTCAGGGTCTGGAAGGCTGACCATGCGAGGAGATTGGCGGAGGCACCAGTGTCCAGGCGAAATGTGATCTGGGATCAGTTGACCATTAGGGTGGCACACCACTCATCGCCCGGATCAATGCTGTGCACTGGCAGCGGCTGGTGGTTCCGACTTGGGGACATCCAGTTCTTGTGGATTACCGCACTGCGGAAGGGCTCCCTGTCCTTGATATGTATGTCCCTGTCAGGCAGGGAAGAGATGGTCGAGTGAGGGAACCATGGTTGACAAGAGAGGTTGAATGTCTTGTTAAGAGGAAAAAGGAGACTTATGTAAGGCTGAGGAAACAAGGTTCAGACAGGGCGCTGGAAGGATACAAGATAGCTAGGAGGGAACTGAAGAAAGGGATTAGGAGAGCTAAGAGAGGGCATGAACAATCTTTGGCGGGTAGGATCAAGGCAAACCCCAAGGCCTTTTACACATATGTGAGAAATATGAGAATGACTAGAGCGAGGGTAGGTCCGATCAAGGACAGTAGCGGGAGAATGCGTATTGAGTCTGAAGAGAAAGGAGAGGTCTTGAACGAGTACTTTTTTTCTGTATTTACAAATGAGAGGGGCTATATTGTGGAGAGGACAGTGTGAAACAGACTGGTAAGCTCGAGAAAATACTTATTAGTAAGGAAGATGTGTTGGGCATTTTGAAAAATTTGAGGATAGACAAATCCCCTGGGCCTGACGGGATATATCCAAGGATTCTATGGGAAGCAAGAGATGAAATTGCAGAGCCGTTGGCAATGATCTTTTCATCCTCAATGTCAACAGGGGTGGTACCAGGGGATTGGAGAGTGGCGAATGTCGTGCCCCTGTTCAAAAAAGGGACTAGGGATAACCCTGGGAATTACAGGCCAGTTAGTCTTACTTCGGTGGTAGGCAAAGTAATGGAAAGGGTACTGAAGGATAGGATTTCTGAACATCTGGAAAGACACTGCTTGATTAGGAATAGTCAACACGGATTTGTGAGGGGTAGGTCTTGCCTTACAAGTCTTATTGAATTCTTTGAGGAGGTGACCAAGCATGTGGATGAAGGTAAAGCAGTGGATGTAGTGTACATGGATTTCAGTAAGGCATTTGATAAGGTTCCCCATGGTAGGCTTATGCAGAAAGTAAGGAGGCATGGGATTGTGGGAAATTTGGCCAGTTGGATAACGAACTGGCTAACCGATAGAAGTCAGAGAGTGGTGGTGGATGGCAAATATTCAGCCTGGATCCCAGTTACCAGTGGCGTACCGCAGGGATCAGTTCTGGGTCCTCTGCTGTTTGTGATCTTCATTAATGACTTGGATGAGGGAGTTGAAGGGTGGGTTAGTAAATTTGCAGACGATACGAAGATTGGTGGAGTTGTGGATAGTGAGGAGGGCTGTTGTCGGCTGCAAAGAGACATAGATAGGATGCAGAGCTGGGCTGAGAAGTGGCAGATGGAGTTTAACCCTGAAAAGTGTGAGGTTGTCCATTTTGGAAGGACAAATATGAATGTGGAATACAGGGTTAACAGTAGAGTTCTTGGCAATGTGGAAGAGCAGAGAGATCTTGGGGTCTATGTTCATACATCTTTGAAAGTTGCCACTCAAGTGGATAGAGCTGTGAAGAAGGCCTATGGTGTGCTAGTGTTCATTAACAGAGGGATTGAATTTAAGAACTGTGAGGTGATGATGCAGCTGTACAAAACTTTGGTAAGGCCACATTTGGAGTACTGTGTACAGTTCTGGTCGCCTCGTTTTAGGAAGGATGTGGAAGCTTTGGAAAAGGTGCAAAGGAGATTTACCAGGATGTTGCCTGGAATGGAGAGGAGGTCTTACGAGGAAAGGTTGAGGGTGCTAGGCCTTTTCTCGTTAGAACGGAGAAGGATGAGGGGCGACTTGATAGAGGTTTATAAGATGATATGGGGAATAAATAGAGTAGACAGTCAGAGACTTTTTCCCCGGGTGGAACAAACCATTACAAGGGGACATAAATTTAAGGTGAAAGGTGGAAGATATAGGGGGGATGTCAGAGGTAGGTTCTTTACCCAGAGAGTAGTGGGGACATGGAATGCACTGCCTGTGGAAGTAGTTGAATCGGAAACATTAGGGACCTTCAAGCAGCTATTGGATAGGTACATGGATTACGATAGAATGATATAGTGTAGATTAATTTGCTCTTAAGGGCAGCACGGTAGCATTGTGGATGGCACAATTGCTTCACAGCTCCAGGGTCCCAAGTTTGATTCCGGCTTGGGTCACTGTCTGTGTGGAGTCTGCACATCCTCCCCGTGTGTGCGTGGGTTTCCTCCGGGTGCTCCGGTTTCCTCCCACAGTCCAAAGGTGTGGAGGTTAGGTGGATTGGCCATGATAAATTGCCCTTAGTGTCCAAAATTGCCCTTAGTGTTGGGTGGAGGTGTTGACCTTGGGTAGGGTGCTCTTTCCCAGAGCTGGTGCAGACTCAATGGGCCGAATGGCCTCCTTATGCACTGTAAATTCTATGATAATCTATGATTAATCTAGGACAAAGGTTCGGCACAACATCGTGGGCTGAAGGGCCTGTTCTGTGCTGTATTTTTCTATGTTCTATCTTCTATGTCTTCAGTATCGCTGGTCTGCATACTATCTGGATATGACTCAGTGTAGGGGGGCTGAATCGCCCGCACGTCCCTGAGAGGCTGGCGGAATTGTTGGGAGTTGGCAGGTTGAGCTGCTCGACAGCAGGCAGCATAGTGGCCCATCCTGCCACATCGTAGGCATTGTCGCGCTTTGGCCGGACATAGCCGCTTTAAGTGGGCGGAGCCACAGTTGCCGCACGTCGTGATGTCATGGTGTTCGTTGCACCAACGCGCATGTGCGATGCGGTCCTGCATAGAGTCACCTGCGCATCACGTTCCTCTGCATCAACGTCCCCTCTTTTGCCGCGTACAAGCGCGGGAGGCCTCGGAAAGCGCGCAGAATGGCCACCCTCGTCCGGGCCGCGGGCCGGGAGGTACTCGATCGACTGGACCCGCTCCGCCTCGTGGGGCCGTGCCGTTTCGGCCGCCTGGATTTGGGAGTACCGGCTGGTCGTGTTCTCATGGAGGACGCAAGTCTCGATGGCAGTCGCTAGGGTGAGTCGCTTTATTTTAAGGAGCTGCTGGTGTAGGGTGTCCGAGATGACCCCAAAAACTATCTGATCCCGGATCATGGAGTCGGAGGTGGCCCCGTAGCCACAGGACTGCGCGAGGATACGGAGGTGTGTCAAGTAAGATTGGAAAATCTCATCCTTACCCTGCAGGCGCTGCTGGAAGAGATACCTCTCGAAGCTCTCATTGACTTCCATGCTGAAGTGTTCATCGAACTTCAGAAGCACCGTCTTATATTTTGTTTTGTCCTCGCCTTCCGCCAATGCCAGGGAGTTATAGATGTGGATGGCGTGTTGCCCCACCGTGGAGAGGAGGAGGGCGATCTTCCTGGTGTCCGATGTATTCTCCCTGTCTGTGGTTTCGAGGAAGAGCTGGAAGCGCTGTTTAAACAGTGAGATTGCCAGCGATTCGTAGCGGCTGCGGCGGGCTGATGTTTTCCATGGAGCAGGATGGCGGATTTCTGAAAGGGTGCAGGTAGGTCTCACAGTCGCTGGTTTGCATCCACTACTGGTATCATGTCGTGTTGGGTGTTCTGATGCACAAATGATCCAACACGGCTGTAGATGGTACAACTCTGTTTTATTGTCTAATCAACGGTAACAACTAACTACTGGCTTGGGTATGTGCTTCACCAGCTAACCTGTGGACCCAGCCCTATCACTATCTTAGAGAGGCACTCAGCACATGGTCCCTGTCTGAGTGGCGCGCTGTGAGCTCTGTGCTCTGAGCTATCTCCTGGTAGAATGAGCGGGAACTGTGGTGTTCCCTGTTTTATAGTGCGTGTGCTCTCACTGGTGATTGGCTGCGATGTTATGTGTGTGCTGGTTGGTCCGACTGCCTGTCCATCAGTGTGTGTGTGATTGCTCCATGATATGCTGATCTGGATATCATGACAGTTGTGTGTGGTGTTGTGTGTGTGTGTGTGTATGTGGTGTGTGTGTGGTTGTGTGTGTTTTAAGTCATTGCGTTTAACCCCTCCCAGCCTCTCCTCACCTCACCCTTTCACTTTGCCGAGGTGCGTATTCCTCAGCCAGGTTGTGAGTGTCGGGTCGAAGCTCCGCGCAGTGGGTAGCATGTGGCCGTTCACCCCCAACCTGGAGCGGAAGCGGATTGATGACTGCGCCTGCGCTCTGCGCATCGCGGGGCAGGTGGGGTGGACGGAGGGTTTGTGCCCGCCCGGGTATCTGGAATGCCACCTGGGAGCAGCACACATTGTGCTGGTGTTGGTCGGCCTGCTACTAATTTTTTTCCGACAAACACGACAGCTAAACACGTGGTGGACGCGTTCCTGCGTATTCCTGGTGTTCTGCTCCCTTATAATAACCCTGTGGACTGCCAGTTTATACAAGATGTGTTTAATAAAGACACGGGAGTCCAAACTGAGTAAAAGTAAGAACAAAGTTTATTTACAAACAGTATATTTACACTCCCCGGTAAACCCCCGTCGAGTACTTCTCTCTGGTTGGTGCCTTACTGGCCGAGGTTATATACTCTCGGTAATTGAGGTACCCCGCCCCGAGCGGGGGAGCTTATACTCCGCAAGGAGTGTTAGACGTTTAGCTGCTGTTGTCTAAAGAGTCAAAGGTTCTTCTCCTTTTCACAAACACCTTTATTTCACTTTATCAGAGACTGCACAAAACTCTACCTTCACATCACCTGACACAAAGGCCACTTGAAGCCTCTTTACAGATCAGTGTCAATTATTGGATACTTAACATAAATGAGACAACTAATTGGAATGTCTCTTAACCCATTACTTCACAAGGAGCATGGGGAAGACACGCATTTCCACCCCATAGGCCCCATATTATTAGGACTGAGTGTAGGAGGAACTTCTTCACCTAAAGGGTTGTGAATCTATGGAATTTCTTGCCCAGTGAAGTAGTAGAAGCTCCTTCATTAAATGTTTTTAAGATAAAGATAGATAGTTTTTTGAAGAATAAAGGGATTAAGGGTTATGGTGTTCGGGCCGGAAAGTGGAGCTGAGTCCACAAAAGATTAGCCATGATCTCATTGAATGGTGGAGCAGGCTCGAGGGGCCAGGTGGCCTACTCCTGCTCCTAGTTCTTATGTTCTATATGGGACATTATAATGTGCAGCACGCCATTATAAATGTGGGGCAAGCTGAGAGAGTTTAGATTCGATACATACTACATATTGTTAGCCATGGGTGGAAATGGCAGCCTGTGGAAATCAATTTGGTTTCAGAGGTCCTAAGTATGAGCTGCAACGTTCTTCAAAGACAAATGGGCCCCTGATTAACAAACTATTGTCTGTTGGTCCCTTCAGGAGCTTCTCTTCGTTCCTTTAAAAATTGCATCTCCCTGTGCGACTGTTACATTTTTTTTCTTCGTCTCTTTTGAGTTGCCCTCCAATTATCTTTTCTTTTACAAAGAAATTGATTCACTCCCGAATATGGTCTTAGAATTTGGGCACATTTTAAATCAGGATTTTCTGTTGTGGTTGCTGTCGAAAAGATTATTTTCTAATAATTAAGTTGGGTTTCCTGTAACGCAAAGCCAGTGGGTAGAATTCCACCGCACCCCACCCCCACCCCACAACCCACGGTGTGTTTTCCGGGGGCGGAGGCAGCTCGCCGTTGGTGGGATTATCCAGTCCCGCCCCCGGGGAACCCACTGCGGGCGTCACCGGTCACCTTCAGCCTTCGGTGGGAAGGGCTGTAAAATTTAGCCCAATGTCGTTACATGATTGGTAACATAGCCAGCGTTCTCAAGTTTAAATAACTCATAATGGTGGATGTAGGGAAGTTGTTTCCATTAGCAGGGGAGACTAGGACCCGGGGGCACAGCCTTAGAATAAAAGGGAGTCACTTTAGAACAGAGATGAGGAGAAATTTCTTCAGCCAGAGAGTGGTGGGTCTGTGGAATTCATTGCCACAGAGGGCGGTGGAGGACGGGACGTTGAGTGTCTTTAAGACAGAAGTTGATAAATTCTTGATTTCTCGAGGAATTAAGGGCTATGGAGAGAGAGCGGGTAAATGGAGTTGAAATCAGCCATGATTGAATGGCGGAGTGGACTCGATGGGCCGAATGGCCTTACTTCCGCTCCTATGTCTTATGGTCTTATAATCGCAACATAGGGTTTATTGGTGATTGTACGGAATACTCACCTTGGTCACTGGTCATTCTCAATAAGCAGCATTAGAGAAACACCTACTGGCTAAAACCGCTAATCAGATTTATTTGCCGCTTAGTTTATACACAAACGTCACAGAATTCCAAAATGCCTTGGGTCACAATCCTGTGCGACGATTGAAGCTGATCAGGTCCTCGAGGTGTAGTCGGTGGGGTCCGTGCGAGGGTGCCTTGTTAGAATCGGTTAGCAGGCTTGTGCGAGTTCTACTATAGAAGCACCTTTAGGCCTGCATACTCCAGCACCTGTAGAGGAGGGGTTACCCTGACAATCACCCCTCCTACCCTCACCTCAGCCTCAACAATACAGCCCACAATTTCCCTCATGTCGGACGATAGACTTTCACTCACTTCCAACGCTGGTTCCCTTACGAAATAAGGAATAGAAATCTGGAGTGACATTCCCCACGCTGATTATTTGCCTTAAGTGTAGACATGGTAAAGGAGCCAGGAATCTCCCGCTTGTGGAAGGGACCACTCACTAACTGAGGCTGCATCATTCCTCCATAGGTTCTGGTGGTCCTCTGCCAGAACGAACCATTAAACGTAACTGTTTACACCGTTTATCCAGGGTTTGCGTTGACCTTCCTTTGAAGTTATCAAAGGAGATCAGGAGGATCTTCTCTTCACAAAAGACTTTACTCATAAGGATTAAAATTCCATTTTTAGAGCCTATTCCAGACGAGTCGGATAAGGAATTGGCAAGGCCAGTTGTGTCTTCGATGTTAGTTTGATTCTGTGGCGTTTGTCAAAAGGTTATGAGTCCATGGCCTGTTCTAAGATTCAATACTTTTAATAAAAATGTTTTTTTCCAATTAAGGGGCAATTTAGCATGGCCAATCGACCTACCCTACACATCTTTGGGTTGTGGGGGTGAGACCCACGCAGACATGGGGAGAATGGGTAAACTCTACACGGACAGTGACCCGGGGCCGGGATCGAACACGGGTCCTCGGCGCCGTGAGGCAGCAGTGCTAACCACTGTGCCACCGTGCAGCCCTTTAAGATTCAGTACTTAGTCTGAGCTGATCATTTGGTGCAATAGTGAGTGAATGCTTCATTGTCAGAGGGGGATAAGATGTTGAACAAAGGTTCTGTCTAGTTGCTCAGGTGGATGCTAAAGGTAGCACTTGATCCATTAACCATTTGAGAGTTCACACCACTGAAGTGACCTATATGTGCACAACATGGCCGCCTTGCTTGTCTATAACCCACCTTAGAGACGGCACCTCTGGCAGTGCGGCACCCTCTCAGTACCAAATTGTACTGCCAGCCCTGGTTACCTACTCAAATCTCTGTGCTGACCCCATGGCCTTCCTCCACTGAGGCAAGAAAACTACCTCTGTGTCGGGGTTGATACCGAATGTGGCCCATCACAGTGAGTTTAATTATTCTTAAACATCCATTTATAAGGCTGATACCAAAAGAATCTCTATTGCGCAGAAGACGGCCATTCGGCTCATCAAGTCTACACTGACCCTCTGAAAGAGCACCCTACCTAACCCAAAACCCCACCTGACCTGCACATCTTTGGACTGTGGGAGGAAACCGGAGCACCCGGAGGAAACCCAGGCACACACGGGGAGGACGTGCAGACTCCGCGCAGACAGTCGCTGAGGCCGGAATTAAACCCAGGTACCTGGCGCTGTGAGGCAGCAGTGCTAAGCACTGTGCCACCTTGTAGAGTAGGTGTAGACGTTTCCACTCATGAGGATGTTCAAAAACCAGTGGCAATAAACATACAATACTCTCTGATGAATCGAATAAGTGGTGGAGGATCAATCACTTGACCCGGGGAGTGGTGAGGATGTGCTACTGGCAGCCACATGGGGTGAGGGGAATAGCGTAGATGCACTTAGGAGGAGAGGAGATAAGCTCTTGAGGCCAGGATGGTGCTAGGGTGCGATGAAGCAAACTGAGTGGGAGGTGGTCCGTGTGGAGCTTGGGCTCGGAGAGTCGGTTGAAGGATCCGTTTCTCTGCCGAAACCTCCACCTAATCCTTGATGCACGATCAATTACTATTAAAATGAAATGAAAATCGCTTATTGTCACAAGTAGGCTTCAATGAAGTTGCTGTGAAAAGCCCCTAGTCGCCACATTCCGGCACCTGTTCGGGGAGGCCGTTACGGGAATTGAACCGTGCTGCTGGCCTGCCTCGGTTTGCTTTCAAAGCCAGCGATTTAGCTCTGTGCTAAACAGCCGAGGCAGTAACATAACTGAAGGCTTTAATAGACTAGAACTGTTCCCCAGCAGCTTCGGTACAGAATGAGGGCTGCTGGGACGGCACCGGTTCTTATACCCCGCCTGTCAGGGCGGAGCTACATACCAAACAGCCAATGGTAAACTCCTAGGTTTAACCAATGGCCTACAGCCTCTCGGGTACTGCAATACCTGATAATACCACAATCCTAAATAAGTGGTCGCTGCAGGTGTCGATGCTTCATTGATCCGATCAATAAATCCCTGACGCTGATTTTATGAAAAAACGGGTTGATTAACAAACGCTCACAGTCCAGAGTTGATTTTTTAAAATAAACTTAAAAGTGCCCAATTATTTTGTTTTCCAATTAAGGGGCAATTTAGCGTGGCCAATCCACCTTTTTTGGGCTGTGGGAGTGAGACCCACGCAGACACGGGGAGAATGTGCAAACTCCACACGGACAGCGACCCGGGGCCGGGGATCGAACCCGGGTCCTCGCCGCTGTGAGGCAGCAGTGCTAACCACCGTGCCGCCCCACAGTCACAGCCCAGAGTTAACATGGCATCGAGATTGCCCCGAACAGTTAATTCTCCAGTCTACAAGCCTTCACTTGCGGAAATCCTTCCCTCCACACAGTGCAGGCCCCGGCAGCATGAAGGATGATGTTAATCCCGCTCCACATGCCCCTTGGCTGCTGAACTTTTCAACCGAACTCTCGAGGCATAAATCCTATTGTCTTCCCGCGTAAATGTTTTCTTACAAGTCCATTTTTCTCTTCCCCGCACCCCCCCCCCCCCCCCCCTCACCCCCCTCACCAACCTCCCCAGCCTATTGTTTTTGTTTAAAAGTAGCAGGACAGATCTATTACACTGTAGTGCACCCCAGTGAATTCTCCTCAGACCTGAATCGCAACCGCACCGCCCGGCATAATCCACAGACCAGAAGGAACTGCTGCCTCAGAAATAAATCATTCCGGGTTGGGGGGGGGGGGGGACGACTCACACCGAACCTCATACCTTCCAGGCCTCAGCTTGGGGTTGTCTGAGATAGCGACTGCCAAGGTGATCGGAGAAGACTCTTTGCTGCCCCCCCCCCCCCCCCCCAGGCCTGGCTCCGGGCCAAAGCAGGTGGGGGGTGAATTGAATGAAAGGTAATCTGAGGGACACGTTGCGCGAGCCCCTCAATGAGTCCGATGTGTGGAAACGCTGCAGCCCTGCGTGTGTTTTGGCAGGTGAGGCTTGTCTTCAGTTGACAGATAGCTCTCGGTGCCCAGAGCAACTGGAAGACTCAGGTCAGAGGAGGTTAAGAAAAGAATTAGGCAACAAACCTACAAATGAACCTTCCCCTGACACAATGAAATAGTTCTGTCTACCGCAAGTACATTGATTGCAGATGTTCGAGAGGCACTCGGTGCCTGCAATGAGCTTCCCACGTGAATCAGTGCTCAAGGCATTGCTTCATTTTCTTCCAATCTCCTGCCGGGAATATTTAAGACGGGGCGGTTTCTATTCCCTGCCCCATGGACCTGAGGCGATGTGCTTGAGCAAAGGCCTAGTCACCACCTCCAGTGGCTCCTGTCAATGCGGAGCTGATTGGGGGAGGTGGGGCGGGGGGATCAGGAAGATCCCAGGCCAAGACAGTGGTCCTGTGCTGCTCGCATGAATTAGCTGTTCCTGGTTGAAGAGCCAATAAGGCTCTTGGAATTGACCTCAGTTTCCCTGCCTCTCTCCAATCTTTCACACCAGAATCATAGAATTTACAGTGCAGAAGGGGGCCATTCGGCCCATCAAGTTTACACTGACCCTCTAAAAGAGCACCCTACCTAACCCATAACCCCACCTAACCTGCACATCTCTGGACACGAAGGGGGAATTTAACACGGCCAATCCATCTAACCTGCACATCTTTGGACTGTGGGAGGAAACCCACGCACACACGGGGAGAACGTGCAGACTCCATACAGACAGTGACCCAAGGCCGTAATTGAACCCAGGTCCCTGGCACTGTGAGACAGCAGTACTAACCACTGTGCCACCTTGTAGAGTAGATGTAGCCGTTTCCACTCATGAGGATGTTCAAAAACCAGTGGCAATAAACATACAATACTCTCTGATGAGCCGAATAAGGTGTGGAGGATCAATCATTTGACCCAGGGAGTGGTGAGGATGTGCTGCGTGTGTAGCAGGGAAAGAGTGTGTGTTTATATGTGTGTGTGTGTGTGTAAGGATATGTGTGTGTGTGTGGGGCGGGAGAAGGGTGTGTGTGTGTATGCGTGCCTGTGTGTATGTGTGTGTGTATGTATGTCTGTGTGTCAAGGGGTGAGGATTTCTATGCGTGTACATGTGTGTGCACTGGATGTGTGGATGTAGGGGGAAGCGGTTGTGTCAACGTGTGCTTGTGTGCGGATGGGGTAAGGGAACATGGGAGAGTGTGCAAGTGTGTGTGGAGTGGGAGGGTATGTGTCTGCCTGTAGTGGGGAGTTTAAGGGGAGGGGGTATATGGATTGCCTGTGAAGGAGGCAATCGCTGGTGCACATGCAAGTTTGAGTGACAATCAGTATTGCGTTCAGAAGTGGGGCCCACCTCACGGGACTGGAAACCCCACAATCACCTGACTTTACTGAGGAACCACCGACCTATTCTCTACCCATGAAGCCCGTGTATGAGCCCGAACCATCAATGGAAAAGGGAGCTTACCAACTGGAGCCATGGAGGCACAAGGGGAGGTCATTTGGCCCATCCGAGCCATGCTGGCTCTCTGTAGATCAATCCAATCTGTACCATTGCCTGCTCCCGAACTATAGTCCAGAGGTTTGGGAATTCTGGAGCTGTATCCTGCACTGTTTTCTACTATCCTGGGATATGAGTGCTGCCTTGCAGGGGATACTAGATTTGGCGAATTTCATATACAGGCCTAACCTTAATGCTAATAAATTTCAATAGTCAGGAGTGCATCTCCGCCATTTAACTTCAACCTATTAAATTAAAACCACCATAACTCCTACCTCCAGGTGAGCACAAAAAGTTGGCAGTGCCCAGTTAGTGCCAGCTGGTTGTTGGCAGCTAAACTGAACACGCTTCAGAATAAATTAAATTTGGTTTCCTACTTTGGGGAAATTTTTACAATTCATTCTCGGGATGTGGGAATTTCTGGAAGGACTGGTGATTATTATCCTCGTCACCGTCGAGGAGGTGGTTCATGACGGGCTTCCTTTCTTGAACCACCGCAGTTGACGAAGCTGCCCTCCCGCGGTGCGGCGAGGGAGGGAGTCCCAGGATTTGAACCCAGCCACAGTGAAGGATCGGTGACACACCTCCAAGTCAGGACGGTGTGTAACGTGGTGTGTAACAATGATGTTCCCGTGCTCCTGCTGCCCTTGTCCTTTGCGTTGGTGCATGTCTCAGAATCGTACAATCACACAATCATAGAATTTACAATGCAGAAAGGGTTGTAAGGTGCTGCTGAAGAAGCTTTCACAACCTGTAGGCTCCTCAGCCACAGTGTGTCGGCGGTGGAAGCGGTGAATGTTTGTGGAAGGGGTGCCAATCGAGCGGGGCCGCATTGTCTCCGGATGGTGTCGAGCTTCTTGAGTGTCATGGGGGCTGCACTCATCCAGGCAAGTGGGGAGTGTTCATAGAATTTACAGTGTAGAAGGAGGCCATTTGGCCCATTGAGTCTGCATCGGCCCTGGGAAAGAGCACCCTACCTAAGCCCACACCTCCATGCTATCCCCCTAACCCAGTAACCCCACCCAACCTTTTTTGACACTCAGGGCAATTCAGCGTGGCCAATCCACCTAACCTGCACATCTTTGGACTGTGGGTGGAAACCGGAGCACCCGGAGGAAACCCACGCACACACGGGGAGAATGTGCAGACTCCGCACAGACAGTGACCCAAGCTGGGAATCGAACCTGGGACCCTGGTGCTGTGAAGCAACATTGCTAACCACTGTGCTACCGTGCCGCCCATCAAACTCCTGACGTCTCGCGCCTTGTAGATGTTGGGCAGGCTTTGGAGAGTCGCTCATCACAGAGGCCCTTAACTTCAGGCGTTTGAAGCTTGAACAGTGCACATGCGCGTCGGGGCTATGCGCAAGTCTCGATGCACGGAAAGCGTGCCACGTTTAAACTCCCGACACGTTTCCTTTAAAGTATTTTCAATGAAGCGCTGTATTGAACTAATTGAATGGATATTAATGGGGGGGGGAGTGCGATCTTTACCTGCTTTTCCCGGTGTTAGGTAAGTTTTTACACATTTTTATTTGCACTTTTATTTCCATCCAGAATCCTTGAGCAGAGGCGGGAGACATCGCAGGCCATTTATTTTGGTGGGTTAATGTTTTATAATAGTGTTTATGAAAATGCACATAAAGCGAAAGAGATATATACATAATTTTTAAAACTCTGGTTTGTCATGAGGCTGTTAATTCCATTATTCACGAAGGCCCTGCCTTCTGAACCTTGCTCCTCGTCTGAGGTGTGGTGACCCTCAGGTTAATTCACCACCAGACAGTTCTCCCCCCCCCCCCCGCAAAAGGGGAAAGCACATTATGGTCACCCGGGACTATGGCGACTTTGCACACTTTACAATTCCATTAAAAAGTACTTTAATGTATAAAGTGAGTTCGGAGTCACCTGAGCTTTTCCAGTAGCCACAAGATTGCTGTGGCCAGACCAGTTCTGTTTCTGACCAATGGCAACCATAAGACATAGGAGCAGAATTTGGCCCCTCGGCCCATCGAGTCTGCTCCGCCATACGATCATGGCTGAAATGATTGAAATCTCCATTCTCCTGCCTTCTCCCCCTAACCCCTGATCCCCTTATTAATCAAGAACCTATCTATCTGAGTCATAAAGACACCCAGTGATTTGGCCTCCACAGCCTTCTGCGGCAAAGAGTTCCACAGATTCACCAGCCTCTGGTTGAAGAAATTCCTCCTCATCTCTGTTTGAAAGGATCGTCCCTTCAGTCTGAGGCTGTGCCCTCGGGTTCCAGTCCTGCCTGCCAGTGGCAACACCGGGCGGGATTCTCTCAGCCCGGGGCCGGGCCGGAGAATCCCCGCAACTCGGGCCACGCTGCCCCGACGCCAGCACGGGATTCCCCGCGGAGCGGAGAATCGGCGCCATTAGCGCCGGCGTGTTTGGCGCGCCGCCGGTCGTGGGCCGCTGCACGTGGCCGGGCCGCCGATTCTCTGGCCCGGATGGGCCGAGCGGCCGGCGCCGTCCACACCTGGTCGCAGCCGGCGGGAACTCTGCACGCAGGGTCGGGGAGGCGGCCTGTGGGGGCAGGGAGGGGGGGTTTCGACCCGGGGGGGGGGGCTCCGATGAGGCCTGGCCCGCGATCGGGGCCCACCGATCGGTGGGCCGGCCTCTCGCTCCCTGGGCCTATTTTCGACCGCGCCGGCCCCTGAATTCCCGCACCTTGTTGCGTCGGGGCCGGCGCGTTGAGGGAGGCCGCCTCGCATACGCGGGTTGGCGCCGGCGCCACTGCACATGCGCGGATCCCGCGGCGCACAGTTCACGCTGAATTGGGAGGCTGTAGGGGCCAGAATTGGTACTCCCAGCGGCCCGTTCCACCGTCGTGAAACGCGACGGCGTTTCCGACAGCGTGGATACTCTGTCGCCGAATGGGAGAATCCCGTCCACATCTCCACATCCACTCCATCCAGGCCTCTCAGCATCCTGCAAGTTTTAAAGAGATCCCCCTCATCCTTCTAAACTCCATCGATATTGGTTCACATCAGGGAACCTCAAGTTATCATTGCAGCCTCATATCTGTGGGATTGTGTCACATCATGGAGTGTCTTCTCTAATAAAGGTTAGCAGACATGTTCGTAACAGACATGTCCACCGGGAAATCCTCTCCCTGGAAATACATGATCTGGTCATATTACGGCTAAGCTCTATATTACCATGGTTAATGACATTGAATTGTACAAAGTTGATTGAAAGTGATTTCAGCTGTTCAAATAGCTTTCTTCCTCCAGTTTCTGTATTTCCCCTTTTGTAAATATTGAGCTAATTATTTTGTTTTCTGATTGTTTTTCTCTCTCTATCTCCTGTGAAGTCAGTGACATGCTGGAGGCAGACTTCCAGAGTCATGCTTACTCATCATGTGTGAGTAAATTGGGAGCTATTCAACCTGGTGATTCTCTGTCGCTGCGGCTGGAGTCACAGATACGGCCGACGGAAACGGGAATCTTGACTGGTCCTTTCTCTCCCCGCCCAACTCCACGGTGGCAGAAGCCAACTGAAGGGGGCGCCACTCGAATTCAGCCAGCCTGTCTCGCAGGCCGGTCGAATTGTTTTCTCTTATGAATCTTGGAAATCGCGCAATGTAATGTTTGACACACTTTATGGGGCAGCACGGTAGCACAAGTGGATAGCACTGTTGCTTTCACAGTGCCAGGGTCCCGGGTCACTGCCTGTGTGGAGTCTGCACTTCCTCTATTGCACAGTTCGCAAGCACATACACAGCCTGGCCATTTTCTCCCCTTGATTACCAAGCTAGTTGTTGACCCCGACCATTCCCCGGGCGTGAGGTGAGTTAGCGAGCATTTGAACTTGGGGGTTGAAAAGATGCACTTTGACAGACTTCATTGGTGAACACAAAAGATATCTGTGAATAAGAACTGTACGGCAGCCTCATCGCTGTAGCCAGCTCCCCCAAATGTTTCTGCCTGGGAGGCTTCCTCCTCACATACTGGCACAGTGGTTAGCACTGCTGCGTCACAGCGCCAGGGACCCGGGTTCAATTTCGGGTGGAGTGTGTACATCCTCCCCGTGGCTGCGTGGGTTTCCTCCCGGCGCTCCGGTTTCCTCCCACAGTTCAAAGGTGTGCAGGTTACGAGAACGTGCAAACTCCACACAGACAGTCACTCGAGGCCGGAATTAAACCCGGGTCCTTGACGTAGCGAGGCAGCCGTGTGAGTAGAGGTGGTGGTGCATCATGGGATGAAACCTTCAGGGACGCATCCATCCAGGGTTGGCAAACTCCCTCCCCCATTGGCAGTGAGGCTGGCGTGTGGGGGGGGGGGGTTGCAGGGGGCAGGGGGGGTGGTGATCACTGTGGTGCCAACGCCTCAGCTGTACTGTTGGTGGCGCACTTATTGACAAAAGGAAGCCGGGGTGAGATAGTCTTCCCCCGCCGAGTATCATTTCTACAAACTAACATTCCCCCCCACCCACCGTGTGACGGACAGAGGGAGGAGAACTCGTCATAATAGGTAGCTCAAGGGCAGCACGGTGGCGCAGTGGTTAGCACTACTGGTGGAGACGAAAACCTTGCTGCTCTCCATGACGGTCGCATCCCGTAACGTACTATCGGACCTCTCCCGCTGCGCTGCCCACCCTTCTACTCCTTCCTACCCCTCCTGCACCCCGCCGATGACCTCCTCAGCCGGGGCCCTGCCTTCCCAATACGCCAGCGCCGCACGCCGATCCGTGCACCCCGGGGGTCCCCGCTGCTACTTCTGCGGTCAGCAGAAGCACCCCCGCCAACACCGCCCGGCCTGCACTGCCGTTTTTAAAGCCTGCAGTAAAAAGGGCCACTTCGCGGTTGTGTGCCAGGCCCGCGCAGTCGCTGCGATCGTGCCCGCTATCGCCCTCTCCCCCCCGCCAGACGCACAATGGGAGCCGCCATCTTCTCCTCCCGGGTCCATGTGCGACCAATGGGCGCCGCCATCTTGTCACGACCCCGCAATGTGCGCACCATGGGCGCTGCCATCTTATCCCGACCCCGCAATGTGCGCACCATGGGCGCCGCCATCTTGTCTCGACCCTGCAATGTGCGCACCATGGGCGCCGCCACCTTGTCCCCCACAGGGTCTCTGGACATCCTGATATCGGAACCGCACACGCTCGCCACCCGAAGCATCCGATGGCTACCCGCAGCTCGCTTCGATGACGCTAGACCAATCTCGCCTGCACAACCTGCCCACCGCGTCGACGACGGTTAAAATCAACGGCCACGCGACCTCGTGCCTGCTGGACTCCGGGAGCACCGAAAGCTTTGTTCACCCAGATACGGTAAGGTGCTGCTCCCTTGCGGTCCACCCTGACAATCAAAGGATCTCCCTAGCCTCCGGATCCCACTACGGCCCAATCCGAGGTTTTTGAACAGTCACCCTCATGGTCCAGGGCGTAGAATTTAGTAACTTCCGCCTCTATGTCCTTCCTAATCTCTGCGCTGCACTCCTGTTGGGCCTGGACTTCCAGTGCAACCTCCAGAGTCTCACCCTCAAATTCGGCAGACCCTTACCCCCCCTTTACTGTTTGCGGCCTCGCGACCCTCAACGTCGATCCCCCCTCCTTTTTTGCCAATCTAACTGTGGATTGCAAGCCCGTTGCCACTAGCAGCAGACGGTACAGCATCCAGGACAAGACCTTCATCAGATCCGAAGTCCAGCGGCTGCTTAAGGAGGGTATTATCGAGGCCAGCAACAGCCCCTGGAGAGCCCAAGTGGGGTGGTTAAAACTGGGGAGAAACACAGGATGGTCGTGGACTACAGCCAGACCATCAATCGGTACACGCAGCTCGACGCGTTCCCCCTCCCACGCATATCTGATATGGTCAATCAGATTGCGCAGTACCGGGTCTTCTCAACAATTGACCTGAAATCCGCCTACCACCAGCTCCCCATCCGGAAGTTGGACCGGCCATACACTGGCTTCGAGGCGGACGGTCGCCTCTACCACTTCCTTAGGGTTCCTTTCGGTGTCACAAATGGGGTCTCAGTCTTCCAAAGAGAGATGGACCGAACGGTCGACCAGTACGGTTTGCGGGCCACCTCTCCGTACTTAGATAATATCACCATCCGCGGCCATGACCAGCAGGACCACGATGCCAACCTCAATAAATTCCTCCGCACTGCCACTCTTCTCAACCTGACCTACAATAAAGAGAAGTGTGTGTTCAGCACGACCCTGTTAGCCATTCTCGGCTATATAGTCCAAAAGGGACTTCTCGGGCCCGACCCCGACCCCGACCGCATGCGCCCCCTCATGGAACTTCCCCTCCCCCACTGCCCCAAGGCCCTCAAACGCTGCCTAGGGTTCTTTTCCTACTACGTTCAGTGGGTCCCAAACTATGCGGACAAGGCCCGCCCACTCATTCAGTCCACCCAATTCCCCCTCGCGGCCGAGGCACAACATGCTTTCGCCCGCATCAGAGCAGACATCGCCAAGGCCGGGATGCGCGCAGTGGACGAGTCACTGCCTTTCCAAGTAGAAAGCGACGCTTCAGACGTCGCCCTTGCCGCCACTCTAAACCAGGCAGACAGACCCGTGGCATTCTTTTCCCGCACCCTTCATGCCTCTGAAATTCGACACTCATCCGTCGAAAAGGAGGCCCAAGCTATCGTTGACGCTGTGCGGCATTGGAGGCATTACCTGGCCGGTAAAAGATTCACTCTCCTTACGGACCAACGGTCGGTAGCCTTCATGTTCAATAACACACAGCGGGGCAAGATCAAAATGATAAAATCTTGCGGTGGAGAATCGAGCTCTCCACCTATAATTATGAGATCTTGTATCGCCCCGGTAAACTCAATGAGCCCCCAGATGCCCTTTCCCAAGGTACATGTGCCAGCGCACAAGTGGACCAACTCTGGGCCCTACACAACAGTCTTTGTCACCCAGGGGTCACTCGATTGTACCATCTGGTCAAAGCTCGCAATCTGCCCTACTCCGTCGAGGAAGTAAGGACAGTCACCAGGGACTGCCAGGTCTGTGCGGAGTGCAAGCCGCACTTCTACCGGCCAGACCGTGCGCGCCTGGTAAAGGCTTCCCGCCCCTTTGAACGCCTCAGCGTGGATTTCAAAGGGCCCCTCCCCTCCACCGACCGTAACACGTACATTCTCAGTGTGGTCAATAAGTACTCCAGATTCCCCTTCACCATCCCATGCCCCGATATGACGTCATCAAGGCCCTCAGCACCATCTTCGCTCTGTTCGGTTTCCCCGCCTACATCCACAGTGACAGGGGATCCTCATTCATGAGCGATGAGCTGCATCAGTTCCTGCTCAGCAGGGGTGTCGCCTCCAGCAGGACGACCAGCTACAACCCTCGGGGAAACGGGCAAGTAGAACGGGAGAATGGGACGGTTTGGAGGGCCATCCAGCTGGCCCTACGGTCCAGGAACCTCCCAGCCTCTCGCTGGCAGGAGGTCCTCCCTGACGCTCTACACTCCATCTGGTCACTATTGTGCACCGCCACTAATAACACACTCCATGAATGTGTTTTTACCTTCCCCAGGAAGTCCACATCCGGAGTGTCGCTCCCGACTTGGCTCGCTGCTCCAGGACCGGTCCTTCTCCGTAAGCACGGCCGACTCCACAAGGCGGACCCCTTGGTGGACAGGGTTCACCTGCTCCACGCCAACCCTCAATATGCCTACATTGAGTTCCCCGACGGTCGCCAAAATACTGTCTCACTCAGGGACCTGGCACCATCAGGTTCCACCCCAACACACCCCCCCACCAATGCACCCCACCCCACCTCCCACCACGCTGCCAATATTGACCCCACCGGAGCACCCCCCCTCCCCTTTTCCGCACAAGAGGACGAAGAGTACTTCTGCACACTCCCGGAGTTCCCCGATGACTGACCAGCATCAGCACCACCACCACTGCCATCGGTGCCACCTCCACCACCGCCAGCACCGACTTCGCCGCCACCGTTACGCCGCTCCCAACGAAGCACCAAAGCACCGGACCGGTTGAACCTTTGACCGACTCCGGACCGTCAACATGGACTTTTCTTTCCCTACCACTGTACATAATTGCACTAATTGTATATAGTTTCATGTCACCCCCGCCGGACTCATTTTTAACAGGGGGTGAATGTGGTGAACCACTCTAATAGGAGATGCAAGTTAGGACCTGCACTACAGGTTCGCCGGTAGCTCCTACCGGCTGGCTCCGCCCACAGAGAACTGTATAAATATGCATGACCTCCAGTGCCCTGCCATTTCGCCAGCTGCAGCAGGAGGCCACACATCTGACTGTAATAAAGCCACAGTTGTACCCAACTTTAGTCTTTGTGCAATTGATCGTGCATCACCCATAATGCGCATTGCAGATTAGGCAGGCTGGGTTATTGAAAGAAATAGGTCTGATTACATGGAGTATAGTAATGGCCAGTCACAGTTGCCTTAGCTTGCCTGCGTACACTAAATTAATGCTATGTGAACTCCAGGGATCGCTTCCCTCCATCTGACTGCCCTGACTCTGCCAAGATAAACACCTTAATCAGAAGTTCAGAGGTGAGAAAAGGGGCTACTTTCTTCCGTGGCTCGGAAAGAATTTGGTGCCTCGAGAGTCAACGGGGCAGGTAGGCCCGGAGCCAGGGGTCAGATTGTTTGCTGCTCCGCAGTCCCTGGCTTTCCCGGTGGTCGGAAGCCACCTGTGTACACAGAGCCGGTGCCTCTCTCACAAAGTGCTGCAGATTCCTCGCTGGAAAGGATTACAGTGTCGGAAAGCTGGGGACCCGCCCCTCCCCGATCTGAAAAAACAATTAGGGGATTGGGAGGCTGTGGGGAATGAAGGATCACCTGGCATCAAGTCTGCATTGGAGGGGAACAAAGATCTACATTAGCCGTTACAAGCTACATCCCACATTAAACAGTTGCTAATTCCTGAGTGTGACCATGTTTCCTTTGCAAATTCTTTTTTAAAATACAGATGATAGTCCCGTGGCGTCCTTACCCTCCAGTCTTGTTGCACCGAACGTTTCTCGATGGATTGATGCCTTAATTTCTCATTGGCTAGATTCCGCAGCAGTTTACTCATTACGATATTTTTTCGTAGCAGGTCTTTCGAGTAGCTTGGCATCCCTGCCTCTGAGCCGGACGCTCCCGGTTCAAGCCCCACCCCAGGACTTGACTTGAGCACAGTGGTCAGCATTGTAGCTTCACAGCACCAGGGTCCCAGGTTCGATTCCCGGCTTGGGTCACTGGCTGTGCGGAGTCTGCACGTTCTCCCCGTGCCTGCGTGGGATTCCTCCGGGTGCTCTGGTTTCCTCCCACAAGTCCCAAAAGACGTGCTTGTTAGGTGAATTGGACATTCTGAATTCTCCCTCCGTGTACCCGAACAGGCACCGGGAATGTGGCGACAAGGGGATTTTCACAGTAACTTCATTGCAGTGTTAATGTAAGCCTGCTTGTGACAGTAAAGATTATTATTATTATTAAAGATGTACCAAACAGCAATTAACCTCTATCTGACCTCAAGATGTACCAAACAGCAATCAGTCTCTAATTGACCTCAAGATGTACCAAACAGCAATTAATCTCTACTTGGCCTCAAGCTGTGCCTGACAGGAATTAGTCACTAACGGACCTAAAGATGTGCCTAACAGTAACGAGCTTCCAATTGATCTTAAGATGTGCGTAACAGAAATTACTCTCTAGCTGACCTCCAAATGTGCGTAACCATAGCTACTTTCTATCTGATCATTTACAGCAGATATTCCTTGTGACAGGCCAGCTGAGTTGTATCCATAAGAGTAAGAGTAGGCCATTCTGCCCATTGACATGATGCGGCCATCACCCTACTGTGTGCCATGAGCAATGCTATAGGATGGGGGGGAAGGGAAAATGATGGGGGGGGGGTTGGTTGATGGGGGGGAGAAGGGGAGATGATGGGGGAGAAAGGGGGATGATGAGGGGGAGAAGGGGAATAATGAGGGAAAAGGGCTCATGGGGTGATGAAGGGCGTAATGGGTGGTGATGATGGGAGGAGAAGGGGGATAATGGAGGGAGAAGGGGGGGTGATGATTGGGGGAGAAGACAGGTTGATGGGGCAAGGGGATGATGATGGAGTGATAAGGGGGTGATGGGGGCAGAAGGGGGATGTTGGGTGGGGGGGGGGGGTTGGTGTTAGAGTTTGCTAGCCATCCATGGCAACCTTACTAGAGTAGAGTATGGATATTTGAAGAGATGATACAGGGCTGGTTTAGCACAGTGGCCTAAACAGCTGGCTTGTAATACAGAACAACACCAGCAGCGCGGGTTCAATTCCCGTACCGGCCTCCCCGAACAGGCACCGGAATGAGGCGACTAGGGGCTTTTCACAGTAACTTCATTGAAGCCTACTTGTGACAATAAGCGATTATTATTATTAGATTGTATTCAATTTTTGACTTGACCCTGTTGCAGTGAGGGTTTCTATGGAAGTAAAAATGTAATATTGATATCCTGCCCAGAAGTTACAGTCCACATGTTTCAGATAACATGCTGAAACTCAATGGAATAATTCATCTTGGCTATAGGTGTTGGTGAATAACACCAGTTGACCTGGGGTGAGGCTGTTTATGCCAACAGAATCAAGGCAAGCTAAGTCTGAAGTTTAAAAAGTCTGGAAATGTCACAGACAGGAGTGAATGATGGAAGCATAAGATACATTTTTTCTAGATACTTAAAACCCAGACAATCCCAATGGAGACCCGTCACTTTAAAGTTGACAGGTTTTATATTTTGAGTCAAGCTCCACCCCATGCACCCCCCTTTCCCTCCTCCCCTTTACCAAATATCTTGTTGGGCCTTTACTGAAGATTTTGATTCACGCGCAGGTATCCAACTTCAACAATCCATTCCACCCGCCCTTCGTGCTGTGGGTTGCTTTGCTAGAATCTGGGTTCAGTGGCGGCATTCTTGTCTCTGACCATTAGACCATCAAACGTCGGAGCAGAAGCAGCGAAGGAGATTGCTGCCCAGACTCCCTCAGGAACTAAGTCGAAGTCTCAGAGATACAAGAACAATCAAGTTGGTGAGGCAGTCAAATGGAACTATCAATTCTCTGGAAGAATGTCTGAGGCTGGGACAGAATCATAGCCAATGTAGGCCGAGCATTACTCTGCTGCTAACTATAGTTTGCCGAATTTGGAGTTTAGGGAAGTGATCTTATAGGAAATATATAAAATTCGGAGGGGGGGGTTGAAAGGGTAGACGGTGAGAAGACTTTTCACCCCATGGGGGAAAGACTAGGGGGCGGAATTTCAGAATAAGAGGGTCTCCCATTTGGAGACTGGGCCGATGGACATCTTCAAGGCTGGGTTAGACAGAATTTGGATCTACAGGGGAGTCAAGGGTTATGGGGGTGGGGGGGTTGGCAGGAAAGTGGGGTTAAGGCCCACAATCAGATCAGATCAGCCACGACCTTATTGAACGATGGAGCAGGCTCGAGGGGCTGAATGGCCTGGCCCTGCTCCTAATTCTCATGCTCTAATGCTCTATGTTCAATCTGCAGATACTTGACACCGGGAACCTGAATCAGATACGTCCCTTTTTCTCAGCATCAACATCCCTCATCTCAATGCGTTAAAGGGAAAACTGATGACGAAGCCATAAGGAGCGTAACTGTAGATCAGGCTGCTTGAACGGACGATTGAAAACTTTGGCCCTGATGTACTTGGCACCGCAGTTATTAAATTATTCATTTTTCTTCCCCCCCTCATGTCGTCGGCAGGAGTTCGAGGCTGTGACTGATACCTCCCGAGAGAGTGTGTCACGTGAGGGGGAAGACAGGCAGATCCCTCGGCCAATTTTTGAAAATTAAACAGCTCCCCCTGTTTAACTTCTACCGTTGGTCAGTGGGGTGCCCGTGGTAAGGATTTTTTTTCCCCGACTCCGTTCCCATCTGGGAGATTAGAATTGGAAGCAAAATATTTTTCCATTCAAAGAAAAATAAGCAGGGTTTATTTTTGCATTGGCAAAGATGAAAGTTCTGATGATTCACGCAGTGCTCTCAATGGATGGAATGTGTCCACAGTACACACTCGTCTGAAGCGAGCTCTTCCTAAAGCTGTCCACACACTTCCAACTGGTGAGAACCTACTTAGATCATAAGAACATAAAACATGCTGTGCAGAAGGAGGCCATTCGGCCCATCAAGTCTGCACCGACCCACTTAAGCCCTCACTATCCCCGTAACCCAATAACCCCTCCTAACCTTTGTGGTCTCGAAGGGCAATTTATCATGGATAATCCACCTAACCTGCACGTCTTTGGACTGTGGGAGGAAACCGGAGCACCCGGAGGAAACCCACGCACACACGGGGAGAACGTGCAGACTCCGCACAGTCAGTCACCCAGCGGGGAATTGAACCTGGGACCCTGGCGCTGTGAAGCCACAGTGCTAATCACTTGTGCTGCCCTGCTTAATGGTTGGCAGAATTCTGAGCTCCGGTTCTTTGTTCCCCGTTGCCGCGGGCCTGGTATCGGGATATGGTGCTCCGATTGTTGAATTGTATATTTTAGCGTAGCATGAGCCGCCGGTTTAGCTCAGTTGGCTGGATGGCTGGTTTGTGACACAGAGCTAGGCCAGCAGTGTGGGTTCAATTCCCGCATCGGGGAATCGAACCTGGGACCCTGGCGCTGTGAAGCCACAGTGCTAGCCACTTGTGCTACCTCGCCTGAGGTGTGGTGATCCTCAGATTAAATCACCAACAACCAGCTCCCCCCGTCAAAGGGGAAAGCCACCTATGGTCTTCAGCGACTTCGTTTTGACTTTATTTTCTCCTTAAGCCCTTTAACCATTTGAGATCTCGGTGCCCGCCCAGCTCTGGCCTCTTGCGCATCCCCTGATTTCCTTAGCCATACCCTTGGCTGCTAGGGGCCCTAGGCTTCTGCAATCTTCCATCTTTAAATCTCGCTGCCTCATAATCGTTCTTTAAGAGGTTCCTTAAATTTTTTCCCCCTTCGTTCTTCATGGGTAGTGTGTGGCTGTGGATGCCTCCGGCACCTTCCCAACCCTAATTGCCCTTGAACTGCTCGACCACTTCAGAGGGGCAGTTCAGAGTCAATCACCTCGCTGGGACTCTGGAGTCACATGTAGGCCAGACCGCATAATGCCAACAGATTTCCTTCCCTCAAGGGACGTTAGTGAACCAGGTGTTTTTTTTCACAACAATCGATGGTCACCATTACTGAGACTAGTTTTCAGTTCCCGATGTATCAATCGCATGAGGGACAACGTGGTGGGATTTGAACCCTGACCCCAGAGCATTACCCTGGGCCTCTGCATTACTAGTCCATAGAACCCCTACAGCGCAGAAGGAGGCCATTTGGCCCATCAAGTCTGCACCTACCCTCTGAAAAAGAACCCTACCCCACTCCTCTCCGTCCTATCCCTATAAAACCATAACCCCACCAAACCTGCACATCCCAAGACACTAAGGGGCAATTTTATCATGACCAATCCACCTAACCTGCACGTCTTTGGACTGTGGGAGGAAACCGGAGCACCCAGAGGAAACCCACGCAGACACGGGGAGAACGTGCAAACTCCACACAGACAGCCCAGTGGCATTACCACTACGCTACCACCTCCCTCCAACACGCCTTTGTCTTAAATCTCCTTATTTGGCTCAGAATAAGTCCTTGCCTGAAATCGTACTCCCGCGGGGAACTTTGGGACGTTTCTGCTTCACTAAAGGTGCTACATAAATGCAAGTCGGTGTTGCACGTTAGTTGATCTTGGCTGCGCCAGTGATGGGGTACAACCTATAACTGGCCCTGATGACCCCAAGGAGTGAAACTGGCCCGGAATCCTAATCCTGGACCTTCGTGTGTATTGGCTACGCTCGGAAACTCCGTGAGCAGGAGACAGAACCAAAATCCAGCTGTGAAGCCCCCCATGGCTAAACAGCCTGTGGGAGGGCAACCGGTATTCATGGGAACAGAGCGAGTTAGCGCCCGAGGGTGAGGCGGGAAGAAAATCAGTGGGAAGGAAAGAAAAAAAAGATTGATGCAAATTTAACACTTTTAAAAGCCTTAACATCAATGGCAGTCCCTTTATAGAACACTGCTCAACGCTTGCTAAGCGCTTTGCAAAAGACTTATTATTTTTAGCATAAAGATGTCTCAAAATGTGCCCTCAGAAAGAGGTTTGAAACTAAAAGTATGGTTTCTGTCGACTTGTAGTCACCCTGTTATGAAAAAAAGAGAGCAATCACAAGGGCTCCTAATTTTATTGGACTGTGCGCATAAAAGACTGACATGTGATAATATTATTACAGCTGAAATCGAAGGGCTGAAGTTAGCGCATTCAGCTGGTGTATAACCTCGGTCTCCTGGCTGCTGAAGGCTTATTGATATCTTCTGTCTGCATCCCTAACACAAGCCACATGGTGGCCTGTTTGTTTTCCTCTTAAAGGAGCAGTCCCCTCTGCTTGGGTTGCCTCGTTTCCTCGGGCAAGGACGCAAGGTCTGCGGATTCCACCAAACAGAGAGAAGAGCAGAAAGCTAATGCGAGGAGGTCAGCTACTCTGCGCTCAGCGCCACCACCCCAGCCGACTGCGGAACCGAAGACCATGAGATCGTAGGGGATACCGTAGAATCTGTGCGGTGCATTCGGCCCATCTGGTCTGCACCGGTCCTCTGAAAGAGTACCCTTCCTAGGCCCCCCCCCCCGCCTTATCGCCGTAACCCCACCTGACCTGCACATCTTTGGACGCGAAGGGGCAATTTCTTGAGGCATGGCCAATCCACCTAACCTGCACATCCTCGGGCTGTAGGAGAAAATCGGAGCACCCGGAGTAGGCCATTCGGCACATCAAGCCTGCTCTGCCAGCCAATCAGATTGCGGCTGGCCTGTGGGCTTAACACCAATTTCCTGCCCTCACATCGCTCCTGCCTACACCGCGTTCCCCCCTTGACTCCCTTGTCAATCAAAAATCTGTCTGCGATGATGTCATCTGCGAGGGTATCTCTACATGAACGCCGGTTCGTGAGGGTGTAAAGTCTTGTTTCATTTTGGTGTGAGGAGACAAGTGAAACCCGAGTGGGAATAAACAGTGCAGTCATCGCGTAACAATTATTAAAGACTATTTTTTTAAAGTAAAGACAAATACGCACAAACAGGACAACACCACCCTCACGCAATTGAGGTGGGGAAGAGGGAGTGTGTGCTAAAGGGAACCACAGTGCACTGACCAAGAAATAGATCTGTGGATTCCTGTAGATACATGTATGAAAAGGGCAGCACAATTCCTAACTACAGTAAAAGCAAAGGTCCTGGAGTTTATTAACAGAGGGAGAGGGTAGAAGTTGATTGGGATTCCGCTGTGGACACTCAAATTGACCATTTGAAGTATTGTGTAAATCTTTGGCCACCTAACCACAGGAAGAGTATCGTTGCCTTCAAACAGTGTCAGACGTGAACATTCAGGGGATATCCTCAATATCCGAGGCCTTAAGATTGAATAAATCGGGCCTGTTCACTTGGTAGAAGGGACATCATTGAAATGGCTTCACGTTTCTCCACATGGGGCGCCATGGTGACACAGTGGTTAGCACTGCTGCCTCACAGTGCTAGGGGCCTGGTTCGATTCTGACCTTGGATGACTGTCTATGTGGAGTTTGCACGCTCTCCCCCGTGTCTGCGTGGGTTTCCTCCGGGTGCTCCGGTTTCCTCCCACCGTCCAAAGATGTGCAGGTTAGGTGGATTGGACACAATAAATTGTCCCTTAGGGCGGGGTCGCAGGAATAGGTCGGGGGATTGGGCCTAGGTAGGGCGTTCTCTCGAAGGGTCGGTGCAGGCTTGATGGGCCAGATGGCCTCATTCTGCAGAGTCGCGATTCTATAATTCTGTCATTCTGGCCAACGTCCAAAAGAGAAAGTTTAAGACCAGAAAGGAAGACAGATCATTATTTTTTAAAACCAAGGCCTGTGGAATGAGATGGGGTAAAGGGCATTAAAAGAGGGGGGAAAGGGCACTCGGAACAACTGAATGTGTTCCTGGAGAGAAGGGTGATTGGAAGGTGAGTTGAGAAGCCAATGTTGATCAGAAAGGAGTTGGACATGAAATTGTCTGTTTCTACAAGTTTCACCGGGGTGTCGAATGCCTTTTAAGATACAATTCTCTGCAAGTGAACTTAGTCCCTGATGACCTGGAAGCTGTGATATTGGTTATAATTCAGCCCCCGACCCCAACAACAGCAATGGCAAGATCTTCCAGTAATCTGTGAGTGAATCATCAACTCGCATTGCGATACTGCTCTCTTCTAATTGGTGGACGATCAACGTGTCTAAATTATTAGCCTTGAGGCATGTACAGCACACTCAACGTTGACGCAAGCATTTCAGCAGGTGATGCCTGGCTCAGCTGGCACTAAATGTTGGCGAGCTATGGATATTGGTGTGTAATACCAACAGAATGAAAGCAGAAGCATAATTTTATTTCCCGTTATATTCCATGTCACTGGTTAGTTCACTTCGAACTTTGTGGTCCTGAAGGTTTTCAAATGGCTTGTTAAATTGGAATAGCAAGGTCAACAGTAGCAATTATTTGTATTTATATATTGGCCGGAATTTTCCGGTCATCGGGATTCACTGTTCCCGCTGCCAGCACACTCCCGCTCATGAGTTTTCCAGCGGCATTAGGGGCGTTTCAATAGGAAATCCCATCGTTGAGCGACGGGAAGAGAGGATCCCGCCACCAGCGAATGTGCGCCACTGGGAAACAAGTGGCTGGGGTGCCGGAGGACAGTAAAACTTCCAATGGTGCTCCACAGATGTGTTATCAAGCAAAACTTACAGCAAACCACAGAAGGAGACATCAGGGCAGGAGTGTTATATTGTGCCTTTAAGGGATAGCAGCATGGCATCACTCGAAGGGAAGTGTGTCATGCAATCCAGTCTTAGATTCACGTTGGCCTGTGAGCAGAAAATACAAAGACACATGCACATACACACACGCACACACACACACGCGCACACACACACACACACACACACACACACACACTCTGCTTCAAGCATTCTGCCTATGTATAAATATTCTCACATGCCTAGTCTTAATAAATGAACCACATTTAATGTTTACCCAATCCCTTAAGAGTGACTGCTGCCTTTATATCATTGTAACAAATTGAGCAAAATATTGGTCAGAGAAAGAGAGATTAAAGTGTATCTTAACGAAGGAGAGAGAGAAAGAGGTGAAGTGGATTAATTCCAGAGTTGAGGGGTTCGACAGCTGAAAGCACCTCGATGGCTGGTAGAGCAATGGAGATCGTAGGCTGCTGAAATGTAGGGTTGTAGGGCCGGAGGAGCTAAGACCAACTTAGTAGAGAAGTACATTTGTGAGAACATGGATTTAAGTTTAATATATGGGCTGGGATTCTCCGGCCACACGCCGGGTCGGAGAATCCCCGGGGGGGCGGGGGGGGGGGGCGATTTTCGGGTGCCCGCAGGATCGCCGCCTAGCCGGTTGGGGGCCGTTGAAAGCGCCCCCCCCCGGCGATTCTCCGGGCCTTGACGGGCCAATGCCCGCCGAGTTCGGCTGAGTCCCGCTGGCGTGGGTTACATATGGTCCCACACGGCGGGTCCTCGGAGCTCCGTCTGCGGGGGCCGTCCTGGGGGGCGGGGGGGGGGGGATCCGACCTTGGGGGGTGGGGGCCTCCACGCTGGCCTGGCCCACGATCGGGGCCTACCAATCGGCGGGCAGGCTATTTCCGTGGGGGCCTATGTTCCTCCGCGCCCGACCCCTGTAGGGCTCCGCCATATTGTCCGGGGGCCGGCGCGGAGACTGGGAATCCACGCGCGAACTCGCTCCGGCCGTGGCGCGCCGGCTTTCGGACGCCGGAGCTGCGGAGACCACTCTGGCGCCGTACTAGCCCCCTAGGGTGGGGTGGATAGTTGCCAGGTGAGGCCCGTTGACGCCGGAGTGGCTCGCGCCACTTTTCACGCCGGCGCCAGATCTTGGCCGCAGGTTTGGAGAATCCTGGCCTTTGTAACACAGAATACAGCCAACAAAGGAAAACACTTGGGAACAATACAGCACAGGAACAGGCCCTTTGACCCTCCAAGTAATGATATTGCCCTTGGCCAAAACCCCAAAGAACAAAGCAAGGGTGTCGTGCTTCAGTTGTACAAGGCATTGGTGGGGCCGTAACTGGAATATCGTGATGCATTTTTGGTCTCCTTATTTAAGGAAGGATGAAAATGCGTTGGAAGCGATTCAGAGGAGGTTTCCTCGCTTGATACCTGGACTGAGGGGGTTGTCTTATGAGGAAAGGTTGGACAGACTGGGCTTGTTTCCACTGAAGAGTGAGGGTGTGACTTGATTGGAGTATATAAGATCCTGGACAGCCTTGGCAAGGTGGATGCGGAAAGGATGTTTCCTCCTGTGGGTGAGTCCAGAGCTAGGGGGCAGTGTTTTAAAATTCGGGCTTGTCCTTTTCGGACAAAAATGAGGAGAATTTCTTTCTCTTTAATGCCATGAAATGTCCCAAAATGCTTCATCTAAGATTTACACTTAGTCAGAGGAGGATCCATTAAGATTGGTGGCCAAGGACTTCTGGTTGCGGCGATGACCAGCTAAGCCGCACGTTTCGGCGGCTCCAGCTCGAACGGACCTTTGGGCTCTTTTAAGAGCCCCAACGGGAAAAAATTTTCGGGACGAAACCCGGTGTGGGGTGAGGCAACAGGGAGTACCCCCCAACGAAAAAGAAAAATATCGGCGGCGGCGGCCAGAGCGCGAAGAATCCTCAAGGACAGGGGCAGAAGGAAGAAAGGAGCAAGATGGCGGCGGAGGGAGCCCAGGCGACATGGGGACTGGACCAGGATGAGTTTCTAAGACGGTGTGTGGAGCTGTTTAAAAAGGTGCTGGCCCCGATGCTACAGGCAATCGAGGGGCTTAAAGAGACACAAAAGGCCCAGGAGATAGAGCTCCGTGTGGTGGAGCAGAAGGTGACGGACAACGAGGACGAGATCCTAGGCCTGGCGGTCAAAATGCAGACGCACGAAGCGCTCCATAAGAAGTGCTTCGAAAGAATTGAAGTCCTGGAAAACAGATCACGGAGAAAGAACCTCCGGATCCTGGGTCTCCCCGAGGGAGTGGAAGGAGCTGACGGCGGGGCTTACGCGAGCACGATGCTACGCTCGCTAATGGGAGCTGAGGCCCCCTCGGGCCCCTTGGAAGTGGAAGGGGCCCACCGGGTCCATGCGAGGAGACCAAAGGCTGGAGAACCACCTAGGGCGATGATCGTGCGATTTCACCGCTTCAATGACAGAGAGGTGGTTCTGAGATGGGCCAAGAAGGTACGAAGTAGTAGATGGGAGAATGCGGTGATACAAGTGTATCAGGATTGGAGTGCGGAGGTGGCGAGAAGGAGGGCGAGTTTCAATCGAGCCAAGGAGGTGCTGCACAAGAAGAAAGTGAAGTTCGGGATGTTGCAGCCGGCGCGATTGTGGGTCACGCACCAGGACAGACATTACTATTTTGAAACGGCGGAAGAAGCATGGACCTTCATTCAAAACGAGAAACTGGATCAGAACTGAGGGACTGATGTTGGAGGGGAAACGACAATGCTGATGTATATAGAGATGTAAATTGGGGAGGGGGGGACACTGAGAAATGTGGGCGCCGGTGGGGGGGAAGAAGAGACACAGGCGGGGGATGGGGAATGGGAATGGGGCCTTATGGGGAGCTGCGCCATGAGGGGCGGGATGGTTCTAGAGAGCGCGGGGTTTCTTTGTCTTTTTCCCGCGTCAGAAAGATGATGGCGGGAAGATAGGCGCAAGGAGGATGGGAGTTCCTCACACGGGGGGGTCAATGTGAGAGTGGGACAAGCCGGGATCAGTTGAAGTCAGCTGACTTTCGGAAGCAATATGGGGGGAGTAACCATGCTAGATGGGGATCTAGCGGGGGGGGGGGGGGGGGGAGGGGGGGGACAACTGGGTTGCTGCTGCGGAGATCGAAAGGGAGCTGGTAAGAGAAGAGGTCGGGGCGGGAATGCGCCGCCTGGGGGACGGATGGGTGCGCGAAACCGGGACGTGGGACTGGCCCAGAGATGGTGATGGCTAGTCGACAGGGGAGGGGGGTGGGCAGCTCACCAGTCCGGCTGATCACGTGGAATGTGAGACGCCTAAATGGGCCGATTAAGAGGGCCCGAGTGTTCGCGCACTTAAAAGGACTGAAGGCAGACGTGGTCATGCTTCAAGAGACGCACCTGAAGGTGGCGGATCAGGTTAGGTTAAGGAAAGGATGGGTGGGACAGGTGTTCCACTCAGGGCTGGACGCAAAGAATAGAGGGGTGGCCATATTGGTGGGGAAACGGGTGTCGTTCGAGGCTAGGAACATTGTAGCGGACAACGGTGGCAGATATGTGATGGTGAGTGGCAGACTGCAGGGAATGGAGGTCGTGCTGGTAAATGTATATGCCCCGAACTGGGATGATGCGGGATTTATGAAGCGGATGCTGGGACGTATCCCGGACCTGGAGGTAGGAAATCTGGTAATGGGAGGGTCTTCAACACCGTGCTGGACCCAGGGTTAGATCGATCTAGATCTAGGACCGGAAGAAGGCCGGCAGCAGCCAAGGTGCTTAGGGGGTTTATGGACCAAATGGGGGGAGTGGATCCGTGGAGATTTGCTAGGCCGCTGGCCAAAGAGTTCTCCTTTTTCTCCCATGTCCATAAGGTATACTCCCGGATAGATTTCTTCGTTTTGGGAAGGTCACTGATTTCGAGGGTGGAAGGAACTGAGTACTCGGCCATAGCTGTTTCAGACCATGCCCCACACTGGGTCGATCTGGAACTAGGAGAGGAGAGGGAGCAGTGTCCACTCTGGCGACTGGATGTGGGATTATTGGCAGATGAGGGAGTCTGCGGAAGAGTGCGGGGATGTATCGAAAGGTACCTGGAGGCCAACGATGATGGGGAGGTCCGAGTGGGAGTAGTATGGGAAGCGCTGAAGGCGGTGGTCAGGGGAGAGTTGATCTCCATCAGGGTTCACAAGGGGAAAACAGAGGCCAAAGAAAGGGAAAGACTACTGGCGGAGATTCTGAGGGTGGATAAAAAATATGCGGAGGCCCCGGATAAAGGACTATACAGGGAGAGGCGACGACTCCAGACGGAGTTCGACCTGCTGACCACAGGGAGGGCAGAGGTACAGTGGAGGAAGGCACAGGGGATGAGATATGAATATGGGGAAAAGGCGAGTCGCCTGTTGGCCCACCAGCTTCGAAAGAGGACAGCGGCGAGGGAGATAGGGGGAGTTAGGGATGAAACGGGAGCCACAGTGCGGAGAGCAGGGAAGATAAATGAGGTGTTTAAGACCTTTTACGAGAGGTTATATAGGTCCCAACCCCCGGAGGGAAAAGAGGGGATGCAGCAGTTTCTGGACCAACTAAGGTTCCCGAGGGTGGAGGAGCAAGAGGTGGAGGGCCTGGGGGCGCCAATTGGGGTGGACGAGGTGACCAAAGGGCTGGGGAACATGCAGGCAGGGAAGGCCCCGGGACCAGACGGGTTCCCGGTGGAATTTTATAGAAAATATGTGGACTTGTTCCACATATTAGAAAATATGTGGGCCCGCTGCTGGTAAGAACCTTTAATGAAGCCAGAGAAGGGGGGACCCTACCCCCGACAATGTCGGCGGCGACGATATCACTAACCTTGAAGCGAGATAAAGACCCGCTGCAATGCAGGTCTTATAGGCCTATCTCACTCCTAAATGTGGACGCCAAGTTGCTGGCAAAAGTGCTGGCAATGAGGATCGAGGATTGTGTCCCAGGGGTGGTGCACAAAGATCAGACAGGGTTCGTAAAGGGGAGACAATTGAATGTCAATGTGCGACGGCTATTGGGGGTGATAATAATGCCCCCAGCAGAGGGGGAGGCAGAGATAGTGGCGGCAATGGATGCAGAGAAGGCATTTGATAGGGTAGAGTGGGAGTATCTACGGGAGGTGCTGAGGAGGTTCGGGTTCGGGGAGGGGTTTGTCAGCTGGGTTAAACTCCTCTATGGGGCCCCAATGGCAAGTGTAGTCACAAATTGGCAAAGATCGGAGTATTTTCGACTATATAGGGGAACAAGACAGGGATGCCCGCTGTCCCCATTACTGTTCGCGTTGGCAATTGAACCACTGGCCATAGCGCTGAGAGACTCCAGGAAATGGAGAGGGGTGGTTAGAGGGGGAGAGGAACACCGAATGTCACTCTACGCGGATGACCTACTGCTGTATGTGGCGGATCCAGCGGGGGTGATGACAGAGGTCATGCAGATATTGAGGGAGTTTGGAGATTTCTCAGGATATAGGCTTAACATGGGAAAGAGTGAGCTTTTCGTGATACACCCTGGGGACCAGAGTAGAGGGATAGATGGCCTACCGCTAAGGAGAGCGGAAAGAAACTTCCGATACCTGGGGATTCAAGCCAGGAGCTGGGGAACCTTACACAGACTCAATCTGACTCGGCTGGTGGAACAAATGGAAGAGGATTTCAAAAGGTGGGACATGCAGCCGCTGTCACTGGCGGGCAGAGTGCAGGCGATTAAGATGATGGTCCTCCCGAGGTTCCTATTTGTGTTCCAATGTCTCCCTATACTGATCACTAAGGCCTTTTTAAAAAAAATAGATAGGAGCATCATGAGCTTCGTGTGGGCAAGGAAGGCCCCGAGGGTAAGGAGGGGGTTCCTACAACGTAGCAGAGACAGAGGGGGACTGGCGTTGCCGAATTTGGGAGACTACTACTGGGCCGCCAACGTGGCGATGATCCGTAAGTGGATGATAGAGGGAGAGGGGGCGGCGTGGAAAAGGCTGGAGATGGCGTCCTGCAAAGGAACGAGCTTAAAGGCGCTGATGACGGCGCCACTGCCGCTCTCCCCGAAAAAGTTTACCACGAACCCCATGGTGACGGCAACATTAAATATCTGGGGGCAATGGAGGTGACAGAGGGGTGTGCTGGGAGCCTCGGTGTGGTCCCCGATCAGGAACAACCATAGGTTTGCCCCAGGAAGGTTGGACGGAGGGTTCCAGAGCTGGCATCAAGCAGGAATTAGGAGAGTGGGAGACTTATTTATAGATGGGACTTTTGTGAGTTTGGGAGCGCTAGAGGAAAAGTATGAGCTGCCCCTGGGAAATATCTTTAGGTATATGCAGGTGAGAGCGTTCACGAGACAACTGGTGAGGGAATTTCCGCTGCTCCCGACACAAGGGATCCAGGACAGGGTGCTTTCGGGGGTGTGAGTCGGGGAGGGCAAAGTGTCCGAAATATACCGGGAGATGAGAGAAGAGGGGGAGGAGCTGGTAGAAGAACTGAGGGGAAAATGGGAAGAGCTCGGGGAGGAGATTGAGGAGGGTTTGTGGGCTGATGCCCTAAGTAGGGTAAATTCCTCTTCCTCGTGTGCCAGGCTTAGCCTGATTCAATTTAAGGTGCTACATAGAGCACACATAACTTGAGCGAGGTTGAGCAGGTTCTTCGGAGTGGAGGACAAATGCGGGAGGTGCGGGGGAAGCCCGGCGAACCACACACACATGTTTTGGTCGTGTCCGGCACTGGAGGGGTACTGGAGGGGAGTGGCGGGAGTGATCTCGAAGGTGGTGAAGGTCCGGGTCAAGCCAAGCTGGGGGTTAGCTATATTCGGGGTAGCGGATGAGCCGGGAGTGCAGGAGGCGAAAGAGGCCGGTATTGTGGCCTTTGCGTCCCTAGTAGCCCGGCGTAGGATTTTACTCCTGTGGAAGGAAGCGAAACCCCCCGGCGTGGAGGCCTGGATAAACGATATGGCGGGGTTCATAAAACTAGAGCAGATGAAGTTTGCGCTGAGAGGATCGGCTCAAGGGTTCACCAGGCGGTGGCAACCGTTCCTCAACTATCTAGCGGAACGTTAGGGGGAAAATAGATAGCCAGCAGCAGCAGCCCAGGGGGGAGGGGGGGGGGGGGGAGGGGGGGGAGGTGTAAATTGTTTGTGTTCTAGATGGGGTGAGGGGGCGGGAGGAGCATTATTTTGTGTTATTTGGTTAGTTTACTATATTATTTAAACAATGTTATATATCAGTTATCACGTTACCATTTTTGTTGATTTGTAAGGGGGGAAAATTGTGTTTGAAAACTTTAATAAAATATATATATTTTTTAAAAGATTGGTGGCCAAAGGTCTAATCGAGGAGATAGGTTTCGAGGAGCATCTTAAAAGGAGAGAAAGGTTTAAGAAGTATTCTACAGCTTAGAGACGAGATGGCTGAAGGAAAGACCACCTATGGTGGAGTTAAGGAGTGGGATATGAGACCCACACAGACACCGGGAGAACGTGCGAACTGCACACAGACAGTGACCCAGGGCCGAGATCGAACCCGGGTCCTCGGCGCCGTGAGGCAGCAGTGCTAACCACTGTGCCACCGTGCCGCCCCTGTAATATGCCTTTAAGGCATTGTAGCATCAGATCACTAGGAAGGAAGTGTGTTATGCCGTCCAGTTTTAGTTCCACTATTGTTTGGGGCAGAACACGCACACAGCTCTGCCGCTGATGTGTCTTCAATTTTCATACCTGTAGAAATATTCTCAGTGCCTGTTGTGGGAAAAATCAACCACTTCAAGAGTCAGACTTGCTGTGATCAGATAAATGCAGTTTTATTGTTACACGAAGCTTCGGGAGAAAGCGTATGTACCCCGCGGTACAGTAGCCAGCCTTTCTCCCGGTTTGAATGGCAGTCATTCATTTTATACTTTGGGTTCACAATGAGCCCAGATACAAAACAATTATCACCTTGGTATCTTTAAATATTTTATAGATTGTACATCGTTATCACAATGAGCCCAGATACAAAACAATTATCACCTTGTTATCTTTAAACATTTTATAGATTGTAAGCATTTGTAAGCATTTTGCCATTTACACATGGCCACAGTCAAAGAGGTTTAACAGGTTACAGGCAGCTGGAAGGTTGTATCGATTGTCCCTTTGTTTTAGGAAATGGCCCAAGACATTCGTATTAGCATATCATTGTGTACACCTTGGCTGAAGTCAGCTTTATTCAAGTGGTGTCTCGCATGTATGTATTTCTTAATCTTCCTTTGTCCTGGATCTGTTCCTATCTGTCCGACTGGCACCCCGCTGGACTCCAGACATCAGTTATGTCTGCTTTATTCTGTGTCTCCATCTTGTGTGTCAGGCAGCCACCTTCTGTGCCAAGTGCCCTTTTGAACCATTTCCTACTTCAGTGCCCAACCTCAATAAACAAATGTACAACATGTTTGCACAATCCTTGGGTAGGGTGCTCTTCCAAGAGCCGGTGCAGACTCGATGGGCCGAATGGCCGCCTTCTGCACTGTAAATTTTATGATAATCTATGATAATCCCTTAAGGGCGATCGGTGCTGTTTGTATCATTGTAATAACATGTCACATCTCAGAGTGTATTGAAGGCTGGCCTCTTGAATACATTCAAGCCTCAGTTCTGATGTACAAGTGGGGGTTATGGTGGGGGTGAGGGGAGGGGCAGGCAGGAGAGTGGAGCGAAGGCGGCAATTTAATCAGTCACGATCTTATTGACTGGCGGGGCAGGGATGAGGGGCCGATTGTAAATCTAATGATACAATGCACCAAAGAAGACCTAGGAGTTGTGGCTGAGGTGGGCAGCTGCATGTGCGTGGATTTCAGGTGAGTGCAGGGTCAGATTCACAATGCCGCATCAGCCGCCGGTTTGCAGGTGCATTGGCCTGTTTATTTCCCAAGTCTGGCTGGAGTCTACAAGAAGAAAGGTTTGCGTCTCTTTGGAAGATTGATGTGCGATTCAGGCAGGGAGGGAGCTGGCCTCCTCCACACGGAGGGTGAATGAACGGCCATGTGGTTATGTAGTAACAGTCTGGCTGCCGTTTGCTTTACAGGTGAACAAACAGAGCTGAGACCTGTCCCTGGGCGTTTGAACTGAATGGAAATGAACTCCAAGTCTTCTCCGTCTGACCTGCTCATGGCGCGAGAATGGAGCAATTGCAAAAGAAAGCAAACCAATAGAGAGTTGTTTGTGAAGGGATTTCAGGATTGTGCTGAAGAGGAAACCCTCCTCAGCCAAAATATGCCCTAAAACCGACAGGCTAATTTCTGTATTGGGTTCAGTTGAGTCTGTTGAGGAAACTGGATTTGAGTGCCGATGGTCCAATTTCAAGTTTGCATTTTATTCTAAGCGGTTCCCAGGCCCATTGCCTGTTGAAGTAGCTGATCTTGTGAAAGCTGAAAGTCTGAACGCCACTTAAAGAAAGAAAGACTTGCATTTTTAGAGCATTTTTCATAGCCACAACCCCCACCAAGATGCTTTAACGTCCAATAAATGTACTTTCTGAAGTGTAGTTACTGCTGTAATGTGGCGGCCAGTTTGCACATAGCAATAACCCACAAACAGTAATGTGGTAATGACCAGGTCACCTTTCCGCTGAATCATAAGAAATAGAGGTGAGTAGGCTATTTGGCCCCGTATTCTGCTCCTCCATTCAACTACATCGTGGCTAATCTTCTACTTTAACACCATTTTCCTGCATTATCCCCGTTCCCTTGATGCCTTTCACATCTAGAATTGTTGAACCGGCTCAAAGACTGAGCTTGCACAGCCCCCTGGGGTTGACAATTCCAAAGGCTCACCACCCTCCGAATGAAGAAATCCCTCCTCGTCTCAGTCCTCAATGAGTTAGTCATTATTCTGAGACCATGTCCTCTCGTTCTAACCCCCACCCCCTCTCCCACCCCTAGGCAACACCATAGAATCAGAGAATCCCCACAGTGCAGAAGGAGGCCATTCGGCCCATTGTGCCTGCACTGACCCAGGGCCGCACGGTGGCGCAGTGGTTAGCACTGCTGCCTCACGGCACCAAGGTCCCAGGTTCGATCCCGGCTCTGGGTCACTGTCCGTGTGCAGTTTGCACATTCTCCCCGTGTTTGCGTGGGTTTCGCCCCCACAACACAAAGATGTGCAGGGTAGGTGGATTGAACACGCTAAATTGCCCCTTAATTGGAAAAAATGAATCGGGTACTCTAAATTTAAAAAAAAGAGTCTGCACCGACCCTCTGAAGGGGCATTCCACCCAAACCCACACCCCCGCCCGATCCCAATAACCCCTTAATCTAACTTACACATGGTGGTACAGTGGTTAGCACTGCTGCCTCACATTGCCAGGGAGCTGGGCTCAATTCCGACCTCGGGTCACTGTCTGTGCGGAGTCTGCACGTTTCCCCGTGTGTGCGTGGGTTTCCTCCGGGTGCTCCGGTTTCCTCCCACAGTGCAAAGATGTGCAGGTGGGTTGATTGGCCGTGCTAAATTGCCCCTTAGTTCCAGGAATGGGCAGGTTAGGTTACGGGGTTACAGGTCTAGGGCGGAGAGGATCGGTGCGGCTCGATGGGCCAACGCACCTCCTTCTGCACTGTAGGGATTCTATGAATACTCTTGCAATAAAGGCCTACACACCATTCGCCTTCCCAATATGTTGCTGTACCTGCATGTTAGCTTTCAGTGACTCAAGAACAACGACACCCAGGTCCCCTTAGACATCAGTGCTTCCTAATCTCTCCCCATTTTAAGATACACTGTATTTCCGTGTCTTGTGCACTTCAGACTTCAGAAAATCTAAAGTTAGCGAGCTTCATTGGAGAGGCGTGGTACCATTTTGAAGAGCTTAAAGACACCTTTGGGAGGGCACAGTAAGAAGTCTTACAACACCAGGTTAAAGTCCAACAGGTTTGTTTCGATGTCACATACCTCTTCATTCACCTGAGGAAGGAGCAGCGCTCCGAAAGCGAGTGACATCGAAACAAACCTGTTGGACTTTAACCTGGTGTTGTAAAACTTCTTACTGTGCTCACCCCAGTCCAACGCCGGCATCTCCACACCTTTGGGAGAGGTAAGAGGGCCTTTTGGGGTTGTTAAAATTAGACATGAATGTGCGTAAGCAATGGTTGAACTCAGTGGAACTGTCAAGCCCCTTTGTCAAGGGAGCAGTAAAACTGCCAAGAGAGCTTTCAAGGGAGGACTACGGGGCTGTTTTATTTGTTCAACAAAAAACTTTATCACAGCGCACATTGTCATCACCAATTACATCTGATGACATGTTAGAGGTCAGCTTCAACCGGCTCTCGAAGTCCATTGATTCTTTTGCAGCTGGGGTTGAAGTGCTGGACCACCGAGGCTGACCTTTCACCCAGGCCACCTCCTCACCTAGCAGCCCCCTGTGCTGCCTGCAAACTGCTTCCGTGGGTGGTGGCGGGCGGGTCAGACTTTCGCTACCCCCCCCCCCCCCCCTCGTCTCCCCACCCCCCAACACACCCCAACCTGGAACGGACGTCGGAAATTCCGGGGCACTTTCTCAGGAGTCGGGTTTGCGGATCCGGGAGTTTTTCGGATTCATGCGCCACTGACCCGCAGGGAAAATTCAGGCCTCGGTTTGGGAAGGAAAGGGAGAGGTAATCAGATGGAGGGCTCCTGTGGCCCAGATTGCTGGCCAGCGACCCCTGTTGAAAGGTAGATGGGTAACAGATGAATGCACGATTCCCCTTCACAATCATTCCCCTCCCACACTTTGGGTCAAACTGTCAGACGATCCTTGGCGCGGCCTTGAAAATGGGGGGCAGACAATTGAACGGACTGTTGAAAGGGCAGTCAACAAACATGTGTCAAATGCCAGTGGGGCTCGAAAGACAGAGAAAGGAAAGCGAATAGGGAACAATAGAATTAAGAGGAAAAAAAGAGGATCGTGTCATGGAGCTAGGAGCGTCAGGAACCTCCAGGATACTTGCGGAATGGTGTCTGCTAAAAGCGTTACGATTAAACTCCCATTCATTACAGCACCAAAATCCCCTGATGAGAGGTTAGCTCTTTATTCACTGCTCTCACCAAACACTCCTGTCGAGAGGTTTGCCCCACTTTATGAGTTATTCATTTTAACTCGCTGAGGAATCATCCCTCAGGTTTTGCCTCCTGTCCTCATGTAGTCGTTCGAGGCTGATTTCCAGCATTAAAACTTGTTTGGGGGTGGGGCGGGTATGGTGGTAGATCCTGACAACGGAATAAAGTATGTGTGATCTATTACATCGGGATACACACTGGATACTGGAGAGCAGGTTGTAAGTCAATCAAGATCCTCAGATAATGTCCATAAGCACAGAATCTTAAAACGGAATGCCACCCTTTCACCTCTTCCATGGTGTCTCGGTTTCCCTACTTTCTATTTAACCTCCTCCCACTACTTTTTCCCGCTGCTATTTCTTTTAACACTTGCTGACCGTGAAAGACTTGCTTCCTGGCCACCAGGAGGTGCTAGAGCTTTCATGTATGATCAACAAGCCCAAGACTAAGGCCAATAAAACAGGGGGCGGGATTCTCCCAACGGGAGTCTATGTGCCGACGCCGGAGTGAAAACCGGAGTGTTTCTCCCGCCCCTGGGGGGTTAGGAGCGGCGTCGCGTATTTTACGCGCGCCGGGCCTTGCGCCGCGTGAAAAGCGGCGCCGCATAAATGATGCGGCCGGCGTCGCGTAAATGACGTCACCCGCGCATGCGCGGTTGCCGTCCTCCCCGAGGCTGCCCCGTATGAAGATGGCGGAAGGATCTTGTGGGGCGGCGGAGGAAAGGAGGTCCTCCTTTAGAGAGGCCGGCCCGCCGATCGGTGGGCACCGATCGCGGGCCAGGCCCCTTCGGAGGCCCCCCCCCCAGTGCAGGAACACCCCCCCCCCCACAGGCTGCCCCCCCTCCCAGCGTTCCCGCGCAGTTCCCGCCGGCAGCGACCAGGTGTGGACGGCGCCGGCGGGAACCTGTCGTGTTGGGGCGGCCGCTCGGCCCATCCAGGCCGGAGATTCGCCGCTCGCCGATTCTCCGAGCGGCCAGGCGTGATTCTCGCGCCGCTGGTTTGGGGGGGGGGGGGAGAATCGCGTGTGGGTGTCGGGGCGGCGTAGCGGGACTCGCGCGGCGCCCCGGTGATTCTCCGACTCGGCATGGGGGGGGGGAGTGAATTCCGCCCAGGAATTTTGTCAAAGTTAAACAGAGCACGGGGAATCATGTTAGGCCTCTGCCCCTTAAACGCCCGTCACGTTTGCACGTCTCTCCTTGGTTGAGAGGGCAGGCAGCGTGACTACATCGGTGAAATTGTGATCGGTGGCAAGGAAATTGGCTACAGCGCACCACAAGGTTTTAAAAGATTAGGAGTAACGCTACAACTGCCAAGAGATTTCAATGAAGTTACCTTAGGTTTTGAGGCCTTTGGCCCGACAGGGCGGCACAGTGGTTAGCACTGCTGCCTCACGGCGCCGAGGACCCGGGTTCGATCCCGGCCCTGGGTCACTGTCCGTGTGGAGTTTGCACATTCTCCCTGTGTCTGCGTGGGTTTCACCCCCACAACCCAAAGATGTGCAGGTTAGGTGCTAGATTGCCCCTTAATTGGGAAGAAATAATTGGGTACTTTAAATTTAAAAGGAAAGTTTAGGGAAAAAAAGGTTTAGAGGCATTGAGCATGTAAGAATAGTGTTTCACTGGTTGAAGTTTCTGAAAAGGAATGAGAGAGTACGGTATGGACACAATTTTTAAAAAACTTTGGGAAATGCCATTTAATGGTCCCGCTTGTAGACTCGATGAGCTGAACTGTAAATTCTATGATTCCTCCACTAATGTCTTCCCTGATGGTGTGAGGCATTAATGGCCATTGGGCCAATGAACTTGCAGCAGCGGTAAAAACAGGCATGAAGCCCTGACCTCCTACCCTCCTACCTCCAGTCAAAGGTGACAATCTCAGCCACTGCCCCTTCCCTATGGCTGGGAGGGGCTGGGAACATACATTAGATGGTCACCTGGATAGAAGCAATGTGCAGGGGTGTGGGGAAAAAGGCAGGGGAATGGAACATCGACATGGGCAGCAAGGTAGCACAGTGGTTAGCACTATGGCTTCACAGCACCAGGGTCCCATGTTTAATTCCCGCTTGGGTCACTGTCTGTGCGGAGTCTGCACGTTCTCCCCGTGTCTGCGTGGGTTTCCTCCGGATGCTCCGGTTTCCTCCCACAGTCCAAAGATGTGCAAGTTAGGTGGATTGGCCGTGATAAATTGCCCTTAGGTTAGGTGGGGTTGCTGAGTTATGGGAATAGGGTGGAGGTGTGGGCTTAGTTAGGGTGCTCTTTCCAAGAGCCGGTGCAGACTCGATGGGCCGAATGGCCTCCTTCTGCACTAGAAATTCTATGATTCTATAGACCATAGAATCCCGACAGTGCAGAAGGAGGCCATTCGGCCCATCAAGTCTACACCGACCCTCTGAAATAGAACCCCAACCACTTTGTGTCCAATTCAAGATGGCCACTGATAGCTGGCTGCTCTAGCCTGTGCACGCACGCGAATCAAGAAAGGTCACTTTGTAACCTGGAGCGGCACGTAGTTAGCACTGCTGCCTCACAGTGCCAGGGACCTGGGTTCAATTCCAGCCTCGGGAATTCCAGTCTATGCGGAGTCTGCACATTCTCCCCGTGTCTGCGTGGGTTTCCTCCGGGTGCTCCGGTTTCCTCCCACAGTCCAAAGATGTGCAGGTTAGGTGGACTGGCAACGCTAAATTGCCCCTAAGTGTCCATAGGTTAGGCGGGGTTATGAGGCTACAGGGATAGGGTTGGGGAGTGGGCCAAGGTAGGGTGCTCTTTCAGAGGGTCAGTGTAGACTTGATGGGCTGAATGGCCTCCTTCTGCACTGTAAATTCTATGATTCTTCTAATTCCCTCCAACTCTCCAATGGTGGACGGTAAGAGGGACGTGAGTCGTGAGCAGGCATGTGTTGGAGAGAACTTTGGAGCCTCTACCATCACAATCTATATCGTAACAGTGTATAAAATGAATGTAAAAAGTGTATGTTGGCAGAACAATTCAGACACCATGAGTGAACTGTGGCACATTACACTTAACCTGGTTTAAAACAAAGGGTTAAACCTTAGGCTGATGGGAAGATCCCATTCCATTACTTCCGGAAGGAGTAGTCCAGCTCTGTCAAAATCATTAAAACAGGTTGACGGCTCATCATCAGGCTGGGATCTTGCTGTGCACAAATTGGCTGTCACGTTCCCCACATTACAACAGTCACTACGCTTCAAAATATGTGCGCCAGAGGGGCAGCGCGGTGGTGCAGTGGTTAGCACTGCTGCCTCCCGGTGCCGCAGTGGTTAGCACTGCTGCCTCACGGCGCCGAGGTCCCAGGTTCGATCCCGGACCCTGGGTCACTGTCCGTGTGGAGTTTGCACATTCTCCCCGTGTTTGTGTGTGTTTCGCCCCCACAACCCAAAGATGTGCAGGGTAGGTGGATTGGCCACGCTAAATTGCTGCTTAATTGGAAAAAGTGAATTGGGTACACTAAATTTATAAAATAAAAATGTGCGGCATTGGCTCCAAAACATTCTGGGATGTTGTGGAAAAGCATTATATAAATAGAAGACAGCGCATTGCTGAATTCCAAGTCGCTGTATAACTATGATGTACTGGTGTAATGTTTCATATCTGATCTCAGCCTGTTGGCGCAGGGAGATGGCAATTTCTCTGGGCTTGTCAGCAATTCATGGGTTAACTGTCACATTCCCTGTCGTTTTGTTTCCCCCGAGCTCAGCCACGCAGCTGGAGCTGCGGAAGGCCAGAAATAATTCGTATTTCGAGATTTCCCGATAACCCGTCGACCCAAGACTGCATGAGAAAATATCCGCTCCCCGTGGGTGGGGCACGGGAATCGCTTGTTCTATCTGGTCAGCTGCGCTCGACCAAGGGACCATCAGCGCCATTGACCACAACGGGTAGAATTTGATAAGAGGGACGGCGCACCGACTGAATAGTGTTTGATGCTACGTTGCTATCAAATGGTGAGAAGAGGGATAGTGCCTCGGGAAGTTTCCCTCAACCCACTCAACAGTTTCGAGGCTTTTAAAACATTTATTTCGCGGGATGTTGGCATCATTGGCAAGGCCGGCGTTTATTGTCCATCCCAAATTGCCCTTAAGAAGTGGTCTTCTTGAACCTCTGCAGCCGGTGTGGTATAGGTATACCCACAGTGTTGTTACAGGAAGAGAGCTGGTATTTATATCATACCTTTGCATGTTGTTTCAGAAATGTTGTAAGGATTAGTTAAAGAAATGCTGCTTTCAGCTTGTAACAGTAACTCACAAACGCCAATTGGATGAACCATTCGCTTATCTATTTTCTATTCCCGCTCCTAAAAAAGGAGCGAGAACAGAGGGCATGGATTCAAAGTGATTTGCAAAGATGAAAATGCGATATGTGAAAAGTCTTTTTCGCACAGCGAGGGGTTGGGGTCTGAAATGCGCGGCCTGGAAGTGTGGTGGATGCCTTCACTCGAGATGGCGGTAGATGATCACTTGACTTTGTCCAGAGTTACAAGAAAAAATCAACAACGGTGCTATCATAGAATCATAGAATTTACAGTGCAGAAGGAGGCCATTCGGCCCATCGAGTCTGCAGTCTACGAAATAGCACCCTACCCAAGTCAACACCTCCACCTTATCCACATAACCCAGTAATCTCACCCAACACTAAGGGCAATTTTGGACACTAGGGGCAATTTATCATGGCCAATCCACCTAACCAGCACATCTTTGGACTGTGGGAGTTTTGTGAGGGCCACGAAGAATCCAGCACGAGTTTTAAGGATACAAAGTAATAACATTTATTTACAATAACATATATATAGAACAGCAGCAGCAACTTCCCTTGCTGCACACTCCTTCCTGCTGGTTCCTAAACTGGCCAGCTTTATTTATACTAGGAGTTTACTAATAGTTTCTCCGCCCCCCTCATTGGGGAAGCTCATACTCCCACAGGATTGTGGGATTGTCATTAGTCCCCAGCCAATGGTAAGTAGGCAGGTTATAACAGGGAGGTTAGGTGGATTGGCCATGATAAATCAAACGGCACTTACGCGGCAATAACCTGTTCACGGACGCTCAGTTTGGGTTGTGCCAGGGTCACTCAGCAGATGACCTCATTGCATCTTTGGTTCAATCATGGACAAAAGAGCTAAATCATAGAATTTACTGTGCAGGAGGCCATTCAGCCCATCGAGTCTGCACCGACGCTTGGAAAGAGCACCCTACCCAAGCCCACATCCCCACCCTATCCCCATAACCCAGTAGCCCCACCCAACACTAAGGGCAATTTTGGACACTAAGGGCAATTTAGCGTGGCCAATCCACCTAATCTGCACATCTTTGGACTGTGGGAGAAAACCGGAGCACCCGGAGGAAACCCACACACACACGGGGAGGATGTGCAGACTCCGCACAGACAGTGACCCAAGCCGGAATCGAACCTGGGACCCTGGAGCTGCGAGGCAATTGTGCTGACCACTATGCTACCGTGCTGCCCTATGCCGGAGATGAGGTGAGAATGACTGTCCTTGACATCAAGGCAGCATTTGATTGAGTATGGCATCAAGGAGCCCTGGCTAAACTGGTATCAATGGGAATCAGGGAGAAAACTCTCCACTGGTTGGAGTCATACCCGGCACAATGGAAGATGGTTGTGATGGTTGGAAGGTCAATCACCTGAGCTCCAGAACATCCACTTGACAGCACTGTTGATGACTCCTTCCAGCACTCTAATAATGGTTGAGAGTAGACTGATTGGGCGGTAATCGGCTGGGTTGGATTTGCCCTCTTTCTGGTGTACAGGGCACACCTGGGCAATTTTCCACATTGCCGGGTAGATGCCTGTGTTGTACCTGTACTGGAACAGCTTGACTAGGAGCGCGCCAAGTTCTAGAGCACAAGTTATGTTGCCAGCAGCCTCATAGACTTCTCAAAAATCCTACTCATCACCGCTCCTGAACCCAAATCTGTTAGCATTGTGACACCAGCTGACCATTATCCTTCGCTAATTAACTATGCTGACCAATGCATCCATTCAATCTCGTCACCCTCTCACTGTGTTTCGAGTCACTCTCTATTCCCTGTTACTGCCCATTGAAATTTTCAATGAGTTCCTCTGAGCTCATCAACCAGATCGATCACCAATTCATTGGAGGCCCATTGGGTTCCTGGCTCCCCACAACACCCATCCCCTCCACCCCCGGCTGCCCACCCTCCCTCCCACCCTCCTTTGGAAAATCGCTTCGCTTTCTGGAGTTGATCAGAGTCGGCGACGCGTTCCCGCGCTCGCATTCACTGCCACGGCCAATCGCAACCTAATAAATCTGATGTGTGAATGGAAGTAACAATACACAATATCAGTCCCATTCCCCTGACTGAATGCTCTCTCGCCTTGAGAGCAGCAGATGTGGTGGAGGTTTTACTTTTTATTGATCAGCATAGGATGATAAGGGATAATCTTTAGATAGGATTCAGTGGCACAGAATCCGACATGGTCGAACATGCTTCCTCATCTGTCCTGAGGGTTGTGCCATAACTAATTCCCAGCAGAGAGAGCCCGCTATCAGGCGGCCTTCGCTAATTGCCCTCCTGCCCAGTCTGTTTAATATGGCTTTGAGGGATAGCAGCATGTCATCACCAGAGGGAAAGTGTGTCATGTGATCCAGTCTCAGTTTCACTTTGGCCTGTGGGCAGAGCACACACACACAGCTCTGTTGTCTTTAAACTTTCTGCCTTTGTACAAATGATCCCATGTGTGTAGTTCGATAAAGGAGAGGACGATGCTTTTACACAATCCGGTATGAGCGATTGGGTCTTTAATCAGCAAGGCACAAACATCCCAAACCATGGGCAGGATTCTCCGGTCTCCGATGGCAAAATCGCCATCGGCGATCGGCCGGAGAATCCCCGTTGGCGTGGAAATCGGGGGTGGCACCAGTTTTGCGATGCTCCGCCCCCCTCCAAAACGGCACACTCGCAGAGTACGCCACGCGCCGTCAGGACGGCCTCAGGATGTCAGCTGAGCTCCTTCCCCGCTGCTTCGCCCCCGATAGGCCGAGTTCCCGACGGCGTGGGTCACTGGTGCTATTTCTTTCGGGAACCCGGCGTAGCGGCTGTGGACTGAGCCCAGCACCGCCACAGCCGGGGCGGGGGGAGCCGATCCGCGGGCAGGGGCGGCTTTGGCGGGGGCTGGGGGCATTGGTGGGGGGGGAGGGGGGTGGTCTGGGGGTGGTGAGCCTGGCCAAAGGGGGGCACCATTTGGAGGCCGGGTCTGCGCGCAGCCAGTGGCATGTTGCACGGCACGGTCGCTGCATGATGCCGCCGTGCTCATGCCCGGCCACGGACCAGGCAATTCGCTGGCTGTATCCGCAGCTAGAGCCCGGAGCTCTGGGCTGAGTGCCTGCTAGCCCCACACCAGACGGAGGATCGGTGGAGGTTTTGCGCCGTTTTTTTTGGTCCTAAAGCGCTCCTGTTCCCAAGCCGGTGTCAGCACATAGTCTCCCAATCGGAGAATCCAGCCCAATATGTCCAGGATTAATCCCTCTTTTCTTCTTATTTTACTTCCTTCCTTATGGACAAGCTGATGAAAATATCTTCTTCTTTGGCGATCACTCACTATCGAGTATGATTGTCCACTAACTCCATGTTCCTGGTCATGGGTTCTGTGGGTCCTTGCGTAGCTGATGAGCTTGATTTGAAAGCTGCATCTTCGACCGTACACTTGGCAGGTGTTTCCGGGAGGTGGGATCAGTCCGTGGACTCTAGGTCGCTGGTATTCCTTTCTCAGGCTCCTTTTCTGGGCCTCCTCTTGCCGTCGGGTGTCCTCGAAGAATTGTGTCCCTCCAATCAGGAGGTTCCTCTAAGCAGATCTCTTCTGAATATGGAGCTGCCAGATGTTGAAGTCTCTCTGGCATTTCTTGAGGCAAGCCTTCAGGATGTCTTTGAAGCGCTTTCTTTGCCCTCCTCTTGTTCGGAAACCTTTCTTGAGCTGGGTAAAGAAGAACATATTGGTATCATGATCACATTTCCTGATTTCAGTTAAGACTGGAAACACAATCCATGCAAAGTTACGGGAACAGGAAGAGGCAATTGCACTCCTCAGACTCAATCCTTCACTCAATTAGATCAGGGCTCATCTATGCCTCAACTTATTTTGCTCACTGCATCTCCTTTTGGCGGCTGCATGGTAGCAGAGTGGTTAGCACAGTTGCTTCACAGGTCCAGGGTCCCAGGTTCGATTCCCGGCTTGGATATGCGGAGTCTGCACGTCCTCCCCGTGTCTACGTGGGTTTCCTCCGGGTGCTCCGGTTTCCTCCCACAGTCCAAAGATGTGCAGGTTAGATGGATTTGCCACGCTAAATTGCCCCTTAGTGTCCAAAACGGTTGGGTGAGGTTGCTGGGTTACGGGGATAGAGTGATGGTATGGGCTTGGGTAGGGTGCTCTTTCCAAGGGCCGGTGCAGACTCGATGGGCTGAATGGCCTCCTACAAACTCTATGATCCTATGTGTCCCCACATTCTTGATTACCTACAATATTGAATCCTTTTAACTTCAATCAAATCATCTCTCAGTCTTTTCCATCTATCTATTTTATAGCAGTCATTGAGTTCATGGGCTTCGAAGGGGCGTGCGTGGTGAACTCCTTCCGTTTGCTGAGTGCTAAAATTATGAACTCAAATGTTTTCAGATGTTTCCCTTTAAATCGTGGAATTGTTACGGAGCAGAAGGAGGTAATTCGGCCCAGCGTGTCCGCACCGCCTCTCCAAATGAGCACCGTGTCTTAGTGGCCATTCCCCTGCCTTTTCCCCGCACCCCTGCGCATCGTTTCTATTCAAATAATCAGCCAACACCCTCTCCACTGCCTCGATCGAACCTGCCTCCCTCACACTGCTAGACCCCAAACAGTCGCTGTGTGAAAAGGTTTTCTTTCACATCAAAGTTGCTCCTTTTGCAAATCACCTTGAATCTGTGCCCTCGTGCTCTTCACCCTTTTATGAGTGGGAATGTTTTCTCTCTATCTTCTCTGCCCTCTCCCCCCCCCATTATTTTGAACATCTCTATCAAATCTCCTCTCGGCCGTCTCCTCTCCAAGGAGAACAGTCCCAACTCTCCAATCTAGCCTCATTACGGAATTTTCTCATCCCCGGAACCATTCTTGTAAACCTCTTTACAAGGGCAGCACGGTAGCACAGTGGGTAGCACTGTGGCTTCACAGCGCCAGGGTCCCAGATTTAATTCCCTACTGGGTCGCTGTCTGTGCGGAGTCTGCACGTTCTCCCCGTGTCTGCGTGGGTTTCCTCCGGGTGCTCCGGTTTCCTCCCACAGTCCAAAGACGTGCAGGTTAGGTGGATTGGCCATAAATTGCCCTTCGTGACCAAAAAGGTTGGGAGGGGTTATTTGGTTACGGGGAGAGGGTGGAAGTGAGGGTTTAAGTGGGTCGGTGCAGACTTGATGGGCCAAATGGCCTCCTTCTGCACTGTATGTTCTATGTTCTTCTGCGTTCTCTCTGTGTTCACATCCTCTCCATAGTGTGACACCCAGAACTGTACGCAATATTCCAGCTGAGGTATAACTAGTGAAAATGAAATGAAATGAAAATCGTTTATTGTGACAAGTAGGCTTCAAATGAAGTTACTGTGGAAAGCCCCTAGTCGCCACATTCCGGCTAGTCACTGCCCACTAGTCACTGCCTAGCCATTTGAAAAAGACCATTAGTTCCTACTTTTTGTTTCCTGTCTGCCAACCAATTTTCTATCCATCTCAATACACTACCCCTAATCCCATCTGCTTTCATTTTCCCCCATTATCTTATGCGGGACTTTGGTCAAAAGCCACCTGAAAGTCTAAATATACCACATCCACTAACTCCCCCTCGTCAACTCTACTAGTTACACCCTCGAAGAATTCCAGTAGATTTGTCAAGCAAGATTTCCCCTTCATGAATCCTTGTTGACTCTGTCCGATCCTTCCACTGTTTTCTAAGTTTTCTAGGGCTGCACGGTAGCACAGTGGTTAGCACTGTTGCTTCACAACACCAGGATCCCAGGTTCAATTCCCGTTTGGGTCACTGTCTGTGCGGAGTCTGCACGTTGTCCTCGTGTCTGCGTGGGTTTCCTCCGGTTGCTCCGGTTTCCTCCCACAAGTCCCAAAAGACGAACTGTTAGGTAATTTGGACATTTTGAATTCTCCTTCGGTGTACCCGAACAGATGCCGGAATGTGGCAACCCGGGGCTTTTCACGGTAACTTCATTACAGTGTTAATGTAAGCCTACTTGTGTCAATAAAGATTATTAGTGCTTTTAGGATATAAAAGATCTCTTGGTGCCACTTTGAGAATAGCAGGCGAGTTATGGAAAAATATCCTTGGCAATATTTATCTGTCAGTCAGCATCAATAGCAAACAGGCTAACTGGTCACTGCCTAATTGCTGTTTATGGGACCTTGCTGTGTGCAAATTGGTTATCACATTTCCCACGTTGCAACAGTGACTACATTTCAAAGGTGCTTAACTCCATTATTCAAAAATGGTGGGAGACAAAAAGCAGGAAACTACAGGCCTGTTAACCTAACATCTGTCAGAGGGAAAATGTTAGAAGCCATTGTTAAGTATGTTATAGCAGGGCACTTGGAAAAATTCAAACTATCCGGCAGAGTCAACATGGTTTTGGGAAAGGGAAATCACATTTAACCAATTTCTTGGAGTTCTTTGAAGGAGCCACATGTGCTGTGGATAAAGGGGAACTGGTGGATGTACCATACTTAGGTTTCCAGAAGGCATTTGATAAGGTGTCACATCAAACGTTATTGCGTAAAACAAAAGCTCATGGCGCTATTGACATGGATAGAAGCCATGATCTTATTGAATGGCGGAGCAAGCTCGAGGGGCTAGGCCTACTCCTGCTCCTAATTCATATGTTTATACGTACTGCAAAGGCTGAATTGGAGTGTCTGGTGGACAGGTGAAAGGTGCTATACAAATGCAAGTCTTCTATTCCTTTCTCTGTTACCCACAGGCAGCCAATGCTTTAATGTTTTTATAAGCGGGACCGAGCAACAGAAATAACGGAGACAACTAGTATTAATATAACACCACTCAGAGCCGTGAGACATCTCAAAGTGCTCAAAGCCATCGTTGAGGAAATATGTCTTCTTTGTTGACCACTCGCTAACGAGTATGATTGTCCACCTAAGAAATTCTGTGTTACTAGTCTTGGGTCCTGTCAGTCGTTGCATAGCTGATGAGAGGACGTAAGTCAGTAAGCAAACTTGTGGATCTAAGGAATTTCGGGAGAATACGCTGATGGTCAATTATATCCCTGGTCCCAGATGGACAGAACATATGGAAGCTTTGACTTCCTTCCTTAGTTCTGCAGGCTCCATTTTGAATGCCACGTTTTTATGACATTATCATAAATGTAAACGGACTGCAAGGGTTAAAGTAATGTCTAAACCAACCACTAGAGGGAGCTAGATGTACAATTATATAAGACATTGATGCTAAGCCTTGCGGGTGAGAGGTTGAGGAAAAAGCTAGAAATGAAATGAAAATCGCTTATTGTCACAAGTAGGCTTCAAATGAAGTTACTGTGAAAAGCTCCTAGTCGCCACATTCCAGCGCCTGTTCAGGGAGGCTGTTACGGGAATCGAACCGTGCTGCTGGCCTGCTTGGTCTGCTTTCAAAGCCAGCGATTTAGCCCTGTGCTAAACAGCCCACCAAAGGAAAGATAGCGTGAGAGAGAGCAGATCATAGTTAATGTAATAGTGTAGACATTAGTAGTCGATGAGTATAGATTATATGTTTATTATCAACCATGTATTATATAGGAGTAAGTGCCGAATCCAATTAAGTAATGTTAATACATTTATAGCTTTGTTCAATTTAAAGCTATTTTGTGGTCTTTGTGAACACTGCGCCAAACATCCTGAATTTAGCAACACAAAGCACACCACAATTTTATTGTCACTCTTGTGACTTGTGTTACAAATTGCAAAGAGAAGTCTTTGATTGCTCGTTGTAACAAACCATTTGGATTCCTACCAAAATGTCGGTGACTTTTGAAACGTTGCCCCTAATATTTGGAAAATTTCATTATTATGATATTATCTTTCCCTTTGCAGCGGCTTTCAAATTTTTGTGCATCATCCGAATGTCTTTCCAACCCCGACAGACACAACTCACTTTTAAGTGTTGCTTATGAGGATGAACCTCTGAAAATCTGTCTGCATCTCCTCTCCCTCTCTAACTGGGATTAATCGCTCAGCAGACATGTCTGGGTCAAATTTAACAAAATATTAAATCGACAGAAGGGGAAACTGAGTTTGTGTTTCAGAAAAGCATTCTTCGGTGTCCCTGCTTTCTTCTGTGTGAGTTTCCTGTTTCCTCCCCAACATCTTAGTGAAATGGACAGAGAGGTAACTTGCGCCTGGGAACTTTGGGCACGTTTTTTTTCGCTGGTTTATTTCAGGAGGGAGGGGGTGGCGCGTTCAAATTTCGGCAAGGTTCCTTGCTGGACAGAGGAGGTAGATGGAAATGTCTGAATTATGGAAACATAGAAATTAGGAACAGGAGGAGGCCATTCGGCCCTTCAAGCCTGCTCTGCCATTCATTATGGTCATGGCTGATAATCCAACTCAATAGCCTAATCCCACCTCCTTCCCACCCCCGCAATATAATTTGATCCCCTTCGGCCCAAGTGCTTTATCTAACTGCTTCTTGAAAACTTAGTGTTTTGGCCTCAACTGCTTTCTGTGGTAGCCAATTCCACACGCTGACTACTCTCTGAGTGAAGAAATTTCTCCTCATCTCAGTCCTAAATATGGGTGGCACGGTGGTGCAGTGGTTAGCAGTGCTATCTCACGGCGCCGAGGACCCAGGTTCGATCCCGGCCCTGGGTCACTGTCCATGTGGAGTTTGCACATTCTCCCCGTTTCTGTGTGGATCTCACCCCCATGAGGGGTGGTGAATTGGCCACGCTAAATTGCCCCTTAATTGGAAAAAAAATTGGATACTCTAAATTTATTTTTTTAATTCCCTGTCCTAAATAGTCTACCGTACCTCAGGCTGTGACCCCTGGTTCTGGACTCCCCCCACCTTCAGGTACAACCTTCCTGCATCTATCATGTCTAGTCCCGTTAGAATGTGTAGGTTTCTGTGAGATCCCCCTTCATTTTTCTGAATTCCAGTGAATACAATCCTAACCGACTCAATCGCTCCTCATATGTAGGTCCTGCCATTCATTCGCCTTTTCTGAGGAATTGCTGCTCCATAATCAAAGTCTAGGACCAGGTAGCTCAATCAAACAACTGGAGTCGGAATTTCCAAGAGTGAAATTAGGAAACAGTTTCTCCCAACAAAGGGTAGATGTGTGTAACTCTAGACCACAGGTGTAGATTTATGCCGTTGTTATGGGCCAGGGTTTAGAAAACCCCAAAAGTGTATTATGGAGTTCACCTGACCCACAACTTTTAATAGATTGTGGTATGGGGAGTGCACGGCCCACTCTACAGGTGTGGTACAGCAGAAATGGAAAAGTATTTTTTAAAGCAAAACAATGTTTATTCTATGAACTCAAGTTAACCATTTTAAAACATACAGTGAACATTTTAGCAAGCATCAATACAAATACAACCCCTAAAGAATGCAACACTAAGTAATCCTTTAAGCTTTCCTTTTAACATCCATAAAACTTAAAAAACCTTTTACCAGAAGCACATCGGGTTAAAGTCACTACTGTTATTAGTTCTAAATCACCAGGATCGATTTACAGTCTTTAGGTTACAGAGAGAGACTCTAATAGACCTGCTGGCTGTGACTGCAGCTATCCAGCTCTGAAAACGAAACTAAAACACATCCTGCAGCAAACCGCCTAAAACGAAAGTAAAAAGCCGACAGACAGCCCAGCTCCACCCACTCTCTGACATCACTACAGTAATAAACACCCATTTCGTAAAGGTACTCTCACTACAGATACTAATATACACGCCCATTTATAAACACCCATTTCTTAAAGGTACTCTCACATGACACTGCATCAATTCTTAATTTTGAAGCTGAGATTGATGGATTTTTGTCAACCAATGGTATTATGGGATATGTGACCAAACTGGGCAATGTGGAGTTCGATCAGTCAGGATCCTACTGATGTGCCGTCTTGCACATGTGTAGAATCTGGTGTGTCACAAACCCAACCTCAACACACCGCCTTCCCATGTTACCGTAGGCGGGCAGGTGCCCAAATCATTCCCTGCCATTCAAAACATAAATATTGACGGACAATTGAGTTTGCAACAAGCCAGTTGACCCGGATATAATTCAGTGGACGCTGTAATTCTGTCGCTCTTACCGTGCTCGATGGGCACCACAGGGTCTGGGGTTTGTTATCAACTCCTTTAATCACATTTTGGTCTGAGGTTTTAAGTTTCCTTTGGCATTTGCTTTTGTTTAAGGCAGTATTCCTTCTTTGGGGCTGCTCTTTTGATTTCTCCCTCAGTTTGGTTTATTTAGATTCCACAGACATAGGATAACACCGTTGTCATGGGCAACTGGGCGAGAGAACGGAGTCCATCTTTTCAACATCTGAGGTGGAAAGATGAGAAGGAAGGGAGAAACTTTTATTGTGGACAGCCCTGTGTGCATTGGAGGAACCCCAAAACCCCCACCTCCGAAAATGATACCCCCACTTTGTGCCTTCCCCCCTGGACTACAACCCCCCCCCCCCACTCATGTATTTGATCATTCTCTGCCCCAAACACCCGGACATACCTGAGTCCGGGTCCTCCGGGGTCCATTGTTCTCCTCATGGTCCTCGATGCATTCCCAGCAGCGGCCACGACTGAGTTCTGGCTTGACGGAGCGCGAGAGATGCCAGCCAATCGATTGTCCATTAGCTCTTGAGGGCAGGACCTGCAGCTACTGAGGGACAGGAGTCCTTCTCTCTGCCCGTTTAAGCTGCCGGCAGTGTATTATTACTGTGGGACAGCATTTCTTTAAAGGTGGCTAGTTTGCAACCAACGTTTGTGGGTTGTGTGGTGATGAGGGGTGGGGAGAATATGCGGCCTACAAACATCTTTGAAGGTCAGAAGAGAGAACATGAGCAGACAATTCAACTCTTCCGCATACAAACTGGTTGCTGTGCAGTAGTGAAGACCATTCAGCCCATTGGCTCTGTGTGGATACCATGGAAGAATTATGCACCTAGGTAATATTCCACTGTTTTTCCAGACCCTTTTAAATCTCCTGCATACAACACTTCCCCAGCTCCTTTTAAAAACTGTTTGGGTTCCCAGACCTCTGCCGCAGTATTTGCTGGAGCTTCTCACATTATAGCAACCCTGGGTATGGCTCGAATATTCTCCAAACCCGTGTGTTCTTTTTCATGATGCTCCCCAAGTCATTCCCACAAGTTGCTGACTCACAAATTGGCGCTAATTAATTGTGGAAAACCTCGGGCTGGATCCTTTTCTTTGGAAAAGTGAGGGAGAGTCCACAGAATCCACACAGTCCAAATGCAGGCCATTTGGCCTGACCCTCGGAAAGAGCATAATACCCAGGCCCTCACCCTATCAGGCGGCACGGTAGCACGGTGGTTAGCACTGTTGCTTCACAGCGCCACGGACTCTGGTTAGATTCCCGTCCTGGGTGGCTGTCTGTGTGGAGTCTGCACGTTCTCCCCGTGTCTGCGTGGGTTTCCGGCGGGCGCTCCGGTTTCCTCCCACATGTGCCGAAAGACGTGCTGTTAGGTGAATTGGACATTTTGAATTCTCCCTCTGTGTACCCGAACAGGCGCCGGAATGTGGCAACTGGGGGATTTTCACAATAGCGTCATTGTAGTGTTAATGTTAGCCTACTTGTGACAATAATAAAGATTATTATTATAACTTTAACCTAACCTACACCCCTGTGATGTGGAGATGCACCCGGTGTTGGACTGGGGTGGGGCAGTAAGAAGTCGTACAACACCAGGTTAAAGTCCAGCAGGTTTGTTTGGAATCACTTGCCAGGACTCTCCGTCCCGCCGCTCCACATTTCTGCCCCGACCGGCCGGCGGGAGTCTCCGTTACGCCAGCCGGTCAATGGGGTTTCCCATTGTGGGGCAGCCCCACGCCGTCGGGAAACCCCCGGGCGCCGACATAACGGAGAATCACGCCGGCGGAGAATTCCGGCTACTAGCTTTCAGAGCGCCGCTCCTTCATCACACTCCTGACTTGTGCCGTGTGGATGGTGGACAGGCTTTGGGAGACTGGTTTATGATAATTGGATATATTGGAGAATAAAACGTATCATTAATGGGTGTTCCCCCATACATGGGGAGGATGTGGATATTACCTTTGAGCTTAAATTCAATATTTGAAACTATGTAATCCTTCTGCGGTGATGGAGACCACCCGGTCCCTCACTGTTGTGCCAGCTTGTTGAATGTGCTATCCAATTAATCTCACTCTCCTGCTTTCCCTGGAGCTGTACAGTCTCCCCCTCCTCAAGAGTACATCTAACTCTCTTTGAAAGTTGCTTTTGAATGTGCTCCCTCCACCCATTGCAGCACATTGGCATCTTGTTGGGTAAAATAAATTCTCTCCACCTCACCCCTGGTTCTTTAGCCAATGATCTGAAATCTGTTTCCTCCGAATACAGACCCTCCTCCTGCCCTTGCAAACACTGCTTCTCATCTACTCTGTCACAAGTCATCGTTTTAAATAGGACATAGAACATACAGTGCAGAAGGAGGCCATTCGGCCCATCGAGTCTGCACCAACCCACTTAAGCCCTCACTTCCACCCTATGCCCGTAACCCAATAACCCCTCCTAACCTTCTTGGTCACTAAGGGCAATGTATCGTGGCCAATCCACCGAACCTGCACGTCTTCGGGCTGTGGGAGGAAAACGGAGCACCCGGAGGAAACCCACGCAGACACGGGGAGAACGTGCAGACACCACACAGACAGTGACCCAGCGGGGAGTTGAACCTGGCACCCTGAAATGACCCTGTTTGCACTGGCGCTGTGAAGTTACAATGCTAGCCACTTGTGCTACCGTGCTGCCCATCTTCTATGCTGGTGGAAATGCTTCTATTAACTCTCCCCTCAACCGTCTCTGCTCTCGGGAGAATTGATATCAATTTGTCCAATCTCCCCGAGTAACTAGTATCATGCCGTTCATTTGCCCCTCCACTAACAGCCCCCCCCGCCCCCCCTACCCGCCCGACCTTCACGCGTTTCCCCTGGGCTGGATTTCAGCCATGTACTCGCGTTACCCGCTCAGCTCATGACATCATTGAAACCCGTCGGCGCAAGGGAAATATCATTACAGCAATAAAAGTGAAGATATAGACTCGAGGTTCTGAACCTGTCAACGCTGGGATTCAGCGGGGGACCCATTAGCTATCAGGGTTTTAATGCACGCCATTAACTGGGGGATTTACAAGGGTATCGAGTTACACTTCGGGTCAACCGGCGTCAAATACCACAAGAGTCGGTGCTGAATGGCTCCAATGTATTAAAGCTTGGAGCGGCCGCCCAGCTGTTTGCCCAGCTCTGAAAAGGGTTAACAGTTTGGTCACATAAACTTCCAACAACTGAACAGTCATCCTGTGCACACGGGGGAAACATACTTGGCTGCTAAAGTTCCAATCTCTTAACTTTCTTCTTTGTCACCTAATAAATAAAAGCAATAACTTTGAGGGGATTATGACCAGTCGAGTGCTGATTTATGATCGTACTTAGGTGCAAACGTCGAGCAGTGTGCGCTTTGAATAGAGTCCTGGTCGACGCAATCCTACTTTATGTGGAATGAATACAGGAGCACGATGGAGCATGGGGGGTTTGATAACCGGTTTTATTAATTGGGGATTTGTTGCCCAATTACGGCCGGGCACTGGAGGGGGGGGGGGGGGGGGGACAAGGAGCTAGTTGATGCCTTGTGTGAACTTAAGTTGAGCTTCAAAGGGACCATGCTATGCGAGAAGGAAATTAGGCCTTTTTTTCAATGCCATTTTGCAGTAAATCCTTCAAAGTTTTCAACAGTTTGCTGCCCCCTTCAGCTTGACCTCAGAGATGGTTGGTCTCGTACATGCGAGGCTGTTCCTACCTCTGGGTTGACTGGCAGCGAGCCTGATTTGTCTCGTGGTTTGATGGCGAATCGCCTGATACCCGCGGGGCCTGCGGCCTGGCTGAGAAGGGTAAAGCCTCACCCACTCGGACAGCCGGAATCAAAGGTCAGTTCAGAGACCGTCTTGTAAATCTGCACAAAAACTATAAGTAATCAAATCCTGATACAACGATTCAAAACGTGAACCATGAATAGAAGAGTTCCAAAAAGAAACAGACAGTCACGCTTGAGTGCAATGGTACCCCAATCACCAGCTTCTCAATGGCTGAGTCAGAATATGAAAAATGGGCCATTTGTAAATTCTCCATACCTGACTCAATCCGCTAGCTCTTTGCTGAATGTTCAATAGATTGACAATGCGATGAATGTGATAACAAGCAGAAGTTGTTCAATATTACATTTCATATTTTGTGGCAGTAATGATATAAAGAAAGCCTGGATTAAAATACATATAGGCAGTAAGTCTGCTAAAGCTGCAATTAAGGTGTCGTAAAAGTGAGAGAATCATTCATTCCAGCCACTTACTTGGCAACAGATAAAAGGCTAATGGAACATTGTTTATATTTTGGGTGGTTCCCTGGAGTGTAGATAATTTATGAGGGATTGTGTTTAGTCCTATTTAAGCAGATCGTGGAATTTAGTGTGATATGGATCATGTATATAACGGGAGGAGCCAGGTCTGTCTGTAGCTTTGCAGTCTGTTATCAGACTTTAGGTTGAACAGCAGTTTGTTGAGTGCGACAAAACAGAAGTGTACTGGATGTGTTTTTTAAAAGGTCGCTCTCTAAAAGTATTTATGATGTGGAGATGTTGGACTGGGGTGGGCACAGTACAACACATTACAACACCAGGTTAAAGACCAACAGGTTTATTTCGAATCACTAGCTTTCGGAGTGCAGCTCCTATCTCAGGTGAAAAGTAGCTGCATAGATAAGCAAATAATCTGTTTTGTTAACTTTATTTATAAGTGGCATTTGAACTGTATTGGGTTGCTTAATTGGGATTAGTAGCAGGTGTAGATAGTGAGTTCAAGTTTTTCCTTTTATTTAAGAACTTATACAATAGAATAGAATCCCTACAGCGCAGAAGAAGGCCATTTGGCCCATTGAGTCTGCATCGACTCTCCAAAAGTGCACCCTACCTATGGCCCACTTCCCCCGCCCTATCCCCGGAGTCCCACCTAACCTTTGGACACTTAGGGGCAATTTATCATGTCCAATCCGCCTACCTGCACACCTTCGGGCTGTGGGACGAAACCGGAGCACCCGGAGGAAACCCACACAGACATGGGGAGAACTTGCAAACTCCACACAGACAGTCGCCTGAGGTCGGAATTGAACCCGGGTCTCTGACACTGTGAGGTAGCGGTGCTAACCACTGTGCCGCCATGCTGCCCAGTTGTTTGACGGTTAAATGTGAGGCTATTTCTGTGACATTAATGTGGCTACTTCTGTGTTTAAATTAAAGTTGGTTTTCACGTAAAAGGTTCCCATTGGTCAGAATCATCACTCCTGGGGTGAAATATCCTTTCCTCACAGTTTTATAAATTAAGAAGATTGCTTGGGATTCTTGCCCGATATCCGAACAAAAGTTGGGATCCGGACCAATATCCTAGCAACAAGCAAAGAGAGAAGAGTTGGTCATTGAGGGAGGTGGTGGTGCACTGTATTGCCACTGGGCTAGTAGGCCCAGGGTAATGCCCTGGGACTCGGATTCAATTTCCACCAGGGCAGATGGTGAGATTTGAATTTAAAAGATAAAGAGAAAGGAATTGAAAGTCAAATGATGACCATGAAACCATTGCCTATTGTGTAAAAAAACAACCACTAATGCTGAAGAAATCTGTTGTTCTGACCGGGGTGGGCCGACATGTGGTCCCAGATCCACAACAATTTGAATGTGATGCTCACTGGGCACAGTGGTTAGCACAGTTGCTTCACAGCTCCGGGGTCCCTGGTTCGATTTTCCGGCTTGGGTCACTGTGCGGAGTCTGCACATTCTCCCCGTGTGTGCGTGGGTTTCCTCCGGGTGCTCCGGTTTCCTCCCATGGTCCAAAATTGTGCAGGTTAGGTGGATTGGCCGTGATCAAAATGCGCCTTAGTGTCCAAAAAGGGGCTGGTTTAGCACAGTGGGCTAAATAGCTGGCTTGCAATGCAGAACAATGCCAGCAGCGCGGGTTCAATTCCCGTACCGGCCTCCCTGAACAGTCGCCGGAATGTGGCGGCTAGGGGCGTTTCACAGTAACTTCATTGAAGACAACGTGTGACAATAAGTGATTATTATTATTTTAAAAAAGGTTAGGTGGGATTACTGGGTTACGGGGATAGGGTGGAGGCGTGGGTTTAGGTAGGGTGCTCTTTCCAAGGGCCAGTGCAGATTCGATAGGTCGAATGGCCTCCTTCTACACTGTAAATTCTATGATCCCATGAATCAATTTTAAAAATTGTCCATTTTTTGTCCTTTATTCCTTCAGGTGTCATTGGCAAGGCCAACATTTCACCATCCCTAATTGCCCTTGAATTGAATGGTTTCCCAGGTCATTACATAGGACAGGTAAGAGCCAACCACACTGCTGCAGTCTAGAGACACCTGCAGATCAGACCAGCTAAGGATGGCAGATTTCCTGCCATATTAGTGAACCAGGTGTTATTTTTATCACAACCAATTACAGTTTCATGGTCAACAACACTAAGACTCACTTTATAATTCCACATTTATTAACTGATTTTAAATTCCACCAGCTGCTGTGGTGTGATTTGAACCAGTGTTCCCAGAGCATTCGTCTGGGCCTTGGGATTATTGGTGTGATCTTACCACTGCTCCCCGTATCTCCCCATAGTCAACTTGGGAACCACAGGACTTCCTGAAGTCTATGCATGCAAACCTTATTCCAGTCAACATCGGTCACTCTGCACTATTGAGTATTGATGTACGTGTGTGCGTTAATGCCCCTTACATTCAGATTTATATCTAGGATTATAGAGGATATACGGCACAGAAACAGGTCATTCAGCTCCACTCGAACTTCCTCCAGACTTTCCTCAGCTAAATCCATAGGATCATAGAATTCCCACAGTGCATAAGGAGGCCATTCGGCCCATTGAGTCTGCACCGACCCTCTGAAAGAGCACCTTACCTAGGCCCACTCCCCCACCCTATCCCCATAACCCCCCTACCCTGCACATCTTTGGACACTAAGGGGCAATTTTAGCATGGTCAATCCACCTAACCTGCGCGTCTTTGGGCACTAAGGGGCATCTATTGCGTGGCCAACTCACCGAACCTGAACATCTTTGGACATTGAGGGGCAACTTAGCGTGGCCAATCCACCTAGCCTGCACATCTTTGGACTGTGGTAGGAAACCGGAGCACTCGGAGGAAACCCACACAGAAATGGGGAGAACGTGCAAACACCACACAGTCATCCAAGGCCGGAATCAAACCTGGATCCCTGGCGCTTTGAGGCAGCAGTCAATTTATCAATGTAACTCTCTATTCTCTCCTATCTCACATGCTTGTCTAGCCTCCCCCTAAATGTTATACGTTGCAAATCCATGGACATCAGGAAACAGGAGTGTTCCTTATTGACTCTGGCTCACCTAATATTGAATTCTTAAAACCGTGTTTTCTGGGTAATTTACCAGATGACTTTAATTTCAGTTTGAGATGGATTTTAAGCGCCGTTTCCCTTAAAAAAAACTGTAAGTGCAGCCTCCCTTTCCAAAGCTTCATTGGGGACTCACATGAGCAGATGGGACCAACTGAGACACTCCCATCCATGAACCTGCGAAGTTCCAATCTTGGCTCTGCCAACAATATTGGCTTGTCGCATTTTCAGCTCTGCATTAAAATAGGAGAAACTATAGGGAGCCGGCGGTTACGGTACACAGTTTCTGAAGCATGTTCCAACCTCTTGACTCTATTTTCATCCGTCAAAAAGGCATTGCAAATTAAAATGCTGAATCTTTATAACCTTGGGACATAAACACGTGCCAGTTCTTTGATACTGGGGCTTATGCTTAACACAACTAATATCATTTTTTTTTTTGTAGAATGCCCACATTGCTTTGTAACTGCATCTGTTCAATTCAAATAACATTCAATTTAATGCGATTTTGCTTTCACACTCATTTGGAACTACTTAATTTTAAGTCCTGCATTCAACCCATAACTTTACCATATGCTGGCAATGAGTCTTGGCAATGGGAAGAAGAGTTGCTTGCCTCGGGGTACCCTGTTTAACTTGTGTTCTGCACAGCATCTTCTGGGAGAACTACTTCCCCCAGTGATCGGAATATGAAAGGCTTCATTTGGTCAGGGCTGTGGAATTACATTCACTTAGATCTCAAAACTGTATCAACTTGGACGCTGCAATCTCAAGGAGAAATCAATCAACCCTTCTCCCATCTCTTTTTTAGTCTCTCTCACCAACCGCTCCCTCAATAGTCTATCATTCCCCATCTCTTTCTCCCCCTCTCATTCTTACCATGTCTTACACAGGATTGCAAATGGAGACACTCTTTATTCTGCTGTCACCTACCCAACTTCATATCAATCTTCCATCGTTACTTTTTATTCCTACCTCCCTCATGTACTCATCCAATTTGCCCTTAAATGCTATTCCACTCTATTTGGTAGAGTTCCAAATTACCACCAGCCTCCGGATAAAGATGTTTCTCTTGAATAATAATAAAAATCTTTATTATTGTCACAAGTAGGCTTACATTAAAATTGCAATGAAGTTACTGTGAAAAGCCCCTAGTCGCCACACTCTGGCGCCTGTTCGGGTACACAGAGGGAGAATTCAGAATGTCCAATTCACCTAACAAGCACGTCTTTCAGGACTTCTGGGAGGAAACCGGAGCACCCGGAGGAAACCCACGCAGACACTGGGGAGGACGTGCAGACTCCGCACAGACAGTGACCCAAGCCGGGAATCGAACCTGGGACCCTGGAACTGTGAAGCAACAGTGCTAACCACTGTGCTACCGTGCCGCACATCTTGTAATATCTTGTTGGGTTAATTACTATCTTATAACTATGATCCCTAGTTGTGGATTCTTCAGAAATTGAAACAACTTGTCAGTAACAGCCACTGCATCAAATTCCTTTCTAATTTGGAACTCTTCAGCTGGGACATCCCTCAATCTTCTGTTTCCGACAGAGACGAGTTCCAATCTGCTCAGCCTTTCCTATTGTGTATAACCTCTCAGTTCTGAACCCATCCTTGCAAATGTTTTTCTTGAATTTCCTCCACCTTCTCTATACCCTTTCTCTTGGTAACCAGTACTCAAACGTATGGTCAAACTAAAGTTCTATACAAGCCCTTTTGAACACCATTCCTCTCAAAGTTGACCCCAGAACTGCGTTTTAATATTTTATGGTCTTGCTAACTTACCTTTAGTGAATCAGTACCCCTCGGGCGCCTTGTGGAACAGATGGTAGCATCCCAGCCTCTGTGCCAGGTACTCCAAGCTCGAGTCCCACCCAAGGACCTGATGGCCAAGGAAGGTGTGTTCATAACTTGGCCAAACAGGTTGCCTATCAACCTGTAACTCCTTCCAACATCGGCCAATGTCAGATGGTAAGAGTGGGAGAGACTCCTGGTTAGCCATGTGATGGAAACATATTGGAGTCTCTACCATAACTATCCATAGCTCTGGACTGCAACATGAATGTAAAAGTATATGATGCCACAACAATCAAACGCCTGGGAAGGGGGGGGGGGGGGGGGGTGATGTTGGTTTGCTTGGTTGGCGGGAGTGGATCAGATTGGTGTCAGCAACATGGGGTTTCAGCCTGGTGCCAGCTGGATGGATTTGGGACCTGCCCCCTTGCCCTACCTCAGCTGATGTCTGTGACACTAGGGGTTGGACCTGCCTTCAAGCAGAGAACTGAAAATGAAGAAGAACCCATCTCTCGGCGTGTGATATAGCCAGATGGCCTACAATTACTTGTTTAAAAGATTTATGTTATTTGTGTAGTTCTCAGATGAAAACATACTAAAAATCTGTAAACATGGGAGTTTCTTGGCAGAATCAATAAGACTGAGGCAAATTACCGTGACATCATTAGAAATTTAAATGTTTGATTTTGAAGGTAACTGATAGTTCACATTTCTATTTTAAACATCTCAAGTATGCCGCATTGCCATGGAGTGGGCCGTGTGAATTAGGGAGATTCCTTGCATCCAAGTCATCTGAGATTATGTGAAACAGGAATACAAAAGTTTAGTTTGGGAACAGGCAGAGACAGTTGCAACTCAGTGAGCTGATGGAAGACAATATAAATGTTAGCCGGGCCTGCATCTTAAGCAGAGAAAATACTAACTTCATAAACCCTGTCTCCAAACTGAACTCAAGCTCCCACCTGCAGTCCACTTAGTGAATGATAGAGATTGTGAGGGAAAGGAGGCTGGAATATTTGCCTAGCTTGGAGCTAGTGGAAGAAACCTATAGTAACCCACATAATGAAAACAAGTTTGGAGAAAGTAGTGAAACCTAAGCTTGAGCTAAAAAGTCAACAGTCGTGAGCTAAAAAGTCAATAGTCGCGAGGTTTTGGAAAAACATTGGAGGAATTGTTAGCCAAAAGCTAATGAAAGGATCCTCATGAAATTTGATACCTTGGAGAATAGCTGGAACACTGAGGAGAAATTAAATTAAATTCGAGAGGGCTGTGGCATACTTGGTAAATCCAAAAGGAGAAGTGAATATACTTTAAATCTTAACTAGTTATAATGTTAGATTAGCGGTGCTTGCTTTGTTTTTTTAAACAGTAAAGATTGTTTCTGTTTAAAATCTTAGAGCGTAATTAGTAATAGTGTAATTTATTTTTAAACAGTAATGGCCCCAACCTGGATTGCAACAGTAATTGATATTGTGTAATACTTTGGCATACCTTGATGTGAAAAGGCATTATTTCACATCTCATGATTTACCCTAGCTACATAGCCCAGGGGTTTCTGTCATTTCTTTATACGGGCTAATTTAGAAGTGGAGGTGCAGACATAGACCACACAGATCCCTCCAACAAATGAGGAACAGAAATTGAAAGCAGATTCCAATGCTATTCAGAACATGTGCAACTGACTTTGAACTAAAAATATTCCAGCAATTTCTGTTCTAGCCACGTAAATTAGCTGAGGTGGTTTTTATTTGCTATCATTTTCCATTGAAACGTTATGCCTCCAGAATATATCTCTTTCCCCTTTTTACTTCTCTATTGGAGTGTGTTAACTGCAATCATCTATGCCTGATTCAATTGCAGCAATTAAGGTTTATGTCTTGTCCTATCCATTCCACAGATACGGTTTTGATCAGTGTCTCAAAATTGGACAGCTTTATGATGCTTCTAAGGGATGCCCCCATTCCTATCCCCATGGAGTTTTGGCATGTATCTTGAAATCAACAACTTGGAATGCTCTGAGGCGGTGGCATAGCCTGGAGGCTAACAGCAAGGCTACAACCCAGCATCAGAAGCATTTAATGAATAGAATCATAGAATTAGGGACTCTCAGAATGGTTACAGCACGGAAAGAGGCTGTTCGGACTATTGAATCTGTGGGGCGTTCTGAAGGAGAAATTCACTTTGTGCTCCCCACCTTATCCCCGTGAGCCGGCATTTTTTTTTCCTCCTTAGGTAATGATCCACTTCCCTTCTCAAACTTATCTCCATCACACTCTCAGGCAGTGCATTCCAGATGCTAACCACTCACTGCATGAAAAAGGTGATTACTAATGGCTGAATGCGCTTGCTGACCAATCCTGAGTGCGCCACCAGTTGCATTAACAACCAACTTGAGATAATCAGTCAAGCTCATAACATGGCTGATTTAAGCTTGCTAGAGGTGACACCCATGCATGCATTCATGCGCAGGGACCCGTACTCTGCAACAAAAAATAATATGTTCAAGCCTTGTGCCTTTTCTGAATTACCAGGCAGCTTGAGAGCCTATAGTTCCCCATTGCATCCTTTTGTCAATGCCTCAGCCAATTAGAGTCGACTTGCTAACCAATCAGCACCATTTTCCCCTGCAGTGTAAATTGTTGTGATCATTTGAAATTTGGCATTCTTGCATTTGTACTGATCAGTGAAAGACAAAAGGCTTCGGCAACACGTCCCCATTTTCAACAACACTCAGGTTTATAACTACTGATTGATATCCCATGGTATTACACACGAGTTGTCAAGACCTTAATCGAATTGAAGTCTCCATATTGGTTAGGGTGTGAAATTGGTATTCCATCAAACCTGTGAGCTTCCTGCCTGGCGAGGCAAGTTAAAATTGCTCCTCGCACCCCTCCTCCAATGTGTTGGAGTGCATTACAAAAGGAGAGGTAGGATGTAGAAAATAGATATTTAAACCAAGGACTGAATTTTGACTCATAATCCCCTTGTTTTTGTATGTCAAACACCAGTTAAAGCTGCTTTGTGACATTATGAGGTAACCACTGTGACATCTATGGGTCAATACTCCACCAGTGAAAATGTTACTATTTACAGTATAGGTCTTGTGGCACAATGGCAAGGAAGGTGAGTCCACAATACGGTCAAACCGGTTGAGTGTTAACCTGCAAATGCTCCTAAACATGGCAATGGCTGGCGGTAAGAGTGGGAGAAACTCCTAGTCAGCCACGCTTGATGTGGAGTGGCGCTCCTCAAGGTACAGGACCCAGGTGCCAGACCAACAACCTGTTCCAAGAACTATTAGCTATGGAAAGAGTCTGCCTTGGCGCACCATTAGGTGTGGGAAAAGAATTGGAATTGAACAATACCATTAAATTAACATAAGAACAGGACGAGGCCATTCGGCCCTTGAAACCTGCTGCGCAGTTCAATCAGATCATGGCTACCATCTTTAAACCCCATTTGCTCATTTTGTTTCTGTAAACCTGAATACCCTTGGCTAACACAGGTCTATCAATCTCTGTCTGGAAATGTTCCGTTGATTGCCCTAATCTCAACCGAATCTTAGGAGCGAGTGTTCCAGATTAATCAGTACTCAGATGACTGATGCTAATTAAAACTTGTATCAATTGAAGGAATCATTGAAGAGTTAACTTTACAAGTAATGGGTGCAAAGGAATGATTTCATAGAGAAAATTGCTGAGAATAATTTTGTTGAAAATAATCGGTCATAAGGAATGAGCATTTAGAGATTAAAAGATACCCATAAGAGACTTGATGAAGAGTAATGAGAACAAGGAAGAGATCATATAGAAGATAATGAATAGTCAGGATTCATTGCCTATCAAGTGCCTTGCAGAGAATATAAAGGTAGCCATTAGTGGGACTGTATGAACCTCTATGGGTATCTCAATGAGCTTGTATCAGGAAGTATGTTTATAATGGGATGGCAATGTAGAATATAATGGATAGTAATGAGTGATAACTACTACTCCAAAGATTGCATTCGATAATAATCAAATAGCCTAGAAAATATTGCATCAAGTACAATTATGATCATGCACATAAATCTCGATTGATAACGTGGATAACCAGGACTTTTACCATTGCAGATTATTGCCGTACTTGCAAACTTGTGGATATCGCCAATGGTCAGATGATGTATGTAAGATTGTCTAAAATAGCAATAGGCGACAAAGTTGCAAGACTCTTCAGAAAGCCACTCCATAGAGCCCCTAGTGGATAGAAGCTACAATTATATTGTGACAGTCAATGTAGTAATATTGAGTGAGGAATGTTGACATAAGCAATCTATTAAAGTATATGCGGATCAAAAATCCTGACAACAATGTCGGATTTATTTTCAGGAAATCTGCGTTCTGTCGATTTCAGGTTTTTTTTTAGCCGTCCATGGGTTGTGGACCCATCCCAGGAGGGCATTTCAGAGTCAACCATATTACTGTGGGCCTGGAGTCACATGAAAATGAAAAATGAAAAAAATGAAATGAAAAATGAAATGAAAATCGCTTATTGTCACAAGTAGGCTTCAATGAAGTTACTGTGAAAAGCCCCTAGTCGCCACATTCCGGCACCTGTTCGGGGAGGCTGGTACGGGAATTGAACCGTGCTGCTGGCCTGCTTGGTCTGCTTTAAAAGCCAGCGATTTAGCCCAGTGTGCTAAACCAGCCCCCCATATAGGTCAGACCGGATAAAGACGACGGATCTCCTTCTCTAAAAGACATTAGTGAACCAGATGGGTTTTTACGACAATCGACAATGATTTCATGGTCATCATTTAGACTTTTAATTGCAGATTTTTATTCAATTCAAGTTTCACCATCTGCCTTGTCGGGATTTGAACTAGGGACCCCTGAGCATGACTTTGGGTCTCCGGATTACTAGTCCAGTGATAATACCGCAATACACTGCCTCCCCATTTAATTTCCTAACGAAAGTAGATATTTTTTTAACAGTTTGGTTTCTTCCGAAGCAATGTTTGTGATATGAGAACGCTAAGAAAAGGTGGAGTGACTGACTCTTTGTTGGAATTGAGGTGATTTAAGAAGTTTGGTTTGGATTACTGACTAAGTTCTAAGTGACTAAGTTCATTGTACTTTTAACATCTTTAATGCACTGACTATTTAAGAGATTGTGAATTTATTAGTATTCATGTTCTTTGATTTTTGTACAGTAAAATTATTTTTGAACTGTGAACCTTGAGGCTTAATTCTCTTTGTAATTTCCTGAGTTTTTGGATTCCAAAAAAGTGTTACTGAAACATATTTACTGTGGTATTGTGATTCTCGATTTTTGTACACTGAATCCTTAATATACTTATATAGCAATAGCGTTTTGCAAATAGTGACTATAGATTGGCTCTGGACAGAATTAGTTTGTTCCTCCCTCAGCTATGTCGAGTTCAGAGGCAAGGCAGCTGCCACTGAGCTGCCAGCGCTTTAGAAGAGAGAGGCCAAAAGAAAAACTGGAGTGAGGTGATGGTGGTGGGAATAGAGGACAAAAAAATTCCAGAAATAACTTACGGAGAGAGGAAGAAAGATATCCCACAAACTGAAAACACAGTTTTACAGAACTGGATTGACAGCTTCTTTGCCCTCTTTCTCTCAAATCTCCACTGAAGTGGTTTGGGAGTATCTGCGAAGAAACGCACTTTGAAGTTCAATTCAAATCAATTTTTACTGCGAGGGAAAGATTTATGAATGCCTCCTGTTCGAGTCACCCTTATCTCAGCCTCCTGATCACCGCAGTTGACTGTTTTTCCACAGAAATCCATGGAATTCCTACAGGGCAGGAGGGGGCCATTTGGTCCATCGAGTCTGCCCTGTCCCTCTTGAAAAGTGCACCTAACCTGCACATCTTTGGACTGCGGGAGGAAACCGGAGCACCCGGAGGAAACCCGCCCCGACGCGGGGAGAACGCGCAAACTCCACACAGACAGTGACCCGAGGCCGGAATCCAACACAGGTCCCTGGCGCTGTGAGGCAGCAGTGCTAACCACTGTGGCACCCATTTCCATCAGTCCTCAATCAGTTTATAAACTTTAAGTATGTAGATTATACTTGGATGTGTGGTTAGTGGCGACTTTATAATGTGACCTGTATGCGATTTGAACAGAATTACGCAGCAGGCAGTGGATATGTCAAGACAATTGCCCAATCGAGGGGTTTCTGGCTGTGATATCATCAGCAAACCTTGGGCAAAGTTTGCTCATCGTCTGAACGCTTGCGGTTTGACTGCTGCCTTACGTTCACTCACAGGTATCTGTTCCCACTTAGAGTCTGCACCACGTAATGAAATTTGCTTTCATTTGCAACATTCATCTTTCTCGGTGGTTTGCGTCCCTTAATGTGGGAATTTTCCAATCCATCTGAAATATGGAAGCATCGCTGTATGGGGAGTGGGGTGGGGGGGTGGGGGGGGGGGGGGGGGGGAGTTCCAGCTTGTGACAGACGGCACTTGGCTTTACGTCGCTTCCAATGTCTCTCGGCATCGTCCACGCGGGAGTGCTTGAATTGAGTTCTCCTCGGGGAACGCAGCGGCAGGGGTAGGCCATTCGGCCCCTCGAGCCTACACCACCATTCAAACAGATCGTCCACCTCCGCCGGGAACTATATCGGCCGTTCCTTCACTGTTGCTGGGTCCCGGAACTCGCTCCGTAACAGCGCGGTCGGTGTACCTACACCACATGGACTGCAACCATTCAAGAAGGTGGCTCACCACCACCTTCTCGAGGGCAACTAGGGATGGAAAATAAATGCTGGGCCCAGCCAGCAAGCCCGCATCCCAAAAAACAAATTATTAAAAATGGCCATTTTTACCCTCCTATCCCCCAAATCCCTTGATGCCATTAGCATCCAGAAATCTATCAATTTCTGTCTTGAACAGGCTCAATGATTGAGCTTCCACATCTCCTCTGGGGTAGAGAATTCCAAAGGCTCACCACCCTCTGGGTGAAGAAATTCCTCCTCATCTCAGTCTTAAACAGCCTGCCCCCCATTCTGAGACTGTGTCCCCTGGTTCTAGACACACCAGCCTGGGCTGGAGGGGTGTGTGGGGGAGGGGACGGGGACGGTGGGGGGGGGGGGGGGGGGGGGGGGGGGGACCAACCTCTCCGCATCTACCCTGTAAGAGGTTTGTAAGTTTCAGTTAAGTGCGGGCGAGGTGAAGTGAAAATGTATTGCTGGCGATCAGAATGACGAAGGGTTTCAACACAGCAGAGGAGGAGAAAGAGTTTCCACTGGCAGGAGGCTCAGTGGTCGCCCATAATGAGCTCAAGCACCGGGGCGGAAAAGGAGATTTTGTTTTTTTTAACACAGCGAGTTGCTATGATCGGGAACGTGTGCTGCCTGGAAGGGAAGTGGAAGCAGATTCGATGGTTACTTCCGATTGGATGCTCACGTGAACAGGAAACATTACAGGGAAGAGCAGGGGAGTGGGGTGAATTGGATAGCTTTCTCAAAGGAGCTGGCGCAGACATGATGGGCAAATGGCCTTCTTCTGTTCTGCAATGTTGTTTTCATAGACTTCTACTGAGACAACAGGCATCAGTGCTAGGTTCCTTATTGTCTGTGAGGTATATGATATATATATATATATACTATATATAAGCGATATAGATAAGAATGTTTCCAGCTGTGAGGGGTGGGGGGAAGGGGGGATGTTGATAAGTACGTTTGCGCATGACACTAAGATTGTCCGGGTTATTAATAGTGAGGGAGCAGGTCTTAGGAAGATATAGACTGTGATGATAAGTAAACTATCATCTGTATGTAATATGAGTAGTATATCATCACTGTAAATTCTATGATTTATGATCTGCATGTGTATTATAAGTTATATGTATTACTGTTGTAGTTCTAGCATCCAACCAGCAGGTGGAGTGAGTACGGAGTCCCAGGATTCGGATGCACCATGTGTTCCTCCAGAAGGTGTTTGTAAGAAGCTGATAGCAGTCGCAGGTTAGGCAGCTCTGTTGTATCTTAGTGTAAGTTAGTGTTAGACGTTTATTTCCAACTGTATTCATCTTAGACATTTTAGTTATTCGTTAATGTGGTGTTAGTAATAAATAGCTTTTTTTATAAAACAAAGTCTAATGTTCTTTGTTCACATCAGCCCAATCAAAGAACATTACATAGGCGGGTTGGTCAGATCGGTGGCAGATGTAATTTAACTCTGAGAATTGCGAGGTGATGCGTATTGGGAGGATTGGATTGGATTGGATTTATTGTCACGTTATTGTCATTTCGGTGATGAACTGGCAAACTAGCGACCCTTAAGAGGGATCACTGGAGGTTGTCACCTGCCTTGTGGAACAAATCCGTCCTGCATCTTCCCTGATTCGGGGTACCGAGGTACAGTTAAATGTGACCCGAGATACAGTTAAATGTATTGTTCTGCATACAGTCCAGACAGATCATTCCATACATGAAAATGACACAGGACACAAGGGGTATTTGATGAATGGCAGGACATTAGGAAGCTCAGAGGAACAGAGGGACCTTGGGGTGCTTGTCCACAGATCCCTGGAGGCGGCAGGATGGGGTGGTTAAGGAAGCATACAGAGAACCCCTGCCCCCATCAGTCGTGGCATAGACTGGAAGAGCAGGGAGGTTAGGATGGAGCTGAACAAAACATTGGTTAGGCCCACAGCTGGAGTACGGTGTGTGCAGTTCTGGTCACCTCACTCTGGGAAGGAGGTGATTGCACTGGAGAGGGTGCGGAGGAGATTAACCAGGGTGTCACCCAGGATGGAGCATTCGAGCTACGAAGAGAGGCTGGATAGGCTGGAGATGCTTTCTTTAGAGCAGAGGAGGCTGAGGGGACCTGATTGAGATGTATCAGATTATGACGGGTATGGACGGTGTGGATAGGAAGCAGCTGTTCCCCTGAGTTGAAGGGTCAATAATGAGGAGGCATATTTTTAAGGTGAGGGGCTGGAGGCTGAGAGGGGATTTGAGGAAACATATTTCCCCCAGAGGATGATGGGTGGATGGAATGCACTGCCTGGGAGGGGAGTAGAGGCAGGAAACTTCACAACCTTTAAAAAGCACATGGATTGTGGTGGCACGGTAGCACAGTGGTTAGCACTGTTGCCTCACAGCGGCAGGGTCCCAGGTTCGATTCCCGGCTCGGGTCACTGTCTGTGCAGAGTTTGCATGTTCTCCCCGTGCCTGCGTGGGTTTCCTCCGGGTGCTCCGGTTTCCTCCCACAAGTCCCGAAAGACGTGCTTGTGAGGTGAATTGGACATTCTGAATTTCCCCTCCGTGTACCCGAACAGGCGCCGGAGTGTAGATTTAGCGTGGTTGTGTCGGTGCAGGCTCGATGGACCAAAGGGCCTCTTCCATTCTGTATGCCGCTGGGGGAGGAGTGGGTTAAAATTAGGTGCTTGTGTCTCAGGCTGGCCCTGTTTAACCCAATCTCTCCACATGTATATTTGTCAGCGAGAATGAGCACTCTGATGGCGTGTGAGGAACTCTGGCTTGGTTTTCTCTCTGTCCCCTCCTGGAATGCTATACTTTCCCAACAACAGTGACACCGCAACTTTGGGCCAGAACAGAGATAGATGAGTAACTTCCCCCATCAATCACGCCTTTAACGGGCTGAGATTTATTAAAGGCTCATAATTTGGAATTAACCGCATTTTGCTGTTGAAATTGACCTGTTTTTCGGAGCAGATTTAAGATGCTGGTGCAGAGTGAAGTGGTCGCTGGACTATTCACCGAGAGAGACATGAGTTCAAATCCCTCCTGGGAAGCTGGGGATATAAATTCAATGAAATAAATCTAATAAAAAGCTAGCATCCGTAACGATACCCATAATTGTCGTAAAAACCCATTTGGTTCACATTTTCTACAGTGATTGCTTGCTTATGAGTATGATTGGCCACCTCAGAGACTCCATGTTACTGGTCATGCATTCTGTGGGTTCATGCATGGCTGATGAGCTCGATCCCAGAGCCACATCTTCGACTGCACGTTTGGTAAGTGTTCCCGGGAGGTGGGATCGGTCCTTGGTCTCGGGATCACTGGTATTCCTTTCTCAGGCTCCCTTTCTGAAATGGAATGAATGAATGAAAATGAAATGAAATGAAAATCGCTTATTGTCACGAGTGGGCTTCAATGAAGTTACTGTGAAAAGCCCCTAGTCGCCACATTCCAGCGCCTGTTCGGGGATGCTGGTACGGGAATCGAACCGTGCTGCTGGCCTGCCTTGGCCTGCTTTAAAAGCCAGCGATTTAGCCCAGTGTGCTAAACCAGCCTCTTCTGGGCCTCCTCTTGCCATCGTGTGTCCTAGAAGAATTGTGCCCCTCCAATCAGTAGGCTAGAATAATAGGGCAGGATTCTCCCGCCCCACCTGCTGTAAGAACGCCATGGATGACAATGGAAACATCCATTGACTTTGTGCGGAATTCTCTGGTTGCCGGGTGAACCCGGCCAGAGAATTCCACCCGTAGAATCCCGACAGTGCAGAAGGAGGCCATTCAGCCCATTAAATCTGCACCGGCTCTTGGGCCCATGCATCCACCCTATCTCCGTAACCCATTAACCCTACCCAACCTTTTGGACACCAAGGGGCAATTTAACTCGACCAATCCTCCTAACCTGCACATCTTTGGACTGTGGGAGGAAACCGGAGCACCTGGAGGAAACCCACGCAGGCGAGGTAGAAAGTGCAAACTCCACACAGACAGACACCAGAGGCCGGAATTGAACCTGGCCCCTGGAGTTGTGAGGCAGCAGTGCTAATCACTGTGCCACCGTGCCGCCCCTCCAAGTAAGTTCCTCCAAGTCTGTCCGTCTCTAATTGGCCTGGCCTATATCTCAGTCTGTGGTTGACTCTGAACAGGCCAAGCGAGCCATTCAGTTATATGCAAGAACCTTCTCCAGGGCAGTTAGGGATGGGCAAAAAATAATTGGCCTTATCAATGGCACTCACATCTCGCGACTGAAATTTAAAAATGACGAGGCTACATATCCACTCGTCTGTTCACTCTGCCTCTCTTACAGATGTTCAAATGGTTGGCATGGTTTATCTCTGAATCCTAACTCTTGCGATTCAAAATTATTGCTTCCCCCTTCATGTTTTTGAGCAACTTGGCCACAATGAGCAACTGACTGAAGACGACACGTATAAAATGTGAAATGCTGAATAAAACTGGAATGAGCCCACCGTTCCCAGCTGTCAAGCGGAGATTGCAACTCATGTCTGTGAATAACTACTCCAGGCCTCACAATTGTTAACCACTAAATGATACTATACCCCCTGATAATGTGAGACCCGGAGAGGATTGTGGAAATCGTGCCTGCTTCCTCTAGCTTTGTATCAGAGGCAATACAAGGGCTGGTCTCTGCTTAGAGACTTTGCGATAGCAAACTATTTCCCCCAAACTAACAGGCCATTCATCCATTTCTATATCTGTGCGCAAACATCTATTCTAAATTGGAGCTCTGTACCCAAGCACCCTACAATTACTGGTGTTGCACTTTAAGGATAATTCATTATCTTAGAGTCTGGCTTCGGGGGAGTGTAGGCGTTTAAAAACCAAACAATATTAAGTAACCATTCCCTCCATTCCTTTACCACTTTTATTTTTTGTTATTTAGTGACTCTCTCTAATTAGCAGCGATTAAAGTTTTGCTTGTGGATGATAATTGTTGTTGTTGGCTTCACATAAATTATAGCTGATTTTCAGGACACCGGCAACCAGAATCGACGTCGTTTTAATTTTGCAATTCATGACCCTTCTATTATCTTTTTTCAGGCTATGCTTCGGGAGCAATTAGAATTTTAATAGGATATTTTTGATTGTAATAGCCCCATCATTTCCTTCGAGTAATTTTCTCATAATAACAAGTGTCGAACTGGACGCATTAAAAACTCTATGGTTCTCTCACTCACTCCTGGCCTGTTATTGATGCGCAAATTGTCGATAGGTTTCATTTCTGAGATTTAATTAAAAGGCATTAAAAGTGCCCCCTTGCCCCTTGATGTTTCCGAGCTTTCGGGTGGGCAGATATGCCACGTCACACAACTCTGTAAAGGTTTATATTTTGACACTTAAGAAATCAGAAGCAGGGGATAAGGTTCACCCATTGCTCATGCACATCGATTTCTATACACACAGTAGCAGAGTAGTTAGTACTTCACAGCGCCAGGGACCCAGGTTCGATTCCCGGCTTGGGTCACTGGCTGTGCGGAGTCTGCACGTTCTCCCTGTGTCTGCGTGGGTTTCCTCCGGGTGCTCCGGTTTCCTCCCACAAGTCGCGAAAGACGTGCTTGTTAGGTGAATTGGGCATTCTGAATTCTCCCTCTGTGGACCCGAACAGAATGTGGCGACTAGGGGATTTTCACAGTAACTTACTGTTAATGTAAGCATACTTGTGACACTAATAAAGATTATTATTACAAAGCAAAGAAGGAGGCCAGTTGGCTCATCACGCCTGTGTCAGCCGTCCAATTCATTCCACTCCCCTATACTTTCCCATTGTCCTGCAACATTTCCTTTTTAAGTATGTGTCCAATTGCAATTTTAAAGTTACATGACAATTAATTTTAGCGGAAACCCCCATCTTTGAAACAATATGCCCCTGGTGAACTTGGAGCAAAGATATTATTCTTGATATTCCTTTCAAGTTTAATTTTTAGTCATTATTATTTGAGTGTTCTGCTGCCAATCTTATTCTCTTTGGATACTTTTAAAGCAAAGGTCTGATTCATCCAGACCATTTAAACCTATAAATTAAGTTGCAGAGTATTAGTTTGTGAACAGTTCATTTGTTTGTCTGAAGTTGTCTAAATCGACGGCGGTTAACCAGGATAAATTAACAGATTAACGTCCCTGTTAATATGATGGGTGATTATAGATTATGTATCTGATGAGTGATATTGCACACCATTCCGGGCTTTCCTTTTCATAAAACTTCATCGAGGCCTCCACTTATTTTCCTCCTTTCAACCTTGTGAAACTTCTGTTTCTCTAATCTTCCTACATTGATTTTTCATCTTGATCCTTGGGAATTATTCGCAGGGTTCTTTATCCTGGGGTACTGGTTGGCTCTGTAACCTTGTAACTCATGTGATCTCATACCGCCCACCATTCAGTCAAAGCCTCTTTTGCTTTAGACGATGTGACAAATTGAACGGTTTGTAGCTGCAGATTCTCACTCTGTTAACTTCGTTCCGGATAGATATATAGGTCTGATTTTGTGCGCCTTTCATGACTTCCTAAGCACTTTATAGGCAATTCTATATTTATGAGTCATTGTGAAGCAGTAAATGTGGCAGCTGTGGTAAAGTTCTTCAAACAGCAATGAGATAATGACCTGATAAACATTTTTTGGGTGAAGAGTGGTTGAGGGGCGTATCTTGGGCAGGACACCAGTGAGAATCCCCTTATATCTCTTTGAAATAGTGCAAATAGTCCATCTGAGAGTGTAGGTGGTACCACGCTGTTGCTTTTGTTGAAATTGTTTTGGGGTTATTTTAAAGTACAGAAAGTGACTGTTGAATTATACAGGGTAGGCAGTGGTTGTTGTGAATTAAGGGGCCCAAACTTGATGCTAGGGAAGGTTGTGGCAGTAGGAATGTTGGGGGTGATCTTACAAACAAGAGACTTATCGCTATTGGTTATATGGAAACTAATCGAGTCCGACGTAGATTATAGAATCGAAAGAAAGAAAAATTAAAGACTTATGCACTCAAACTTTGAAATAAAAGCAGAAGAGAGTGGTAATATTATAAAAACTGCAATGTATTTTCGCTTTGCAGCTTTTAATAAGCTTGCTTTGTATTTCCCGAATCCTCAATTGCAGGGGTTGGTCACACAACCTTGTGTAATGACCTTAAATACAACAGTGAACAATATGTGAAGTTAGGAGGGGACGAGGTGGAATTGTTTAGGACAGTACTCAATTCATTGGCTGGAAAGCACTTTGGAGCATTGTAAAAGGTGCTATATACAAGAAAAAGGTTCTAATTATGATCGGTGGTTAAGGTCTAATTTAGCTTAGAATAAAGATGTCGTATCCATCATTCGTCATACCCAACTATCGAAGTGAGTTTCAAATTTCTGACTCTAAAATAAAAGGGACGGGTTGATGAGAAAACTAGAACATGATATAGCTATAAAACGCCTTTCCGTTACTTTACAAAACAGAACACAACACACAAGTAGCAATCAGGAAAGTCAGAAAGAAAATGTAAAGGCCAACTGAGAGGATTGGTCAAAAATAAACGGCAAAGCAATATTTTATTTTAGACTTTTGCAAAACATGAATAAAACATCAAGACCAGTCTAATGGGTGGGGGGGGGGGGGGGGGGGGGGAATACATTATTGGGATATTTTGAATAGAAAAATGTTGAATGAAAAGATTAAATTGAAATGCAGTCTATTACTGCACAGTGATTGAATTCAAATGTAAATGTTACCATTCAATAATAATAATCTTTATTAGTGTCACAAGTAGGCTTACATTAACACCGCAATGAAGTTACTGTGAAAATCCCCTAGTCGCCACACTCCGGCACCTGTTCGGTACACAGAGGGAGAATTTGGAATGTCCAATTCACCTAACAGCACGTCTTTCGGGACTTGTGGGAGGAAACCGGAGCATTCGGAGGAAACCCACGCAGACACGGGGACAACATGCAGATTCCGCACGGACAGAATTCCAACACTGTAATTTATATGACTTAATTGGAATTACTGAGTAATTCTAAATTTTAGCACAAAATTAGTTTAACTTATTAGTTGTCTGGAAAGCAGGAATATGAATTGCCATGTGTGTTCTGTATACTTTTATTTAATTTGGTAGATGTTATATGTACAAAGTATTTATGCATATGTGTATTACATTACTGAATGTTAATAAATGCAGACTTACTGAGCAAAAACACTCAAATATGTAAATCTAGATTTATGTTTTGAGTAATCTTCTTTACCCCGGGTTTAAATTCTGCTAAAGAGGATTGTGATTCAAGGGGAAAATTAGGGATCAGAATGGTCGGGGGAGAGGGTCAGGGTCAAAGGGGGCTAGTTGACGGAATTCAGCAAATTGAGAAATCCGTCAAAAATATTTATGATTCGATAGCACAATCCAGCCACTGACACTCGTCATATATCTGCTCCCAGTTGCTGACCTAGTCCCCAGATGTTCCAAATCTCCATGTGCATTTATTAAAACAACTCCATTTAACTGTTGAAAGTAAGAGCTTTCCAGATACGAACGAAAATATGGGAAACTTTGCGGGCAAAAAAAGTTCAAAAAATGTTTACAATTTCCCTTACATTTTGACAAATTATTTACACAAATTCGATTGTCGTTTTCACCTTCCTCTAAATGAGACTCGGGATTGTCCCGCCTGAAATGTGTAGCCTTTGCTTTGGGGAATGTCTTAGTCTTCCTCCAAGTTGGGGTGGAGGTTATACCAAGTGAGGGTCTACCGGAGGAGCGCGGTGGCTGTAAGCCTCCAGTTAAAGAGGAGATGTGGGGCGCATTGTCTTACCTTTCCACACAAGAGACCGACTACGTAAGTCTCTGGCCAACCCCTGCTCAACCGAGAGAGAAGCGCATTGTCTAGAACCTTTGGGCTCCTTTTGATTTGGGCATTTTTGTTTAACTATTTTCTAAGCAAGCCCAACGTTTAAATTAAGATCATATTATTAAACTGGCTTGTAGACACAATAGTCTTTAGCTAGCCATTCAAATTCTATTGAACTATTTGTTTAAACAAATATATGGATATTTAAACGCCAGATAGATTCATATACGCGCATCTAAACATATTTTTATGCACAAATACACGAGGTACCACTCAAAGTGTGTGTAAACATACAGGGATAACACGGCTACGTGCTGCATCTAGATGTGTAATCCTAGATGCAGATTGTACACATCTTTGTGAAATTCGGTTTAGCTAATCTGGAGCTGGTCTCAGATATTAAATGGATTAAATTCAGTCCCGATTTAAAATGAGCAGATTCGATGATAGCTTCCGACATTATACACCGCTCTCATGAAGTGAGATTATGCTATCTCTGTGTGAAATACTCACTCATACACAGACACACAGAGACTCACATAGAGATACACACATATAGACACAAACTAACACATACAGGCACACACTGATTCACAGGGACACACACATACAGATACAAACTAAAACATGTACAGACATACACAGACACACACTGACTCACATAGAGATACACACATATAGACACAAACTAACACAAACACAGGCATAGTCACTACACCAACACATATTGACTCACATAGATATCGACACACACAGACATAGACTAACACATACACATACACACACAGGCACTCATACACAGACGCACACTGACTCACAGAGATACACACACAGATACAAACTAACACAGACACCTGTATACAGACACACGCTAACTCACATAGAGATGCACATAAACAGACACAAACTAACACACAAATGCTCATACACAGACACACTGATTTACATAAAGAGACATACAGACATAAACTAACACAATACACAAACACTCGTACACAGATACACACTGACTCTCATAGAGATACACACACTCACACAATTGAACACGTACACAGACACAAACACTCATACACTGACTCACACAAACTAACACATACACAGACACACACTGACCGATGTAGACACACACACAAACTAACACATACACAGCCACATACTGATCTATATAGACACGCACACAAACTAACACATGCACAGTGGGCTAAGACAGCTGGTTTGTAATGCAGAACAAGGCCAGCAGCGCAGGTTCAATTTCCATTCCAGCCTCCCCGAACAGGCGCCGGAACGTGGTGACTAGGGGCTTTTCACAGTAACTTCATTGAAGCCTACTTGCGATAATAAGCGGTTATGATTATTATTATTATTATACACAGACACAAACACTCATACACGAGCACACACTGACTCACACACATACAAACTAACACATATACAAACACTCCCACACAGACACACACTGGCTCACATAGAGATACATACACATAGATAAAAAAACTAACACATACATAGACATAAACACACACCAACTAACACACGAACATACACAAGCACTCACAAACATACACACTGACTCACTTAGACATACACACACAAACTAAAACATTTGAATTTGATTTAGTGTCACATGTACCGAGGTACAGTGAAAAGTATTGTTTTGCATACAGTCCAGACAGATTGTTCCGTACATGAAAAACATAGGAAATGCATAAATGCACAATGTAAATACATAGACAATACATAAACATAGACATGCATAAGCACTCATACAGACACACACTGACTCACAGACACACACAAACTAACATGTTAAAAATACAGACACATACACATAAAACTAACACATACACAAGCACTCATACACAAACACATACTGACTCACAGACACACACAAACTAACACATTAAAATACACAGACACACATACAACTAACACATATACAAGCACTCATACACAAAAACGCTGACTCACAAACACAAACACAAACTAAAGCACACAAATACACAGACACACACACACAAAATTAACACATGCAAATACACAGACGCACACTGACACACACACAAAAGTAACACATACACAAGCACTCACACACAAACACACATTGACTCACAGACACACATGCAAACTAACACATACAAATACAGGCACACACACACAACACTGACACATGCAAATACACAGACGCACACTGACACACACAAAATTAACACATACACAAGTACTCATACACAATCACACACTGACTCACACACACAAAAACTAACACATACAAATACACAGACACACACACACAAAATTAACACATGCAAATACACAGATGCACACTGACACGCGTATGCAAAATTAACACATACACAAGCACTCATACACAAACACACATTGACTCACAGACACACACACAAACTAACACATACAAATACAGACACACACAACACTAACACATGCAAATACACAGACGCACACTGACACACATAAAATTAACACATACACAAGTACTCATACACAAACACACACTGACTCACACACACAAAAACTAACACGTACAGATACACAGGCACACACACACAAACTAACACATACACAAGCACTCATACACAAACACACACTGACTCACAGACACACACACAAACTAACACATACACTCTCACTGACACACAAAGAGACACACACTGACATGCATGCAGTCACGCTGACTCACCTGTAGACACACTGACACATACAGAGACACAGGAGAGCTCACACCCAGACACGGACGGTCCCATTCCGGAACCTGTCGAATGAATCCAAATGGATCTGTCCTGTAATCCAAATTGGCTGTAATTCCCCAAAAAACCTTTTGGGGAATTATATAGACTTAAAAACAGCTTTGTCTCTTTGTCACCCTACCTCTTTGACTGAAATCTCGTTAAGCCGCCCTCACATTCTTTATAGGCGTCTCGATGTCAATTTTTACTCGACAACCTTCCTGCCTTGGGGGGGGGGGGGGGGGGGCATTTTCCTACCTGGAGGTATTATACAACATCCCTGTTAAAAAAGCACAGAAGGTGCAAACTTGCGTCAAACTCCTGCAATATCTGCTTGTCAGCTCCAATTCACTCACAGGCGACTTCTGCCTCTCCCTCTCTGGGTGCTTCCCCCTAATCCTGGAGCGAATATGCTTTGTAGAGGGTGGTTTAGGAAACTTAACAAAAGAACTCTTAACAGCCCCGACACATTCCAGAGATTTTTATGGCGAGATGGACATGTGTAACTCTAGGAGGGCGAATTCCAATGCGCAAGGAATAGAAGATTTAAAAGTATATATATCTATTCTGGAGAAGTCAAGAATTCCCCTCTCAAAACTAGTGAGCAGTGGGTTAAGTCTCTTTCTGTAACACTCTGCACTCTGTCCACGCTTTGAACAGCCCCAGGACCCAGATTTAACTTTGCAAGAGGCGTGGGGGTGATGCGAGATGTCGCCACCTTCCCAAAGATGTCTTTATAATTTCCCCCCTTCCACCTGAGTGTGCAATGGGGATTTATCAGTTTGACATTGTTTTGTTCTATTCTCTGTTTGAGGATTGCAACCTGCTGAGCGAGGTACCAACCTCTCCCCTACCTGTGGGAATGTTAAAATGTCACCAAAATGTCTTCACACACACACAGCGGGTACCTGAAGGAGGACACCTGAATCTGCAGCCCTCTGTCTAAGGTGAGTGTTGGTGCATCGCCCCCAGGACGAAGAGGGGATGGGGACATCCGGATGGATGTTGGAAAGCGCCAAAGGTTAATATTGGTGTGCCAGCAGCGATGGGGTGTCCAGATGGGGTTGGATTCCGGGGGTGACTCCCCCCTCCTCCTGTGTGAGCCAGGCACGGGTCACTTCCCCAGGGTGCAGAGGACCCCCGGACTATCCCACAGCACTGAACACTCCGAGTTCCAGCAGCCACGGCCGGGTTAAAATCAACCCCGCGCAGCGCGAACAGCCACCAACTCGTAACACCAAACTTAAAAAGACGGAGATCCAACACATATTAAGATTCAGGGAGGCTGCACCTTGTTAGACTGTTAAATTGCTTAGTGTTCGTTCTTTATCATGCACACATATATCTATATATTGTGTGTGTATACATAAATATGTATGTGTATATGTGTGTTTACAATATATATATGGTGGCAGCTTTTCAATTGCGTCTCCAGAACCATTAGGAATGGGTAATAAATGCTGGTCTAACCAGTGATACCCACATTCATGAATATGTATAAATGTGTATATGTGCATGTGTGTATATAAGTATGATATATTTATGTGTGTATCTGTGTGTATGTATATATGCATACACGTGTGGATATATTTATATGTGTATATTTATATGTATATGTGAGCATTTATGTATGTATGTGTAATTGTGTGTTTATATAAATGTATGTGTACCCATGTGTGTCTATATATATATGTCTGTATATCTATATTTAAATGTACATATATGTATATCTAATTATGTGTATATATGTGTATCTATATATTTATTTATGTGTATGTACATTTGTGTACATGTATGTGTGTGTATATATGTGTGTATATATATATTTATATGTGTGTGTTTAGAATTATGTGTATATGTGAGTATGTATATATATTTATATGTATATGTGTATGTGTATGTATATATTTTGTGTATATGTGTGTGCATATATAATTATGCGCATATGTGTGTGTGTGTATATATATTTATGTGTATATTTATCTGTATATGTGTGTGTATATGTGTGTGTATCTGTGGATAAGTCTATATTTGAATGTATATGTATATGTGTGTATATATAATTGTGTCTATGTGCGCGTGCGTAAATACTTGTGTGTATATGTGGGTGAATCTATATTTGAATGTATATGTATATGGGTGCATATATATTTATGTGTATATATGTATTGTGTATTTGAAGAAAGAAGAAATGTTTCTTTTCTATAGCGTCTTCCCAGACCTCGGGACTTCACAAAGCACCTTTACAACCAATGCGTATTCACTGTAATATATATTTTTTAAGATGGGTGGGAAGCGAGCCTCACACAGATCCCTGATAAACTCACTCCACCCACAGTGCTGGACCGATGGCTGTAGCAGAGTGCGTGAGTGACCAGCCCACTCACCCATTTACACATTCCCAGCTGCTTCACCCCAAATTGCTGAAATCCTGCGGCGGGCCCAAACCTTCCATCGTGTTGATGCAAGCTGCAGAATTCAGCATCGCTGTGGTCGGAATGTTTAATCTAGAATTAATTCGCATCAGCCCACGTCTTGCCCTTTTGAAATCCCGTTTCCTCTTTTCCGACATTCTTGTGATACACGTGTGGCAATTTTACCATAAATACCTGGATTCATTCTGTGTGTGTTGGGGGGGGGGGGGGGTGGTGGTTACCCTAGCTGCTGGTTACCCTAATTGCTGGTCACCCTAATTGCTGGTTACCCTAGCTGCTGGTCACCCTAGTTGCAGGTTACCCTAGCTGCTGGTTACCCTAGTTGCTGGTCACCCTAGTTGCTGGTTACCGTAGCTATTGGTTACCCTAGCTGCTGGTCACCCTAATTGCTGGTCACCCTAGCTGCTGGTTACCCTAGCTGCTGTTCACCCTAGTTGCAGGTTACTCTAGCTGCTGGTTACCCTGGTTGCTGTTTACCCTAGCTGCTGGTTATCCTAGTTTCTGGTTACCCTAGCTGCTGGTCACCCTAGTTGCAGGTTACCCTAGCTGCTGGTTACCCTAGCTGCTGGTTATCCTAGTTGTGGGTTACCCTAGCTGCTGGTTACCCTAGCTGCTGGTCACCCTAGTTGCAGGTTACCCTAATTGCTGGTCACCCTAGCTGCTGGTTACCCTAGCTGCTGGCTACCCTAGCTGCTGGTCATCCTAGTTGCTGTTTACCCTAGCTGCTGGTTACCCTAGCTGCTGGTCACCCTAGTTGCAGGTTACCCTAATTGCTGGTCACCCTAGCTGCTGGTCACCCTAGCTGCTGGTCACCCTAGCTGCTGGTTACCCTAATTGCTGGTCATCCTAGCTGCTGGTTACCCTAGCTGCTGGTTACCCTAATTGCTGGTTACCCTAGCTGCTGGTTACCCTAGTTGCTGGTTAACCTACATGCTGGTTACCTTAATTGCTGGTTATCCTAGCTGCTGGTTACCTTAATTGCTGGTTACCCTGGTTGCTGTTTACCCTAGCTGCTGGTTACCCTAGATGTTGGTTACCCTAGCTGCTGGTCACCCTAGTTGCAGGTTACCCTAGCTGCTGGTTACCCTAGCTGCTGGTTACCCTAATTGCTGGTTACCCTAGCTGCTGGTTACCCTAGTTGCTGGTTACTCTAGCTGCTGGTTACCCTAATTGCTGGTTACCCTAGCTGCTGGTTACCCTAGTTGCTGGTTACCCTGGTTGCTGGTTACCCTAGCTGCTGGTTACCCTAGCTGCTGGTTACCCTAGATGCTGGTTACCCTAATTGCTGGTTACCCTAGCTGCTGGTTACCCTAGTTGCTGGTTACCCTAGCTGCTGGTTACCCTAATTGCTGGTTACCCTAGCTGCTGGTTAGCCTAGATGCTGTTTACCCTAGCTGCTGGTTACCCTGGTTGCTGTTTACCCTAGCTGCTGGTTACCCTAGCTGCTGGTTACCCTAATTGCTGGTCACCCTAATTGCTGGTTACCCTAGCTGCTGGTTACCCTAGTTTCTGGTTACCCTAGCTGCTGGTTACCCTGGTTGCTGGTTACCCTAGCTGCTGGTCACCCTAGTTGCAGGTTATCCTAGCTGCTGGTTACCCTAGTTGCTGATCACCCTAGTTGCTGGTCACCCTAGTTGCTGGTTACCCTAGTTGCTGGTTACCATAGCTGCTGGTTACCTTAGCTGCTGGTTACCCTAGCTGCTGATTACCCTGGTTGCTGTTTACCCTAGTTGCTGGTTACCCTAGCTGCTGTTACCCTAGCTGCTGGTTACCCTGGTTGCTGTTTACCCTAGTTGCTGGTTACCCTAGTTGCTGGTTTCCCTAGCTGCTAGTGACCATCTTTGCTGTTTACCCTAGCTGCTGGTTACCCTAGCTGCTAGTTACCCTATCAGCTGGTTACCAAAGCTGCTGGTTACCTTATTTGCTGGTTACCCTAGCATCAAGTCTCCTGAGGAGGGCGTGGGTTTAAGACAGGGAAAGTTGCCAGTGAATGAAGAGATTGAGAGGGTCTGGAGGATTGAGCGTGGAAGTAAAAAGTCTGAAACGTAAACGGCAGAGAGGAAGAGGAGGGCATTAATGATCTTTATGTGAATGTGTGTGTGGGGTGGGGGGGGGGGGGGGTTGTCAAGAACAGTAAGTTTGCAGGTGGTGTGGTAAATAGTGAGGACAAAAGCCTTAGATTACAGGGTGATATCGACGGGCTGGTCAGGTGGGCAGAACAGTGACAAATGGAATTTAACCCTGAAGCGGGTGAGGTGATGCATTTTGAGAGGATTAACAAGGCAAGGGAATAGACAATGAACGGTAGGACGCTCAGAAGTACAGAGGGACGCGGAGTGCATGTCCACAGGAACTGAATACAGCTGGACAGGTAGATAAGGTGGTCAAGAAGACATTTGAGATATTTGCCTTTATTGGCCGGGGCATAGGCTATCAGAGCAGGGGGTTTGTGCTGGAGCTGTACAAAGTGGCAGAGGCAGAGACATTAGAGAAAGAGAATCCATGGGATAGGGGCAAAGAACAGCCTTTTGGAACTGAATAGTTGGCTAGGCCATGGGCGGCACAGTGGCACAGTGGTCAGCACTGCTGCCTCACAGCTCCTGGGACCTGGGTTTGATTCCGACTTTGGGTCACTGTCTGTGCGGAGTCTGCACGTTCTCCCCGTGTCTGCGTGGGTTTCCCCCGGGTGCTCTTAGGGATAACCCTGGGAATTACAGGCCAGTTAGTCTTACTTCGGTGGTAGGCAAAGTAATGGAAAGGGTACTGAAGGATAGGATTCCTGAGCATCTGGAAAGACACTGCTTGATTAGGGATAGTCAGCACGGATTTGTGAGGGGTAGGTCTTGCCTTACAAATCTTATTGAATTCTTTGAGGAGGTGACCAAGCATGTGGATGAAGGTAAAGCAGTGGATGTAGTGTACATGGATTTTAGTAAGGCATTTGATAAAGTTCCCCATGGTAGGCTTATGCAGAAAGTAAGGAGGCATGGGATAGTGGGAAATTTGGCCAGTTGGATAACGAACTGGCTAACCGATAGAAGTCAGAGAGTGGTGGTGGATGGCAAATATTCAGCCTGGATCCCAGTTACCAGTGGCATACCGCAGGGATCAGTCCTCTGCTGTTTGTGATTTTCATTAATGACTTGGATGAGGGAGTTGAAGGGTGGGTCAGTAAATTTGCAGACGATACGAAGATTGGTGGAGTTGTGGATAGTAAGGAGGGCTGTTGTCGGCTGCAAAGAGACATAGATAGGATGCAGAGCTGGGCTGAGAAGTGGCAGATGGAGTTTAACCCTGAAAAGTGTGAGGTTGTCCATTTTGGAAGGACAAATATGAATGCGGAATACAGGGTTAACGGTAGAGTTCTTGGCAATGTGGAGGAGCACAGAGATCTTGGGGTCTATGTTCATACATCTTTGAAAGTTGCCACTCAAGTGGATAGAGCTGTGAAGAAGGCCTATGGTGTGCTCGCGTTCATTAACAGAGGGATTGAATTTAAGAGCCGTGAGGTGATGATGCAGCTGTACAAAACTTTGGTAAGGCCACATTTGGAGTACTGTGTACAGTTCTGGTCACCTCATTTTAGGAAGGATGTGGAAGCTTTGGAAAAGGTGCAAAGAAGATTTACCAGGATGTTGCCTGGAATGGAGAGTAGGTCTTATGAGGAAAGGTTGAGGGTGCTAGGCCTTTTCTCATTAGAACGGAGAAGGATGAGGGGCGACTTGATAGAGGTTTATAAGATGATCAGGGGAATAGATAGAGTAGACAGTCAGAGTCCTTTTCCCCGGGTGGAACAAACCATTACAAGGGGACATAAATTTAAGGTGAAAGGTGGAAGATATAGGAGGGATATCAGAGGTAGGTTCTTTACCCAGAGAGTAGTGGGGGCATGGAATGCACTGCCTGTGGAAGTAGTTGAGTCGGAAACATTAGGGACCTTCAAGCAGCTATTGGATAGGTACATGGATTACGGTAAAATGATATAGTGTAGATTTATTTGTTCTCAAGGGCAGCACGGTAGCATTGTGGATAGCACAATTGCTTCACAGCTCCAGGGTCCCAGGTCGGTTCTGGCTTGGGTCACTGTCTGTGCGGAGTCTGCACGTCCTCCCCGTGTCTGCGTGGGTTTCCTCCGGGTGCTCCGGTTTCCTCCCACAGTCCAAAGATGTGCGGGTTAGGTGAATTGGCCAATGATAAATTGCCCTTAATGTCCAAATTGCCCTTGGTGTTGGGTGGAGGTGTTTAGTTTGGGTAGGGTGCTCTTTCCAAGAGCCGGTGCAGACTCAAAGGGCCGAATGGCCTCCTTCTGCACTGTAAATTCAATGATAATTTATGATTAATCCAGGACAAAGGTTCGGCACAACATCATGGGCCGAAGGGCCTGTTCTGTGCTGTATTTTCTATGTTCTATGTTCTATGTTCTATGCTCCGGGTTCCTCCCACAGTCCAAGGATGTGCAGGTTAGGTGGATTGGCCATGATAAATTGTCCCTTAGTGTCCAAAGATGTGCAGGTTTGGTTATAGGGTTATGGGGATAGGGCAGGGGAGTGGGCCCAGGTAGGGTTTCTCTTTCTGAGGGTTGGTGCCGACTCAATGAGCCAAATGGACTCCTTCTGCACAGTGGGGACCTTATGAATCTATGATGTCAGAGGATAGTTAAGCCACATACTATGAGTGTCTGGAGTCACATGTAGGCCAGAGCGGGTAAGGACAGCAGATTTCTTTCCCTAAAGGATGTTAATGAACCAGATGGTTTTGTAGTGTATATCCAGTAGTTTTGTGGTCATCATTAGGAGGCTAAGCTTTTTATTCCATGTTGAATTGATTAAATGAATGTAAATTCTCCAGATGTGACGGGACACCCATCTCCAAGATATTAGCTCAAGCTTTTGCATTGTCTCTTCACTTAAGGAAAGATTGGAAGCAGTTCAGAGAAGGGAGCCTGGGATGATGGGCTTGTCTGAGGAGGAAATATTGAGCAGGTTCAGCCTACATTCATTGGAGTTCAGAAGAATGAGATGATTTTATTGAAATGTATCAAATTCTGGGGGGGAATGGGGGGACTTGACAGGGTAGATGCTGAGAGAATACTTTCCCCTTGTGAGGGAATCTGGAACTGGGGGTGCACACTGTCATAATATGCACCCATGCACATCATGAGGTAAAAGTAGGCAGTGACAGACACCCAGGTGAGCCAATCAACATACAGGACAGAACACAACCAATCACCAGACAGAACACCAGAAGGGGGCTTCCAACTATATAACACACGGGGCATCAGCACTCCGCCTCTTTCCACTGGTGACAACTGTAGTGACAGTCAGGGTGTATATATCAGTCAGCACCTTCTACACGTGGATCAGAGCTAGCCTGGTCTAATGAGTTAGAGTTAGTACACTTAGAGTAGTAGAGAGTCAACTCACAGCCAGCTGTGTGCATTGTTACAGAAGTTCAATAAACCGTATTGAACCAACGCCTATGTTTGGTGTATGCTTTGCAGTCTATCTGCATCATGTTGCAGTCCGTGTTACCCCAGGGTGAATAACACAACACGCACTTTGAAAATAAGGGGTTACCAATTTCAGATGGAGATGAGGAGGATTTCTCTCTCTCTGAGGGTCATTAAGGTTTGAAATTATCTTCCCCGGAGATCAGTGGAGGCTGTGGGTCATTAAATATAGTCAAGACTGAGTTTTGATTGACAGAGGGGGTCAAGGGTGATGAGAGATGGGCAGGAAAGTGGAGTTAAGATCACAATCAGACCAGCCTCCATCTTATTGACCAGCTGAGCAAGCTCGAGGGGCCGAATGGCCTCCTCCTGCTCCTATTACTTATGATCCTGTACTCATCCAATAACTTAGTCACTTTGCTACTGAACCCGCTGACCACAATCTTTCTACCTGTTGGGATTCCCTGTGACTATATGGTTACTGGTCGCACAGTCCAGGTAATGGGAATACATTCTGACAGAAGTTAACAATGGCAGATGGTCCCTGAGGCATGAGCTGTTTAATGTCAAACTGTTCATTCAATTGCCAACTTTAACTTCTTGTTGGAATGTCAAACTTGACTAGCCAGCATGCATGTTCTGTGAATTCAGAATGAGTGGCCACTTGTTCCCCGGAAGCCAATGTATTATTTTAGGTTGAAAGCTGAGTGAGGGATGGTAATGACATGAATTCTGACCTTCTCCCCACATCACCCCATTGATCAATACCATGGAGTTGCGGGGGAGGGCAGGATTGTGAGTGGGGTAACTTTAATTAACATGCCAGATGGGAAACCCCTGGACTGGGTGGTGGAGTGTTGCATTTCCCGAGTATTGCTCCTTGGCTTCGATGGAGCGTGGAGTCAGATGGGGTGTAAAATGTAGACTGAGAGGATGAGTTAAAATTACTTAAAATAACTCAATTGGATTGCGTGTAAAATCAGGGTGTCACCTCACCCCCATTAAGTTTTTCCCCCAGGTATGCTGGGTTGGAATTGTCCCCTCTCACCTCTGTATCATAGAATTATAGAATCCCAACAATGTGGAAGAAGGCCATTTGGCCCATCAGGCCTGCACTGGCCCTCTGAAAGAGCACCTTAACTAGGCCCACTCCCATGCCTCAGAATAATTATTCTTCAACAGCTGTACAAATCATTCAACTATTTTACCCTTGTCTATGGATATATGTGGCTTCAGGGTGAATAGTCCATTAATTAGAGAACTGAATTAATACATAGTCTATAGATAGATGGGTGCAGAAAGGTGGGAATGCACAGCGATTCTGAAAGATTAAAGTGTACACTTTGGGTTTCATCCTTCACAGTGCTTCTGATGATTCTATCTCTCCCTTTCAGGTGCTAAGGATATGCTGTCTGTTTTATTTCATGCTCACAGATATAAGGTACATGTAGCTAAACACCTGGATGTGGCAACACTGCAAAAGGGATTGATCTCTTCCAGTTAATCTGCGCCCATCCAAAGCTCTGCCACCCATATCCAAGCTCGCCAACTTCTAACCTAACTTCTTCCCTCTGCTCTTTGACTGACATTAGTTCCAACGCCAACACTGTCTCAATTTTGAAATTCTCACCCTTGTGAAAATGAAATGAAATGAAAATCGCTTATTGTCACAAGTAGGCTTCAATTAAGTTACTGTGAAAAGCCCCTAGTCGCCACATTCCGGCGCCTGCTCGGGGAGGCTGGTACGGGAATTGAACCGTGCTGCTGGTCTGCCTTGGTCTGCTTTAAAAGCCAGCTATTTAGCCCAGTGTGCTAAACCAGCCCATTGTTCTCATCAGCTCCCCCCTCTCTATCTCTGTAACATCCTCCGGCCCCACAATAACCCTCTGTCATCTCTGCGCTCCTCCAATCCTGGCCCTCATTTTGAACCCTCAATCATTGGCGACCACGCCTTCAGTTGGGCAAGGCCCAAGCTCTAGCTATCCCTCCCTAGAGCTCTCCGTCTCTCTTACCTCTCTCCCCTTCCTCCTTTAGGGAGCTCGGGAGTCCAGAGTAGAGGAATGTTTCTGTAATGACGATTTCAAAATGTCTGTACTGGTCCTCTGATTGTATTGAAGCACCTCAGAGTGCAACTTGATCGATGTGGAAAACCTGAGTATCATTGCACTGTCTGTGACGGCCGTTTTGAAATGTTTCATAATGTTCTCGAAGGTATTTCATGAATAAAGAATATTTTTGCGCAGGGCAAATTTTGGCAAAAGGCAGTTCGCAGATGAGAAATAGGAGGGGGTGGGGTCAGTTCTTGGGTGGGGTGGGGGAGGGGTCTCCAGGGTAGACGTGTGGGGTACTGAAGCCAATGCAAAAAGTCGTTTCCAAACTTGCAACTGAGGGGAAAGGTTGCAATCTGAACCGAGAGAACAAATTGCTTACCAATGCAAGGCCACATTCCCAATGGAAGGTGGGAAGGTCTTGAGGAGGACGATGAGGGATTGAGAAGGCCGAGGGAGGATGGCGCAGTCACAGGCGCAAGGGGTATGTGATGAACTGCACATTCCAGCTATTCAGGGTTTTGTTCCTAAAATTGAAAAGGAAAAATAAAAGTGACAGGAATAGAAGGGAAGTGGGGTTAATTGAATAGCTCTTGCTGCGAGCTGACACAGTGATGATGGGCCGAATGGGCTACTTCGGTGTTGTACGCGGGCCTCTCCGATTCTATTGCACCTGCCTGACCTGCTTGGTGCCAGTCGGTGCTTTTTTTGTTTTATAATCTTTATTGCCACAAGTAGGCTTACATTAACACTGCAATGAAGTTACTGTGAGAATCCCCTAGTCGCCACATTCTGGCGCCTGTTCGGGTACACTGAGGGAGAATTCAGAATGTCCAATTCACAGTATGTCTTTCGGGACTTGTGGGAGGAAACCGGAGCACCCGGAGGAAACCCACGCAAAGCAGGATGAACGTGCAGACTCCGCACAGGCAGTGACCCAAACCGGGAACCGAACCCAGGTCCCTGGCGCTGTGAGGCAGCAGTGCTAACCACTGTGCCACCGTGCCACCCAGTGATCATTTCTTATCAGTTTGCAGTTGTTTGTCCTTGACAGATTTGGCAGTTTGGACCACAGATGTGATCCATTGGATTGGCTCAGAATTTAGAAACTGCTCCAAGATTGACAAGGAAGCTGAGCACCCTACAAGGTGCCTCTGAGATGGAGAGCCGGCCGAGGCAACTCTCCAGATGAGATCCTGGTATATGAACAAGACTCCACATGTCTCCCATATGTAGCCAGAACTTCACTGACAGCAATGGAAGAAAAAAGAGGAAGACTGAAAGTTATCATCGAGAGTGAAATGAATGGTCGCACAGAACGAGAAGCCACGTTGCATTAACAGCTCCTGTGCACAACATGTAGAATCTCTCTGAACGTGTATGTCCTGAAGGCAGGAAACCTGGGTTTCCCTGGCCATCCAACCCCCTTCCCCTCATGTTTTTGCTTGCTTCAAGGAACCCTCTCATACACACACTGCCCCTCCCACACACAAATGCAAACATAAAATCACACATACACTCTGCCCGACATGCACACGCATTCCCCCCCCCCACACACAATCAACACAATCTCACACCTACACAAAATCTCACATACCTACGCACTCAAACACAAAATTACACACACAAAGCACTCACAGGCACCCCTAAACACATGCACAAAAGTACACACACACACAAAATCACACATACAGACACAAAATTACACAAACACAAAATTACACACATAAACACAAACAGAATTACACAAACACAAAATCACACACAAACACAAAATTATGCATATGTACAATCACACACAGAAACACAAAATTACACATACACAAAAACACACACACACAAACACAAAATTATACTTACACAAAATCACACATGCAAACACACAAACACAAAATTACACATACACAAAAACACACACAGGAACACGCAAACACAAAATTACACATTCACAAAAGCACACCCGTGAACACACACAAACACAAAATTACACATACGCAAAGCCGCACACGTGCATACAAAATTACACATACGCAAAGTCACACACGCACACACAAAATTACACAAATACAAAATCACACACAGAAACCAGAATTACACATACACAAAATCACACACAAACAGAAAATTACATATACAGAAAATCACACACACACATAAACATAAACAAAATATTTTATATGTGCAAAATCACAAACAAAAAATTACACATACACAAAATCACACAAACAGAAAATTACATTTACCGAAAATCACAAACACACATAAACAAAATATTTCATATATACAAAATCACACACAAACACAAAATTACATATACAGAAAATCACACAGACACAAAATCACACACAAGATCAATATTACACTTACACAAAATCACATACACACAATCACATCACAAATACACACAAACAAAAATTTACACATACACAAAATTGCACACAAAATTACGCATACAAAATTCACACACAAAATTACACATACACGAAATTACACACAAAATTACACATACATGAAATTACAAACACACAAATTACACATTCAAAAATCACACAAACACACAAATAAACATACACTAAATTACACACAAAATTACGCATCCACAAAATTACACACAAACACACAAAATTACACATACAAAAATCACACAAACACCCACACACAAGATGACACAGACACAAGATGACACACAAAATTACATACTCAAAATCAAGCACATACACAAAGTCACACACAAACACACATATACACAATCATACACACAAACCCACAATCATACACACAAAATCGCACAGTCTCTCTCTTGCACACATACACAAAAATCACACGCCACAAGATGAAAGCAATTCGGTTCACTTCACGAAACTAAATAACCGGCATAGTTCTGGGTCAGTGATCACTAACTGGGGGGGGGGGGGGGGGGGGGGTGGCGTTTATTTGTACTGTGACAAGTGGAACTAGATAAACAATCAGGCTCCGATTTCATTTCTGCATGATCAGACGGGACCTTTTGAAACGTGAATTAAAACTCAATATAGATAATATTTAAGTGTGTGTGTGAATCTTCCCTTACCGATAGACACTGGCACACATTACATATTTCCTGTTTTGAGAAGTTTTGGTCATGTCTTTGCGTTCCAAGCCTGTGGTTAACTGAAACTATATAAGTCACATATACTCAACGTTGAAATAAAAAACGCCGAGGGATTTGAAAGCAAAAATTGCCTTTTCTTGAATTACTTCTCTTTTTAAAAGAAAATACTTGCTTAAAGTTCTCTGGGTCACACACCGGTTAATTAAAACTCGCCATGCAGGTCAAATTGAACCAGCGCTGGCTCGCCTGCTGCCTTGTGTTATTTTTCAATGCTGAAACTTTGGGATGGGGTGTGGAAATCTCTCGGGACAATGGCTAGCCGGACCCGATAGTGCGGTTTCAGTCGGGATCTCTGTTGTCTGCGACAGATTGGTCGGCTGGATTCAATTAGCATTCAAAGTAAACAGGCGACCCGAATGCAAGGCTGTCGGCAGAATCTTTCCCTTCTAAACAATCCCCCGAACAAAATCAGGAGAAAAAAAAATCATGTGTTCACCATCTCAGTTGCTGTCATTTCTCCCAGAACATTAACAAATTAAAGGCTGTTCCCTAATCTCCCAAATCCCCAAATGGCTGAACCTGTTGGTTGGCATTTGTTTTTTCAAAACATTCTAAGTAGAGAATTTCATACGGAGTCAATCGATCTTTCTTTGGGGACGGGGTGGATGGGTGTAGGGGGAGGGGGTAAAGGAATACCCCCCACCCCACCCTGGCCCCATGACTAAAAATGTGAAATATTTTTTAAAAAAACAAGTGCTTCCCGAGTAACAAATCTGACAATATTTTCACAGGCAGAAAAAGATCGCACTTGTCCTCAAGTTTGACACATCGCCCAATGTCACAGGACCCTCCCCCTTACCCCCCCCCCCCCCCCCCCCATTCCTGTCCACAAACACTCATTGTGTGGGACCACCTCACTTGCAGTCCCAATGCATCTCGAGTTGCCCCAAACACCCACACACTCAGGGTGAGACAGGCTGACAAGGCGTTTCGAAGTTGAGAAGGAGACTTTGGGAGTGAGAAGAAATATATATTTCCTTAACTCGGCCGACGTTTACTCAATAATTGAGTGCTTAAGCCAACACTTCGTCCTATAATAAGACAATCTGGTGAAATTAAAATCAAAGACGCATTTTTGGACACAGAACGATTTAATGCTGATACATTTTTGCTTCATGTGGGAAAGGCGGGTGTATTGGATATGAAAAAACCCGGGACACAAGTGGGAAATAATTTATACAGGGACAGTGCCACTTGAGAACCACTTATCACGTTATATCTTGATCAATAATTAAACACACGTCTCTCTCTCTGCCGTTACAATCACAATATTTACACAGATTCATGTACAGAAGGACTTTGTATTGATGCAAATGATCAAACCATTTATTTATCTCTATTTTGCTCATGACTGTCCAAAACAACTTGAATGGAGATTGGAGTTCTCTCTCTCTCTGTTCCTGAGGCATTGTTCTGTAAAACACAACACATCGATATAACAACAACAGCCCGCTATTAAAGTACAGATTGCACAGCCTGAGATTTTCCAGGTCGCATATGTTCAAAATGTATCATGCTAAGCTCCTATTGTTTTTGTAATCTCCCCCATTGAAACAGCTCCTCGCCCCCTTTTTAGACCCTGAATTTGTTGCAGCATTTTACTACTTTTGTGTCAGATTCCAGTATTTCGCTTTTAAATATACCCCCGCCCTCCTTTTGATTGCATCTCTCCACCTTTCCCCCTATTTAGATATATCCAAAATGCAATATCGCCTGTTCTTGGTTGAGAACTTAACCAATTAATTTGCGCCCAGGTATAACAAACAACACTGCGACCCGCAAGAGGTTGCCAGCTGTTAATATGGCAGCGGGTAACCTCCTACCCATCTCCCAACCTTGAACAGAGAGGCAACTGCCCCCATACCCTCTCATTGCCAGAGCGGGATGGTAAACGAGAGAAGGGGTTTTGAGTAAACAGCGATATTGGGCATTTTGCTTGACACTCTCCAGATCGGTCCACCGTGCCTGAGATTTACTCTGAGCCAGCCAACAGGGTTGACAAATAAAACTAATAATGTAAATCTGAATGAGACACGGTGGGAGTGATAGATTTGGGGTGATGAGGGGGAGGGGGGGGGGGGGGGTTGAGAGTATTGCAGGCTGGGTGAAACAGATATTTTCTGAAGTTGGTCGATTCTTTTCGACTATTGCATCTCGGGGTTTACAAGCAGTGACGTGGTGGTGGTGGTGTTTGTGTGTGTGTGGGTGTGGGGGGGGGCAGATTATACCCCCCCCCCCTACCCCTTCCCAAAATCGTTCTCCGGCACGAATTGCCCCTCTGGTCTCGACTTTAACTTTTGGAAATTCCAAACGAGGAATGCTCAAAAGTCGGATCCTAAATCCGCGGGGAGGGGGCAATTGGTTGGGGGCAATTTTCCTGCTCAATCGAAAGATGGTGTTCAAGGGTCCAAGTGGACATCGGGTTGGGGCGTGGGGGCTCAAAGATGCACAGGAGCGAATCACTACCAAGCTCACCCATCCCCGCCCTGAATCTCAACGCCTGGATGTGGGACACAGACACACATATTGAGAAGTTGGAGGGGGAAAAGGGATCACCAGACAGTAATTCGAATTAAAGGAGAATTTTCCAGAGGGAGCATATTTGTGCCAGCAAATCATCAATTAACATTGACAAATCGGTGTCCACATATTACAACAATTAGCAGAATAGACACTGGGGAACGATTTTGGACTGGGAAGGGAGCTGAAATTAATCGAATTCTTACTGATTCCACGAGAAAGTGACAAATGTTAACTCTTTTTTTGTCTATAAAGGGGTGAGATATTCTATGATTCCACCGTGCTGGAGGTGAGAGTCACCTCTTAGTCACACGGGGTCTGGAATGATTTACTCACAGTGTGTCCAGCTATGTCATATCAGTCTTGTCTGATCCTCTGACCACAGATGCTACCAGGGCTCCTTTGAGTTTATCCAGCATTTTCAGGTTCGCTTTCAGAATTCCAGCACCCCCAGAATTATGCTCATATGTCACATTGGAGGTGGGGGACACCAAAACATTCAACCATTGAACCCACGGATGTGACATTCCTGATAGCTAAGCAGGCGATCGTGGCGTTTTGCCTGACTTCCAGCCTAAGCGAATAAATCTTTCACATCCCCCCCCAAAAACCCACATGAAATTAAATAAAACGAACGAATGAAGAACAACGCGTGGACAATTCGTTAGGCGGGGGAGTTAAGTTGAAGAGTTGGCAGTAAGACGGGAAGATTTTAAAACATTGTCATTCCATGGCGTGCTATCATTTACTTATTTTGTTTTACAAATGTGCAACTTGTCCATTTTCACCCAGTTTCCGAAATAGGGGGAGACCCCGGGATGGCCTTCCCTGTTTCTTACACACACACACACACACACACACACAGAAAGTCAGGACCCACACGGGTCACAAATCAGCCAAAGTTTCCAGATTTGGATCCTAAGTACAGCTCTGTATGGTATCAGTGGACAGTTCAATCTGCCTTTTTGTGACATCTCATCTATTTCCATTTACATCACCCCGACGCATTTGATTTCATAGCATCCCGACAGTGCAGAAGGAGGCCATTCAGCCCATCGAGCATGCACCGACCCTCTGAAAGAGTCCCCCTACCCAGGCCCATTCCCACATCCTATCCCCGGAAACCCACCTAAACTGCGTATCTTTGGACACAAAGGGACAATTGATCCTGGCCAATCCACCTAACCTAACATCTTTGTACACTAAGGGACAATTGATCCTGGCCAATCCACCTAACCTAACATCTTTGTACACTGAGGGACAATTGATCCTGGACAATCCACCTAACCTAACATCTTTGGACACAAAGGGACAATTGATCCTGGCCAATCCACCTAACCTAACATCTTTGTACACTAAGGGGCAATTGATCCTGGCCAATCCACCTAACCTAACATATTTGGAAAATAAGGAGAAATTAACCCTGGCCAATCCACCTAACCTAACATCTTTGGACACAAAGGGACAATTGATCCTGGCCAATCCACCTAACCTAACATCTTTGTACACTAAGGGACAATTGATCCTGGCCAATCCACCTAACCTAACATCTTTGTACACTAAGGGACAATTGATCCTGGCCAATCCACCTAACCTAACATATTTGGAAAATAAGGAGAAATTAACCCTGGCCAATCCACCTAACCTAACATCTTTGGACATTAAGGGACAATTGATCCTGGCCACCTCACCTAACCTGCACATCTCTGGACTGGATTTAATGGCATCTTTCACATTGCTGGGGGGTTAGACTTGACTCGACACAGAAACAGCGTCCTACCTGCTTCTCCAGATCCACTCAGTAATGCCGGTTGTGCAGTTGGGTGGTTTTGTTCGCCAGGCTGCCTCCCTGCTCCACAAGCTCACAGTTCATGTTTAACAAGTTCTGGGAGGGGGCGAGGATGGCGGAGATGAGAGGCAGGGCCGGCGGGCGCTGCCCAGTCCGGGGGTACACGGGAGGCGAGACTGGGCAGATGATGCTGTCTATGGAGAAGGCGGCGAGCGAGGTTGCCGCCTCCACTTTGACCGGGGTCTCGGGGCTCAGCGGGGGACGGAAGGCTTTCCTGCCCGAGTCAATGCCCTGGAAAAGGGCGGAGAGGGAGGGGAAGGCGGTGGCCGGAGCTGGGATGGGGCAGTGGTGGTGATGGAAGGTCAGAGCAGGGTGCCCAGTGCCCGGGAGATGGAGGCCATAGCCATAGGGTCCGTAGCTGAATCCGGGAATGAGATTGGCGTGTTCCCTCAATAACCCAATCTGCTGTTGGCGTTTGAACCTCTTCCTCCGCCTCAGGAAGCTCCCATTGTCGAACATGTCGGCGGAGTTGGGGTCCAGGGTCCAGTAGTTGCCCTTGCCAGGGTTGCCCGGTTCCCTGGCCATCTTGACGAAGCAGTCATTGAGGGAGAGATTGTGCCTGATGGAATTCTGCCAGGCTGGGAACTTCTCCTTGTAGTAGGGGAATCTGTTGCTGATGAACTCGCAAATCTCACTGAGAGTGAGCCTCTTCTTGGAGCTCTGCAGGATAGCCATGGTGATGAGGGCGATGTAAGAGTAAGGGGGCTTCACCAGGGGGCTCTTACTCGAAGCCTTCACCCCCTTCACATCGGGAGCCCCCGGGGGCAGGGGGCTCCCGGCCGGGCAGAGCCCCCCACCCGGGGGGAGCCTGCTCCCCGGCGACCCGGGGCCAGCCGAGTCCCTCTCGTCTCCCACCACGTCGATGTCCGCCTCTTCCAAAGCAAGCGACCTCTCTGTCATTTCTGATCCCAGAGTCATCGCAAATGGGGGCGATGGGAATGTGCAGGGGCTCCCAAAAACGTCCGCTACATGAAACTAAAAGTCAGCTCTAAGCAGAGGGGGAGCAAAACCTCTTAAAAGGACAGACACACACATGTAGAGAGAGAGAGACACACACACACAGATACCAAAAAAGCAGAGAAAAAGGGTAACACCACAAACCAGGGGGAGAGTCTAATTTTGGTGTTGTCCCCCTTGGTGACTTTTCCTCCGCTCTCTCTCTCTCTCCCTCTCCCTCCCACCCAGTCTCTTGTTGTCGATGAGTCCCTCTTACACCAAATGCAGAGGGGCTGGGTTAACAAAACACACACACACACACAAACCCTCTCCTACTTTAAATGCACAACTTTCCTGCCATGGTTCCTGACGTCACGGAGGAATCTGGGTGCCTCTCCGGAGCCAGTGACTGAGCAAGAAATGGGAATGAATAGAAAACGCTCAACACCACACAGCCGATCATCACAAACAATTCCTCCACTCCACCCACCCACCCAACCCCTGACCAACACCGTCCTGAAGTTTGCAAACCCCCTCTCACAGCCAGGAACAAACATCTCCAGAATAACTTTTCTAAACTGTGCCTTTTGTTTTGTGTGCCTCCGCACCCCCCCCCCCCCCACCCCCCTCAAGTCCATTCTTTTCATTTGTTAAATGTCTCAACGATCCAACTCCTTGATCATTCCAGATTTGGGTTTTTTTTTTGGGGGGGGAGGACTATTTGCCATTGATCTAAACGTGACCAAGATACGGTTCATATCATTTTGTGCCCCTTTTTAAATACAAACTGGTTCAGATGCTCCCCATGTCTCACCCCCACAGCCCAAAAGGATGTGCAGTCTAGGTGAATTGGCCACGCTGAATAGCTCCTTAATTGGGTGAAAAAAAGAATTGTGTGCTCTCACTTTAGAAAATATATATATGATCTGATTTAATTGGCCTGCTCCCTGTACAAGGAAGGTTGTGCACATTTCCAGAACCGGGACATTGGTCAGAAGACATTATCTCGTCATACTGGGCAGCACGGTAGCATAGTGGTTAGCACAGTTGCTTCACAGATCCAGGGTCCCAGGTTCGATTCCCGGCTTGGGTCACTGTCTGTGCGGAGTCTGCACGTTCTCCCCCGTGTGTGCGTGAGTTTTCTCCGGGTGCTCCGGTTTCCTCCCACAGTCCAAAGATGTGCAGGTTGGGTCGATTGGCCGTGCTAAATTGCCCTTAGTGTCCAAAATTGCCCTCAGTGTTGGGTGGGGTTACTGGGTTATGGGGATAGGGTGGAGGTGTGTGCCTGGGTAGGGTGCTCTTCCCAAGAGCCGGTGCAGACTCGATGGGCCGAATAGCCTCCTTCTGCACTGTAAATTCTATGATACTGCTCTGTGACTTCTGTCTTCTTAACTGGTAAACGTCTCGCTCTCTCGCATGTCCCGCACTGCAGTGCCCACGGCTAACTCGACTTGCGAGCGGAACTGGTAACAACCCGCCTCAAATTCGTTCAAATAAAAACTAAGTTGAATTGAACTAAAATACCTTCAACCGTGGTTTAAGATTTCAGAGTTGTGTTTTTGTTGGTGACTCATACTCCACCCCCTCGCCCCCCCCCCCCCCCCCCCCAAAAGAAATAGCTCACTCGTAAAATTGCCAGCACTGCCGCGAATAATCGGGATCTTGATATAAATGGATGCAAATGAATATATTCTGAAATGCTAAATATGTTTAAGAATTTCTGCATTCATCTCCCAATGGATGGTGGAGTCGATCATTCACTGGAAACGATTCCCCGTTTTTAATCGGAACATTTCTGGAAAAGGTCAAGAAGGATTGTTCTTGTATCCAACCCCCCTCCTACTAGGGGCTGGTTTAGCACACTGGGCTAAATCGCTGGCTTTTAAAGCAGACCCAGGCAGGCCAGCAGCACGGTTCAATTCCCGTACCAGCCTCCCCGAACAGGCGCCGGAATGTGGCGACTAGGGGCTTTTCACAGTAACTTCATTTGAAGCCTACTTGTGACAATAAGCGATTTTCATTTCACTATCACACACAACTGGGGTTAACTGTCTATCATTCATAACCTTCTGCTACATACACGTATGTATGCAGAGAGACAGACAGTAGACAGTTTATATGCACACACGGTGAGATCCCCCTTTGTTTTCTTTTACCCTTGGGAGGGGTTTAACATAGCGATGCAAGAAACGAGACAAATCCCACTCGGGAACACGGAATGTTACAGTAGAGTGTCGGTCCGCAGCAGATGTGTCTGCACCCCCTCGCCCCCCCCCCCCCCCCCCACAATGTCCCATGGGCACCTGGCTGATCCTGAGAACTTCAGGGCTGCAAGGCAGTCATCCAATCCGAGAATTTCCAGTGCAGATGGAGGCCATTCGGCCCATCGAGTCTTGCACCGGCCCTTGGAAAGTAGCCAGAAACCTCGAAGCTACAACAGGAATGGGATCATAATTGACCATAGGTGACAATTAGGGAGGGGGGGGGGAGGGGAAGGCTTAAGGCCACGTCTCCGCCCTATCTCTATAAACCCAGTAACCCCACCTTTCTGGACACTAAGGGGCAATTTAGCATGGCCAATCCACCTAACCTGCACATCAGTGGACTGAATTGAGGCAGATTCAATTGCAATGCGACCACTTTTCCTGGCTACCTCTGAATCAGGGGTGGTCACAGAGAGAGAGGGGGGCAAGGTCCACTTAAAGGGGAGGGTACGCCTGTTACACATACACACACACACAAACACAGAGTAGGTGGGCCAGCCACGAGACAGAACGAATGCAGCCAGCGGTCCCAACCCCGACTTTTGCGCCTTGCCACTCGCGTCGCAAGAAATCCATCTTCTGAAATGTCTTCCCGGGCCACTTTAACGAAAGCAGTGCTTTTGGTTTGCAAGAAAGCTGCTGATAAGCGACAGAGAGGAACGTCCCCCGCCAAACTTGCCTTACTAATCCCGCTCTTGCAGATTTGCCCTCACCTGAACGGGGGACTGATTCACTTGCAGACCCATCCCAACGGTCCCAGCACCCACCCCACCACCCCTCCCCCTCACCCCCGCTTAATTGTCGCCTCTGGTCAATTGTGATCCCATTCCTGTTGGATCTTCGAGGTTTCTGGCTAATGACTCACGGTTACTAACTCCCAGATGCGTCTCCAAACTGCTATTGACATTGCAGTCTGCAACACAGAGATGTATCACTCAGGTCAGACCTCCCACTCCTCCGGGCAAGTAACCCGACTGGGAAGGGCAGCTTTTCGATGCAGAAGTGATTGGAATTACAGAAACGGAATGGGAAATCGGTCCAGTTAACACTGCACTCGCCGATTTCAGGAAAACCCTTATGGTCGGCTGGTGGTTAAATAATTCTACCGACCTGAATTTATAATCTCAGCGTTTTTTAAATCTCTCCCTCTTTATCGTTGGTGCTATACAAAGATTGCAGCGCACAGAAACAGCCCATTCTGGTCCATGTTTATGCTTGAAAGATCAAGCCTTTCTCCCCATCAACACAACCCTCTTCCCTCGTGTGATAGACTCCCCTTCAATTATTTGCCTATTTGCCTCAACTTTTCCACTTTTTCACCACTCTTTTTGGTAAAGAAGCTTCGCCCGAATTCCCTGGTGGATTTAGAAATAACTGGTGGATTTAGAAATAACTATCTTATATTTGTAGCCCATAGTTTTGAGCCCCATTCTCCGCGAGTGGCAATACCTCTATCAAATCTTTTCGTTATCTTCAAAACAATTGGGTCACCACTCAGCTTTCAACATTGCGTCTTTCTTTGTCTACCTCTTTCCTAATCTGTCTCTCATCTTGTTCCCTTTCCTCCCCCCCTCCCTGACACTTTCCACGGTGAAATAATGAATCGAGTGACAGGATATTGTCAGGGCGGCAAGTCGTGTGGCAACAACGTCCCCGCTAAGATAGGTCTGGCAGATCCAACACTCTCCGCAGGACAGGGTAACAGCAACAATTCCACACCAGATTCTCAACATTTAAAACACGCTTCATCCCTTTCTCAAGGGTTCCAGAGGCAACGCGCAGAGCGCGCAGAGCGCACAGGGCAAGCCCTTTATCCACCCCCCAACTTACTCCCAACCACCAATTCAAATTGAATCCAATTCATGAGCCCCACAATAGAGATATTATATCCGAGCTGATAAGAGCAGGTATTACACCTGCTTGATGTTACGTTTGGTTAGCCATAAGACCGATGAAGGTGGTAAAATATAGGCTTTTAACGCATTGTACCAGTCATAAAATAATAGTAAGAAGTCTTACAACACCAGGTTAAAGTCCAACAGGTTTGTTTCGATGTCACTAGCTTTCGGAGTGCTGCTCCTTCCTCAGGTGAATGACGAGGTCTGTTCCAGAAACACATATATAGACAAATTCAAAGATGCCAAACAATGCTTGGAATGCGAGTGCATTCCAAGCATTGTTTGGCATCTTTGAATTTGTCTATATATGTGTTTCTGGAACAGACCTCTTCATTCACCTGAGGAAGGAGCAGTGCTCCGAAAGCTCGTGACATCGAAACAAACCTGTTGGACTTTAACCTGGTGTTGTAAGACTTCTTACTGTGCTCACCCCAGTCCAACGCCGGCATCTCCACATCATAAAATAATAGTGCACAATTCAGACCATTGTCCCTGCGCTAGAACCTCCCATTTGTATCACTCCCTTGCTCTTTACGCACAGTGCACAGTAACTTCATTGCAGTGTTAATGTAAGCCTACTTGTGACACTAATGAAGATTATTATTATTCCCCCCTTTAATTATTCATCCAATTCCTTTTTGGAAATTATTATTGAATCCACTTTGTGCCCGTCAAGCTCTGCATTATGGATCACGACAGCTCGCTACACCTCCCTCCCCTTTTTGTCACTTCTGGTTCTTGTACTAATTTCCTCACATCTTTGTTGCCCATCCTCCAAATAAATTAATGACTCCAAGTATCAACCACTAAAGCGTTTCTGCTGAAGGTGACAGCGGATCAAGGGTGCCTCCTGCAACTCGAAGTTTCAACCGAGCCACTGAACTCAAGTGATGATACCATAGATGCTGGTAGCATGGGTGGGGGGGGGAGGGGAGGAGAGGAGGGGGAGGGGGGAATAGAGGGAAGGAGAGGAGGGGGAGGAGAGGAGGGAAGGGGGGAGGAGAGGAGGGGGGAGGAGAGGAGAGGGGAGGTCAGGAGAAGAGGGGGGAGGGGAGGAGAGGAGGGGGAGGGGAGGAGTGGAGGGGAGGGGAGAAGAGGAGGGGGAGGGGAGGGGAGGAGGGGGGAATAGAGGGGGAGGGCAGGAGAGGAGGGAAGGGGGAGGAGAGGAGGGAAGGGGAGGAGAGGAGGGGGAGGAGAGGGGAGGTCATGAGAAGAGGGGGGAGGGGAGGAGAGGAGGGAGAGGGGTGGGGGAGGGGAGGGGAGGGGAGGAGGTGGGAGGGGAGGGGAGGAGAGGAGGGGGAGGAGAGGAGGCGGAGGAGAGGGAAGGAGAGGAGGGGGAGGGGAGAGAGAGGGGAGGAGGGGGAGAGGAGAGAGGGGAGAGGAGGGGGAGGAGAGGAAGGGGAGGAGAGGAGGGGGTGGAGAGGGGGGAGGGTAAGAGAGGAGGGGGAGGGGAGGAGAGGAGGGGGAAGAGGAGGAGAGGAGGGAGGAGGGGAAGAGAGGATAAGGGTGACGAGGAAGGGGGAGAAGAGGAGGGGGAAAGGAGAGGAGGGGGAGTGGAGGGGGAGGGGAGGAGTGGAGGGGAGGAGTGGAGGGGGAATGGAGGAGTGGAGGGGGGAGGGGGTCATTCAGCCCATCGAGGCAGTGCGGATTCCTCATCCCACCATCCCACACTCTCCCGCACAATCCTGTGTCCTCCCTCAAGTGGTTATCCAAAGTTTTTTGACAAGGTACAATGATCCCTGCCTCAACCATGCTCTTTGACAAAGAATCCCCAAAATACAGTGATGGATTTGCAGAAGAACATTTCTTCAAACTTTTCTCCCCAAACTCTGAGTGGCAATGGAAAGTCACAACCTGCTTCCCCAAACTAAGGCGACAGTCGGTCGTTAGTCGCTCCATCCATCGCTTAAAAATCATCTGACAATTTATATATTTTAGCATTGAATTCTCACCTCACTGTGCATTGCTTAAGTCAAATTACTGGGCAGTTCACATCTTCACAGCTCAAGAAGTGACCTCAATTTATCAATAGCTGTTTGTAATATTGAGTCAAAATATATTTTCTCTCCCATTCATTGCTTCGGAGGGACAGTGTCAGAGCTCATGTGGCTGGGGCTGGTTTAGCACACTGGGCCAAATAGCTGTTTTTTAAAGCAGACCAAGGCAGGCCAGCAGCACGGTTCAATTCCTGTACCCTGAACAGGCGCTGGAATGTGGCGACTAGGGGCTTTTCACAGTAACTTCATTTGAAGCCTACTTGTGACAATAAGCAATTTTCATTTCATTTCAATAGGTTGTGAGTGGTAGCACCCAGCTTTCATCAGAAGGTCAAACTCTAGAGACTTAAGCACCAAGATGTATGCTGATACCTCAGTCCAGTACAGCATGGAGCAATCAGTAATACGGTCTCCTGGGTGAGATATTAAACTGGGCACCCGTCAGCCCACTCAAGTGGAGGAGAAACCTCCCTTGGCACTATTTCAGATGGTGCTACTGTCCTGGTTAATAATTAATCCTCAACAAATGTCAGTTAAAAACAAACACATTACCTGGCCATTATCACACCGTTGCGTTAGGGAGCTTACTGAGGACAAATTGCCTGTCGCATTTTCTACATCACACCAGTGACTACATTTCTAAAGTACTTCATTGGCTTGGAAACACGCTGCGTTATAAAAATGCAAGTCTTGCCTTCTTTTCCTCACTTGTGAGGTTATGAATTGGTGAGGAGCCAAGAGTCTCACAGCAAAGCCAGCAGCGACACTGAATTTACTCGCTGTAGCCCGGGTTGTTAAATTGTACAAATTCATTTTCTCACCTTGTCAACTTTTCCACAATAGCACTTCTTGGCATCCGAACGTTTCCACAGAAGCTGCACAGGCAGGCGGCTTTGCCGGCACTTCCATGAAATTACCTTCTTTCTTTCATTGGAGGCTTCACAGCCGTCGCCACATGAACATTATCATTATCACTGACAGCATTCCCCCCCCCCCCCCCCAGACCACTTGCTTACACATAGGACATCGAGTCGCAAAACCTGCGTACTGTACTAGTGATTTAACCCATCCAGTTACAATCTCCCTCTCTCCCTCTCCCTCTCTCAGTCATTTCAGCCGTCTTGGTGATCTTGCTCATCTGCTCAAGAACTGCAACAACTTGCTCACTTGCAGATGAATTCCCATCGTGGTCCTCTCACTGGCTCCAGGATCCTGACTGGCACGGCATCCGATGCCAGCTTCAGGTAGGTACCCTGGTCACCTAGAAGTTACTGCCACATTTCTGGGGGAAACCGGGCCTGGGACATGAGGACAGAGCGAGAATTTGAGTATAGAAGCAGGGACGTGTTGCTTCAATTGTACAGGGCCTTGGTGAGGCCACACCTGGAGTATTGTGGGCAGTTTTGGTCTCCTTATCTGAGGAAAGATGTTGTTGCTCAAGAGGGAGTGCAGCGAAGGTTTACCAGACTGATTCCTGGGATGGCGGGATGGATGTACGAGGAGAGATTGAGTCGGTTGGGATTGTGTTCAGAAGAATGAGGGGTGGGGGATCTCATAGAAACCTAGAAAATACTAACAGGACTAGACAGGGTAGAGGCAGGAAGGATATTCCCGATGGTGGGAGTGTCCAGAACCAGGGGTCACAGTCTGAGGATACGGGGTAGACCATTTAGGACAGAGATGAGGGGAAATTTCTTCACCCAGAGAGAGGTCGGCCTGTGGAATTTGTTACCACAGGAAGTAGTTGAGGCCAAAACATTGTATGTTTTGAAGAAGCAGTTAGATATAGCAGTTAGGGCGAAGGGGATCAAAGGATATGGGGGGGGGGGAGCGGGATTAGGCTTTTGAGTTGGATGATCAGCCATGGTTATGATGAATGGCGGAGCAGGCTCGAAGGGCGGGATGGCATCCTCCTGCTCCTATTTTCTACACTTCTATGCTTTAAGCGTTTCCAATAAACAATTGGAACAATACCAAATTTCTCCCCATATGCACAAAATATCACTCCATATTTTATTGTACTTACATTCTTTGAGTAAATGTGAAGCAGTTTTGGCTTCGTATCAATATAAACAGTTTGGTTATATTCCCTCAATATATTAAGCAAACAGTAAGTGACCATGGTGAGAAGATTTATCCTCGCTGCATTACAGCTACAGTAACACAACGCACATTTATGTGGCCCCCTTTACTGTCGCAATGCATCCCGAGGCGCTTCACAGCAGCACGAGGAAAACAGTCGCGGAACAAAAGGATGAGATGTTTAAACGGTGAGCCCAGAATTGGCCAAAGTGTTGTGCTCGAACAGAGGATCTTCAGTGTGCAGAGGAAGCCAAAGACACCAATGTATTTTCAAACTTTAAAACATTTCTTCAGGACCGAACTGACTGCCTGGGAATTTTGCAGTTATCATTGTTCACCCTCCCAATGCACCGTGCTCCCAATCGTTCCTAGTTAACTTTAGAAGTTAATTGGAATGGAGTAGCAGCGAGGGGCATAATGAATATGTGCTTGAACTGAATCCACTTTCTCTGGCTCGACCAGGAAGCATTTCTCAGACTTTTGGCTTTGTGATTTGCGTGATTAAAGCCTCAAGGGGCGTACTCCACGGTAGAAAGTGCAACTGGAGAAGCTATCCAGCAGAAATGTAATAGGGTCCTCGCACATCTCTCTGCTATTGTAAGGTGTTCATGCCCCCATTAAAGTGAAGTGTTAAGTGAATACTTGTGTCTGTTTCACAGTGGAAGAAGAAGACAATTAGCATAAAGCAACTCAAATAACAATAAGTCAAGGAAGAGGTACCTATTGAAGCAATTAACATTTTAAAAAATGGTAACAGAGAAAATAATGGGACTTAAGATAGGCAAATTTCTTGGACATGATTGTTCGGAACAGGTGGACAAGTGACAGATGGAGTTAAACACAGGGAAACGGAAGGTGATGTATTTCAGCAGAGGGAGTGGAGATTATCATAGAATTTGCAGTGCAGAAGGAGGCCATTCGGCCCATGGAGTCTGCACCGGCTCTTGGAAAGAGCACCCAACCCAAGGTCAACACCTCCACCCTATCCCCATATCCCAGTAACCCCACCCAACACTAAGGGCAATTTTGGACACTATGGGCAATTTACCATGGCCAATCCACCTAACCTGCACATCTTTGGACTGTGGGTGGAAACCGGAGAACCCGGAGGAAACCCACGCACACACGGGGAGGATGTACAGACTCCGCACAGACAGAGACCCAAGCCGGAATCGAACCTGGGACCCTGGAGCTGTGAAGCAATTGTGCTATCCACAATGCTACCGTGCTGCCCATAAGCAACATAGATTTAGTGACATAGTTCTGAAGATTGTGCAGGGACATGGGTGCATGTGCATGGACCATTGAAGGAAAAGGACATGTTGAGAGAGTGGTTAGCATCGCTTGTGGTATCTTGGACTTTGTAAATGGAGGCATTGAGTACAAAGTAGGGAAAGGTACGCTGAACATTTATAAAACCGTGGTTAGGTCACGACTGGAGTATTGTGTACAGTTCCGGTCACCACACTTTAGGAAGGATGTAAGGGTCCTTGAGAGGGTGCAGGGGAAATTTGGCAACTACAAGGCTAGGTTAGGGAAGCTGGGGTTGTTCTCCTTGGAGCAAAGGAGAGTGCGGGAGGGTGTTGATTTGAGTGCCACTAGAGTTAATGGAGGCCATGAGGGGAGGGAGGGATTGGTTATAGTGCTGCTGGAATACAGAACCAGTGGGGACAAGGTTCTGTCCAACCATAAAGGTCTAATTCATGTGACAAACAGTGTTCTAGAACCATAAAGCACAGGACAGTTGACTCTCAAATAGAGGACAATCCTGCAAAATACTGCACAGCTGGTCAACCTGGACTTTGCATTCCAGCTCAGAGATGTGCAACTTAGGTGGATTGGCCATGCTAAAATTGCCCCTTAATGTCCAACGATGCGCAGGTTAGATGGGACTACTAGGATAAGGGCAGGGGGAGTGGGCCTAGGGTGCTCTTTCAGAGGGGCAGTGCAGACTCGATGGGTCAAACAGCCTCCTTCTGCACTGTAGGGATTTTACGGTTTTTAATTTATGGTTTCAAGAAAAAGGCGGAGAGTGGGGATAAAGCGAATATACTCTGAATGGTGGGGTGTGACAAATGATAGTCCTCAGGGCTCTTAACGTTTCACTATGTGTAATCGATGACTTGGATAAGGAGTAAAGAATTGTAAATCCAAATTTGCAGAAGAAAGGCAAAGACAGGTAAAGTAGGAAGTTACGAAGGGACAGCAGTAGACTACGTTAATGAACAAAACTACAGTAGATAGAATTTAATAAGGGCAAGTGGAGGGCACATAGTGGCACAGTGGTTAGCACTGCTGCCTCACAGCACCAGGGACCCCGGTTCGATTCTGACCTCGGGTGGCTGTCTGCGTGGAGTTTACACATTCTCCCCGTGTCTGCGTGGGTTCCCTCCGGGCGCTCCGGTTTCCTCCCACAGTCCAAAGATGTGCAGGTCAGGTGGATTGGCCATGCTAAATTGCCCCTAAGTGTCCATGGATATATGGGTCAGGTGGGGTTACGGGGTTGCAGGGGATAGGGTGGGGCCGGGGGGGGGGGGGGGGGAGGGGGGGGATGCTCTTTCAGACGGTCGGTGCAGGCCCTGATGGGCCATATGGCCTTCTGCTGCACTGTAGGGATTCTACGATTGCAATGATTAAAAAGCATAGTGAAAGAGGCTGGTGATGTCCATTGTCAATGTACAATGACAAAGACTCATACAGACTTGAAACGCAGGGAGTGGTTTTCCAGCCGGTGGGATATTCCGGACCCGTCAACAACGATGACCACCCCCCACCATGGGTACCCTGGTGGTGGAGGGTGCGGAAAATGGAAAACCCCATTGACAGCAGTGGGACCGTGAGATCCCACCTCCAGCCAATGGCAGAACACGCGGCGGGGGGAATCCCAGTGGTAAAAAAAATTATTTTTTTCTCCGGACGAGGGCGGATCTGCTGAATTTTGCCAGTGCTTTCTGCTTTTATTTCAGAATTCCAACGTTTGCGGCATTTTGCTTTGAGCCGAATAATGAGTCGACCTGCTGGTCTCGGAGGTCTCCTGGGAGTCAGATGTCAGGGTGGGGTGGGGGGGGGAATTTTACACCGATGGGATTTTCAAGTCCCGACAAAGTCATTAGACTATTGAAAGGTTCGCCGCATTTTGCTGTACCACCCCCCCCACCCCTCCCCGTGACAGGGCAGTAACATTCTACCTCATGGTCGACAGACTCCTCAGTTATATCATTGCAATCGCACACATCTGAAACCATTCTGTGCCAGCGCGGAAGTGGCAGCATATTAAGCAGGCTGGGTTTATTGCCTGAGACTGAGAGAAGACACCCTGCTGGTCCCAATTAGGACGAGAATACCAGATAGATTTCAGCAATAGCCCTGGGTGGGGCCCATGAGCTGAGAAATAGATGCTCTTTGGATCTCAATGTGGTCACAATTAATCATGTTTATCCGGGACTTTGGCAACGTGGTAGTTCACAGGAGGACAGTTTTCGCATCAAAAATAAATGAGAATTCAGCGCAATCAGTAAGGTCGCAGTTATTGGGAGATTGCAGTGGTTATTGCAAATTTTGTAAGAAAGTGTGTTGGATACTCCATGTGGTTGTAGCTCCGCCATTTCGGTGTCTGGAATTTAAGGTTTGTGGGACGATTTACGAGACAGAAATTTGTGGGTCGAGCAGTGCTACAGAGAATCGTCAACACAGCCTAGTCCGTCACGCGAATCCGCCTCCCATCCACTGACTCTGTCTGCACCGCCCGCTGCCTGGGGAAAGCGGGCAGCATAATCAAAGACCCCCTCCCACCCGGCTTACTCACTCTTCCAACTTCTTTCATCGGGCAGGAGATACAAAAATCTGAGAACACGCACGAACAGACTCAAAAACAGCTTCTTCCCCGCTGTTACCAGACTCCTAAACGACCCTCTTATGGACTGATCTGATCTCTCCACACACCTTCTCTACTGAGGAGCACTACACTCCATATGTTTCACCCAGTGTCCGTGTCTCTATATTTATCATAGATTATCATAGAATTTACAGTGCAGAAGGAGGCCATTCGGCCCATCGAGTCTGCACCGGCTCTTGGAAAGAGCACCCTACCCAAGGTCAACACCTCCACCCGATCCCCATAACCCAGTAACCCCACCCAACACTAAGGGCAATTTTGGACACTAAGGGCAATTTATCATGGCCAATCTACCTAATCTGCACATTTTTGGACTGTGGGAGGAAACCGGAGCACCCGGAGGAAATCCACGCAGACATGAGGAGAACATGCAGACTCCGCACAGACAGTGACCCAAGCCGGAATCAAACCTGGGACCCTGGAGCTGTGAAGCAATTGTGCTATCCACAATGCTACCATGCTGCCCGTGTTTACATTGTTTATCTATCCTGTGTCCTATGTTTTTTTCATGTATGGAACGACCTGCCTGGACTGTACACAGAACAATACGTTTCACTGTACCTCGGTACATGTGACAATAAATCAAATCCAAATGTGCTCATGCTATCAGAATTGACTCTTCCACCTTCTCCATTAACAAAAAAATATTGGAAGCTACTTTCCAGTTAGACGATGCAATACCCCTGGCTGGAGGGTCAGAAGCCAAAGCAGCTGGATCTGCGCTCTTCTGCGGGCTGCAAGCTGTGCCCTGTCTGCCAATGTCGCCCTTCCCTCATTGCCCATGAACTGAGTGACTTGCTAGGCCATTTCAGAGGGCATTTAAAAGTCAACCACATTGGCTGTGGATCTGGCGTTCAAAGGTAGGCCAGACCGGCTAAGGACAGCAGATCTCCTGCCCTAAAAGGGCATTAGTGAATTAGATGGCCCCATTCCTCAGCTCCAGCTCACTAACTCCATCTTGACTCCTGGTCCCTGCAGTTGGAACCGAGCTGCTGCTTTAATTGACACGGTATCAACTGAGGACTAACGAAAACTCTCAGTGGCTGCGATACTTTACTGTAGTGTACTAAAATTGGCTGTCAGAAAAACCTCGTTGGCGAGCAAATATTTTGGGGCATCTGGCAATCACGCAAGGCAAGGTTTGTTCTCCTATTTTCCATCCCCTCAATCTCTTGTTTGTTTTATTTCTCCCTTTCTTACTCCCAAAACGTTCGGAGGCTTCGTCTCTGACTGTTTCTCTCTCCCCACAGTTACTTGAGAAGCCTTTGGGAAGGCTGAATCAATGGGACGAAATTAATTAAAATTAAATTAGCTCCTCTCTGTCATGTTTTGTCAAATCTTCATTTTATCAAAACCATTTCTGGTCGTTCTTATCTGCAGGTTTATCCTCTAGTGCCATTTAAGATCCGAGCCTGATGCTCCCCTTGCTTCCTCCATCCTTGTGTCGAAACACAAGACTTCTTGTTGTAATTGTATTATTCCAGGATCTCAAGGCGGTGGAGCAATTTATTGAAACAATGGCTCCAGTGTAAAGGGGCAGGAACTGGGGGAAGAGTTAGGGGGAGCTAACTGATCGTAGATGGAAGTTCTGGGGAAGCCTTCGCAAGTGGGAAGAGAGGTAGCAAAGGATGGTTTAAGGAGAGAGTTTCAGAGTGTCGGGATTAAAGACATCAGCGGTTAGGGGCGGACAGATGTGGGGTAGGTCTGGTAGGTCAGAGTTGAAAGAGCAAGGAGTATGAGCTGAATAGGGGGTAGAGCAGGTTGGAAGAGGGGGGACATGCGGGGGGGGGGGGGGGGGTTCATGGAGGGATTGGTAAATTAGACCAAAGTCCATGAACTCAAGTGAAGGGGGAATAAAACTCCAATGCCCCATTCAGGCGATTTCCTGCATATCTGTCTGTCTCCAGACTAACTTATTCCAGCTTCATGGATTCCTTTCTGATTGTGTTGGATTTATGGGTCAGTACATACTTTTTGTAACCAAAATAGAACTGCGACACAGCTGTGAGTTATATAATTAGTGTTCTGGATAATTGAGAAATTTCCCTGATCCCGCGGAGTATGATATTTATGCAAACAATGTGCTGTGAGACACTTATTATCTGTGCTTTTCCTATCAGCGATCTGCCGAAGTGCTGGTCCTCTGCTCATTTCTCCACGTCTCGTCTCGAAGTCTGGCGTTTCCCTTTTCAGTTGCTGCTAGGAACCTCTCCATTTTCAATTTCAGGTTGTCTACCATCACCATTCTCCTTCTCCCTCTTGGTCTACATACATCTAATCTTCCTTCAGTCACCTCCTTAGGTGAGTTCACGCACCTTAGAAGGTGCCAGTCCAACTTTTCCTTGACAATATTCGCTGGCGCCCTTTCACCCTCCACCATCGTGAGGGTGTGGTCATTGCTCTTGCGTTGTCTCCAGCTGACCCACTCTGCCCTCCCCCAGAACCACCTTTCACAACTCTCTAAACTTTAAACGTCCACTTTTAAATGTCCGCAGGCGGCACGCTAGCACAGTGGTTAGCACGTTTGCTTCGCAGCGCCAGGGACCCGGGTTCGATTTCTGGCTTGGGTCACTGTGCGGAGTCTGCACGTTCTCCCCGTGTCTACGTGGATTTCTTCCGGGTGCTCCGGTTTCCTCCCATAAGTCCCGAAAGACGAACCTTCGGGGTTCTACGGATTGATCCTTGCACTCAGGAGACACTAGTTGAAAATAGAGGAAAATAGCGACATCACCGGTGAACCGGTCTGGTTGTGCATTTGTTGTTTTCCGTATTGGCTACAGCAGGTCGCCAATACGGAAAACAACAAATGCACAACCACACCGGACTACCTTGTGCCAGGAACCTGCCTCTCGCAGTTTGGTCGCTTCAGCCATCAGCACAATGTCTGCCGCTGTGCGGAGCTACCACATTCCCAACTGATTTGCTGCATGACCATCACCATACATGGATGGAATTGTGCGAACGACGGGATACACAAGGCAGGCTTGGGTGTCACATTGGGCAAGAATGCAGCGCGCGCACACACAAACACTGATACACACACACAAACACTGATACACACACACAAACACTGATACACACACACAAACACTGATACACACACACAAACACTGATACACACACACACACTTATGCAAAAATTAGCTGGGTTTCCTGGGATTGTTAACCCAACGTGGATTTTCTTCACGAGGGAAAGGGCAGAACAGGTGGGAGGAAAGGATTTGGGGAAGGGACGTTCGAGGAACAAAACCACATTTAGTGTGAGTTACACACATGGTAACCATAACATTAAAGAACAAATCAACCCTGTTAAGAGTTAAGATATTTGCAATGGTGGGTGTATAAAATAGGAAGATCATCTTACACAGTTTACATGTTGGGAAATTATCCATTAAAAAAAATAGAAAGTCAGGCTCAAGGAAATAATAGCAATTGGCAATGAAATGGCCATTAAAGCGCAAAGTACCCGTCGGACAACAGGACCAGATGGAATACATCCAGTAGCATTTAAGGAAATGGGAGGAGTAGGGAATGAAAGGTTTTGCAGCTCATTACATTCAGGAGTAGTAACAGATGATTGGAAAATAACTAATCTTGATCCAATTTTCAAAGAAGGTCAGGAGCACAATCTGGGGAATTCCAGAACTGTTAGCTTAACATTTGTGGCAGGAAAAAACATTGGAGTCTATTTTAAGGGAAAGCATTTGTATTTAGCAACAGTAAATGCAATAATTGCAAGCCAATGGGGGCTTATGAAAAGTAGATCGTGTCTTAAAAGCTTCATAGGGAGAAGCAGGATTGTGAATCAGGGGAATAGAGTGGCCCAGTATCATTGCTTTTACTAATATAGCAGCTGTTTGATATGCTGACTTTTAGAAGGCATTTGATGAGGTCCTGTTTTTCAAACCTTTTTTCCCATGGACCCATTTTTACAAACTGGCCGACCTTTCGGTACCCACGCCGGCCGACCTTCGCGACCCACGCCGGCCGACCTTCGCGACCCACGCCAGCTGACCATCGCAACCCACACCAGCCGACCTTCACGACCCACACCAGCCGACCTTCACAACCCTCGCCGGCCGACCTCCACGACCCTCGCCAGCCGACCTTCGTGACCCACGTGGCCGACCTTCGCGACCCACGCTGGCTGACCTTCATGATCACCATTTTCGTTTACCTTTAATGTGACAGGTGAGCCTGCCTGGTCCTCACAATCTCACTTGCCTTGTCATTCAATGTTACATTTCTGTATGGGTTGTTTATCAGGGTTCCTGGAGCTCGCACCAGCACCGCTTTGTCCGGCTGTGGACTCGCCTGAGAAGCTCTCTCCAGGAGATTAAGTTGTGAGATCCGGGCCTGATTGTGTCTCTGGCCCTCTCTCTTCCTTAGTCCAAAAAGATCCCTCTTCAGTTCTTCACACAGTCCTGTTGCTTGCTTGCTGGCAGCTACAAAATGGAGGAAGTTCTTTGTAATTTCGCACCCAGAGTTTGTGATGTCAGTGTACCGGGCGGGTGATGTGCTCTCTGCCGTTGCTTTTGGTGGGATCAAATTTTTTAAAATCTGCTCCTGGAACAGCGTGCTAACACATGGAGGCAGCGGCCTACCTCGCTAGGCTCCAGGCCTGCGCACTGCTACATCCGGCTCAGGGTCCATGCATGAACGGGCCGGCCGGCATTATGAAAGCCAGTCGCGACTGGCATTTTAAAAAGCGTGCGATTGAATGTGAAGCCCGTGGGGATAAAGAACACTGGTGTCAGTTGGTTTGGAATTGCCTCTGGTCAATTGGTACCATTGAAATGTTCAGTTTCCTTTCCTCCCCCTGAAGTATCTGTCTCTTGCTGGAGGGCAATTCAATCAAAGTAGCCCATACCAAAGTAGCCACACAGCCTGTACGAGCCTTGACAGTCAATGCCAACTGGCTATCTGACCATGGTGTCTAACCAAGCATCCACTAACACCCAGAAAAAGGACAAAAGGGACGAGGGGGTGGGAAATTGGGGAGTGATCAGCCATGATCCCACCCTATTTTTTTGGTGTCGCTGGTTGAAAGATTAATGTTGACCAAGAGAACTTAACAGAAAGCCACATAGCCTTATTCTCGAATTCTACTGTGGAATTACCCCCTAGCAGAGGGGCTGGTTTAGCACACTGGGCTAAATAGCTGGTTTTTAAAGCAGACCAAGGCAGGCCAGCAGCACGGTTAAATTCCCGTACCAGCCGCCCCGAACAGGCGCCGGAATGTGGCGACTAGGGGCTTTTCACAGTAGCTTCATTTGAAGCCTACTTGTGACAATAAGCGATTTTCATTTCATTTTTCATGGAAGGAGGTAAAGGTGTCCCGTGCTTTACGCCTCACGGCTGAAATGTTCTGGCTGTTTCCGCTAGCAGGATCTTCCCACCCCGTCGATGGCAGCCCCCTGCCGCTGGATCCCTGGCAGCAGAGGCTGCGAAAAATGGGGAAACCCGTTGACAGTGTTGGTATTGTCAGATCCCGTCGCCAAACATGGCGTGCGGGGAAAGGGGGTGGAATCCCGGTGGCTCTGGCATTGTAACACACGCTAAGCGCTACACTAGATTATCCGCAAAGGTCATGCCTCTGTGGACTGGCATGTCTCAATTACCCTTAACCCACCCGCAAAAGAAGAGGATGGAGCTTCCAACCACCACCCAACACCCTCGCTATCCAGGGCCCAGGGTCTAACAGGCACCTGATCAGCGATGCAGGGTGTGCTACCAACAGGGTCTCTGCCTGAGGGGGTCTATCAGTGTTGTGTTGTAGCAGGGCAGGAAGGGTGGGGAGGGGGGGGGGGGGGAGTGGGGGGGGGGGGGGGGGGGGGATGGGCATCAATAGCTAAAGAGCCAGAGGAGGGTTAACTTTGACTTTAGACATGTGTAGACTAGGAGCACTGGGATTACTAAAAAGAGACACAAGGGAGCTTTGAAGGAAGGAGATTGAGCCAAGGACTAAGCCCTTTTCCCTCTGGCATTTTGCAAGTCAGAACAACTGCCGTTACCCTGGGGCATTCCGACACATTCCCTCCACGCTCCTGTGATCAGCAGTGGCACTGGCGAAACCCAGGGAATACCGGGCATGTTGTCTGACAGCACCCCCTCACCTTCCCTGACACGTGACAGGGCGGTGAGGGGGAGGCCATTGGCCTGATTACTGGGGTGATGGGAAGGCATCCCCAGGGTGGGGATGCAGCAGTGGGACACCCTGCACAATATTCCTGCCTCCTCCTGCTTTATCCCCGGATGAAGAGCTTTAAAAACAAAGACCTCAGCTTACAGTTCTTTGCACAAAATCACCAAAACGTACAGCCATTGTGTGGGGTTGCCAATCTGTTGCTAATTATTTAGTACAATTATTGTCATTTATTTAACAATAGCTGTTTCTGATTATGTGGCCAGCTGATTTTGATCATTGTTTCGATTATAGTAATACAGATGGAAAATAACCAAGATTTACCATATTCCATTAAAAAAAAAATTCAGAGTACCCAATTTATTTTTCCAATTCAGGGGCAATTTACCATGGCCAATCCACCTACCCTGCACATCTTTGGGTTGTGGGGGCAAAACCCACGCAGACACGGGGAGAATGTGCAAACTCCACACGGACAGTGACCCAGAGCCGGGATTGAACCTGGGACCTCGGCGCCATGAGGCAGCAATGCTAACCACTGTGCCACCTTGCTGCCCTACCGTGTTTTATTGTTACACACAGAATTATAAAATAAATAAAATAATAGACCAGTGGTTAGGTAAATCTCTTCGGAGGGTAAGAAAGTACATTTCTGGCTTCCAACTTATTCCATCCATTATTTATTTCATTCACTGCAAGAACGGCTCGTTTTAAATCAAACGCAAAACCCATGGCCTAACCGGTAGGCTCGAGCCCCTGCTGGGCACATAGATTTCATAGAATTTACAGTGCAGAAGGAGGCCACCCAGCCCATCGAGCCTGCACCGGCCCTTGCAAAGAACACCCTACCTAAGCCCACTCCTCCACCCTATCCCAGTAACCCAGTAACTCCACCCAACCTTTTTTGGACACTAAGGGGCAATTTAACATGGCCAATCCACCTACCCGCTCATCTTTGGGCTGCGGGAGGAATCCGGAGCACCCAAAGGAAAATCAGGCAGACACGGGGAGAACGTGCAGACTCCGCACAGACAGTCACCCAAGCCGGGAATAGAACCTGGGACCCTGGAACTGTGAAGCAACAGTGCTAAACACTGTGCTGACGTGCCACGCCTCTGCTCCTGCTCTGACGAGATTTGACAGACGTGCTCGAAACCCTGAGGGGACTGGATGGAGTAGATGGAGGAGAAACCTCGCATTGGCAGAAAGGTCGAGAACCAGAGGGCAGAGATTTAAGGTGATTGGCAAAAGTAGCAATGGCAACACGAGGAGAAACGTCCCATCCAGCCAGTGATTAGGATCTGAATGCACTGCTTGAGAGTTTGGTGGAGGGAGGGTGAATCAAGGCACCCAATAGGGAATTGGATCAATTTTTGAAAAGGAAGTATTTACAGGGCTGCAGGGAAAAGATAGAGGGAAGACTAATTGCTCCTTCAGAGAGCCAGCACAAAAATGACCGGCAGAATGGCCTCCTTCTGTGTTGTAGCCATTCTATGATTCTATGGTTCCAAAATAGAAAATCATTTTTCATGGTTTAACACTCTGTGCCCACTATTTCTTTTGCTTTGGCCACATGTTGAACAGCATGGTAGCACAAGTGGATAGCACTGTGGCTTCACAGCGCCAGGGTCCCAGGTTCGATTCCCCGCTGGGTCACTGTCTGTGCGGAGTCTGCACGTTCTCCCCGTGTGTGCGTGGATTTCCTCCGGGTGCTCCGGTTTCCTCCCACAGTCCAAAGACGTGCAGGTTAGGTGGATTGGCCATGCTCTAATTGCCCTTAGTGACCAAAAAGGTTAGGAGGGGTTATTGGGTTACGGGGATAGGGTAGAAGTGAGGGTTTAAGTGGGTCGGTGCAGACTCGATGGGCCGAATGGCCTCATTCTGCACCGTATGTTCTATGTTCCTTCCACATCGCTCTGTCCCGAACGCTATCACACTCTCTCCTTCAAGTAATACTCTCGCACTTGAGTGCTGCTCCCTTACCAGCCACCAGGAGGTGTGTTAACTGTGGCCTGGGAAAGGCCTTGGTGGTTTTCCTCTCATGTTGAGAGTTGCTGTTTCAAAGTCACCTGGCAGGCAGAAAACGTAAAGGATGACTTGCTTTTGCATAGCAACCCCGCCGCATCTGGGCGGCACGGTAGCACAGTGGTTAACACTGTTGCTTCACAGCTCCAGGGTCCCGGGTTCGATTCCTGGCTTGGGTCACTGTCTGTGTGGAGTCTGCACGTTCTCCTCCTGTTCTTGTGGGTTTCCTCCAGGTGCTCCCGTTTCCTCCCACAGTCCAAAGATGTGCGGGTTAGGCGGGTTGGCCGTGATAAATTGCCCTTAGTGTCCAAAAAGGTTAGATGGCGTTACTAGGTTACAGGATAGGGGTGGAGGTGTGGGCTATGTAGGGATGTTCTTTCCAAGGGCCGGTAAAGACTCGATGGGCCGAATGGTCTCCTTCTGCACTGTAAATTCTATGATCTCAATGCATGAATTTCTTCTAAGACCTTCAAAGAGGGATGGGGACTGGTTCATGGGAGAGGGGGTCATTTCAATATCAAACAGGTACATTATAGGGTCATTGGGATTAGCCATAATTCCCTCATGCTTCGAGCTCATATTGTGCAGATTGTGGAGTGAGAAAACGAGGCAGCCACTTTTCACACTGCAAAACATAATGGAGAATGATTCTGCTCCTGGGCAGCGCTGCGACAGAGAAATATGTCCCCCCACCGTGCCTCCGGCCGCACCCCCCCCCCCCCCCCCCCCCATTCCAATCACGTCATCAGCAGAGAGGCTCAGTTTAGCAGATCCCGCACAGAATCTCTGATTAAATGTCCCTCTGGATAGGATGGCCTTCCCGCAAACTAGCTTTGGAGTTTCTGATCGGTTATGTGGTCAACACCTCCGGAGCCCATGGGGCTTGTAAATTCGCCGTCTAGAAGCCGGCCCGGAGTGGGACCGACATGATTGATCGTCCCGGTTGGGACCCTGAACTGTGAGCTCCATCGCGGCCTTTGCTTTTTGTTGACTAATTAAACATTGTTCAACTCACCTACTCGGGTCTCTTGAGCGTTTATAGCACTGGAGGTTATAAGCCAGCTACATTCAACAGAGTGGGTTAACGCTGGATGGGATATGGGTGTGATGGCTGCTACAACTCCATTGCAGATAAGGATCTCGCAAATATGCGCAGTTTCGGTCTCACTATGTACAGGTTTGGTCTCCTTATTGTTATGGGCCAGGCTTTAGAGAGTTCATGGAGTTCACTTGACCCACAACTTTTAATAGATTGTGGTATGGGGAGCACACGGCCCACTCTACAGGTGTGGTACAGCAGAAATAGAAAAGTATTTTTTAAAGCAAAACAATGTTTATTCTATGAACTCAAGTCAACCTTTTTAAAACATACAGTGAATATCTTAGCAACCATTAATTCAAATACAACCCCCAAAGACTACAACACTAAGTAATCCTTTAAGCTTTCCTTTTAACATCCATACGACTTGAAAACACCTTTTAACAGAAGCACATTAGGTTTACATTCACTTATAATTAACATTTATAATTCTGAATTCACCAAATGATCAAGAGATAGTCTTTTCATGGCAGAGAGATCAACAGTACACCTGCTCTGTCTGGCTTCAGCTCCAACACTGAAAACGAAACTAAAACACACCCTGCAGCAAACAGCCTAAAATGAAAGTAAAAAGCTGACAATCAGCCCAGCCCTACCCACACTCTGACATCACTAATAAACACCGATCTCTTGAAGGCACATTTCTTAAACACCCATTTCTTAAAGATACTCTCACATGACATTATCTAAGGAAGGATAATCTCACCGTAGAAGGAGTGCAATGAGAGATTCGCCAGGCTAATCCCTAGGATAGCAGGATTGTCTTATGAGGAGAGATTGGGTAAACAAGGTCTATATTCGCCAGGGTTTCAAAGAATGAGAGGCGACCTAACTGCAACTTACAGAATTCTGACAGCGTAGATATGGATAGGATGTTCAACCAGGCTGGTGAGCCTAGAACCAGGGGACACTGTCTCAGAATAAGGGGAAGACCATTTAGGACTGAGGTGAAGAGGAATTTCTTCACCCAGAGGGTGATGAGCCTTTGGAATTCTCTACCCCAGAGGAGCTGTGGAAGCTCAATCATTGAGTCTGTTCAAGACAGAAATTGATAGATTTCTGGATGCTAATGGCATCAAGGGATTTGGGGATAGCACAGGCGAGTGGCACTGAGTAGATGATCCGCTGTGGTGTTGTTGAATGGCGGATCAGGCTCAATGGGTCGAATGGCCTACCCCTGCTCTATCTAGCTTTAGAAAGCCAGTTCAAGTCCAAACTGCTGGAACGACCAAACCAGTGTCTCGAGTCTATCCTTAATGCTGGAGCTAAGATATTTCAATAGAACCTCTGCTGGGACTCCTGAAATGTGAAATGTGTCACCCTGTCTTCCTCCCCCTCCTGGTCTTTTTACAACCTGAGCTCGAAGCCGCCTAACACCTCACTGCTTCATTCACCTTGTCTCCCTTCTCTGCTGCTCTAGACCCAGGCGAATCCTGCACGAAGGAATGTGTCTCATCCGCCTCGACTACCCAGCCTCAAAAAGACGCGTCGCCGTCAATCCGTCGAAGGCAAACGACGCCCGAAAGGAAAGGTGAGGCGAAGGCTCCTAGATCGTGAGAATCTGCGCCCTTGGTGTTTTCTTTGAAACAAAAATGGGGAAACTAGATGAGGAAATGCAGAAGATATTTGACGAGCTTGACGGTGGTCTGTGCTGTCTTCCTCCTACACTTCCTGTGGTCCATGTTTATTCCCCCCGCCCCCCCCCCCCGAAGTGTTCTTAATGTGTGTGGGCTGGAGGGGAAAGGGCGGTGGGGGGGCTTCCACTCAGAATGCAGCCAACTCACAGGTTTCATATGCATGGTGTTTCACTCAAACAGTGCAGCGTTCTGTAATCTGAGGCTGTCACAAGCAGATAGTATCACTTAATTTATCTGTAGGCCAAATCTGCTTCGCAGCCGGAGACTAATTTCAAAACCCGCAACTAATTACGAACCCATGGTTTAAAAATTGTATCTCCCATTAAAATCAGCGTCGCAGTTCCTTTAACCCTTTTCTCTGCCTCTGCCAGAGAGCAGTGCGCAGAAAAGAAGGAACTTGCATTCCTATAGCACCTTCCATGACCTTGGGATGTTCCAAAGCACTTTGCAGCCAATGAAAGCCATTCAATAACGAGTTCTCCCACCTGCCTTGCTGGCGGGTTTAATGGTGAGCGACGGGGGTGGGGTAGAATTCGGCGGGATGCCCCGAAATTGGTTATACGCCAGCGGGAATTTGCCCCGGGGTCTGTCATTGGTGCCCACCATGGCGGATCGGGTATCCTGCTGGATGTCGGCGTGAAACTGATTTGCGTCTCCCCAAGGGGATGCAGATGAAGGCCCGACCGGAATCTTCCTCCCCCGGACCCCCACCTGGGCCGGATTCTCCGCGAGGCCAGCGTGAAAAACACGTCTGGAACAACATGGCGGCCTGAAGTCCGAGCTTACCCGCGGAAGGCCTTGGGCTGCCTCTGGAGTTCGGGATGGAGGCCACCAATGACCTCGGACCCTGGAGCATCACAGCAATGGGTGGGAAGGGAGCATCTGTCAGGTGGATCTTCCAGCTTCAGTGGCATCGAGGGCGTCCACCATCTAGCCTTAGTGTGTTCCTGGAGATCCATCTTCATTTTCAGGAGGTCTATCCTCTTTCGTCAACTGTGGGTCAGTGATGTTGGCCTCCGCAGTGGGAAAGACTCCCCTTCCCTGTCCTCATCACTAGACTTAATCCCAGATGGGAGAATTCCATCCATAACATAGGAAACACGGCAGACAATTTGTGCACAGCAAGCTCTCACAAAGCGAGATGATTTAGTGGCAAACATTGGCCAGGGAACCAGGAAGAACTCCATTTCCCTCTTTTGATGCAAATGCCATGGGTTCTGTTATGTCCACCCGAGCGAGAAAACGGGGCCTTAGTTTGACATCTCATGACACCTCTGACAGTGCAGCATTCCCTCTAGACTGTATTGGCAACATGGATCTATGGTCAAGTCTTTGTGTGGGTCTTGAACATGTAAGAGGGTAGTGCTACCCACTGAGCCAGCTTGGCCCCTTGGTCACGCCTGAGTAGGGTGGAAAATCTGCTTCTTCACCGTCTGCATTTTCAGCATTTCCGGAGCAAAGGTTGGAAAGGAAAATCAGATGGGAGGGGATTGTCCGCCTGTCATGCATGCCTTCCCAATTTCTTTATGTTTCCGAGCTTCCTTGACTGCCGTGCAATCCTGCCCTGGCTGGTTCTCTATGCCAGTTCACAACTAAAGCCATGAAAGTCGGAAAGACTGGGCCTGGACAGGATCAGGACGGGCACTACTATTAACCTCAATCCCCTGGACAAGGGAGGGGGGAAGGAGTCCAGTGTTGCTGATCATCAGTAGTTTACAGTATACCCTTCTTGGAAAATGTGCGGATGTGTCAGGTTCCGCTGTGCTGTTCCCACCCTATTACAGGAAAATAGCCAATTGGGCGCACGGCCACATTGCGAGCCCAGTCGCTGTGAAAGCCGACTCGGTAGAAACCTTACGGGGAGGAGGGGGGGAATCACGAAAGGTTTAGGGTGTGACTGCACTAATAATAGGTCAACCCACTATTGCCGGGTACAACTGAAAGCAACGTCAGGCTCATGCATAGTTAAACACTGAAATTCGGAAGGCCGGTTATCCTCTGCAGCCTTTGCTGATGGATTCTGCAGAAAAATCACTGTTAATAATAATAGTCGCTTATTGCCACAAGTAGGCTTCACTGAAGTTCCTGAGAAAAGACTCTAGTCGCCACATTCCGGCGCCTGTTCGGGGCAGCTGGTACGGGAATTGAACCCGCGCTGCTGCCTTGTTCCGCATTACAAGCCAGCTATTTAGCCCACTGTGCTAAACTAGCCCCTTAGTGAACCTAAACTAATTACACATTATTATTAGCACAGAGACCAATGGAAAACTTGAGCCTTGTTCAGTCGGGAGTAGCTGAATACTTAATGGCAGAGTAAATTATGACTATTCATGAGCAACCTCCCTAGGCTTGAAAAATTAAATTTACAAGTGTGGAGTCTCATTCTTCAGAAGAAAATTAATGTGGCAGATTTAAAGGAAAACTAAAAATATAGCATTTTTCACCTTTTGTGTTTTTCTATTTTTTGAAAATAGAATCTTTTTTTTACATTTATAGGTTCTATTTCCTCTGATACTGCATTGGTTAATATGGTTACTTAAAATTCCTTTGGTGTTATTTAACACAGTGGTTCATCCACTATCAGGCGTTTTGATAGAGTCAGTGGGGACAAAATGTTTCGACTAGCAGGAGGGTCATGAACCGTAGACCACAGATTTAGAATGATTACAATAATTCCAGAAGGTAGACGAGAATTGTTTTTACGCAGTGAGATTTTGTGACCTGGGGATGCACTGTCTGGCGGAACCAGAATAAATAGTAACTTCCAAAAGGGAATTCTATAAATATTGCAAAAAGAAAGAAGACATTTTCAAGGCTCCTGGGAAAGAGCCGTATCTAACTCCTTCAAAGGGCCAGGGCAGGCATAGTTGGCCAAATGGCCTCTTTCTGTGATTTTAAGTAAACAAGTTGGTGACTTTGTTTAAACATGGTTACAAAGACCACTTTGCTAGGACCTGCCCATGTCACATAGGATTTACAGTGCAGAAGTAGGCCATTCGGCCCATCGAGTCTGCACCGGCTCTTTGAAAGAGCACCCTACCCAAGCCCACGCCTCCACCCTATCCCCATAACCCAGAAACCTCGCCCTATCCCCATAACCCAGTAACCCCACCCAACACTAAGGGCAATTTTGGACACTAAGGACAATTTAGCATGGCCAATCCACCTAACCTGCACATCTTTGGACTGTGGGAGGAAACCGGAGCACCCAGAGGTAACCCACTCACACACGGGGAGAACGTGCAGACTCCGCACAGACAGTGACCCAAGCGGGGAATCGAACCTGGGACCCTGGAGCTGTGAAGCAGTTGTGCTAATCACTATGCTACCATGCTGTCACGACACAACATAAGTCTCACGTTAGATTCTTGAGCCCTTTACTAAGGAAGAGCAGCCGAGATGTTTTAGCTAGTATCTTCCACAGGGGATTTGTGTCATGAAGTGCTTTCCGTAACCAGCGTTACGAGACTCCTGCTATTTGTACACTGAGGTGATGAGAGCCAATAGAATCCAAAGAATCCCTAGAGTGCAGAAGGAGGTCATTTGGCCCATCAGGTCTGCCCCAACCCTCCGAAAGATCACTCAACCTAGGCCCACTCCCCCATCCTATCCCCATACCCCCATGCATCGATCCTGGATGATCCACCTAACCTGAACATCTTTGGACATTAAGGGGCAATTTAGCATGGCCAATCCCAGTGGATAATATTCAGACTCGGAGGTCAAAATATTATTGTGCAATCTCCAAATATTGGGTTTAAGATCGTGTCTGCACGATCATCCCATCTAGTGTCCACTCTCTAGGGTGACCAATGCAATGGCAGATGAAATTAAGCTCCCTGGTTTCAGTGTGAGATTGTGATCTTACTCCCATTGTGAAATGAGGATCAGTGAATTGGGCAAGAGGATTTTCTTTTTGTTTGTTCATGGGCATCGCTGGCTGTGCCAGCATCTATTGCCCATCCCTAATTGCCCTTGAGGGAGCAGTTAAGAGTCAACCACATTGCTGCTTGTCTGGAGTCACATGTAGGCCAGACCAGGTAAGGACGGCAGATTCATTAGTGAACAAGGTGGGTTTATATGACAATGGTTTCATGGTCATCAATAGACTTTTCATTCCAGATTTTTATTGAATTCAAACGTCACCATCTGTAGTGGTGGGATTCGAACACATGTCCCCAGACGATTACTCTGTGTTTCTGGTTTACTGGTCCACTGATAACACTACTAAGCCACCAGCTCCGCTCAGGGTTCAGGGGTGTCTGGTGTCCATCCAACTGCTTCCCCATCTCCCATTCCCTTACACTGATTTGGATTGGATTTGTTTATTGTGACGTGTACAGAGGTACAGTGAAAAGTATTTTTCTGCTGACAGCTCAAACAGATCATTAAGTACATGAAAAGAAAAAAGAAAAGAAAATACATAATAGGGCAACACAAGGTACACAATGTAACTACATAGACACCGGCATCGGGTGAAGCATACAGGAGTGTAGTGTTAATCAGGTAAGTCCATAAGAGGGTTTAGGAGTCCGGTAACAGTGGGGAAGAAGCTGTTTTTGAGTCCGCCCGTGCGTGTTCTCAGACTTTTGTATCTCCTGCCCGATGGACGAAGTTGTAAGAGTGAGTAAGCCGGGTGGGAGGGGTCTTTGATTATGCTGCCCGCTTTCCCCAGGCAGCGGGAGCTGTAGACAGAGTCAATGAATGGGAGGCGGGTTCGTGTGATGGACTGGGCGGTGTTCACGACTCTCTGAAATCAGGCTGCATCCACAGAACAGTTGAGACAGAAAACTAAAACAGGAAAACTAAACGGGGGAAAAAAGAAGTTGATCCATTTTTGCCTGAAGGGCTGACTTGAAAATCATGAAATTGGAAGGCTTTATTTCCACTGGTCAGTGTGCTGTGGGAACATAGGAACAGAAATAGTCTGTTCAACGCCTTTAGTCGTTCCCACCATTCTGTTGGATCATGACTGCTCTGCACCTTAAGTCCATCTCCTGACCTTTGATCCGTAGCCGTTCAGACCCTTATCTATCAAACACCGACTCATCATAGTGCTGAAACCTTCTCCAAACTCAATGGATTTTATTGAGAGTCCCAGGTTTCCACTTCCCTCTGCGTGAAGAAATGCTTTGCAACATTATAACCCCAAGTTTTAATTTGTGGCTTGTTTTGGACACCGAGGTAATAATTGTTCTCGATCTAACGCCTCCTTCAACGCCTCAGTTAGATCACCACTCAATCTCCTGTATCCAAGCAAGTGAAAAGCCCCGATGAGGGCATTGGTGACCATGGTAAGGTAAGGCAGTTCTTGCCCATTGTCTTCTGCAGGTTCAGGCTGAACAGGAGACTGCATCCCTGCGTCGCCACACCTCAGGCGAGGGGCAAGCTTGAGAAGACGGGGCCTTCATGAGTAACCTCAGCCGCTACGGGAATTGACCCCCCCCGCTGTTAGCCTCGATTGGCATCACGAACCAGCTGTCCAGCCAACTGGGCTAAACCAACTTCCATATATGAAAAGGACAAATAGGGCCATGTCTTGATTTGCTCTGCACAGAAGCAATAAGGGAAGCAGATCTAGTTTTTTTTCCATTCATTCATGGGATGTGGGCGACGCAGGCTGGGCCAGCATTTATTGCCCATCCATAATTTCTCTTGAACTGAGGGTATAGAGTCATAGCATTTACAGTGCAGAAGGAGGCCATTCAGCCCATCGAGTCTGCACCGACTCTTGGAAAGAGCACCCTACTTAAGCCCACATCTCCACCGTATCCCTGAACCCAGTAACCCCACCTAACCTAAGGGCAATTTAGCATGGTCAATGCACCTAACCTGCACATCTTTGGACTGTGGGAGGAAACCGGAGCACCCGGAGGAAACCCACGCAGACACGGGGAGAACGTGCAGACTCCGCACAGACTGTGACCCAAGCCGGGACTCGAACCTGGGACCCTATAGCCGTGAAGCAACTGTGCTAACAACTGTGCTGCCATGTCTCCCTCTGCAGCAACCACTCTGCTGTGGGTCTGGAGCTACAGGTAGGCCAGACTAGGTAAGGATGGCAGATTTCCTTCTTTAGAGATGGGTTTTTAAGACAATTGACAATAGGTTCTCATTAGACGTTGAATTCCAGGTTTTTTATGAATTGAATTCAAACCTCACCATCTGCTGTGGTGGGATTCAAACCTAGGTCCCCAGAGCCTTACCCCGGGGTCTCTGAATTACTAGTCTAGTTAAAAATACCACTACACCACCGCCTCCCCATAACAGCTTTGAAAAGGATGTATGTAATTATCCTGGGGGGGGAAAAAAGGGCAAGTTTTGTTTCTGTTTATTTCAAACACTGGCCACAACTTGTAATCGAACCCCTTCTGTGCAAGTAGTTCTGGGGTAGAGGTCACCATGTGTCTGTGGGATGAGGAATAAGGGGATAAAGAAGGGGATAAAAGCAAGGAAGCCGGATCGTCAAGGGAGATTACCAGAGGAATACATTATTACTCATTACAGAACAAAATGCTCACTGGAGGATGACAAATTGACTCAATCACATTGAACAAACTAGGCAAATGCACGGAATCCATCTGCAGTGATAGGAGTTCTGGCGATTATTACAGTATCTGTTTGCCTGGATTGAATTACTGACAGACAGAACTTGCTTTTCGATGAGAGATCTGAGTTGTTTCGATCTCTTTTTCGGCACCCTTCCTGGGGGGTCCTTCCCTTTGCTTCAACGTGTTAGAAGTTTACTTCTGGCCCGCGTAACACTTTGGCCTTGGAAAGAGGGCGGTTGGCCGATTTGCAGGGCTGCCAACCCTCCAGAGCGTGGGCGACGCGTGGCACAGTGGTTAGCACTGCTGCCTCACAGCTCCAGGGTCTGGGGGTTCAATTCCAGCATCCAAGGGTTCAAGGGCAGCATGGTAGCATTGTGGATAGCACAATTGCTTCACAGCTCCAGGGTCCCAGGTTCGATTCCGGCTTGGGTCACTGTCTGTGCGGAGTCTGCACATTCTCCCCGTGTCTGCGTGGGTTTCCTCCGGGTGCTCCGGTTTCCTCCCACATGTCCAAAGATGTGCGGGTTAGGTGGATTGGCAATGCTAAATTGCCCATAGTGTCCAAAATTGCCCTTAATGTTGGGTGGGGTTGCTGGGTTATGGGGATGAGGTGGGGTTACTGGGTTATGGGGATAGGGTGGAGGTGTGGACCTTGGGTAGGGTGCTCTTTCCAAGAGCCGGTGCAGACTCGATGGGCCGAATGGCCTCCTTCTGCACTGTAAATTCCATGTAAATTCTATGTCTATCCGGTGACTGTGTGGAGTTTGCACATTCTCCCCGTGTGTACGTGGGTTTCCTCCGAGTGCTCCGGTTCCCTCCCACAGTTCAATGATGTGCAGGTTAGGTGGATTGGCCATGCTAAATTGCCCCTTAGTGTCCAAAAGGTTAGGCTGGGGTTACAGAGATCTGGTGGAGGCGTGGGCTTCACTGTGGTGCTATTTCCAAGGGCCGGTGCAGATTCGATGGGCCCAATGGCCTCCTTCTGCGCTGTAAATTCTATGATTCTGTGACGGCCCTGGAGTCTCCAGGAGGTGAAAATAAACCTCCTGCTGTGAGCAATGCTGTAAAGCCCTGTGGCTCTCTGTCTCTCTAAACCATGAAAAAGATGTTTACAAACTCCCTTTTAACTCTTCTGTTTATGAGCCTTCGGACTATTTTTATAGAACATACAGTGCAGAAGGCGGCCATTCGGCCCGTCAAGTCTGCACCGACCCACTTAAGCCCTCACTTCCACCCTATCCCCGTAATCCAATAACCCCTCCTAACCTTTTTTTTTTGTCACTAAGGGCAATTTATCATGGCCAAGCCACCTAACCTGCACATCTTTGGACTGTGGGAGGAAACCGGAGCACCCGGAGGAAACCCACGCACACACGGGGAGGACGTGCAGACTCCGCACAGACAGTGACCCAGCGGGAAATTGAACCTGGGACCCTGGCGCTGTGAAGCCACAGTGCCAATCACTTGTGCTCCCGTGCTCCCGAGCTGGGAGAAAAGGCCGTTCAACTGGGTGAGGCGGTTGAAGGTGGGAAGTCACGTGATGAAATCTCCGGTAACCATCAGAGTTGGCAACATGACCATTGAGTATGCCCTGGTACTTGCTTACATGTAACCCAACTAATCTAATCCCATTCAATCCCCACACCCTTCAATGTTCCTCTTTTATCAAGTAACAATCTATTTCATTTTTAAAAAAAAGGATTTAAGGAGTGTTCTTCATTTACAGTTTGTGGTGGTAAACTCTAAGTGCTAAGCTAACCACTTTCTGTGCAACGATTTTTATTCCAACTTGCTTTAATTTTTACTGTGATTAGCTAACATTTGTGCTATCTTTTTATCGCCTTCCTGAGCAGTGAAATTAATATTTCCCACCTCATTCTGACTAGACCTTCTGTAACCTATTGGCCCGCTGCCCCTGAATCCTGTCAGCTCTGTTGGAACAGGAATAAATGAATGTTCATCACATTTATAGAACCTTCCTCTGCCTGCTATTTTAACTCTTCCAAGTAAATCAAAGAGAAACTTGCACCTATGTAGCGCCTTTCACAACCTCGGACCGTTGAACCCAATAAAAGTACTTCTGAGGTGCAGTCACTGTTGTCATGCAGGAAACACAGCAACCAAACTGTGCACAGCAAGCTCCCATGAACAGCAATACGGTAAACATCGGAGCCTGGAGAAACCCACCCAGAAAAACAGCGAATGGGAGCGGGAGTAGGCCATTCGGCCCTTCGAGTCTGCTCCGCATTCAATATGGTCACGGCTGCTCCTCCATCTCAACACCACAAACCCGTGCTTTCTCCATAGCTCTCGGCACCTTTAGAACCCAGAAATGTGTCTGTCTCCTTCTTAAATATAGTCAGCAATTTGGCCTTCTGTGGTAAAGGATCCCACAGGTGCACCACCTTCTGTGTCCTACCAGGTTTTACTGATGGTCATTGGGAGATGACCATTGACCAGGACAGTGAACAATGTGGAGGGAGGAACATCCAATGTTTGTGCTAATTACTCACCTCCTACTAACTCCATCATTATCTCCTAGCCCAATATGGTGAGAGTAGAGCTGTGTTTTTTTGTGTGAGAAATAAAGAAATGCAACTTCTTCCTAAGGTGAAAAATGCTAGACTCATGTGGGACTAAGTACCAAAAATTATTTACTCCACTGAGAGGGTGATTGAGGTTTAGAATAGTTATTGAGGGAGGTTACAGGTGCCAAGTCGGCATGGTAACACAGTGGTTAGCACTGTTGCTTCACAGCGCCAGGGTCCCGGGTTTGATTCCCGGCTTGGGTCACTGTCTGTGCGGAGTCTGCACCTTCTCCCCGTGTGTGCGTGGGCTTACTCCGAGTGCTCCGGTTTCCTCCCACAAGTCTCGAAAGACGTGCTGTTAGGTGAATTGGACATTCTGAATTCTCCCTCTGTGTACCCGAACAGGCGCCGGAGTGTGGCGACTAGGGGATTTTCACAGTAACTTCATTGCAGTGTTAATGTGAGCCAACTTGGAGGGCAGCACGGTGGCGCAGTGGTTAGCATTGCGGCCTCACGGCGCTGAGGTCCCAGGTTCGATCCCGGGTCTGGGTCACTGTCCGTGTGGAGTTTGCACATTCTCCCTGTGTTTGCGTGGGTTTCACCCCCGCAACCCAAAGATGTGCAGGGTAGGTGGATTGGCCACGCTAAATTGCCCCTTAATTGGTACTCTAAATTTATAAAAATAAATAAATAAATAAAAATATGAGCCAACTTGTGACAATAATAAAGATAATAATTATTATTATTATCGGTCTTGAAGAACAGGTTGCCAAGATGCTTGGAGAGATGCACGTTATCTATTAGCACTGCTTGACACCACAGCAAGGTGGCCTGGATAGACCAAAGGCCTTTCTTAGTTTTAATCTCTTCTGTGCTTATATTAACTCTGGGTGATATACAAAAGTAGTTTTGCACAATGATAGGCTCATTCATAGCCTGCAACAAAAAATAAATAAACTGATGGTGTTTGGTTATAACTGTCTTTTCTTGTTTTCTTTTCTTTGACTGTGCAGTTCGCCACCCACATCCAAGATGGCTGGCTCGCAAGCCACTCTTTTCCCCATGGTGTATGGCTTTTATTGAAAATTCATTCTTGGGATGTGTGCTAGGCCAGCATTTATAGCTCGCTCCTAATGGCCCCTTGAGAAGGTAGTGGTGAGCCGCCTACTTGAACCACTCCAGCCTATGTGATGGATATACACCCACTGTGCTGTTAGAGAGGGCGTTTTACCCAGCGACAGTGAAGGAATGGCCGATATATTTCCAAGACAGGATGTTGAGTGGCTTGGAGGGAAACCTCCAGGTAGTGGGGTTCCCAGGTATCTGCTGCCCTTGTCCTTCTAGATGGCAGCGGTTTGGAAAGTGCTGCCTCTGAGGAGGATTGGTGAGCTCCTCAAGTGAATCTTGTAGATGGTACACACGGCTGCCGCTGTGCGTGGGTGGTGGAGGGACAGGATATTTGCAGACGGGATGCCAGTGAAGCAGGGTTGCTTTGTCCTGGATGGTGTCGAGCTTCTTGACTATTGTTGGAGCTGCACTCATCCCGGCAAGTGGAGAGCGTCTGGAATGACCAAGCATGGCTCTCCTTATTTCTAATCCCTCTGTGGTTTCTATCATCTCTCTCTGTAAACTCATCCAGCCCAACAGCGCTCTAAGAATACTGCATTCCCCCAACTCTGGCCATTGCAACCCCCTTCCACCCCACCCCACCCAACATCCTTCACACCCGATTATAGAAAGGATATTATTAAACTAGAAAGAGTGCAGAAAATATTTACTGGATGCTACCGGGACTTGATGGTCTGAGTTATCAGGGGTGGGATTCTCCCGTACCCGGTGGGGTGGGGGGTCCTGGCGGGACGAAGTGGTGTGAACCACTCCGGCGACGGGCCACCCCAAGGGTGCGGAATCCTCCGCAACTTCAGGGTCTCGGCCCGCACCGGAGTGGTCTGCGCCCCTCCGGCCGGGGTGGAAGGCCTTTGGCGCCACGCCAGCCGGGGCCGAAGGGACTCCGCCAGCTGGCGCGGGTCCACGCATGCGCGGGACGTCAGTGACTGCTGACGTCATCCCCGCGCATGCGCAGGGGGAGGTTCACCTTCGCGCCGGCCATCGCGGAAGCTTGCATGGCCGGCGTGTGGGAATAGAATGCCCCCACGGCACAGGCCCGCCCGCAGATCGGTGGGCCCCGATCGCGGGCCAGGCCACCGTGGGGGCACCCCCCGGGGCCAGATCGCCCCGCGCTCTCACCCGAGGACCCCGGAGCCTGCCCGCGCCGCCAGGTCCCGCCGGTAAGGGACCAACTCCAATTTATGCCGGCGGGACCTGCATAGGACGGGCGGGACTTCGGCCCATCGCGGGCCGGAGAATCGCCGGGGGGGGGGGGCCCGCCGACCGGCGCGAGTCCCGCCCTCGCCAAATGTCCGGCGCCGGAGAATTCGGCAGCCGGCGGGGGTGCGATTCACGCCGCCCCCCCCCCTGGCGATTCTCCGACCCGGCGGGGGGTGGAGAATGCTGCCCAAGGAGAGGCTGGATAGGCTGGGACCTTTTTCCCTGGAGAGTAGGAGGCTTAGGGGCGATCTTATAGAGGTCTACAAAATAATGAGGGGCATTGATAAGTTAGATGGTCACATCTTTTCCCAAAGGTCGGGGAGTCTAAAACTATAGGGCATAGGTTTAAGGTGAGGGGGGAGAGATACAAAAGGGTCCAGAGGGGCAATTCTTTTCACACAGAGGGTGGTGAGTGTCTGCAACGATATGCCAGAGGCAGTAATAGAGGTGGGTACAATTTTGTCTTTTAAAAAGCATTAGTTATGTGGGTAAGATGGGTATAGAGGGATATGGGCCAAATGCGGGCAATCGGGACTAGTTTAGTGGCCAAAATTGGGCGGTATGGACAAGCTGGGCCGAAGGGCCTGTTTCCAAGCTGTAAACCTCTGTGACACCAGTTGCAGCTGTGCCAGCTTCAGCTGCATGCTCCTAATCTCTGGCCTTCCGTCCCTGGTTAACGCCTCTCAGCCACTCGGAGGATTCTCCTTAAAAACTATCTCAGGGACCGGGCATTTGGCCAGCTGTCCTCATACTTCCTCTAATGAGCTTAGAGTCAAATTTCTGTCTGGTTACACCACTGTGAAGGCGCTATAAAATGCAGGCGGTTGTTGTGATACGGCTCAGCATGGCACCGAGGTAAATTATAATCTAGATTGCCAGCACAGTTCCTGTAAAAAAAATGGCCTCGTAAAGGAATGCTACATCCTTTATTTCAAAAGGGACAATTTAAGGCCTGTTTTCGAGTCCTTCTATTCGGTTCCACCCTCGAGGCCGAATGGGGGGAAAGAAGCTTCTGAAGCTGGTTAAGGTTTCGCGCTGGTTTAATTTTACACTCAATTCATTACGTGAAGCCCATGGCGACTCCAAGTCATTAACATGCCCGAGTGGTGACTCGCTTGGTGAGGGAGACAAAGAGGTTGTTTAGAGAAAACAACCCCACCCCCCTCCCCAGCAACGGGAGTGGGGCAGAGAACTGTGCCCGAAATCCGTGCCCTGCACATATTGTGAAAAGCTCAAGGAGACGGGGGGTGGAAGGGGGGGGGGATGACGGAGCTCGAGCTTTTTGCTTTCTGCAGGACGGGGAGCGGGGTTCATAAAAATAAAATAGAAAGGCATTTGTCTTTTGTCGACCTGCAGAGTGCGAACAATTAACTCCAGCGGCAATGGCAGAGACAGAACCACTTGTTCGGCCTGGTGCTTTCCAGTTGAACCATGTCCTATCGTAACTCTTCACGTCAACATAAAAAATGAACGTAGCTCTTTGCAAGGAAACACGGAGCGGGATTCTCCGACCCCACGCCGGGTCGGAGAATCGCCGGGGGCTGGCGTGAATCCCGCCCCCGCCGTGTCCCGAAGTCTCCGCCACCAGAGATTCGGTGGGGGTGGGAATCGCGTCATGCCGGTCGGCGGGGGCGGGAATCACACTGTGCCGGTCGGCGGGCCCATCCCCGGCGATTCTCCGGCCCGCGATGGGCCAAAGTCCCGCTGCTGGAATGCCTGTCCTGCCAGCGGGATTAAACCACCTTTTGAACGGCGGGACAAGGCGGCGCGGGCGGGCTCCGGGGTCCTGGGGGGGACGCGGGGCGATCTGGCCCCGGGGGGTGCCCCCACGGTGGCCTGGCCCGCGATCGGGGCCCACTGATCCGCGGGCGGGCCGGTGCCGTGGGGGCACTCTTTTTCTTCCGCCTTCACCATGGTGGAGGCGAAACCCTGATGTTAGTTTGAGGAAAAGACAGGGGCTGGGATTCTGCAAAAAAGAGGCTAAGTGTAAACACCGGAGTGTTTCGCGCCGGCGCCAACGGGCCTCCTGGCCCAGTGATTCTGAAGCCCACAGGGGGTCAGCACGGCGCCGGAGTGCTGCACGCAGCTCCGGCGCCGATACGCGGCCCTGCACTGCCGGCCGTGGGTCCGTGCATGCGCGTGGCGGCCGCTTCCGCGCCGGGCCCGCGCAACATGGCGGAGCCACACAGCGGGCCGTGTGGAGGAAGGTAGGCCCCCCCCCCCCCCGGATCGCATGCGCCCGCCGATAGCTAGCCCCCGATCGTGGGCTTGGCCGTCGTGGAGGCCCCCCCCCCCCTTTCGGTCTTACGGTCAAGGAGGTACTTTCAAAATCGAGTCACTGTTGTCATGCAAGAATGAACCGATTTACTAAGAGAACTCCCACAAAAAAAGAAATATCATAAGCACGTTTTGTGGATTTTGGGTGAGGGATACATTTTGGCTCGGACACCAGGGATAACCCGCCTGGCTCTTCCTTGGAAAATAATGTGATTTTTTAGGTTCTGTCAAGAGAGCGAACAGGGCCTCAATTTCATCAGTAAAACTCGGCAATGTAGAAAATTGTGTCCTGTGCACAAAAGGTTGGACAAATCCAACACAGGCAATTATCGCCCCATCAGACTACTCTCAATTATCAGTAAAGCGATACAAGGGCTCATCAACAGTGCTATCAAGAGGTTGCCCACTGACCCTCAAGCCTGCTCTGCCAATCATTATGACTGTAGCTGATCATCCAACTCAATAGCCTAATCTCGCTTTCCCCCCATATCCTTTGATCCACTTTGCCCCAAGTGCTATATCTAACTGCTTCTCGAAAACATACAGAGCGGGCGTTGGGAAACCTGCGGTCGTGGGAGCACTTCCGGCAGACCAGAGGTCACCCAGCTCCTGACCTCATTACAGCCTTCGCTCAAACATGGACAAAAGAGCTGAATGCCAGAGGTGAGGCGAGAGTGGCTGCCCTTTGACATCAATGTGAACCGGGCGAAAACGCTCAGCTGGTTGGAGTCATACCTGGCACAACGGAAGATGGTTGTGGTGGCTGGTCGTCAATCATCTCAATTCGAGGACATCGTTACGAGGAGTTTCCCAGGAGTGAAGTAGGTCCAACCATCTTCAGCTGCTTCATCAAGCATCACCTTCCTCCCATCGTAGGTCAGAAGTGAGGATGTTCACTGATGACTGTACAATGTTTAGCACCATTCACGACTCCTCGGACACTGAAGCCGTCTATGTCCAAATGCAGCAAGATCTCGACAATATCCAGGTTTGAGATGACAAGTGGCAGGTAACATTTGCGCTCCACGAGTGCCAGGAAATGACCACCTCCCCTTGACGTTCAATGCCATTACCATTGCTGAATCCCCCACTGGCAACGTCTTGGGGGCTACCATTGACCAGAAACTGAACTGGACCCAGCCATACAAATACTGTGGCTACAGGAGCAGGTCAGAGGCTGGGAATCCTGCGGCAAGTAACTCACCTCTTTACTCCCTGAAGCCTGCCCACCATCTACAAGGCACAAGCCAGGAGTGTGATGGAATACCCCCCCCACTCGCCTGAATGAGCGCAGCTCCAAGAATGCTCAAGAAACTCAACATCATCCGGGGCAAAGCAGCCCCGCTTTTCAGAGGACTGGTTGCCAGTTTTCACCTCCGTATAACTGACCATTCTCCATGTGAAAGTCTTGTTGGAAAGTGTTGGCAGGCTCCTTGACAGCGTTGGATGGTGGGGGGGGGGGGGTGTCTGGAGGGCAGATGCTATTTGAATTTGGGCTTGGGTGATGGCAAGGCAGAAGCCATTTGATTGAAGCGGGCTGGTGGGCAAGGGGAGAGGCCATTTGGTTGCTGGGGTGCAAGGGGGCAAAGCGTCAGGGGGGGTGGCCATTTAACTGTGGGGAATGTGACGGGGGGAGCTGTTTTACATTAGGGGGAAGTGGGGAGGGGAGGCGCTGTTTGATATTGGGGCGGTGGGGGAGTGGAGGAGATGTTTGACATTGTGGGGTTGGGGAGGGGAGGAGTTGTTTCACATGGGGGGGTGGGGGAGGGAAGGAGACGTTTGACATGGGGGTGTGGGGAGGAGGGGAGGAGCTGTTTGACATTTTGTGGTGGGGAGGCGCTATTTGACATTTTGGGGTGAGGGGTGAGGCTGTTTAACACTGGGGGGGGATGGGGGAGGGGAGGAACTGTTTGACATTCTGGGGGGGTTGAGGGAGGGGGGAAGCCATTAGACAATGGGGGCAACAGTGGGTTGGAGGGGGGGGGGGGAAGAGGGGTTTGAGGGAGAAGCCCAACCCAATCCCAGCTGCATTCCACGTGAGAGTCCTTCCGCTGGGTGTCCAGGGGTTAGCAACAGGGAAAGCAGCATGAGGTTAACTTTTTCCCCATCCTCACCCAATGGCGTTGAGGTCAAGCGCAAAGTCCTTCCCATCGCCCCAAATGAGGAGGGCTGACTGAACACAGACCAGGGATTGTGTCGACATTCCCTGGGTAAAATCAGCGAGTTCTGCTATTCACTCAGACAGGTTACAATAATTACACACAAGAGTAATCAAAACTGCAAATTAACTCATTCTTAAAAGGGTTGGCAAGCTTTATAAATTTAAGACCATAACAATTATTATTACCGTCTTTCACAGGAGCCCAGAATATTGCCAAAACACACACATGGACTTAATTCCTCTTCATTTAAACTCGCCTGATTCGAAGTTAATTAATTCAAAATGAAATAATGTGGAAACACCTCCTGTGTTGTTTTATTATAATTGCTTAATGTGGAGCTGTGGGATATCAAATATTACTGAGCAGAGGAAGAAAAATGACATAAACTTACCCGTAGTCTGCCCTGCTGAAAGGTTAGCCCCAGCAATGATGGAAATGAGTCGTAGAAAGGGAAGCTAACGTCAGACCTGATCTCCTCAGAGGTCCTCCGAGCCCTTCCCCAGGTTGGGGTCCTTTTAATAATCCCATTGAGAACAGTCAGGGATAAAGAATCCTCCTGCACACTCTGTGAAATGTCCTTCCCCAGTGTAGCCTTCAACTTGCAGAGGACAGTGTCGCCATCTACGGTGCATCAGTGGAAGTGAAGATTATGTGACATCTTCAGACGACCATAAGGCAGAGGAGCAGAATTAGGCCACTCGGCCCATCGAGTCTGCTCCGCCATTCGATCATGGCTGCTATGTTTCTCATCCCCGTTCTCCTGCCTTCTCCCCCTAACCCCTGATCTTCAGGGTCACAAGATTGGCAGTTTACGTCGGCAGAATTGATGGAAACTGTTGACGATCGGTCCCCTGATATGCCAATGGGAATCGTACAAAATCGCGGGGGTGGGGGATGGGGGGTGAGGGGTGGGGGGAGAACCCCATCTTTGTTCAGCTACCGTCACCTAATGGCCTGGAAAATCCACGTTGTGGCAAAGGAATTATTCTAAAGAGGCCACTTCTGTTCACGTTCAGGGGGCTGGTTTAGCACAGTGGGCTAAACAGCTGGCTTGCAATGCAGAACAATGCCAGCAGCGCGGGTTCAATTCCCGTACCGGCCTCCCCGAACAGGTGCCGGAATGTGGCGACTAGGAGCTTTTCACAGTAAGCTCATTTTCACAGTAACTTCATTGAAGCCTACTTGTGACAATCAGCTATTATTATTATTATTATGTGGACCCTCCATGAGAGGAACACTTCAACTGAATGGGGTGAAACGGGTTCTATAATGGGAGGGTGACATATTGTCCAGACAGACGCGATCGACATTGCTTCCCTTGTCTTTAATGTAGGCCACAGAATTTGGGCCAATTTGGCCAACCCACCCAATCCGGTGTTAATGTATCACTTGAGCCTCCACCCAGCTTGCTTCATCCAACCCCATCAACATATCAAAGGTAGGATCACAGAATCCCTACAGTGCAGAAGGAGGCCATTCGGCCCATCAAGTCTGCACCGACCTTCCGAACGAGCGCCCTACTGAGGCCCACTCCCCCGACCTATCCCCGTAATCCCACCAAACCTTTTGGACACCATGGGGCAATTTCAACCTGGCCAATTCACCTTACCTGCACATCTTTGCATATACAATCTCCTTTGATTCCTTTGCCCCTCGCCTATTTTGTGAAACTGTTCTTTAAAAACTGACGGTCGCACCTTTGCTCTGAATGGCGTAGTTCACAATAAAGCGAATCATTAGGCCACAGAGTCTGGAGACTAGGCACTTGGATTGGATTGGATTGGATTTGTTTATTGTCACGTGTACCGAGGTACAGTGAAAAGTATTTTTCTGCGAGCAGCTCAACAGATCATTAAGTACATGAGAAGAAAAGGGAATAAAAGAAAACACATAATAGGGCAACACAACATATACAATGTAACTACATAAGCACCGGCATCGGATGAAGCATACAGGGTGTAGTGTTAATGAGGTCAGTCCACAAGAGGGTCATTTAGGAGTCTGGTGACAGTGGGGAAGAAGCTGTTTTTGAGTCTGTTCGTGCGTGTTCTCAGACTTCTGTATCTCCTGCCCGATGGAAGAAGTTGGATGAGTGAGTAAGCCGGGTGGGAGGGATCTTTGATTATGCTGCCCGCTTTCCCCAGGCAGCGGGAGGTGTAGATGGAGTCAATGGATGGGAGGCAGGTTCGTGTGATGGACTAGGCGGTGTTCACGACTCTCTGAAGTTTCTTGCGGTCCTGGGACGAGCAGTTGCCATACCAGGCTGTGATGCAGCCAGATAGGATGCTTTCTATGGTGCATCTGTAAAAGTTGGTAAGGGTTAATGTGGACATGCCAAATTTCCTTAGTTTCCTGAGGAAGTATAGGCGCTGTTGTGCTTTCTTGGTGGTAGCGTCGACGTGGGTGGACCAGGACAGATTTTTGGAGATGTGCACCCCTAGGAATTTGAAACTGCTAACCATCTCCACCTCGGCCCCGCTGATGCTGACAAGGGTGTGTACAGTACTTTGCTTCCTGAAGTCAATTACCAGCTCTTTAGTTTTGCTGGCATTGAGGGAGAGATTGTTGTCGCTACACCACTCCACTAGATTCTCTATCTCCCTCCTGTATTCGGACTCGTCGTTATTCGAGATCCGGCCCACTATGGTCGTATCGTCAGCAATACATCACTTATACAGTGATCCGAAGGTTCTTGTGCAGGAGAGCTGTCGGAAGATACATGGTCACAAGCCACGGAAGTGATATTAGGACCGGTTCATCAGGGAGGCTTTTTTTCCCGTGGAATAAAAGCAGAGAATTCGGGAAAAGCTCAGCCGGTCTGGCAGCATCCGTGGAAAAGCGGAGCAGAGATAATGTCTCGAGTCCGTATGATGCTTTTTCTGACTCTGCATGGAATGGCTTCAAAGGAGGAGAGGGCTGGAGGAAGGAGATATTTGTGGGTCGGGGGAATTGCTCGACCTTTGGGCTCAGGTAGCTGAAGGCATGGGCACCGATGGTAGGAGACAGGGATTCAGTGATGCGCGAGGTTGCCAGAAATGCCGAATTCTCAGAGAGTTACGGAGCTGGAGAAAGTTACAGGTACAGAGCTGGGTTTGATCAAAAGCATGTGAGCTTTCATTTTGGGTGTTGCAAGCCAACATAGGTCAGTGGGCACCGGGGAAGTGGACCAATGGGACTCGGCGTGAGTTAGGATACGAACAGCAGGGTTCTGACTCGATTTTCTGGAAGGGACAAAAGTGTCGATGTTGGTTTTGGCCACAGGTGAGGAGCAGCTAGGGGTGTGGTGTGTGTGTGTGTGTGGGGGGGGGGGGGGGGGGGAGGGGGGGAAGACAGTTCATATTAATGAGATGGAATCAGAAAAACGAATGTCACCATAGTCCATTCCCCCCCTTTTGAGAGAGACAGAGCTGACTGGTGGTGATTTAACCTGAGCGTCACCACACCTCAGGCAAGGTTGAGAAGGAGGGGCCTTCGTGAATAACCTCAGCCGGCACGGGGAATTGAACCCCCGCTGCTGGCGTCGCCCGGCATGACAAACCAGTCGTCCAGCCAACTGAGCTAAACTGAGGTGTTCATGTGAAGGTGGGGATTGGATATCGATGTTGGGATCAAATCGGGAAGTGATATTATTCCACTGACAAATTAATATTTGACACTTAGATGGTTGTGTATCAGAGTGCTTCAGGACATGACACGATGCTTAATATAAAGGATGTGTTGCATCCTTGGGCAGTAGCACAGTGGGTAGCACTGTTGCCTCACAGCGCCAGGGTCCCGGGTTCGATTCCCGGCTTGGGTCACTGTCTGTGCGGAGTCTGCACGTTCTCCCCGTGTCTGCGTGAGTTTCCTCCGGGTGCTCCGGTTTCCTCCCACACGTCCCGAAAGATGTGCTTGTTAGGTGAATTGGACATTCTGAATTCTCCCTCCGTGTACCCGAACAGGCGCCGGAATGTGACGACTAGGGGCTTTTCACACTAACGTCATTGTGAGCCAACTTGTGACAATCATAGAGTGTTACAGAGAAAGGGATAATGTTTAATACGGTGGCTGTGGTACATCCTTTAACTAAGATGTTGGTGACACTTGGCAAATCCCACCTCTGGTGTCTGAAGTCAGTGATGTTCTCAGTGTTGTGTATCATCCAGTTTACCAATGAAACACTGACAGTCAATGACATGAACGCATTCACACAGCACAACAGCACCATCTACTGGTACCAACTTTCCTAATTGTCCTCACGTACCACCTGCATAAGCATTACACCAATCCTCCTCAATATTAAGCACCAAGCAACTGAGTATGGGGCGAGGGACAATTTAGATGCAGAGTAAAGCTTCCTCCGCACCAATCCCCCCACCCAGGTCAGGTACGATATGGCTATGTCTGTATCTCCTGTACTCTCGGTTAACAACACTAACTAGCTTTCGTGACTCGCATACAACTCAATACTGGGAGTCACTTTAATTAGTTAAGCCGACCATAATCCTATTCTCAGATGTATCAGGACACTTCCTTCTCACATCAAATGGGCCGTTTGCGTATTTCTCGCCCGTTTAAACAAATGGAACTTGTCAATTTAATTTCCGTCCATTTAGAAAGCTGGTAACTATACACAGACCAAATGTCATAAACCTGTCTGTCCTCTGTTAAAACTTCTACTGACGGATGTGAACGCGGGAGTGGCTGCATTTTCACGAGCTCCGTCCCAACCTCTCTTTTTGGGGGGATATATTAGGTGGGGTCGCTGGGTTACGGGGATAGGGTGGAGGTGTGGGCTTAGGTCGGGTGCCCCTTTCAGGGGCCGATGTAGACTCGATGGGCCGAATGGCCTCTGTCTGCACTGTGAATTCTATGATTCTATGATATGTTCTGCGCTATGTCTCTGGATGATCCGAGTCGGAGTTCGGTGATGAGGAGCCGAGTTGAATCAAAGAGAATCCCCATTTTATTGGGGCGGTCGGAGGCGGCGGACCAGGTTGCAGAGGCGGTTTTGCTGGTGAGCGGGCACAGGCCCCGGCTGTGCTGTTGGCATCGGGATGATGCCCGCCATTGCGAACGGTATTCTGGGAATGACGATCTTGGTGCAGTGGTGCAGGTTTTTGCTGCTCACTTTGATGAACCGCGAAGTGTCATTGAGAGAAGGTTCGACGGAGCACATTGTATCCGGTCTTCTCGGCCTGGGGTCGGGTGGAGGCCCGACCGTTGGTCTTATGCTGTCCGTCCGCCGCAATGCTTGTCGTGAGGGGTTGGAGCTGGCTGGCCATGTCGGGTCATTCCTCCTCTGCCCAGTGCCTGGTGTCATGAGAATGTCACTTTAAGAAATGGGAGTCTGCTAAAATTACTGCAGTGATGTCAGAGTGTGGGTGGAGCTGGCTGTCTGTCAGCTTTTAGTTTCACTTTGAGAAAAGCTTGGGTGCTTCTGTGTTTTTTTTGGTTTTGTTTCAGTGTTGGAGCTGCAGCCAGCCATAGAATGTGTACTGTTATTCTCTCTGCTATGAAAAGACTATCTCTTGATCATTTGGTGAATTCAGAGTGATAACTGTTCTCAGTAATGAATTTAAACCTGATGTGCTTCTGATAAAGGTTTTTTTAATGTCTTCTGGATGTTAGAAGGAAAGTAAGGATTCCTTAGTGCTGTATTCCTTGGGGTTTATATTTCAGTTGATGGTTGCTAAGATGTTCACTGTATGTTTTAAAAAGGTTAACTTGAGTTCATAGAATAAACATTGTTTTGCTTTGAAAAATACTTTTCCATTTCTGCTGTACCACACCTGTAGAGTGGGCCATGTGCTCCCCATGCCACAACCTAGTAAAAGTCATGGGTCAGGTGAACTCCATGATACACTTTGGGGTTCTCTAAACCTGGCCCACAACACTGGGTTTCAGGCCGCCTGGGCGCTAGAGCAACGACATGGTGGAAGGGAAGACATTTTGTTCGATTGACCTTCTGAGAGATCCTGAGTGTTGTTCAATGATCCTGTCACGGCCTCGGTTTTTTCAAGCAACATCAATGGTGTTATTATCCTGCAGTTCATCAATAATCCTGGAAATTATTCCCTCGTGATTATGCTGTCGTTTTCATGTTTTTGCCTTTTCTACTGACAAGGATGTACGCTGTTTGAGCACGAGAGCGAGGGTCATATGTTATCCTGTTTTAGCAAAAAGCATATTGAATCGGTAAAGTGATATGTGGTTTGTGCACATTCATATCTTTTTTTAATAATGTGCTTAATCCTTGCATCCATGAGGAGGGAGTGCATTTTAGATACCCCTTATCTCATTTATGGAGAAGGTGAATGGAGCCATGGTGAGGTGATGGCTGGGTAGTTGGTGTGGTGGTGGGTTAGATCAGTCCTCACTTGGGTCCCGGAAAGCTCCCAGTTAGAGCTAATTGAATCGTGTTTTCGTTTTGCATTTTGCTTTTGTTTTGTTGTGGCTTTGAATTTGGGGAATCTGTGCCTGTCTTCTACGAAGGCCCGGAGAGGTCATGTATCCTGGAGGGGACTGGGTTCCCTCTGGTTCCTTTTTTGCGATTGGCGTTTTTAGGATTATTGGGTTTGGGGTAATGAGCAATGGCTCCTGCCAGGGTGTGGTTAGTTTATACTTGTTCAGGTTGTTGAAGTGAGAGTCTCTATGTCTTTGCGTTATGGGATATCTTCTTCGGTTTGGAGGTAGGCTTGATGATGGAGTTTGGAGCCCTCCTCTGAGTGGTTTTATGTATTGGTTTAATGAATGTCCTCATTGGGTCTTCCATCGGGAGGCAGTATATGTGTCCCTGTTGAGGCAGTGCTGCTCCGTCCCCTAATATCCTTCTTGCAAGGGTATACGGTGCTAGTCTGTGTCTAATGGTCTTGGGTTTTTAAGGGCATTCCTCCCTTGGGTTTTTTCTTCTTCTTCTCTTCATCTGGGTGAGCAACGTGCTGTTCTGAGCCTTGCTTTGGTCGGTGGGATGGTGCGTTGTCCTGGGTGTGATTGGTGAGGTGCATGGCCGGGGGCGTTGGGGGTATTGCCATCTTTGTCTCAGAGTGGGCAGGACAAGGCGAAGTCCTGTGTTGTGCTCAGTATCCTGTTGCCCTCATATGCTTGGGGCTTCCCTTCTGGAAGGCACATTTTGGGAATGCCCTTTGAGGCTGCGTTTTTTTGATGTGTTTGAATATCCTCAGGTTATCGACTCCAAAGTGCGTGAGGGTGCGAGGTTTAGCCGGGTCCTATATGGTGAATGATATCCTGTTGCCCCCCCCACCTCCCAACCGTTATGTTTGGGCTGTTCTCTTATATGAGGTTAGCACTGTTGCTTCACAGCGCCAGGGACCCAGGTTCGATTCCCGGCTTGGGTCACTGTCTGTGCGGATTCTGCACGTTCTCCCCCGTGTCTGCCTGGGTTTCCTCCGGGTGCTCCGGTTTCCTCCCATAAGTCCCGAAAGACATGCTTGTTAGGTAATTTGGACATTAAGAATTCTCCCTCAGTGTACCCGAACAGGCGCCAGAGTGTGGCGACTAGGGGATTTTCACAGTAACTTCATTGCAGTGTTAATGTAAGCCTACTTGCGACAGTAAAGATTATTATTTTTATTTGTAAAGTATCCTTCTAGAACTGGGGTTCTCACATATTTTCTTTGTATTTTTCTATTTTTGTTATGTTGGGGTTTAAGAATCCGTGATTGGCTCCTGCAGGGGTACAGATGCGTCTGACATCGGAGGGAGGGGGTTATGTTGTGTCACTGTGGTGTGGATGGTGTTGAGGGAGATGTGTTTTAATATGCATCTAAACATGGCATGGAAAATTTATCCTGAGCTGTCGTGGTGGCTGCGAGCAATCGCCGAGTGGGAACGTGTGCACCATTTCCCCACGTTTTCATGGCCTCCCCCTTGTTCTCTGGTGGAGTGTATAGAGGCACAAAGTTGAGTCTATTGATTGTGTTGAGTCAATTATATTTCCGTTCTCCTGTTCCCCTCTGTATCCTTATATGTTGAGACTTGATTTTTCCACTGAGCTGTACCATTCCCATGCATTTTGTTGTGTTATTTGCCCAAATGAAAACTTCAATAAAAATGTTAAAATATAAGTAAAGAAAAAGCAATAAAACTTGGAAATGAAGGATCCCAATTAAACGTGTCCGAAAACTGGTCTTGTGCACCTCAAAATGGAACTCGAGTATTACTGCCACCAGTATTGAACATTAAATCAAGGATGTTATGTTTGTTTAGCAGTAAAGTCACCATAGTCCGCTTTCTCCTTTAAGGATCACCACACCTCAGGTGTGGGGCAAGGTGGAAAACCTTGATGGATAACCTCAGCCAGGATGGGGATTGAACCCCATCACGCCGCATCACAAACCAGCCACCCAGCCAACTGAGCTAAACCAGCCAACTGGGCTAAACTGAGAGCCTCCTGCTGCACTGTAGTGATTCTATTAGGCCAGACCCAGGTAAGGAAGGCAGATTTCCCCTTCCCTGAAGGACATGAGTGAACCTGATGGGGTTTTCTTTTGACAATGGTCAACATTTAGTCTTTTAATGATACGTATGTAAATTTTATTTCTGTAAGATCGCAGAATCCCAACAGTGCAGAAGGAGGCCATTCGGCCCATCGAGCCCGCACTGACCTTTCAACAGAGCACCCCGCCCAGGTCCACTCCCCCAGCCAATCATCAGCACTACAACCTGGAAACAACAACAGCGCCTAGACTTCCTCAGGAAACTAAGGAAATTCGGCATGTCCACATTGACCCTTACCAGTTTTTGCAGGTGCACCATAGAAAGCATCCGATCTGGCTGCATCACAGCCTGGTATGGCAACTGCTCGGCCCAGGACCGTAAGAAACTGCAGAGAGTTGTGATCACAGCCCAGTCCATCATGCAAACCTGCCTCCCACCCTTTGACTCTGTCCACACCTCCCGCTGCCTGGGGAAAGCGGGCAGCATAATCAAAGACCCCTCCCACCCGGCTTACTCACTCTTCCAACTTCTTCCATCGGGCAGGAGATACAGGTTACTTCATTCCTCTTATTGACTGAACTGATCTCTTCAGACATCTTCTCTACTGAGTAGCACTACAATCCTGTATGCTTCACCCGATGTCGGTATCTATGTATTTACATTGTGTATTTATCGTATGTCTTATGTTTTTCCATGTATGGAACGATTTGTCTGGACTGAATGCAGAACAATACTTTTCACTGTACCTCGGTACACGTGACAATAAACAAATCAAATCTGCACAGCCCCAAAACCCAAACCACGTCTCCCTGGACACGAAGGGGCAACTTATTGCGGCCAATCCACCTGACCCACATATCTTTGGGTATTATTTGAATTTAAATTCCACCCTGTGGGGTGCTGGGATTTGAACCCCCTTTCCCCAGTCCAGTCCCTCTGTCTGTACAGGCAAACTTCCGGTCCGTTGTCCCTTGAGACTTCCGGCGCCGGCAGATGGCCATCTTGGTGAGGGCGGTGACCTCTGACCCGGAGGTACTGGGCGGCCGCGCTGGGCTTGTCTGAGGCCCGGACATGGCGGACGGGACGGAGCCCGTTGCTCGGGGGGACTCGGAGCCGCCCGGGCCCCCCGGCGAGGGCGAGGCGGACGCGGCCAAGCGGGGCCGCGGGCGGCCCAGGCTCAGCGACGACGACCGGCTGCAGCGGCGCCTCAGCAGCCGCAAGAAGTACGACAACCGGCGCATCTACATCGGCGAGTCCTACACGGTGTGGGCCGCCCTGCGGGAGCGCCGCGGCTGGTCCGACAAGCGGCTCGCACTGCACCTGGTGCAGCTGGAGCAGGGCGGCGGCGAGCGGCGGCACAGGTAGGAGAGGGAGGAGGGGGAGGGAGAGGAATATTGGAGAGGAGGAAAGAGGTGGGGATTTGGGGAGGGGGAATGAGGTGGGGAAGGGGGGATTGAGGAGAATGGAGGGGGAGGCAAGAGGAGGAGTGGGGGAGGGGGGAATGAGGAGGAATGGAGGGGGGAGGCAAGAGGAATGGAGGGGGGAGGCAAGTGGGGGAGGGGGAATGAGGAGGAATGGAGGGGGGAGGCAAGAGGAGGAATGGAGGGGGGAGGCAAGAGGAGGAATGGAGGGGGGAGGCAAGTGGGGGAGAGGGGAATGAGGAGGAATGGAGGGGAGGCAAGAGGAGGAATGGAGGGGGAGGCAAGAGGAATGGAGGGGGAGGCAAGAGGAATGGAGGGGGGAGGCAAGTGGGGGAGGGGGAATGAGGAGGAATGGAGGGGGGAGGCAAGAGGAATGGAGGGGGGAGGCAAGTGGGGGAGAGGGGAATGAGGAGGAATGGAGGGGGAGGCAAGAGGAGGAATGGAGGGGGAGGCAAGAGGAATGGAGGGGGAGGCAAGTGGGGGAGGGGGAATGAGGAGGAATGGAGGGGGGAGGCAAGAGGAGGAATGGAGGGGGAGGCAAGAGGAATGGAGGGGGAGGCAAGTGGGGGAGGGGGAATGAGGAGGAATGGAGGGGGGAGGCAAGAGGAGGAATGGAGGGGGAGGCAAGTGGGGGAGAGGGGCAAGAGGAGGAATGGAGGGGGAGGCAAGAGGAGGAATGGAGGGGGGGAGGTGGCAAAGTGAGGGGGACGGAAGCTGAGGGAGGAGGGGGAACAGGATAAGGGGGAAGGGAGGAGAGAGAACAGGTGGGGGGGAGGAAGGAGTGGGGTAGAATGACTGAGGATTAGTGGGATTGCCATTTTAGTACAAAGTCGAGGAGAATCTTTCCTTTCAGGGGGTTGTGTGACTTTTGAACTCTCGGCCTCAAAATTCGGTGGATATTTTTGCTTCAGAAGGTGAATATTTTTAAGGCCGAGGTAGATAGATTCTTGTGAGGCAAGGATCTGAGGCAAGGAAACCACAGGTTATCGGGGGTAGATGGGAATGAAGAATTCAAAACGCAAACAGCCCTGCTCGTGGCAAATGGTGGAGTAGGCCTGGGGGGCCAAATGGGCTATTCTGTTTCGTATGCTCGCATGACTATACCTGGAAATCTCGTCTTTAATGATGAACTCTGGATGCCAGCACTGGCATGTGGGCTGCTCTGATACTCGCCTGTCTTTGCAATCCCTTTTGAGCCTTCAATGAACCCGTTCAATGTTTGGATTCCGCAGCTAATCAAAATGCAATGATATAATGCGTACTCACTCGAGATGGCATTGTTTTGCAGGGTCGATGATTCTCCCAGATCAGCAAAACGTACTCGAGCTGTGGTTGCTATTATTTGACATTATAGCCCGGTAACTTCCCCGACTGCTTAACTCTGCAATTTTTTATCACCACACCTTAAACGCGGTGACCAATTGTTTCTTTTTTCTTTAAAAGAAAAGGTGGGTAATACTCAGGTTGGGTAGTATCTGTGGAGAACGAAACGTCAACATGGCAGCACCCTCTTGTCAGGACAGGCCCTCATCTCGAAGCACTGACCACTTCCCCCTCCACAGAGGCTGCCTGACCTGCTGAGCATTTTCTTGTTTTCTGATCTCAGATTTAAAGCAATGTATTTACATTGCTGTTGCTTCAAAAAGAAATGATTAGATGCGGGAATAGCAACAAAAAAAACCAACATGCTCTGCCTTCATATTTATTTTATTGCAGCAAATCTGGAGCAGAGGAACAGAACGCGAAAATTAATTCCTCACAAAAAGGTAAGCCTGTTGATCAGGTGTGGGTGGATGTTCTGCAGTGATATCTATGCAAATTGGAGATCAGACGCGACTTAAGCATGGAGTTTGCAGCATTAATCACCGGGGGCGGGGGGGGATATCTTTCTCTTAGTTAATTTATTACGAAAATTGTTGGCGTGAGTATAAAGTGAGAAAATCAATTTTATACTTCCATTGATTTATGCTGGCATTGAATGAAGGAATATATGCCACTAGGTTTCTGTCTGCCTGTAAAATATTCTAATCTGCATTTTCCAGGCCTTAGTACAAATTTTACAGAATTCTGCACTTCCCAGTGCGTTTTTTTCAATTTACGAAGGATATTTTGGCCGTCAAGCCAGAATATCTTGAACAAGACCTCCCGCTCGAATTCCCGCTTTACCTCGAGCGGAGTGATGCAGAAAATTCTGCTGCTTGAGGATTGAACTGGTTTCCCCCTTAAGGATTCTGATAAACATCCCGTCCCTCTGCTAACTCCCTGTCCGACTCCCAACAATTCTGGTGTTTGCTGCCAGAAATTACTTGAGGCGTTTTGTTTTTATTCGTCCTTGGGATTCGGGGGTCGCTGACGAGGCCAGCGTTTCTTAGAGACTCTGCAGCGTAGAAAGGAGGCCATTCGGCCCATCGAGTCTACCCGTTGCCATGATGAGATTTGACCCTGTGATCCGGCTGAAGCTGTGTCAAAATTTCACTTAAGTTGAAAGCCATCTCATCCTGTTTTCCTTCTCACAGCTTGAGCTCTTGTCACATTGCTGCTTCAGTTCTGAACACCAGCCCACAGTGTCAGTGGAATGGATTCAGAAGCCACGGGCTTACTTTATCACATCCGTTTCGTGTGTCTTAACTGTAAACGCTTCTGGTGGTGTTATGAAGTAGCTTTCCTTCAAGCCCTCGCCTGCAATTTTTCAATGCTAACTTATGATGGGTAGGGAGAGAATCCACCTCTCTTTAAGTGACGACAAGAATAGCTCATTGTGAGGCTACGGGACGACATTTGAAACCCCACCCTTTGCTACATATCGGTCCATGCTAATGTCTTCAAAAGTGTGTTGAATTAGATTCTTGCGCCCATGAACCGTAACTTTTTAAAACACACTGCTGTATTTTAAACAATTTTCATTTCTTCCATGCTCACGTGGGCACATTGAGACTTGTAGTTTACTGCAGGGTAATAGTAAATTGCGGGCAGTTTTGTGGGTGAGAATTACTTAGCATGTTGATATCAAACTGCGTCCTCCTGGGTGCAGTCTTAACAGATGGCATCTTATTCCTTCACTCTGGATCAGTGTTAAGCCCCAGCCCAGTGGTAAACGGAAGATTTGTTCCGTTTAAACTCACTTAATTTCAGCTGACATGGGTAACCGCACAATCAATTAAACTTGGAAGATATTTAGTACTGATTTGAATTCCTGTAGTAACTTTAATAAAGAACAATGTTGGATTTAAAAGCTTGGATTAAAAAACATCCTGAGTTGAAAATCAGTTTGGAACCTTGCACTGTTGACACTGCGTGCACATTTTGCAGACTTTTGGTCACGACATGCCATTTTAGAAATAGTTTCACCTCCTCTTTTCTCCGTGACTTTGTGTGGAATTGGGATGCACAGACCGGTAAAGACCCGGGCCCAATCCCTATACCGTTCTGAGTTTTGCCATCTCGAGTCAGCTGGATGCTGGGGTTGTCAGGGCTGGGTGATGAATTGGGTGTGATTACTGCCTCTTTTTCTGACCATTTAGTTAGGGACAGGTTGGGCTGATGAGGCAGTTGGAACCGGTGTCTTTACGCACAGCCGAGGAATGGTGGCTGCAGGAGTGGCGATAAAAAAACTCCTCCCTAGCATGCGCCAATGCCTTCATTAGACGAAAGGGGAAAGCTTTGGCACAATCAAAACGTCCATGGAGTAAAAATATTGTGTTGGCTTGGGGTGGCACGGTAGCACAGTGGTTAACATTGTTGCTCCACAGCGCCAGGGTCCCAGGCTCGATTCCCGGCTTGGGTCACTGTCTGCGCGGAGTCTCCCCGTGTCCGCGTGGGTCTCCTCCGGGTGCTCCGATTTCCTCCCGCAAGTCCCGAAAGATGTGCCTGTTAGGTGAATTGGACATTCTAAATTCTCCCTCAGTGTAAACGCCACCAGCAGTTTATTAGTTTCACCAAGTTATGATGCATTCTCTGTTTTTCCCCACAGTGAAGAAGCCAGCGGTTAGCTCACTCAAGAGTCTGGTGGTGTGGTACCAGCACCACGTGCAGACGTGCAAGGAGGAGCCTGTACTCTACGAGCTGCAGCGGGTGTGTGACTGCTCAGTAGCCGTCGTGTGGCAGTGTGAGGCGGGACACCAGTACGTCCAGTGTTTAGAACCTGTCCGGAAGAACTGCCACACCCCGGACGCTGAACCCACCGCCAAGGACAGAGTGACAGTCAGCAGCTCGGAGGAGAATCGGAGCCAGCAGCGCTGTCCCGCCGAGAAGAGAGTGAGGAAGGGCAAAAGAGGGACGAGCAGAAGAAAACCGGGGCAGCCTAATGAGTTGTACATGAAGTGCGAATCGGACACCTCGACCTGTGAGGAGTCTGACTCGGAGCAGAAATTTGAGGAATATTTCGACGTGAAACTCATTGACGTTGATGTCAGTCAGCCCGCTTACGAAGGCGGGAACCAGGAGAGTGGCGCGAGTGCCAAAGTCTTGGGGTCAGTCAGCAAACCTTCCGAAGAGATTGATAAGGATGGAGACAGCCACGGGACTGAAGTTGGTGAGCTGGCAACTTCGTGTCGAGCCCAGTCACCCTGCAAGAGCACCACCGGCGATGGCAACCATCTGCCATTGCCATCGGAGCTTCCCGCACTGAATAATATATCACAGACTGTTGAGAAGGATGCATTGAGCTCCTTGACTGCCAACTGTCCAGTAACTGTGCAGATTTCCACAGTGCAGAGTTCGGAGATCACCAGCATTACAGATTCCGAGCTTGGACAAGTGCCCTTGGACACTGCGCAGCCAGTAAATCCCACGGAATATGAAGAGATGACTTGTACTTTTTCAGAGCAATTGACGTACGTGAATCCAGTGGCTGAATGTTTTACCATTGAGGCACAAAATGAAGCCACACAGTGGAGTGAGCATCCAGGTAATTTTTTTTTAGTTCCCCCCTGATGGTTCTTCACCTCCACTGAGTAACTCAGTAACTTGCACTGGTGGTTACAGGAGCCACTGGTGCAATTCTCTGTATGCTGACTAAACTGCCTCAGAGTGAAATATGCTTCTGTGCTATATTTCCAGCATGACGTGATTAGTGTGAACTGTTTTCATAAGCCAATTGATCACCAATCCTTATTTGATCTGGGTATCGCAAAGCATTGAATGACTCTGGATATGAAATAAAATATCCCCCTGCCTGTATTTTGATACGGTTTTGAAAGCTGCCGTTTAAATGATACAGTGCTCTGTAGCTTAATGTTAGGTTTCTCTGTTGATGTGTTGCTGAGTGCCTGAGTGTTCTTGTGCTGGGAGCACGCGCAAGGTGATGTAAAGGGAGCTTTAGAGAGGTTCGCGTCCAGCCGGTTACCGGGGAGGGGGTGGATCTAACCCGTCGTTTTATTTGTACGTGGCTGTGCTAAACAATTCTTGGTTAGATCTGCAGCAAATCTGAGTGGGGTTTGGGCTGGCAAAACCCGTGAGATTCCCTGCTGGCTGCCTGTTTCAAGTGAACACCGTTATAAAAATTTAAACCAACCATGTGATGCATAAGTGGAGGAGTGAAGTGCAGTTTCCACTTACCACTTAACCTTTTCCGACCTTCACTTTCTCACATTGGAATGAAATCTGGCTGCCCGCCAGCATTAACGTGCTGAAGGTTCCATCTGACCAGCTTGCCTTGCACACCAGGTGAAGGGGTCCATTGTGATATCAAGCCCTCAGCCCGTCTGCTGTAGCTTTGCACGTTGTGTGTGTGATGGGGGGGAGATAAACAACAAGACGCTGACGCAAAGCATTGATTCTTTTGCGATCTTTCCTCATGAGATGATGGTGCCATTCACTGATCTCCACTTTCACAAAAAAAGGGTCACGATTGTTAAACCCGATTCCGTAAGCCACCCAGACAAACTGTTTTGACTTACTTGGTCACCGTTCCTCTGTTGTCCTAATGGTGATTAATCAGTTGCCCATGCCTCTAGCTGTTGATGGATCTCCCGATTATGTCCCTGATCAATTTGCAAGCTGTTGATAGGATACAATGGAAACTCAGTTATCCACCACTTGGGGTTTTGTTTTTTGCAAGCCAGCTGGCAGCATCTGTGGAGAGAGAAATATTGTTAATGTTTCAGGTTGATGACCTTGCATCAGACCTGGGAAAAGTGGGAAATGTAATATGTTTTGTTGAGGGTGTTGGAAAAAGTGCAAACCCATCAATGTTGTCTCGTCCAAAATCTGACTGAAAAATCTGCATAACTGATATACTAGACCAGTAGGAATCCAGTGTTTGGGGACAGGTACCCACCAGGTGTTTTGATCGCAGTTTTAGAATATCTAATTTGTGCAGGGAAAGTGTTGTATTTGCACACTGACAACCTGATGTAACTTTTTAAAAAGGCAGTTGTATGAATCGCAAGCCTACTTGAGGGTAAATAATGAAGCTACTGCTATAAATAAGGGCAGGCCGTCCTATATGTGGAGGCGGTGGCGTAGTGGAATTGTCACTGGTAATGCTCTGGGGACCCCACCTTGGCACATGGGGAACATCCGGAATTAAAAGTCATCGTTATTGAGCGTGAAGACAGCGTCGATTGTCGTAAAAACCCATCTGGTTCACTAATGCCTTTTTAGAGACTAATATCTGCTGTCCTTATCTGATCTGTCCTCCAAACCCACAGCAATGTGAAGAACTCTTAAATGCCGTTGGGGCTAAGCAGTAGCCAGTGATGTCCTTTTCCCAGAAACAAATAAAAACTTGATCACGTTTCCCTCCACGTGGCCCCTCCCCACCCCGGAGAAACAGGAGCAGGGAAACATAAGATGCAATAATCTTTATTATTGTCACAAGTAGGCTTGCATTAACACTGCAATGAAGTTACTGTGCAAATCTCCTACTTGCCACACTCCGGCGCCTGTTCGGGTACACTGAGGGAGAATTCTTAATGTCCAAATTACCTAACAAGCACGTCTTTCGGGACTTATGGGAGGAAACCGGAGCACCTAGAGGAAACCCAGGCAGACACTTGGAGTGCGTTCAGAATCCGCACAGACAGTGACCCAAGCCGGGAATCGAACCTGGGTCCCTGGCGCTGTGAAGCAACAGTGCTAACCTCTGCTACCGTGCCGCCCAATAATTCTCATTAGAAGTCACTTCAGAAATTTGTGCATCTTCATGTGCGGCAGCCAACCCAGTGATCTGAAAGCCATCCCAAGTGGTTTGGGTGAAAAGCTTTAATCCGTTGTTTCCAAAGAGTTTAGTGGACCTGTGTTTTTTATGTCCGGGTGCTGTGTGCAATCCAAAGCCGCTTCTGGTTCGGCAGAACCTGCAGCTGTGTGCGAGACACCCATTGAATGCAGATCCCGAGGGCTCGATATCCCTCAGTTTGTTTACTGCAACTATGGGAGCCAACCAGGTCTATTAGGTAGTTAAGATTCACGGGGAATCTGAACCTACTGGTTTTCAGATGACGTGCTTGGCTGAATGCAGGTACATATCTGCCTCTACAAAGCATTTTTAAACGAATCGCTGTACTCGGGCCCACCAATAGTGCTTTTTTGTAAGGAAGTGTTTGGGAGAATTAATGCTGATAACTTTAATGCTGCGATGTTTGAGTCATAAAACATGTTTTGAAATGAAAATTTTCAAATCGAATTGCCAGTTTACACCTTGATTGTAGTATTGTTACCTGTACATTGGTCTGAAACCTGGTGGTCTGCTGTCTTCTGGATCGGCAGGGCATTCTCCTTTGACCGGAGAGTGATACCACCTTGCTGTAACAACGAGTTCTTTCCGCTGGCTTCTCGAACACAGTTCAAACTTTGGGATCGAGATGGTGGCGACTCTCAATGACAGAAACTTTGTTCTTTACTGATGCAGGTGTGCTAGGAGAGAGAACTGTCAGTGAAGGCTCTACGTTGCCTGCAACTGAACCAAGGGAAGCTGCTCAGGAAGTGCCACATAAGTGAGTGTTTGGCTCTAGCTCCTTGTGACGGGGCATTCTATACCGATGACCTCAGATACAGTTAATGCTCCTCAGTCTTGTTGTACTTCTGTCTCCGGTGGTAAGGTAAGGCAGGTAGAAGTAACATTGATTGGTACCGTAGTTTTTCCGAAACGTGCCAGTAATATTTCCCGCTGGCTCAATGGATTGTGTGATGTTGGACCGTGCCGAGGGAGACCTCAACTGCAGATCCTGAACCTTAACCGGGTCAGTCGATCTCAACTAGAGACTACAAACGTGCAGCGCTTGGCATCCATTGCCATGGATTAGGGGAATGGGACCATCACATGGGGTTCCTGTACCCATTCGCTCCAGCAATCCTCCCATTGTCCGGGGCAGTTTAAATTTGGTTGATGGCCACGTTTTCTTGACTCTCCAATCCGGACTTGAATGCGGACAGTGAGCACTTGGGTGACCGCTCGGGCGAGGTAGTAAAGGTGACCTAACTCTGATCGTGGGCCGACTGAATTAATCCATTGGCTGGGACGAAAAGAATTGTGTGACATGTGCATGCGGTAATTAATAAAACAATGTGTTTGGTTACTGAGGCACAGCTTTGTCTAACCGCACGGTTAGATCTACAGACCAATTGCTGCTGCCAATACTGAGATCGCTTGCTTTTGAATTAGCAACTGGCAAGTGATTGTGAATTTCTTTTTCCAGCTCGGAAAGTGAAAGGACCTTTTTTTCTTTTTCTCCCTCTATGCTTTTGAAAGTTTGGTGGGTGACATCCAAACTACACCACTTCGATAGTAAACTGTTTAATTTTAGCATCAATGGGTTAATGATTAAAATGAGTCAGGTCTTTGTTTTCTTTGAAAGAAAACTTGCTTAGTCACTTACCGTTTGTCCAAAGTGTTGGTCTGTTTAACTGCAGAACATTTTGCCTTTGATAGAAGAGATAGGAGAGAACTGCAGCAGGCTGCAACAGATATGGAAGAAACTAGGACAAGGACAAATGGGACTGGTTATGGGTTTTGCTTTTGCCCTTTGCTGCTCACCACTGCTCTTGCAATGGAAAATGCGGGAGAGTGGTTAGTGTACTGCTGTAGCCTATGCCCTGCTATCAATATAAAATTGCACATTTTAATGTCTGTTTACATCTTGGGCAGACCGGGATGGGGAAACTCATCTTAAATCCCCAAGCCAAATTTCAAATGTACAAGATTGTACTCTGCTAAACGTCGTGATGTTGTATTGCTCTAGAAGTCAGAACAAAGTGAGTGTTTAGTGATGCTTTGGGCATAGTGTGTCCCATTTGAGGATTCTGGAGCGCGTGTTCAGAGTAGACGCTGAAGATTATGCAGACTGACGGATGATGGGCATTGTCGATAAGTAACCATATTCCTGGATAGGGAAGGGGTTCTCCTGTTGATCCCTCCGCCATCCATTCTGCGCCTCACCTCCTGCCTTTGCACCGTTGCATGTTTAAGCTCAAAGCACTTCTCTCCTGGTCTCTTCAGCAAGTCCTTGGCCTCAGACGGTGGCCGGTCTTTACCAAGAAACAGTGACCATGTTGCCTAGCCTCGTCAGTTTTCACGAGGTGCTTGTGTTGTCTGCCCTCGTTCCTCCTGCCATCTTCCAGTTCTCTGTGAGCACCTGCTTTGCTTTGCAAATGCCCATGTCCAGCCCCACAATGTTGAACATGGAAGCTTTAACACATAGGTTATTGGCATATACATTGTCCCTGCCCTATCTAATACATCGTAAGCTGTGGAGCTGTCCATGGGTGAAACCTACCCAGCTGTTGAGTCTGCCCTTAGTGTCCATGCTTCACATCCATAGAGAAATTAGTAAGGACAGCCAGGTTTGCGAGGATATGTGTAACTGCAGAGAGCTCAGCTCCATCCTGTGGTAAAAATATGCAGCTGCAGGAGGAACTTACAGCTGTATTGTGGAATAGGGAATCTAGAATTTATGACTCAGACAGACCATTTGACCCAACCAATCTATACCTGTGTTTATACTCCGTGAATCCCCATCTCCTATATTTACGCAGAATTGTTACAACGCAGAAGGGGGCCATTCGGCCCAGAATGTCTGCACCCCACCCTGTCAACATGTCCTTCTGCTCCTTTCTCCCCCGTCTTTATCTTCTATGTAACTGCTGTTTGCTGCAACCGCTCCATGTGGTAGCAAGTTCCATATTCTCACCCCTCCCAGAATAGAGACGTATCTCCTGAGTTCGTTTTGGATTTATGGGCCCGTAGCTTTCAGCCACTTCTCATAAAGACCTTGCCGTGAAAATTATATTGGCCCTTGTGATTATCAAGTTGTATGACCACGAGGGCCATTACATCCAAACCCTGTGATCTTGACCCAATGTTGGCGCTTACACTTTCAGGGGGAGCCCCCCCGACAGTGACCCAAGTGTAAAACTCTGTCGAGGCCAACTAGAGCCACACTGCCAACCAACCTTGAGATCAGCTGAGCTTCAAACAGTGTGGGGGTGGCACAGTGGCTAGCAACACCAGGGACCCGGGTTCAATTCCGGCCTTGGGTGACTCTCTATATGGAGTTTGCACATTCTCCCCCGTGTCTGCCTGGGTTTCCTCCGGGTGCTCCAGTTTCCTCCCACAGTCCAAAAGACGTGCAGGTTAGGTGGGGTTATGGGGATAGGGTGGGGGAGTGGCTTGGGAAGGGTGCTCCAAGAGGTACTGTGCAGACTTGATGGGCTGAATGGCCTCCTGTACTGTAGGGATTCTAAGATTCTAGGTCAAATCTGGGAACCTCTTAACCTCCCTAGGTTAGCTGCTCACGACAATATGTTGATGCGTAAATACGTGGATAATTTCTCTGTTTCGTCACTGAAATGCATGCGCTATAAACCCAACATCCTCTCTACAGACCAAAGAGAAAAAAGCAGGGCCACATTATTGATGCTGACGGGATGTTTCAGCTGTTCCACTGTCCGCAGGAGGGATGCAGCCAGGTGTACATCACGCTGAACAGCTTCCAGGCAAGTACTAACCCTGAGTATTAGCTACAACCTGTTCAAAAGATCACAACAGCCAATTGCTTGTCATTAATTTGAGGGGAAGAAAAACCGAATTCACGCTGACCTTTCGTGCACAAGGCGGAAGATGGCGTCAAGGCTGCCCAACTTTGAGAAAGATACCACGGTATGGTTGGATGTACTCCGATGGTATGGTTGGATGTACACAGATGGTATGGTTGAATGTACTCAGATGGTATGGTTGGATGTACACAGATGGTATGGTTGGATGTACACAGATGGTATGGTTGGATGTACACAGATGGTATGGTTGGATGTACTCGGATGGTATGGTTGGATGTACACAGATGGTATGGTTGGATGTACACAGATGGTATGGTTGGATGTACACAGATGGTATGGTTGGATGTACTCGGATGGTATGGTTGGATGTACACAGATGGTATGGTTGGATGTACACAGATGGTATGGTTGGATGTACACAGATGGTATGGTTGGATGTACACAGATGGTATGGTTGGATGTAGTCCGATGGTATGGTTGGATGTACACGGATGGTATGGTTGGATGTACTCGGATGGTATGGTTGGATGTAGTCCGATGGTATGGTTGGATGTACACAGATGGTATGGTTGGATGTACACGGATGGTATGGTTGGATGTACACAGATGGTATGGTTGGATGTACACAGATGGTATGGTTGGATGTACACAGATGGTATGGTTGGATGTACACAGATGGTATGGTTGGATGTACTCCGATGGTATGGTTGGATGTACACGGATGGTATGGTTGGATGTACACGGATGGTATGGTTGGATGTACACAGATGGTATGGTTGGATGTACACAGATGGTATGGTTGGATGTACACAGATGGTATGGTTGGATGTACACAGATGGTATGGTTGGATGTACACAGATGGTATGGTTGGATGTACACAGATGGTATGGTTGGATGTACACAGATGGTATGGTTGGATGTACACAGATGGTATGGTTGGATGTACACAGATGGTATGGTTGGATGTACACAGATGGTATGGTTGGATGTACACAGATGGTATGGTTGGATGTAGTCCGATGGTATGGTTGGATGTACTCGGAAGATTATCACCAATTATTTTTTGTTGTCATAATCAACAAAATTCTGTTGCACAAACCCAAAAAACTGAAAGACTGCACCAATCAAACCTGATGGTTTAATCCTCTCATTTCCTTATGATGACTGCTGATAACTCAATCTTGAATTACCTGCAATTTACATTCAGCAATAAAAATGACACGGCAAATTGGGAATCTGGTGCCTAAAATCATTTGAATACCTTGGCATGAAATAAGCAACTTTGGATGGTTGTACTCTTGTAAGGGCAGCTGTCATATTTTTGTCCATAACATTTAAAATCTCGTCACTTATTGAAATTTGGGAAACTTTTTAAGAATGTAATGAACAGCAAGTACGTCCACGTCTGTCCTCGATCTTTGTACAAAACTGTGACAGCAAGGCAAAGTCTTCTTGGAGCAGTTTTCAAGAGCAGTGAGATCGTACCGGCCTTCATTAGCATCCCCACCCGGTAGCAGATTCTGTAAGGAGCCAAGCCAGTGGTCGGAGTCTGCAGACCGACTGGCCATCCATTAGAGGCAGGAACAGGCGGATCCACGCTGCCACTCCAGCATGCAAAATTGGATCATTTCTAATTCTCTGTGCAGCCAGCGCGGAAGAGCCGTGTGTTCACCGCCTGTGCTCTGAGTAAAAAAGGAAAGCGTGGCCATTATACATCTCGAAACCCTTCACACCCAGCCAACATTCCCTTTGAGGTGCATGCATGACCAGGCAGCTGTCTTAAAGGGACAGCAATGTGCAGCAAAAAGGAAAGATCAATGGGAATGCTACTTCTCGTGCGTGAAGGACTGAATCTGCCCTTGTGCAGTGCGTCGATGTTGAACAAAGCAAGATGCCCCAACCTTAATGAGATGACTAATAAACTAATCTGTTTTTAGTAAAGTCAAAAGTACCAGAAAACTGCACGTCAACTCAATGCAACAATGGCTTTCACATAAATAATTTCATGTTTTGCTATAGTATCAGTGGCATTCCACTTCCTCTGGTTATTAATGGCTTTTGCATGCTCTAGCTTATCAACGTCTATTCGGGTAGTTTAATGCAAGAATTCTGTATAAGACCAGAACAATGAGTCAAAGTTGCAAGGAGATATTCTACTTGCATTACACTTGAGTAGCAAATGGTTAAGCATGTGCCACTTGTTGAAGTGATTTTTGATAATTGTCACAAACTACATTGTTTAATAAACCACTACCAATGCGCTAGTGGGCAAACGGTAATCAATTTAACTTCAATATGCCGGCATTCTTCTAGTGCAATAATTCCGAATCCACCCAACCAATTGAAAACCAAGAACGTATCGTTTGTAAATCCCTCAACAAAAATAATTCTGAACCGTTTAATTTCTTCAACCTGTCATCATCTTCACCTTAAAAGTGCCTTGTTGGTTGTAAAGCATTTTTTGGGGGTCTGTGGTCATGAAAGGCAAGTTCTTTACTTCTTCAGTTAATGCCTCGGGTGTGAATTCGCATTGCTAGCGGATGCAGGTGGAAAGGCTTGCACTAAATTTGCTCGTGTCACTTAGAAAATGGCAGTTCAGAACAACGGTTCTCGGGGCCAGGAACGCAAAGCCGGCCTCTGCTTTGGTGTGTGAGCTCGATTGGGGCGGAGGGGTGGCGATGGCAGAAGGGAAGTAACATATGACCCAATTATGATACGCTTTTTCGCTGGTGGGCAGCGAAGCTGGATCTGATTCAGAGCCACAATTATATACCTGCTTTCACTCAGTAACCCGATTGCAGCATTGCCGTTGATTAAATACGGAATAATGTGTGAAAGGTCCGCATTCAACACCTAATTCCTGGGGGGGGGGGGCGGGGGATATAAAAAGACTGGCAAGTCAAATTTAACAGCTTTTAAGTGTTGCTTGTTTGCCTGAAAGGCACATGTTGCCCCGTTTAATTTAAAACATATTTCTTCTTGATCAGAACCACGTCAACCTTGTGCACAGGAAAGGAAAAACGAAAGTGTGCTCCCATCCAGGCTGCGGAAAGAGGTTTTATTTATCCAATCATTTACGGAGACACATGATCATTCACTCAGGTAGGTTCCCGATAAGATGGCTCTACAGCCATTAGGCGTGAGATTTTAGTTACCACTTAACGAGAAGAATGGTTTCCTAGATTGCTATCTGCTCGCATGGGTTGTAAGCCAGGAGAACATGTCCTTTAAGCTTCTACTTGTGTTTAATAATGCAGATTCCGTCAATGAAAGGCTCTTGTGAGCTTTGATCTCTAGTCACCAGCTGCAACCTCTTGTGTGACTGATAAGGAGCTGTTTTATATGTAGTGCTGGTTTATTGCACATGAAGGTAATTTCAGTCCTTGGCTGCATCTCCAGTGTGGTTAATTAGAAATCTAAATTGGCTAATTAGGTCCTTGTAACTCGTTGTGCAGTTTTTTTGTCGTCAAATGGATATCGGTGGGGCTTCAGAGAAGAATGACCAAGTTGGTTCAGGCCATGAACATGTTATCCAGATGAAGCTCATCTGTCCTATTGGCTTCCTTGGGGGTCTGTGAACATGAAAATGGATTGAAGGACCTCCCCATGTCTTGGGCCGCACAGTAGCACAGCGGTTAGCACAGTTACTTCACAGCTCCAAGGTCCCAGGTTCGATTCCCGGCTTGGATGACTGTCTGTCGGAGTCTGCACTTTCCCCCCGTGTCTATGTGGGTTTCCTCCGGGTGCTCTGGTTTCCTCCCACTGTCCAAAGATGTGCAGGTTGGGTGGATTGGCCTTGCTAAATGGCCCTTAGTGTCCAAAAAGGTCAGGTGGGGTTACGGGGATAGGGTGGGGGTGTGGGTTTAGGTAGGGTGCTCTTTCCAAGGGCTCTGTAAATTCTATGATTCTCTCCAGTCCAGGCCTATGAAACTGGTATTGTTTCTGTTGGGTGAGCCTTAGAAGTGACCTACTGCTTTAAATTCTAAAGCGGTTATCTGATGTTGGTACGCGGGTGATGACTTGCATAAATGCAAAAGATTTGAGCTTTATAGTGATTTGTGGAATTGAAGATTGTAAGGAGCAATGTGGGGAGAGGGGATGTACGGATCACAAAAGAGAAATGCTTGCACCTTGTTATCGGGGGAAATCTAGTCTTTAGGAACATGGGCATTTTTACTTGTCGCCTTCATAAATTTGAGAAATGCCATGACAATGAAAGATTACAAGTCCAGCTTTACCTTGCACATAAGCTTTGAGCGATTGGCTTCGGGGCTAATGCAGCCCCGTTAAGCTGACTCAAAGCTCAGCCAACTCTGTCCTTTTTGCCCTTCATGCTGGCTGAGTTGTGCTGTTTGAATCTGCGGCCAGGGAGGTTTGGTGGTGCCGACTTTTAGAACTGTTGCCTTGGTGATAAAACTTGGGAGCATCAGGATTTATTAAAGAAGCACATAATATATGCACTTTGATTAGAACACGTATTTGAGCTTTGTATATGGTACCCAAGGCTGGAAAGTATAAATTTATATGTCCTACGGAGACTAATATCTTCGATAGCCTGGTGCAGAGGACTACAGATAGATGTATGTCAGTTATAATTGTTTTTATTTGTATGACTGGGGAAGCAGTTAAAAGTTTGATGTCAAGGTTAACAATCCATTCAATGGCTTCGGCTGACAGCTTCAGTATGAATTGCTGTAATGCCTCCAGGAATGGATCTCTCTCGGGGCAGCGGTTCAGCACATGGGCGGTGGTCTGATCCGGATTGTCACCATCACCGTTTGAGCTGCTCTCCCACATTCCTCCTGCGGAGCAAGGGGCTGAGTCCCCCCCCTGACCCCGGCCTCGAGTTGTTGAGGGTCCGCTGGATTTTCCGTGTGGGGGGTTGAAACCCAGAACTTGGCCACTCGGGTCAGTCACCGGGGTTGAGGCTAGTGTTGTTTTGCAGTCACCCAGGGTGCCCTGTCGAGAGGTGGGGTCATCGTCAATGTGTAGGCTGTGGAATGTGCTTCAGTGAGGAGGATTACGGGATTTCAGACGAGTGTGGGGCGTTTTTATTTCAGGTCCTGTTCAATGCGGGTACTTTGTTAGCTGTCATCTGTCAATTGTGTCCTTCGAGGAGGATGTCGCCATCGGGAGGCTTAATATGTGCCATTTCAGACATCTAACACCAATCCAAGAGAGTGGCCATTGTCAAGCTGGGGCAACCACTTGACAACCCACACAGCAACCTCCCATCGCCCCGCACTCAATAATGTATAACGTTGCAGTTTCAGTTGTACAGGGCACTAGTGAGACCACATTTGGAGTACTGTGAACAGTATGTGGTCACCATATTTAAGGGAAAGATGTACATGTGTTTGAAGGCGTTCAGAGAAGGTTTGCTCGGCTAATACATGAATGGGCTGGTGTCTGATGAGGAAAGGTTGGACAGAGCAGGGTTGTACCCACTGGTGTTTAGAAGAGTAAAGAGTAAGAAATGACTTAATTTAAACTTAAGATCCTGAGGGTTATTGACAAGGTGGATGTGGAGAGAATGTTTCTGCTTTTGGGAGAATCTAGAACCAGAGTCACGGTTTAACAATAAGCGATCGTCCATTTAGAACGGAGATGGGGTGAAATGGTTACCGGGAGTGGTGAGTATTTGGAACTCTCCTCTGGAAAAGGTGTTGGGAACAGAGTCTTTGAACGTTTTTAAGACGAGGTGAAATCGATTCTTGGTAAGCCAGAGGGCGAAGGTTATTGGGGGGTAGGCAGGATGTATATTTGAGATTACCATGAAATCGGCCATGATATTAAATGGCGGAACAGGCATGAGGGGCCGAGTGGCTAGCTCCTTGTTCATCAGCTTAGTTATAATAACACCCAGTGAAACCTCTGTTTGTAGTTAACTGCCTCCTGTTTTTGAAAATTAATGTGCCCTGGGAAAGATGGCAAGTCTGTAAAACTCATGGGATCGAATCTGCATCAGGGGTCAATTTGTGTCAGATACCAGAGCGTGGGTTACAAACAACACAGCCCTGTGACAAAATTAGAGCGACAGCTTTGTAACTTGCCCCCGGTGCCAGCGTTATATAATGCAGTGTTTCCAGCGAATATAAATAACATTAAAACCTCCTACTTCACTTGACTTCAGCTGAGCTGATACGCACAGAATGGACTGCGGGGCACAGCGAGTGCTACTGGTCGGACCCTGTGATTTATGGAAATGGACAGAGGCCTCCAGTTTTAAGGCTGGAGTTTTGACAGACTTTGCAGAGATGTTCTAATACTTTTCGAAAACATCTAGCCCCAAGGACATGTTAGAAACTGAGCACCTGCGTGGACATCACCTACTGTGCTCCGAGTCTGATTTTGCGTGTGCTGGCAACTCCACTGCTTTTGCCGCAGTGCGTTGCGTGCACAAGCCTCTCCAAGGTGCAGCAGAATTGCCCAAGTAGTAGTAATGAGCAGTAAAAATGCAGGCACCTCAGCAGTGACCAATGTCTTGCTTTATCTCTGCCAAAATTTGCTTCAGGTGTCAAAATAGCCAGTCATTTCTCATTAGGGCACTTGTGCGAAGGATGGACACTTGGCAGAAAGGTGCAACCAGCAACTAAATGCCCCCAATACCATCAGGGGAGGAGGTAAAAAAGTAGAGTTGGCAGGTTGACAATTAAAGTCTTTGATATGCTCATAGTATAATGCCGTAGTTACGGTAGTAGACTAGCGATTCCTAAGTAACGAGAGTGAATTTAATCAATCTGTGCATTCGGAACAGAGAACAGTGACTGTGAAAGAAAGCTGTTGCAAAAACTGGATTCATTAATTTCCTTCAGTGCAGAGGGCAAGCCGTCCCTACCCAGTCTAATCTATGCAGAATTTAATGCCCTCCAAAGAGGGCTGCCAAATGATCAGCATCAAATTGAGACATATAGGCGCGGACAACAAATGCGACCTCCCAGTGCCATGAAGAATAATTTTTTTAAAAATTGATCTGCCAGTGACATCTAGTGGTACAGCATTGACCCCGCACAAACCTTTGTCATCGTGGGCCACAGATACGGGGAGACGGTGGCATAGTGGTATTGTCACTCGGCTAATAATCCAGAGGCCCAGGATAATGCCCGGGTTCGAATCCCACCACAGCAGATGATGAGATTTGAATTCGACAAACGGCTGCTGTCAAAAGTCTTAACAATGACCGTGCAACAAATCTGGTTCACTAATGTCCTTTCGGGAAGGAAATCGGCCGTCCTTGCCTGGTCTGGCCTACAGGTGACTCCAGACCCACAGCGATGTGGTTGCCTCTCCGATGCGCTCAGTTCACGGGCAGTTCGATTATCGGCAACAAATGTTGGCCCAGCGTCACCAGAGGGGGGGAAAAAATCATCTAACATCCAGGGCCCTCCACACAGCTTGAATTCATAGCCCTTTTACTCTGCACATAACTCGATGGTGCCAGCGGACTCGATGATCAACTTCAGGTTTATCGCAGAAGGCGGCGCGGTGGTTAGCACTGCTGCCTCACAGCGCCGAGGTCCCAGGTTCGATCCTGGCTCTGGGTCCACTGACCGTGTGGAGTTTGCACATTCTCCCCGTGTGCGTGGGTTTCGCCCCCACAACCCAAAAGATGTGGAGTGTAGGTGAATTGGTCACGCTAAATTGCCCTTTAATTGGAAAAAATTAATTGGGTATTCTAAATTTATTTCAAAAAGGGGTTTATCGCAGAAGAACAGCATTTTGCGAATTCCTCCCAACCAACGCAGATGACAAGTGCAAGTCGGGCCGAGCTGCTATTAAGGAGCAGATTGGTTGGGCTCAAAGAGCAGAGAGTTTCCAATCCGAATAGGAACGCAGCTGTGGACAGTTGGAGAGGTCAGCCTTGGGAATAAGGGCCATACCCAACTGCGATGAGGAGAAACCTCTTCACCGAGTTGTGAATCTTTCAAATTTTCTGCCTAGAGGCATGTGGAATGTATTCAAATTTGAGATTGAGTGATGGATTTTGGGCGCGAAGGAAACGGAGGCACCTGTGGATAGGGAGGAGAAGTGAGTTTGGGTCGCAGGTCAGCCACAGATCATGGCGGAGGCCGAAGGACTCCTCTTCCCGTGTTCTTATCTGATGCGGTGCCGGCGCCGAAACAGAGTTTGTTTCCTGCTTTTCCAAGGCCTTTCGTTTTTAATGATCGTGCCTCAGTGATAGAGTGGGGAGCGATCAGGTGAGTAGGAGAGACGCCTGGGTAACTAAAAAATATTGACACCAATCATGGGTTTTAAAAGACTAGGCCCTGTGCGGGTGGTCCGACTTGAGGGACCTCCAAGTTTGGAGCCCTGGGAAAGAATTAGTAAAGTGAATTAGTCAAGCTAAGAGAGTGAGTCTTGAGAGCGTGCAGCTGAGCAGAAAGAGCATGTGGTAAGAAAAATTCATTATCTGACAACTCAAAAGGTTTTCTTATATCCTGTCCAGGGGTGAAAGAGAAATGTTGGGCTCCCGGATGTGGGAGCAGCGTTCAAGTCCTGGACTTTGAGAAACTGAGTGGTGACGAAGTGCTGGGGATCCAAGAGGACTCCTCTTTTATTGGAAGGTGACTTCCAACGCAGGTTGCTTCAAATCTGCCCTAACTTAAAAATAAACTGAAAATTGCTGATTCTAATTTTAATTTCCTGCCGCCTAGGTGTGCGAGATTTTATCTGTGAGACGTGTGGAAAGTCGTTCAAAAGGAAGAACCACCTTGAAGTTCATCGAAGGATGCACACGGGCGAGACACCACTCCAGTAGGTTTCCGGTTGCAGTAAGAGTTTTTGGCTTGTGGTTTAGTCTCATGTACCCCTCACTTGTGCCTTTTTGAACCCCGTCTGGCATAAGACTGCATCTTAACTGCACTTACAGATTTATTGAAATATTTGGCTCACTTGAGGTAAAATATGCCAGCGTGAAAAGGGACTTTTTTTTATATATATATATATGATGGACTCTGGTATCAGTCCTTCCATGCCATTTGCAGAGTAAAGTTCTATCTACCTTGTCCAACAGTGTGCCAATTCTGTAACTGCCTTTCATGTCCTGTCGGAGATCACCCTTTCAGTGCCAAGTGTTGTCGGACCTCAGCGGGGATGTGGCAATTTCATTTCCTCGCAGTGAAATCTGGTCCCATCAAGTGCCAGGCATGAAAGGGAAGTGCAGTGCATTTTACACCCGGGGATTTGATGGATATTAAAACCATTCACAAAGATCTGTCTTTGGTGTCAGAAGAGATGCCTGGCAGAGCGGTCATTCTAACCATTAAAGACAAACTCAGGAGCAAGGGTAAAGAAGAACTCGCAATCGCTGAGCAACACTTGTAACCCACTGTAATCTTTAGTGTAAATTGGAAAAGACAAGAGGTATACCTCGCTTGTCATTCTGACATCTGTATACATTGCACCACGTTTGTTGAACCGTGTAATAGTCCGTCTGTGCAGGCAGGTGGGATTAAAGGAAAAACAGGCCAGCCATCTGCCTTTCTTCCTTTTGATATTCTCTTCCTTTTTTTTTTGTTCATTCACGGGATGCAAACATAGAACATTACAGAGCAGTACAGGCCCATCAGTCCTCGATGTTGCGCCGACCTGTGAAACCACTCTAAAGCCCATTTACACTATTCCCTTATCGTCCATATGTCTATCCAATGACCATTTGAATACCCTTAGTGTTGGCGAGTCCACTACTGTTGCAGGCAGGGCATTCCACGCCCTTACTACTCTCTGAGTAAAGAACCTACCTCTGACATCTGTCTTATATCTATCTCCCCTCAATTTAAAGCTATGTCCCCTCGTGCTAGACATCACCATCCGAGGAAAAAGGCTCTCACTGTCCACCCTATCCAATCCTCTGATCATCTTGTATGCCTCAATTAAGTCACCTCTTAACCTTCTCTCTAACGAAAACAGCCTCAAGTCCCTCAGCCTTTCCTCATAAGATCCTCCCTCCATACCAGGCAACATTCTGGTAAATCTCCTCTGCACCCTTTCCAATGCTTCCACATCCTTCCTATAATGCGGCGACCAGAATTGCACGCAATACTCCAAATGCGGCCGCACCAGAGTTTTGTACAGCTGCAACCTGACCTCATGGCTCCAAAACTCAATCCAAGCATGACTGGCTGTGCCAGCATTTATTGCCCATCCTTAATTACCCTTGAATGGAATGTTTTATCAGGCCATTCCAGGGGAGCAAGTAAAAGTCAGCCATATTGCTGTGGTCTGGAGTCACATGGAGGCCAGACCGAGTGAAGGTGGCAGATTTCCGTCCCGAGAGCAGATTAGTGAGCCAGGCGGGCTATTACAATCATCCTTGGTTTCACAATCGTCAGACTTATAATTTCCAGATTTTTATTGAATGAAAATATCGCCACCTGCGGTGGTGGGATTCGAACATGTGTCCCCCAGAGCGTTACTCTGGGTCTCTGGACTACTCGTCCAGTGACAACACCGCTACACCTCCGCCTACATAAACAGTTTAAAGTCAGCCGTAAGAAAGATTACGCACGTGGCTGCTGGTTGTTTGTCTTTAAGCTTCTGCCAGTGAAGGACGGAATTAAAGGAGGTGAGTGTTCAGGCTTGTTAGCATTTCCAGTGGACAGCCCACCAGCAGAGCGGGATGAACGTCCGCTGGGGGCTGGGGCAAGAACAGCCGCGCGGCTCCCTCTGTGGGTAAATGCACTGCCTTTGGTAGTGCGTGATGTGCTGCTGAGCAGAATGGACTAGAAAGGTCCCTCATGCGAGTTCTCGAGTGCCGGGTTGGATGGTCTCACTTGGGCACTTGAGCTGGGGGAGGAAGCAGCATCAACCTGGGCCTGTTGAGGGATTCCTGTGGGAAGGTGTGGCCAGTTGGATGAAATGAAAGGAGAAAGGGGAGCGAGGCGCGAATGGGATGCCAATCCGGTAACTCCCTTTTTTTTCTGCTCCACTGAAGTTGAATTCCGTAGGCCCATTCAATTTTGGCAGGAGTGTAATCCCATTGTGCCGTCATCAAGTTTCTGGTGGCCTCCTAGGGCTAATAATGGCCCAGACGTCTTTCCTTGCCAGCCCGGCATTCGGAGAGTGACTCTGGGCGACGGGAGGTTTAAGTTAACACTGGTCCCCGCTCTTTCTTGGGCCACCTTCCAAAGGAAAAGCTGACCACTGGTGAAATCTACTCTTTCAGTCTGAAAAAGGCACATCTGAGGAAAAAGGGATTGTTATCTAGAGATAGATGAGGGGAATAAGAAAAAGTGATCCCATTGCGAATCCAGGTTCTATAGTAAAATAAGGCCTGAAATTTAAAAAAAGTTCAGTAAAACTTTTTTTTTTTAAAAGAGCAAAATAAGGTGCTAGAACTTGGGAATAAAAGAGGCTGGAATTATTCAGATCTGGCGGTACCTGCAGGGAAAAATAATAATAATCACTTATTGTCACAAGTAGGCTTCAATGAAGTTACTGTGAAAAGCCCCTAGTCGCCACATTCCGGGGCCGGTACGGGAATTGAACCCGCGCTGCTGCCTTGTTCTGCTTTCCAAGCCAGCTATTTAGCCCACTGTGCTAAACCAGCCCCTGTAATTAATGTCTGAGGTCAGTGATGAACTGATGAAAGGTCATTGAGCTGAAACGCCAACTCTCTTTCTCCCTCCAGGATGCTGCCAGTCAGGCTGTGCAATGTCCAGACTTTCTCTGCCTCGTTTAAAAAAAGAGAGATTTTGGTTTGTACAGCGCCTCTGGACTTGGCAGCAAAGTACTTTTTGAAGGGCAGTCGCTGTCTCGTAACGTGGCAAACGCTGAGCCTTTCCTTGCCAGCACAGTGGGTGTGTGCACAGCACAGGGACTGCGGCGATTCACAAAGGCAGCTCGCGCCACCACCACCACCTCAATGGCAATTAGGGGTGGGGAATAAATTCTGGCCGAGTCATCAGTACCCGCACCCTGTAAAAGAATAAATGCATTAAAAAATGTGCACAAGAAGCTCCCACAAAGTTACAATCACTGTCGGATCTGTAAATTTAAGACTGATATCAGGAAACCCTGCCACACAGAGAGTGATCACATGGGGTGGACACCTCGACAGTAGCAGCAGCGAAGGCCCTAAAATAATCTATTCCATGGAATCCTGATAGTGCAGAAGGAGGCCATTTGGCCCATCGAGTCTGCACCGACCCTCCCCACTTCCCTGCCCTAATACCGTGACAATCACCCGGGTCCCTGGCGTGTGAGGCAGCAGTGCTAACCACTGCCCCATTTAAGAGTCGACTTTGTCGCTGCAATGATGGGAGGGGGGTTAGGTTGTTCTTAGAACAGGAACAGACCCTTCACCCCACCAAGCCTGCGCCAATCCTGATTCCTTATTTAGACCTACTACTTATTACCCAAACAATCTGTATCCCTCCATTCCCCACCTATTCATGTGCCTATCAAGCTACATCTTAAGTGTTGCTATCGTGTCTGCCTCTGCCACCTCCACTGGCAACGCATTCCAGGCACCCACCACCTCTGCATGAAAAGCATTTCCTGCTCGCCTACTCTAAACTTCCCCAAATCACCTTGAACCTGTGCCCCCTTGTAATTGAGTCTTGCAATCTGGGAAAAAGCTTCTAACTATTCACCCTGATATATACATCTTGGAATGTTGTAGACCTCAAACAGGTCTCCTCATCGCCTCCGTCTTTCCAACGAAAACAATCCGGGGTTATTCAAACTCTCCTCCTAGCTAACACCCCCCAGACCAGGCAACATCCTGGTAAATCTTTGCGCACTCTCCAAAGCATCCATGTCCTTGTAGTGGTGACCAGAACTGCACGCAATATTCCAAACGTGGCCTAACTAAAGTTTTATACAATTGTAACATGACCTGCCAACTCTTGTACTCAATGCCCCGGCTGATGAAGGCAAGCATGCCGTATGTCTTCTTGACCACCTTATCCACCTGCATTGCCACTTTCATGGAACTATGGACCTGAACGCCCGGATCCCTCTGTATGTCAATGCTCCGAAGGGTTCTGCCATTTTCTGTATATTTTACACCTGAATTTAAACTTCCAAAATTTATCACCTCGCATCATGCCATTTCTCTGCCCAACTCTCCGATCTATCTATATTCTGCTGTATTCTCTTACAGTCCCCTACACTATCTGCAACTGTACCTATCTTGGTGTCCACTAGTTACAAATCTCCATTCTGAAAAACTCCCTTCCACTGCTACTCTCTGTCACCTGTTGCCAAGCCAGTTCTTTATCCATCTAGCTAGCACACCCCAAATCCCATGCAACTCTACCTTTTGTATCAGTCTGCCTTGAGGGACCATGTTAAACACCTTACTAAAGTCCATGTAGATGATACCCACAGCCTTTCCCTCATCATTTAATTTTGTCACCTCAAAAAATATCAAGTTGGTAAGACATGACCTTCCCGGCACAAAATCACATTGGCCATCACTGACAAGTCCATTCGCTTCCAAATGTGAATATACCCTGTCCCTCAGTATCTTCTCCAATAGCTTTCCCACCATTGACGTCAGGCTCACCTGCCGATAACTACCTGGATTATCCCTGCTTCCCTACTTTAGCAAAGGGACAATATTGGCCATTCTCCAGATGGTGCAAAGATATCTGTTAAGGCCCAAGCTATTTCCCATCCTGCTCCCGCAATAAACTGGGATATATTCCATCTGGCCCAGGGGACTTGTCTATCTTGGTGCATTTTAAGATATTCAACATGTCCAAAGATGTGCAGGTTAGGTGGATTGGCCATGCCAAATTGCCCCTTATTGTCCAGAAGGTTAGGTAGGGTTATGGGGATAGGGTGGAGGCGTGGGCTTAAGTAGGGTACTTTTTCCAAGGCCTGTGCAGACTCGATGGGCCAAATGACGACCTCCTGCATTTGGGGATTCTATGAACACTTCCTTTTACATTATGCTAACATGTCCTAAAGTAATCATACACCCATCCCTAAGTGGATGAGATCATTAATGAGTACTTTGCATTGGTATTCACCAAGGAGAGGGACATGACGGATGTTCTTCATGTCCCTCTCCTTGGGAATACCAATGCAAAGTCCTCATTAAAGATCTCACCCAGTTCCTCTGACCCCACGCATAACTTCCCTCCTTTGTCCTTGAGTGGGCCTACTCTTTCCCTAGTTACCCTATAAATGACCGTGGGATTTTTCTTGACCCTGCTTGCCAATGACATTTCATGGCCCCTTTTAGCCCTCCTAATTCCCCGTTTGAGTTTGTTCCTACTTTCTCTATATTCTTCAAAAGCTTTGTGTGTTTTTAGTTACCTAGATCTTGTGTGCTTCCTTTTTCTTTTTGACTCATCTCACCATTTCCCATGTCATCCATTGTTCCCTAATCCTGCCATTTCAAGCCTTAATTTTTGCAGGGGCATGCCTGCCTTGCACTCTAATCAACTGGCCTTTAAAAGACTCCTACATATCAAATGGGGATTTGCCCTCAAACAGCCGCTCCCAATCCACATTCTCCAGCTCTTGCCGAATTCTGTTGTAGTTGGCTTTCCCCCAATTTAGCACGCTCACTCGAGGACCACTCTTGTCCTTAGCCATGAGTATTTGAAAACTTATAGAATTATGATCACTATTCCCAAAATGTTCCTCTTTGGTCACCTGGCCGGACCCCTTCACCGATACCAGGTCCAGCAAGCTCTTTGGCTGGTCTATCAACAAACTGCTTCAAAAAACCCTCCTGGACACACTTAACAAATTGCTCTCCCTCAGAATCCAGCTTGGGTGGATGAGCTAAGTCCTCTTCATGTGGGAAAAGTGCGGAGTTGGGAATCGGAATGTTGAACTGTGCTCGGCGTCAATGAGGTTAATATTGATTCAGGCTTTTCTTCCCCTGCATGGTCTTTGAAGGTGCGAAATCTGTGGCTATCAGTGTCGACAGAGGGCGTCGCTGAACTGGCACATGAAGAAACACGACACCGAGATACAGTACAATTTCACCTGCGAGTACTGTGGCAAGAGGTTTGAAAAGGTGGACAGTGTCAAATTTCACAAATTAAAAAGCCACCCCGAGTGTCAAACCATGTGACGCCACTGGACTTGGGACCGAAGTAAAACCTGGGGCATGTACCCAAACCCTCCTCGACTCCCATGTAAATTCTGTGCAAGTACTGTGACCCTACGGGAATGAAATTTTATATTATTTTCAGCTTTTTCTCCATATTAAATATTTTCAAATGAAGGGGATGGAGCGTTTGGGTGGGGTGGGGGGGAAATGCAATGAGTTTACTTGAATCTTGGGCCGGTGCAATCACTGGTGTTGTGGCGGGCGTGTCACTTTCACAAGGCACTCTGAACCGACCACTGGTGAAGCCAAAGGTGGATTTGGTGCTGAACTTGTGTAATGTCCTGCAGTGAAATAGCATTGTTTTTGACCTCCGGGTTGTCTGCGGGTGGGGGTTGACGGGGCACTATGGACGGCGGCGGCGCTATTGGTGAGCATCCTTGTGCCTGGAGCTCCGGTGAATTTTCCCCGCCGGGCTGCAGTTAATAATGTGGCCCGCCCACCTGCTTGCCAAGAGGATGAAAGGCTGGCCTTTAAATGTCTCGGTCGTTTTCAAACAATTCTTTTTGTGGATGAACACCTCGCCCAGATCGTAGTGAACAGCGGGCCGGCAAGAGAAAGGGGCATGTTTTACTATTTAACAACAAGATAACCTACAAATACCAACAGCAATAAATGAAACCAGGCATCTCGATAATGTTACTTTCTTGTGTTTTCTTCAAGCCACTGATTATTTTTTAGGAATGTCATTCCCCGCTGATGCGGCCTTTGCTTATACGTGGGTGTCGACTGCTGAAGCACATGGGACACCACTCGCCTGCACGCCAGCCTCCTCACCTAATGCCCACACAGGCAGTGGGGCCAACTGTGGTGCCCTTAACGCCACCTGGGCTGCGACTTCACTAACTCGGCACAGAATGAAACACGGGACCTTCCTGGTTTGCGTGGTTCAGTTACTGCTGGGTCATTAGGACGTAACGCGTTGCCAGGAAAATAATTGAGCTGGAAAATGTAGCAAGAAGAGGAGGCAGGCCAAGTAGAAGAAAAGAACACCGCTTTCCATGTGGGCACCGCCAGGTTACACTGAGGCGACAGGATCAGCTAGTGTGGAGCATGCAGCATGTCCAGAATCATGCCCCGGTAAGAGTTTGTACCCTGAGAAGAAGGTAGCGGTTTGAAAGAGGAAAGAACAAATACATGCTGTGTTCTGTTTTTTTACTTAACATACTGCTCCTTTTTACTTTAACCATTCCACTGAAGGGCCTGATTGGTGGCACAGTGGTTGGCACTGCCGCTTCACTGCACCAGGGACCCGGGTTCGATTCTGGCCTCCGTTGACTGTGGAGTTTACACTTCCTCCTCGTGTCTGGTGTGGGTTTCCTTCGGGTGCTCCGGTTTCCTCCCCAGTCCAAAGGTGTGCTGATTAGATGGATTGGCCATGCTAAATTGTCCCTAGGTGTGGTTGGGGGGGGGAAGTGGGCCTAGGTAGGGTGCTCTTTCTGAGTGTCGGTGCAGATTCGATGGGCCGAATGGCCTCCAGTGTTGTGGGGATTCTATGACGCTGCAGAGTTTGCACGTTCTCCCCGTGTCTGCGTGGGTTTCCTCCGGGTGCTTCGGTTTCCTCCCACGGTCCAAAGGTTAGGTGGGCTCGGCCGCGCTCAAATTGCCTATTCGTGTCCAGCGATGTGCAGGTTAGGTGGGGCCACGGGGATCGGGAGGGGGCGTGAACCTGGCTCTTTTGATGGGTTGGTGTGGGCTTGATGGGCCGAATGGCCTCCATCTGCATCATAGGGATTCTACGGTTAGACGACAGGAGCACAACCCAGGAGAGAGCTGAGGGCAAGCAGGAAAAGTTCAGAGCTGTAAATCCAGCTTCAATCTTCAAACATTGATAGTTTTAATAAGGTCTCATTTCCACCCCCACCCTGATCATAGACCAGCATGGATAGCATAAGGGGAAAGCGGACTTGAGCACCAGACTCTGCGGGTCCATGCTGCCTGTGTCTTTGGTTGGTAATTATTATTTGAGGGAAGAGATATGTCGGACCAGCGGGTTACATTTCCTGGATTTGCAGTTAGTTTTACAGTCGCCTCTGTGGACGCTGGCCGAACTGGGCTCTCTGTGAACTGGCCCACAAATGTTCTCCGCCGTGTCTCGATGCACAAGTGACCCGAATAAACTTGCAGCAGAGAACGGGCAGTGCCTGCGGGACCGCGCCACAATGGCAGGGCTGCAGCTAGAGTACTGGGATCTGCCAGGGGCCTGTGCAATAACATTTCTAGTTCCTCCATCCAAAGTACTGGAGCACTGCCCCAGTCTGCACGTGAGAAATGGCGATGGACCCACGGGCATTTTTATCAGGCCTGCTGATGAAAGTTGAGAGAAGTACCCCCACCAGGATTGCTTGCAAACTGAGCTGGTACGGTGGCGGTGCACATATGGGAGTTTTTATTTCAATGGTATTTTTGTCTTGGTAAATGTCAACTATTTTAATGGCGGTTTCGATCATTATTTCACACTGATGAGTTTCCAGCAGTGGCTTTTTTTTTTTGTGTGTCGTGTCCTGGTCCTGAATCTCGCTCCGTGGTTTTCCTGATGTTGGGGGAGGGGGAAGAGAGGGAAGGTTTCACGTTTTCATCTCTCTCCACTAGACCTGGTTCATTTTTCCTGCTCTCTCTCCCTCCTCCCTCCCTCCCCCCCCCTCTTGCAACGTCTGCAGCGCGCCAGCAGGTGGAGCTGGCAGCCTAGAAGTCGAAAACCCGGCTGATCTTCCGTTTGCAAATGTCCTCCCTGAATGACTGATTTCCGAGCCCAGTGTCAGATATGATGATCTCCTGGACGTTTTGCGGTGCGACTGGGCATTCGTTTAAAATTGCTCAGTGCCATTTGTACCTCTGTCTTTGCTGTTTGTCGGGCCTGATCAGTTGACGGGTCTCTAAGCCAATAAATCTCGGGTGGGTTAAGTTAAGCGTACAATATTCTGGGCTTTGTTAATGAGGGAATAAATGTTACAGACACTAAAAGACAAGTAGGTTGTGTTGAACTTACACAAGACACTAGTTAGACCTCATCTGGAATACTATGTTCAGTTATAGGCCCAACACTAGGAAGGATAATCTTTATTATTGTCACAAAGTTGGCTTACATTAACACTGCAATGAAGTTACCATGAGAAGCCCCTCGTTGCCACATTCCGGCACCTGTACGGCTACACAGAGGGAGAGTTCAGAATGTCCAATTCACCGAACAGCACGTCTTTCGGGACTTGGGGGAGGAAACCGGAGCACCCGGAGGAAACCCTCGCAGACACGGGGAGAACGTGCAGACTCCGCACAGACAGTGACCCAAACCGGGAATCGAACCTGGGACCCTGGCGCAGTGAAGCAACCGTGCTACCCTATGTGAATGCATTGTCGAGAGTGCACCTGTTCCAGGGATGAGAAACATCAGTTACGAGGATAGATTGGTGAGGTTGGGGCTGTTCTCTTTGGGGAGGCGGCGGCCGAGAGGAGATTTGATGTTCAAAACCATGAGGACTGGACACAGTAGACACTCCTAAAAATTGAGAACGAGTGGGAACAGATTTAAAGTGATTTGTAAAAGAAGCAAATGTGATGTGAGAAAAAGTCTTACACACGGCGAGTATTCGGGGTCTGGTATGCGCTGCCCGGATATGCGGTGGGGGAAGGTTCAACCAAGGCTTTCAAGAGGGCGTTGGATGATTGTTTGAATAGAATAAATGTGCAGGGGTAAGGGGAAAAGGCACTAAGTCACGATGCTCGTTTGGTGAGCTGGTTCAGGACACGATGGACCGAATGGCCTGCGGCGTAACCATTGTGATTCTGTGCTCATCAGCATTGTGTGTATTGGAAGAACCTAGGCCTGTATCGCTCACTTCCTTTCTGGCTATGGCAGTGGGGTCAGTCGCCGATGGCTGGGGAGAGCGGAGGGAGTCTGCTGTGGGCGAGTGGTGGTGCCGCAACTCACTCATGAAGTTTGAATTGTTGTGGCAACATGCACTCTTACATGCTACATGCATGTTGCAGTCTTGGGAGCGATGGGTTGTAATGGTAGAGGCTCCAACGTTCTTCCTATCACGTGGCTGAACCAGGAGTCCCTCTTGTTCTTACCGCCAGTCAATGGCCTGTTTGGAAGGCTTTACCTGATGGCCGTGTTATGAACACGCCTTCCTTGGCCGTCAAGTCCAGGGGTGGGACTCGAACCCGGAGCTTCTGGCTCAAGAGGCAGAGACACTACCCACTGCGCAACAAGTCACATCCTTCTTACTGTGTGGCACCCAGAACTGTGGACCATATTTCAGCTGAAGTCCAGCTAGTGTAGGGACTAGCACCTTCATTCTAAGAGATACAGTGCGCTATGGCTTTGATTTCACGAGATGAGTAAAGAGTGCATCACCAATTTTCAATGTGGTACAGGAGTGTCTGTCTAACACTTGTGACGATTAGTTGTGTTATCCTTGGGTGATTTGTGGCAAATCTTCCGCGATCGATAGGGCTCCCCATCCCAATTTCAGGAAGCAAGCTGTACTCTCCTGGAAGATGTATATTTATAACTCTAGTTCCTTCAACCAGTGCCCCTGTGTACCATCTGCTCACACTGGCAATGCTGAAGCCTGTTACCATGCCTTCTCTCTCTCTCATTTCCCCCCCCCCCCCCCCCCCTCTCACTCTCTCTTTCCCCACCCCCTCTCTCTCTCTCTCTCTCTCTGTTCTCTCCCCCCTCTGATGCTCAAATCCAGAGCCACTTGGCTGCCCTCCAGTACCCAAACATTGAGACATTGAATGCTGTTAGGCTATTCTACCGTAGGAGCACCGTAGCCACAAAAGTTGCCATAGGCTGCTCTCCAAGAGCGAGTTGACTGGTGATGGTTTAACCTGAGTCTCTCCACACCTCCCAGGGGAGGGGGCGAGATTTGAGAAAGCAGGGCCGTCATGGATGACTTCAACTGGCAACGGGAGTTGAACCCGTACTGTTGGCGCTGCTCTGCATTGCGAACCAGCCGTCCAGCCAACTGAGCTACACCCCCCCCCCCCCCCCCCCCCCCCAATACCTCACTGGCCTCCCCTGATGTCTATATTTTTCATCAGGTGTTTGCTGGAGGTCGGTATTCCCTGGATGTGGAGTTTGGGGAAGGGACTGGGAGGCTTGGTGAGTTGCAGAGGGGGGGGGGGGGAAGAGAGAGAGAGGGGAATCGTAGAATTTACAGTGCAGAAGGAGGCCATTCGGCCCATTGAGTCTGCACCGGCCCTTGGCAAGAGCATCCCAGTAACCCCACCTAACTGTTTTGGACACTAAGAGCAATTTAGCATGGCCAATCCACCTAACCTCCACATCTTTGGACCGTGGGAGGAAACCGGAGCACCCGGAGGAAACCCACGCAGACACGGGGAGAACGTGCAGACTCCGCACAGCCAGTGACCCAGCGGGGAATCGAACCTGGGATGCTGGCGCTGTGAAGCAACAATGCTAATTGCTGTGCTGCCGAGCCGGAAAGTACCAGATGAGCAGCTCCAGGATTCATCTCCGAATATAACGGCCTGCCCACAATGCTACCGTGCTGCCCTTAGTCGAAAGCAGTGGAGGAGAAAACCTGAGTGAATGAGGAGTAACTTCAGTGTGTTTGATCCCAGTGTGTTTCTATCAAGAATTACCTGTCAGAAACAATCGTGTCATTCTTTAACATTGGAAAGGGCAATGTTACTGCTGCAGGGCATCAGTGAAATCTCCGGCTTTCCGTGGCTCTCAGCACAGGCTTGATTCGGTATTTGCGTTAATTATTTAAAGCAGTTCAAATTTTCCAGGAAGTCCTCACCTGGGTCAGGAGGACAGCCAATTTTCCAAGGTCCAAGACGATCATCTTTTTACGTCTGTTGCGGGGTCAAAGCTGACACTTGCGGCTCAACACATTTGAACTGACGACACTTCAGAAATATTACGGAAGCGAGGGACACGTTGTCGCAGCTTTTTGGCTTGCACCCATCAAGACAAACGGGGGTTTGAAATGATCATGATTTATGCTTCGGGAGAAAAGAATCGCTTATTGGTTGGCACAGAGAAAGCAATGGGAGGTGGCAATTGGATTCCCGAGTTCCCAGTAAATTCATAAAACGTGCAAACCTATCTGTTTGCAGAGAACAGGTCGCTGTGAATGAATCTACATTGCTTCGAACAAGTGTAAATGCGCCATTTTTGAGTGACTGATTTATCTCAAATCGCTTGTCCGTGTGGCGCACTTGGGGTTGTTCGACAAGTGCTGCCCAATCGCGCAATTACACCTTTAAAAGTAGATGTTTTGTTTTGGGTTTTGCAAGCGGGGGCGGGTTGCGCTCTCTCCCCAATGCGGGCAACCTGTTCGCTGTTTGATTCGATCATCCAGTCATTGGGATGTTCAGCCTAGGTACTTGACATCACGCAGCCACTGAAATTCAGTGCTCTAACCATCTAGGATATTTGACTTGGTATGTAACTGAGGCCGTATAAATATGTGTGTGTGGGGGGGAGAAGAAATGATGCTTTAGCAATTGCTCACCTTAAGGTTGTAGTGAAGAACAAACTCCCATTGTCTATTTGATGGAAAATGGGTAGAAAAACTGTTCCCTCCCACGAAACCTAACATTTCTCACCTTCAAACCATTACAAAGATGAAGCGGCTATTATGTATGTCTTCAATTTATTGTGTTTTGCGGCATACGCGGTGAAAAATTAGTTTCCCATTAATGAGTCAGGGTAATTTTTTATCCAATTTGTCTATGGAAAGCGAGCTAACAGCCTTTTCACAGAGTAACGTCAAAAGGATCAAAGGGAATGACTAAACTCTCTCTGAGGAAGAAATCTGAAGGTCTTGCCCAATTTGAGCTAATGTAACATAAATAGAAAGCCAGGCAAAGTCTGGAGAGGCCAAGAGCATCAGAAAAATATAGCAAGTAGCAGGGAAAGGTGAACAACAAGAGACGATGAGGAAAGGGGATAGGAGGTGGTAATTAGGCATGGTAAGAAACAAGTGATGGCCTTGAGAAGCTCACGGAAACAACAGGATCATCACCGCTGCCCAAAATACAAACAAAAATTCTCAAGCTCCCAAGAGTCACCAAGGCCAGTTCAGGGTCGGAGTTGGGCGACGGTGGGGAGACGTCATCAGAGGGTGATGGTGTGGCCAACCCTGCCAAAGGTCGAGAAGGGCAGGGAGGGAGGTTTATTCTCTGTGATCAAGAGCTCTCCCGCAGTTCCCCACTCGTTTTCTGTTGGTTTAGAATAATAGAAATCCTACAGTGCTGCAGGAGGAGGCCATTCAGCCCACGGGTCTGCACCCTATCCAGGCCCACACGCCCACCCCCCGGATTGAACTCCGGGTAGTTTCTCAACTATTTTTCCCGTTCCCAAACATTTTCTATTGCAAACGGCTCTATGCAGTCCTAACTGAAAATGCTGGATAAACTCAACAGGTCCTGCAGCATCTGTGGAGCAAGAAACCGAGTTAACATTTCTGATCTGAATGGTCTTCCAGTCCCCTCCCACTCAGTTTGATCTGGCAGGTTCCCCCCGCTCGTGTAATTCGGGCTTCTGACGCTAGGGATCAACCTTCTAACTCTGTTGTACATTGTCTGAGTGCTTCCTTTGTTTCTGAGAGCACATTCCAGATCTTCACTTTTCTCTAAAATGTTGCGCGTTTTGCCTCCACTCGAATTCAAATCTTTCGAATTCAAATCTTTTCAACGAAAAAAGGGTGGGAGACTTTATTTATGAGGAGAGACTGGAAAATTGGCACTACTTTCATTCGATCAATGCCTGTTAACAGGAGACTAGAATTGTAGCAGTCAAGGAGACCATTCAGCCCATCGTGGCTTTGCCCGATGTTTGGATAGAGATGTTCAATTAGTCGCATTCGTGTAATCTGATCTGGATGGAGTTGTTCAGAATGAAAAGTTGATGGTTGTGCAAGATCGTCAGGGGAAAGACAGGTGGTTATTGGTAATGTCACTGGACTAGTAATCCAGAGGCCCAGACTCTGGTGCCACAAGTTCAGATCCCGCCATGGCAGCTGGTGAAATTTAAATTCCATTAATAAATCAGGAATATAAAATTAGTGTTAAGATACCAGACCAGGCCCAAACCTTAGTGCGAATACTGGATAAGAACCCCAAACAATTTTTTAAATTGGTAAAACTGTGAGGAAAGGACACTTCACCCAGGAGTGATGACTGACCAATAGGTATCTTTTATTTTAAAACTAACTTTAATTTAAACACATAACTGCATTAACATCAAAGAAAATAGCTTTACAATTAACAGTTAAACAGTTCTTAACACAAGTAAAAATTAAAATTTACTATCTATACCTGCTACTAACTCCAATTGGAAAACTGAAAAACTACGGACAGACCTGGATCCTCCTCATTACCTCTGATTTTATCATCTGTATCCCACTAAGTTCCTAGACCTCCTTAGATAGGACTCCCCCATAGATTTTCTACTCTCCATGGAATCTCTGGCAATCACAACAATGTTCCATTAGCCCTCTATGTGTAAACAAGTAAATGGTTAGAATCAATCATGACCTCACCTTCACGACGTCTTAATTACAGCTTTAGCAGACAGTTTTTTAATAATATTACTGCAAGATATAAAATACACTATATATACCAATTTCTTACATTATCACACCTCCCCTGTTAAAAATGAACCAGCAATATGAAAAGATTGCTTCATTTTTCAAAGCCTTTTCAACTTTAAATGCTATACATTAGTAAACACTACTATTACATTCTAAGATACATATCTCAGCATATTTATGTATGCAAATTTGAACATCAGTATAGTCCATTTCAGTCTTTCTTTCCCAACTCTTTCAAAGTTGTGATAAAGCATCAGCATCATGTTCCTCCTTCCTGCTACAAGTATCGTTTTCAAATTAAATGGTTGTAGCAATATACTCCATCTAAACAGTCTTGCGTTTTGATCTTTAAACTTCTCCAAAAACATCACTGGATTATGGTGTGTGGAAACAATTGTCTCAATGAATTGCTTGCACCATCAATGCCAATACCAAACTCAATGTCTCCTTGATGGTTGAATACTTCTTTTGGTGAATAATTAGCTTTCTGGAAAAATAACCACCAGGTCTTTCTATAGCTTTGTCATCTTCTTGTAACAGTGCTGTACCAACGCTCGCATCAATGGCCACCTAAAATTGCTTGACATAATTCGGTGTCACCAAAAATGGTGTGGTGGTTAATACAGTTCCCAGATTGTCAAACACCATCTGACATTGACGTCTGATGAAATTTTGTACTTCCTAGTTTCTTCCCTCATATAGCTCTGTATGACTGTAATAACTCTTTCAGGTCACTTTGATTTTCCTCTGGAAGGTAACTCAGTAATTTATCCCAATTTTTTATTCCTCATTGTCCACTCTAATTTGAGAAATGCCAAATTCAGAATCACTTGGATTTATCACGTCTCTCTGAATTATGACGAACACATCCTCCTCCTTTCTTTCCCTATCAAAATATCTTTTGAGCATATTAACATGACACTAAGTTTTCCTTCCATCTGGCGTTCTTATGAAATAATTCATCTCACTCAATTTCCTTTTGATTTGATAAGGCCCACTAAATCCTGATTTTAATGGTTCACTTACCACTGGTAATAATACTAATACTTTCTCCCGACTAACTAAACTACAAGTTTTTGACCTCTTATCTGCTTTTTTCATGACATGCTATGACAATTTAAAATACTTTCTAGCCAACTCACGAGTCCTATTTAATACCTCCCTAAAATTTGAGACATAATCCAACAAGGTAGTCTTAGAACACTGACTCGCCAAATTCTCCTTAATCAATTTAAGTGGTTCTCTTACCTCCTGACCAAAACCTAATTTGAATGGACTGAATGTAGTTGATTCATTAGACACATCCCTAATAGCAAATAGTACAAATGGAATTCCTTTATCCCAATCCTCTGGATAATCCTGACTATAGACCCTCAATATGGCCTTTGAAGTTTGATGCCAGCTTTCTAACACTCCGTGATTCTGGGTGATACACAATAGATTTAAATTTCTTCACTCCTAAACTATCCATAGCCTACCTGAATAACTTTGACATAAAATTGGATCCCTGATATCTGGTTTAAAAACAAATTAGTTAAATCCTCGACAACCCTTTTAGCTGCAATATTTTGTATGGGAATGGCCTCCAGAAATCCAGTAGACACATCCATTATAGTCACAAATACTGATTCCCACTTTTCATCTTGGGAAGTGGTCCCACGCAATCGATTAGGATCCTAGTGAAAGGTTCCTCACATGCCGGAATGGGTATTAAAGGTGCTGATTTGATTACTGCTTGAGGCTTCCCTATTTCATGAGACATGTATGGCAAAATTCAACTACTTCCTATGCAGTCAGGCCAATAAAAATGTTTTTTGTATTTTTGCCTGAGTTTTCCTTACTCCTAAATGACCTAGTGGAGTCATTTTCAAAACCAGGGTTGTATTGGGCGGGAGTCGTTGAGTTGCGGGGCCATGCGTCGCAGTGTTCGCGACCCCGAGGAAGTAGAGCCCAAAGGCGCGACCCAGCGTTTAAACATGCCGGCCTCGAAAGCCTTTCAACATGCCGGCTGGCACAGTGGTTAGCATTGCTGCCTCACGGCGCAAAGGTCCCAGGTTCGATCCCGGCTCTGGGTCACTGTCTGTGTGGAGTTTGCGCATTCTCCCAGTGACTGCGTGGGTTTCGCCCCCACAATCCAAAGATGTGCAGGCTAGGTGGATTGGCCACGCTAAATTGCCCCTTAATTTGGAAAAATGAATTGGGTACACAAAATTATTATTTATTTTTTTTTAAAGAATGCCGGCCATTACACGCATGCATATCGCCTCAGCAATGCACAGACCTGGAACCCAGCAGGGCACAACACCATCACTGGGCGTCAGTGTGCGCTGACCCAGAAGCAGATTTTTTTTTTTATAACCACGAGTCTTCCTGCCTGGGGTGGCAGCAGAGAGCAGGCCACGCACCCGGTACACTGACATCATGTGCTCTGGGCGTGAGAGAGATTCCTCCAGATTTGTAGCTGGCAGCATTGCTGGTGTGAGTGCCAGGGCCTCTGGTAAACAATCCATTAAGAAGTAGAAAACAGGAACAAAGCATAAAGATGTTTACTTGAGGTATGGGTTTATTAATTGTGCCAATGCAAATCCGGATGCAAAGTTCATGTGTGTTATATGCAGGGAGGGAAGTACTGGCAAATGAAAGTTTAAAACACTCAAAACTTCAAAAGGCATTTGAAGACCAAGCATGGGGAGTTCGAGGACAAACGTCTTGATTTTTTTCAATGGATGCAGTGAGATCTTAAATCACAGGCTGAAGCCCTTAGCAGAAATGTAACATTGAATAACAAAGCAAGTGAGATCGTGAGGACCAAGCAGGCTCACCTGACAAATTAAAGGTAAGTGAGAATGGTGGGTCTTGAAGGTTGGCCAGTTGTCAAAAATGGGTCCTGGGCAAAAAAGTGTGAAAAACACTGCCCTACTGGAACCTCGTGCGCTACCCACAAAACATTGTCTATAACCCACCAGTATTACAGCTTGATGCACTTCTGTCCATTTCTCATCTGCCTGAATATGTAAAGGTCTCCACTTCATCATTACTACATTAATGTAATAACACTCCAGTATACACTCAGATTCTATTTCTGTATATGCTTTCTGATACAACTGCTTTATCCCTGAATCTTTCTGTTGTAATTCTACCAATTTTCCTGAACTAAAGATATCAGCTTCATCTTCCACCATCTCTTGTTCTTTATCAACCATCTGATCAAAGATCGTTTCTGATAACTGAACCTCAGCCTTCCTATCTTTACTCCTTGATTTCTCCTCCTCCTGTCTCAACCTGTGGCTTTGTGATCTTGTTACCACATAATCTGGAGGCATCATTCATACCTGTGATCCAGCCTTACTGCACATAATGAAATACTATCCACTTCACCAGTAATTCCACGTATTACCACCTTTTCCAGCAATAGCCCTTCTAAACTACATATCTCCTTATCTCTCACCATTAAAGATTGACTTGCCCCATGTATCCCTAAAGATCATAACACCCTTAACACACAGGACAAGAACCCCAAACAATTTTTTTAAATTTGTAAAACTAAGGAAAGGATACTTCACCCCCGGAGTGATGACTCTGGCCCAATAGGTATCTTTTATGTTAAAATAAATTTTAATTTAAACACAGAATTAACCACATTAACATCAAAGAAATAGCTTTACATAATCAGTTAAACAGCTGTTAAACAAAAGGGAAAACTGAAACTTACAATCTACACTTGCTACTAACTCCAATTAAGCAACCCGACACAGTTCAAATGCCACTTCTAAGTAAAGTTAAGAAACAGATGTCTTGCTTAGTTGCGCAGAGACCTTTGGAGAGAGTTTCTTTCAAGAGCAGATTCAGTAGACCTCTAACAGCATACTGCTGTTCAACTTAAAGTCCTTCTGTCTTGTCAAACTCGAATCCTTCTGTCTTGTCAAACTCGAATCCTTCTGTCTTGTCAAACTCGAATCCTATGGCAAACTGCAGAACTACAGACAGACCTAGCTCCTCCCATTAATTTAATCACTGAGTTCCATGACCTGCTTAGCTGGGATGAAACGTTACTCCCCCATAGATTATCTCCTCTCCAGGGAATCACCAGCAATCAAAACAATGTTCCATTAGCCCAACATATGTAAACAAGTAAATGGTTCGAATCAAACATGACCTCACCTTTTACAACTTCTTAATTACAGCTTTAGCAGACACACAGTCTGCATACCTCAACCTAGATTCTTATATTACTGCACCAGATATAAAATACACTATATATATATATATATATATATATATAATGTATATAAACAATTTCCTACATTCATCATAGTATTTTCATAGTAATGGTGACCATGAAACTATCCATCAATTGTTGTAAAGAACTCATAAAGACCCATCTAGTTCACTGGTGTAATTAGGGTCAGGTAATCTGCCATCCTAACTTAGTCTGGCCTATGTGAATCCAGACCCAGGGCAATTTTTTAATTGGTTCATCGGATGTGGATTTTGCTGGCTGGACCAGCACTTTCTGCCCCTTTCCGAGGGCATTTAAGAGTCAACCACATTTTTTTAAATGTCACCTCCGCCATGGTGGGTTCCAACCCGGGTCCCTGGAGCATTGCCCTGGGTCTCTGGATTCCTAGTCCAGTGACAATACCACTGCACCACCACCTGAAAGGGGTTAGTAAGCCACTCCGTTCAAGGCCAATCATGGATGGGCAACAACATGCTGGCCCAGCCAGCATCAGCACGGAAGAATGTCACAAAAGCTAACGTTTCTTTGACGCAATATTGTTGAAGTAACTTACCGCAGTGCCATTATCAGAAGGTTGTTGATGGGGTTGACTCGGCGAGAAATGTAATCTTCAATCATGAGCTGAGCAGCGAGCATTTTGCTTTTCCACAAATTATCTTACAAACAACTTTGAGTAAATAAATTGCTTGGTGGGCTCGAGTGTCGGCAGGGGTGAGGAGGTGTGGGTTGGTGGGAGTGTTCTTCAGTAATAGGTGAATACAATTCCCCTTGCACCAATGCAAAGCCACCAGATGAAGGCCAAGAGAGCAGGACAGGTTGCTGCGGTTATTAACGGTTAGATTGGCTCCTCGGGAGTTCTCTGGCAGCAATTCCATCAGACGTAACGTGCAGAATCCTGAGGAGATTTTGGGGGGGGGGGGGGGGGCGGGTTGGAAATATACTACGGACTAAACCCAAATACTCTGGGTGCTGGAGATTTGAAATAAATACAGAAAATGCTGGATAAACTCAGCAGATCCAGCAGCATCTGTGGAGAGAGAGAAAGCGTCAAAGTATCAAAGCCGTATGAGTCTTCAAAGGTGCCTTATAGGAGATTGTTAAATAAGTTAAGAACCCATGGTGATAAGGGTAAGATCCTGGCTTGGATAGAGGATTGGGTGACTGGCAGAAGGCAGAGAGTGGGCATTGATTAATAAGGGGATCGGGGAGAATGGGGATGTGAGAAATATCAGCCATGATTGAATGGTGGAGCAGACTCGATGGGCTGAGTGGCCTAATTCTGCTCCTATGTCCTATGGTCTTATAAAGGGTCTTTTTCAGGACGGCATCCGGTGACTAGTGTGCCTCGGGGGTCAGTGCTGGAACCACAACTTTTCACAATATACATTAATGATCTGGAAGAAGGAACTGAGGGCACTGTAGCTAAGTTTGCAGATGATACAAAGATCTGTAGAGGGACAGGAAGTATTGAGGAAGCAAGAGGGCTGCAGAAGGACCTGGACAGACTAGGAGAGTGGGCAAAGAAGTGGCAAATGGAATACAATGTGTGAAAAGTGTGAGGTTATGCACTTTGGAAGGAGGAATTTAGGATAGACTATTTTCTAAATTGGGAAATACTTAGGAAATCAGAAGCACAAAGGGACTTGGGAGTCCTTGTTCACGATTCTCTTAAGGTTAACGTGCAGGTTCAGTCGGCAGTTAGGAAGGCAAATGCAATGTTAGCATTCATGTAGAGAGGGCTAGAATACAAGACCAGGGATATTTCCACTTGTAGGAAAAACTGGAATCAGAGGACACAATCTCACACTAAAGGGACAATCCTTTAAAACAGAGAGGAGGAGCAATTTCTTCAGCCAGAGGGTGGTGCATCTGTGGAACTCATTGCCACAGAAGACTGTGGAGGCCAAATCACTTGAGTGTCTCTAAGACAGAGATAGATAGGTTCTTGATTAATAAAGGGATCAGGGGTTAGGGGGAGAAGGCAGGAGAACAGGGAAGAGAAAAATACCTGCCATGATTGAATGGCGAAGCAGACCCGAGGGCCAAGTGGCCTTATTCTGCTTCTATGCCTTATGGTCTTCTTCAGAACTAAAGAGGGGCAGAAATGCGATGGATTTTATGCTGTTTGAGAGCGGGTGAAGCAAAAAAGGTCAGGGATAGGTGGGAGCTGGGAGAGATTTGACAAACATGTCATGGAACACAAGGCAATGGGAGTGTTAATGAAAATGTTAAAAGATTAAAGAAGGGGCAGCACGGTGGCGCAGTGGTTAGCACTGCTGCCTCATGGCGCCAAGGTCCCAGGTTCAATCCCGGCTCTGGGTCACCGTCTGTGTGGAGTTTGCACATTCTCCCCCGTGTTTGCATGGATTTCGCCTCCACAACCCAAAGATGTGGAGGTTAGGTGGATTGGCCACGCTAAATTGCCCCTTAATTGGAAAAAAATGAATTGGGTACTCTAATTTTATTTTAAAATAGATTAAGGAAGATGCTGATAGTGGCACACAGTGGGCTATACCCAGTAGGTTTGCATTTCTTTCCCCGTGCCTCCACCCGCATCATCTCTGTGATCTCCTCCAGCCCTGTGTTCTGGGCCTTCCTCTAATCCTGGCCTCTTGCGTGTTCCTGATTTTTCCTGCCCTGCACTGTTGGCAGGCGGGTCTCTGCCTCTCCTCCGTGACGCCTACCCCGTGACCCTCACCTGTCCCAACCCCTCCGTGTGCGGGTTTGCGGCGCTGGCGTGAAGCACCTTGGGGATGTCCCACTGCGCGAAAGGCCCCCGGCTGATTGCAAGTCCCATCAGTGACGAGGAACCCCGGCATTTTGGCGTGCCACGCCGGTGACTCCGGAATGTTGCCAGAGAAGCGGAGGAGGCATCGCATAACCAGAGATGAGGGGCCTGGGCAATTGGTGCAGGAGAATGACCAAAATTGTACCGCAATGCAATTCCCCCCCCCCCCCCCCCCCCCCCACCCAGCTTCTCACTGCTTTCCACTGGCATCGCATCTGAATAACAAAAAGGACCACTTCAATACATTATGCAAATACTCTCTGGAAGATGTGGTTTATTTTGATGTGAAGTGTGTAAATTACCATGTCAATTAAAGTGATTTGAAAAAGCGCAGCTGCATGTGATAACTGATGAATATTAAGGTTCGATTCAGACTGCGGGGATGCCATTAATAAAAGGTTTTATTCGGAGTGAATAAATGTGGAAAATCTATCTTTGAAAGTGCTGGCGGTAGAGTGGAGGGGGGAGGGAGCTTGTGACAGGCTGTTTGCCCATTAGCCCATTGTAGCTGAAGAAAATAACGCAAACGACCAGTTAATTGTAGAGACCTGGGTCATAACGACATTGCACTGAGATGGTTCGAATGATCGTGTTTTTTGTGTGTGTGTGTGTGTGTGTGTGTGTGTGTGTGTGTGTGTGTGTGTGTGTGTGTGTGTGTGCAGGTACAGTGAGAGGAGCCTTTTGACTATTACGACCAATTTGCCAACTCTTTGGAGAACATTACGCAGCCTCCAACAAATAAAAAAAACGATGAGTGAGAAAGAGAGGCTAATGAGGTGCTGCATAACAAGCGTAATCTTTCAGCTTTAAATAAAAGCAAAATCCTGCCGATGCTGGAAATCCAAGGTAAAGACAAAGTGCTGGAAATGTCCAGCAGTCCAGGCAGCGACCATTTTGGGGGGAAGCAAAGCTTAATGCACCGAATTGAATGTGGCTCCTGCAGAACAGCAGGAAGAAATATGATGGGCTCTGATTTTGAGGCTATGTCTGGAGGAAGTGCCTAGTTTTACGACGGAAAAGTCAGCAAGGCCCCAGCTCCGACCAGTGGGGGACGAGCAGCCGCGCCGCGTAAAATGAAAATGAAATGAAAATCACTTATTGTCACAAGTAGGCTGTGTTCCTGTGAAAAGCCCCTAGTCGCCACATTCCGGCGCCTGTTCGGGGAGGCTGGCACGGGAATTGAACCGTGCTGCTGGCCTGCCTTGGTCTGCTTTCAAAGCCAGCGATTTAGCCCTGTGCTAAACCAGCCCCAACTCCCAGCCTTCATGAAATAAACGGCCGGAGAGTTGCCGGGTCTGTGGCCATGCGTGCGCGCGCCAGCGGCTTGTAGCGGTCGCGCTGTACAGCACGGCGCCGGCCGCGCGTGGTCCCGACCTGCCAGATAGGTGTTGTTCCTCCAGTTTGAATTTAGGTGGGACACCGCAGAAGTCCGGGGGGGAGTGGACCAGGGGAGAGTGCTCCTTCGGAGAGTCGGAGTAGACTCGATGGGCCGAATGGCGGTCTCCTTCACTGGTCGGGTTCTATGACTCTGTGACAGGAAGGTGAGAGTGAGAGCAAGTGACCGGAAGATCAGGGTCACGCTTGTGGGCTGAGCAGAGGTGTTTCCGAAAGCACTCAGCTGCTCTGCGTTTAGTGTCCCCCCACCCCCCCATCCCCTGCCCCCCCTGTGTAGCGAAGATCGCACTATGAGCAGTAAATGCAGTGGGTGGAAATTGAAAGAAGCACAAATGAACAGCTGCTTCACCTGGGCAAAGCGTTTGGGGCCTCAGTCGGTAAAGAGGCAGGTGTTATGCCTTCTGCGATCGCATGGGAAGGTGCCGTGGGGGAGAGGCGTGGACCAGGGCGTGAGGGAGAATGCTGATGAGTAAGGGGGTGGGGGCAGATCTGCTTGGTGGTGGCATTCAACTGGAGGTGATGGGAATGGCGGAGGGCGAACCTTTGAATGTGGAGGTTGGCGGTGCAGAAAATGGGGACAAGGGGAATCCACACAACATTCTGGGAGGGAGGAGAAGGGGTGGAACAATAATGCAGGGAATGGGGTGGACAGAGTTGAGCATCCAGTCAACCACAGTGACCGTGACTGAGCGAGGAAAGTCAGCCAGGATTCTCATGACTGGTTTCTGTGATATTACCAACATTTGCCCAGTTTGACACCAGACGGTGGCGTGGTGCGGTGGGAAAAGAGCGATTGCCGGAGGTGTGGTTACGAACGCGTGAAATAGGAGCAGAAGTCGGCCATTCGACCTCTTGATTGGTGACTTTATATCATCAAAGAAACATGACAGAAGGGGGCAGAGTTCCATATGATCTCCCGTTTACCAAGTGTAGAACATTTGGAGGGGTGTCGGGAAGGTGGGGGAGTGGGCGTTGGGGACGGTAGGGAAGTGGGGGCTGGGATCAAGCCAGGACTGTACTGGAATAGTCACGTCCACAAGTAAAAAAGGCATTGGTTTCAATAGTGATGAGCGGGGCAAGGGCAGAGTCAGGTGATGTTCCAAAGGTGGAAATAGGTGCTTTATGCTGTCTGAGGTTTATAGACATCAGCAGCACAGCTGTGTGTGTATATATACGCTCTCCCGCAAAGCAGAAGTGTCGGGAAGACTGGATCAGATGACACACTTTATTCGAGTGATGTCATGCTGCAATCTCTTAAAGGGGTATTACAAACACTGTCCATGTCCTAATCTGCAGCAAATTCCATTCACTTATCACCCACATTTGTTGACCAGCTGCACATGTGTGCGGCGGCTGCACGGTGGTCAGTACTGTTGCCTCACAGCGCCAGGGACCCGGGTTTAATTCCAGCCTTGGGTGACTGTCTGTGTGCGGAGTCTGCACCTTCTCCCCGTGTCTGCATGGGTTTCCTCCGGGTGCTCTGGTTTCCTCCCACAGTCCAAAGATGTGCGGGTCAGGTGGATTGGTCGTGCTAAATTGCCCCTTAGTGTCCAAAAGGTTAGGCGGGGTTATGGAGTGGGGGAGTGGACCTAGGTGGGGTGCTCTTTCAGAGGGCCGGTGCAAACCCGATGGACCGAATGGCCTCCTTCTGCGGATTCTATGGACCTTGGAGCAAGGTTGCAAACAGTCCAGTTGAGCCCCAGTCATTAAACAGAGAGAGTGATTTAGTCAGTAGCTCGGGAATGAAAGTTGTGATGGGGACAATGACTTGTGAGGTGATTTATATTCTAACCTTTCCCTTAAAGTTCAAGCCTGTAAATTTCAGAACAGACAGTTCCCGTGTCATAATTCCCTATCAATAATGATGTGAAAAAAGGACATATTATTAGTATTGTTTGATTTGATATTGTTCCACATTCCAATTATACTCCTTCAAATGTCACTTAACCTCTTGGTTATTTTGCTTGTTTATAACTTGTAACGCCAGCCACCTAAGCTCCAGATTGGAAAGGTGCCAAATGAATCATGATGGTTCAGAATTGTAATGAAATATGATTTACTGAATCTGTTTCCTTTACGTTCAATTCTGAGTCCTGGATGTTGCGTGACCTTCACCATTGCTGCTGCTGGCTTGTGCCAGCTATGAGGTGAAACTGCTCTTAGAATAGATGAAGTGGATGGTATACGCAGTTGACCAGATGCCCTCAATGCCAGCTGTTCATTGGCATCAGCATTGTCAGACGCCTTGTGCAGCCTTACCCCAGGGTTTTGTTAGACCAGAGGTATGCAAGGTATGGTAGCGTCGCCATAGTCCCAGATGATCGTAAGCTGCTTTCCCCTTTGAGGGGGGGGGGGGGAGCTGATGGGCGGTGATTTAACCTGAGGGTCACCACACCTCAGACGAGGGGCAAGGTTGAGATTCATGAATAACTTCAGCCGGTACTGGAATTGAACCCACGCTGCTGACCCTCGCTCCGCGTCACAAACCAGCCGTCCAGCCAAGTGAGCAAACAAGATGCATATGAACATACAGCATTGGTGAAGAATGCGAGCATACAACATTGGCAAGCAGGAGAAGGCGAGCTGGCCCACCAAAACTGGCCGGAGGGCTCAATATCTCATTGAAGGATGGAGCGGACTCGATGGGCCGAATGGCCTACTTTTCCTTCTAAGTCTTGCGGTGTTGACCAAACATTTTTTGAAAAGTACGAAGCATCGTTTCTGCCCCCTCACACCCCACCCCCACACAAAATAGAACATAGAAAAATACAGCACAGAACAGGCCCTTCGGCCCACAATGTTGTGCCGAACTTTTGTCCTAGATTAAGAACAAATCAATCTACACCCTATCATTCTACCATAATCCATGTAAATAAATGGATTAGAGATTTCAAAATTAAAACAAAGTTCTTGTGGTTCAATCTTTTTGGGCCACAATGAAAACTGGCAAAATAATAGAAGCTGAGCACAACATACGAATCGGTAACGCCCACTCAGGCTCTACCCTGTTGAGTGCCCTTAGGATCTTTATATTCCAGTAATTCATCTAAACTCCAATAAGTATGGGCCCAAACTGCTCAACCTTTCATAGAATCCCTACAGTGCAGAAGGAGGCCATTCGACCCATCAAAAGCGCACCAACCCTCTGAAAGAGCACCCGTCCTTGGCCCGATCCCCCACCCTAGCCCTGTAATTCCAACTAGGGGGAATTTAGCACATCCAATCCACCTAAATTGCACATCTTTGGACTTCTTTCCTCAGAAGACAACCCCTTTATCCCAGGAATCAGCCTAGTGGATCATCTCTGAACTGCATCCAGTAGAGGTACATCCATCCTTGAAATAGGCAGTGACATAGTGGTATTGTCGCTGGGCTAGTAATCCAGAGATCCAGAGGCACACTCTGGGAACCGGGTTTGAATCCCCCCACGGCAGATGGTGAAATTTGAATTCAATATAAATCTGGAATTAAGGGCAGCACGGTGACTCAGTGGTTAGCACTGCTGCCTCACGGCGCCGAGGTCCCAGGTTTGATCCCAGCTCTGGGTCACTGTCCGTGTGGAGTTTGCACATTCTCCCCGTGTCTGCGAGGGTTTCGCCCCCACAACCCAAAGATGTGCAGGCTAGGTGGATTGGCCATGCTAAATTGCCCCTTAATTGGAAAAAATGAAGTGGGTACATTAAATTTATAAATAAATAAATCTGGAATTAAAAGCCTAACGATGACCATGAAACCATTGTCGATTGCCATGTAAACCCATCTGGATCGCTAATGACCTAAGGGAAGGAAATCTGCCGTCCTTACCTGGTCTGGCCTACATGTGACCCCAGACCCCACAGCAATGTGGTTAACTCTTAATTCCCTCTGGGATGGGCAATAAATGCTGGACCATTCAGCGACACTCACAACGAATAAAGAAAAAGAGACCAAATACTGTGAGCCGGGAGAAAACATTCCTCCGGTTGAGGCTGTTAATTGTGATTTGTGAACTAACCTGCTGCTTACCCACACAGTTCGAATTAGGCCTTTCAATTCTGCCCATTCCCCGGTAACCCAGTAACCCCACCTAACCTTTTGGACACTAAGGGGCAATTTAGCGCGGCCAATCTACCTGACCTGCACACCTTTGGACTGTGGGAGGAAACCGGAGCACCCAGAGGAAACCCACGCAGACACGGGGGAGAACATGCGAATGTCACGCAAACAGTCACCCGAGGCTGGAATCGAACCTGGGCCCCTAGCACTGTGAGGCCACAGTGCCAACCCCTGTGCCACCGTGCCGCCCCATAAAAATAAGTAGGCATCTCATTTAAGACAGAGATGAGGAGAAATCTTTTTCTCTCAGACGGTTTTCTCTCTTCCTCAAAAGGCGGTGAACGCAGAACCTTTGAAAAATATTTTTGAGGCAGAGCGAGATGGATTCTTGATAAGCGAGGGGGTGAAAGGTTACCCGGGGGTCAGCGGGAGGTTATGGTCAGGTCAGCCATGAGGTTATTCATGGCGGAGCGGGCTCGAGGGGCGCAGTGGCCTCCTCCTGCTCCAAATTCGTACGTTCCTATATTTACTAGGCCCCGGCCTACACGTCACTCCAGACCCATAGCAACGTGGTTGACCCATAAATCTACGGAAAAGTAGGGATGGGCATCAAACTCCGACCTTGCCAGCGACCCCCGGGCCCCATGAAAGGGTAAGTGAAGAACAGAGACATTACAGGAGGAGGCCAATTGTTAGAAGATTTCGGGGCATGTCATGGTCTAGTCCCAGAGTTTCCTCTTTCCCACTGAAGCTGACAGGATTTCTTTTTGATTACTGCACTGGTGAATTTAATGGTGGCTGACGTGCTGGTATTATTGTTCACTGAGACTGGACGGGCAGGAGTTCAGGAAGTGCAGGTTGGATGGGGGGGGGGGGGGGGGGGGGTTGCGCTGGGAGAGAGGTGTTCCAAGGCTGCACGGGTTTTTTTTTAATGATGCCATGTGACTCAGGGATTCTGTTGTCAAGTCTGTGCAGCGAGGGATTGGTGATGCGAAACCGAAGCACATTCGTGACCACTGTGGGCGGGGGACTCGATTTAAAAGTGTGACTCAGAGTGCGTTATCTTATCCCACTCAGCGAAGCGGGTTAACCATTAATTATCCTGGCAGACGAACTGAAGGACGGGTTCAGCTTTCCTGCAGTCATCTACCGATGCCAGCACGTCAAATGTCCCAGCTACGGTGGCAGAGTGGTTAGCACTGCTGCCTCACGGCACCGAGGACCCACGGTTCGATCTCGGCCCATGGGTCACTGTCCGTGTGGAGTTTGCACATCCCCCCCCCCACGTCTGCGTGGGTCTCACCTCCCACAACCGAAAGATGGCCCACACAGACAGTCACCCGAGCCCGAAATTGAACCCCGGGTCCCTGGCACAGTGAGGCAGCAGTGCTAATCATAGTGCCACGGGGGAAGGGGGGGGCGATGTGGTAAATACCACCCTTGGAATGACACATCATAGAGGGAGATCATTCAGCCCATTAAGCCTGAGCAATCTAATTATTGCTACTCGGACGTATACACCTTTGCTTTTCAATTATGTATCCAATTCCCCTTCAAGAGTTGCTGTTGAACTTGCTCCCTTCACTGTTTCAGACAGCATTCCACATCATTAGGTGTGAAACTGCAGCAAGTCCTTGTGTAGAATGCTCCCCTGGCCCTCTTAGAAAGGAAGACTGAGGCTCAGAGAGGCACCCCCCCCCCCCACCCCCCCACCCCCCCCCCACCCCATCACCGCCCCCCCCCCCAACCCCCCCCACGTGGTAAATCCCGGAAATGGCCGAAATCCGACCCCTGACCCCGACATTTCACATCCGTGACAGGAGTTGAGCCGGGGTTTGGGGTACGGTGGTTCACGGAGAGGGTCCAGGCATGCAAAATCTGGAGTGTGAAGATTAGAATAGCTAAGCGGAGGTCTGAGCTTGGTGGATTCATTTGGCAAGCCAGGTAGCGTTGGGAGAGGTGATGTATCCCTTTGGCCAGTGGTCCAGGACACCTACAGGAGAGACAAGGCACCATTTGGAATTGTTAAAATTAAACATCATTATGCACCTTTTATGCACAAATGTATTGGAACTGTCAAGCTGTCAGAGAACTGTCCATCTGTCAGGGAACTGTCCAGCTTTCAAGGACTTATTAAGGAACTGTCCAGTCCAAGTGGGATGGGGGCACAGTGGTTAGCACTGCTACCTCACAGCGCCAGGGACCCGGATTCAATTCCAGCCTTGGGTGGCCGTCTGTGTGGAGTTTACACGTTCTCCTTGTGCCTGCGTGGATTTCCTCCAGGTGCTCCGGTTTCCTCCCACAGTCACAAAGATGTGCAAATTAGGTGGATAGGGTGGGTAAGTGGGCCTAAGTGGATTGGATTGGATTTTGTTCATTGTCACGTGTACCGAGGTACAGTGAAAAATATTTTTCTGCGAGCAGCTCAACAGATCATTAAGTACATGAAAAGAAAAGGAAATAAAAGAAAATACATTATAGGGCAACACAAGGTATACAATGTAACCACATAAGCACCGGCATCGGGTGAAGCATACAGGGTGTAGTGTTAATGAGGTCAGTCCATAAGAGGGTCATTTAGGAGTCTGGTAATAGTGGGGAAGAAGCTGTTTTTGAGTCTGTTCGTGCGTATTCTCAGACTTTTGTATCTCCTGCCCGATGGAAAAAGTTGGAAGAGTGAGTAAGCCGGGTGGGAGGGACCTTTGATTATGCTGCCCGCTTTCCCCAGGCAGCGAGAGGTGTAGATTAAGTCAATGGATGGGAGGCAGGTTCGTGTGGGGGGGCGCTCTTTCAGAGGGTCAGTGCAGACTCGATGGATCAAATGGCCTCCTTCTGCACTGTCGGGATTGTATGATCAAGGAGCTCCCTAGCTGTCAAAGAACTGTCAAAGAAATGTGAAAGAGAGCAGCACGGTAGAGCAGTGGGTTAACCCTGCTGCCTCACGGCACCGAGGTCCCAGGTTCGATCCCGGCTCTGGGTCACTGTCTGTGTGGAGTTTGCACATTCTCCCCGTGCTGGCGTGGGTTTCACCCCCACAATCCAAAGATGTGCAGGGTAGGTGGATTGGCCACACCAAATTGCCCCTTAATTGGAAAAAATGAATTGGGTACTCTAAATTTATAAAAAAATAAAAATAAATGTGAAAGGATAGTAGGCGAGTTGGCATTGGATGGAGTAAGGGCAAAGGGTGGTGAGTCGAGGAATGGGTTGGCATGGATATAATGGGGGGGGTGACAGCTGATTTTTGTTTTGATCTTTTATTTATGTCAACACGGTGCTGGAGTCTCGAGGCAGCCATTCCACCCAACAGCCTCCGCATTCATTCCGAGGGTGCTCCAATGCAGGGTCTGCACCGACCCTCTGAAAGAGCACCCCCCACACCAATCTGCCTCCCATCCATTGACTCCATCCACACCTCCCGCTGCCTTGGGGAAAGTGGGCAGCATAATCAAAGACTCCTCCCACCCGGCTTACTCACTCTTCCAACTTCCCCCCCCTCCCACCACACACACACACCCGATTCTTTTCTAAAAGTGGGGTTCGCAGATCTGTGAATTCCCCATCCCGGGGTCAGGAAACTGGGGCCCGTGTCCTGTTCGGCCACTTCACAGTCAATGACATTGCTCTGGGTTTGACCAGACAAGGTCCCAGGTTCGATCCCGACTCTGGGTCACTGTCTGTGTGGAGTTTGCACATTCTCCCCGTGTCTGCCTGGGTTTCGCCCCCACAACCCAAAGATGTGCAGGGTAGGTGGATTGGCCACGCTAAATTGCCCCTTATTTGGAAAAAATGAATTGGGTACTCTAAATTTTTTTTTTTAAAGAATTATCCTCGGAATGAGGGGTTTGTCATATGAGGCGGCACGGTAGCACGGTGGTTTGCACTGCTGTTTCACAGCGCCAGGGTCCCAGGTTCGATTCCCTGCTGGGTCACTGTCTGTGCAGAGTCTGCACGTTCTCCCCGTGTCTGCGTGGGTTTCCTCCGGGTGCTCCGGTTTCCTCCCACACGTCCCGAAAGACGTGCTTGTTAGGTGAATTGGACATTCTGAATTCTCCCTCTGTGTACCCGAACAGGTGCCGGAATGTGGCGACTAGGGGATTTTCACAGTAACTTCATTGCAGTGTAAGCCTACTTGTGACTCTAAAGATTATTATTAATAAAAACGGAGTGGTTGAGGACTCTGGTCTGTACTCAATGAAGTTTAGACTCGGCCGGTCGGGGACGGAGCATCAGGGGCGGGGCTCAGTCGATATGTGGCGCGGCGTAGTACGCGGGTATGGTGCTTTGGAGGGGGCGGAGCATTGCTAAAACGGCGCCGCACCCGATTCGCTCGGGAAATGTGATTCTCCGGCTATCCGCCGAATGCGATTTCGCTGTCGGCGACCGGGAAATCCAGCCCAGGGACTTTCACGACAGAAAAACAGACGCCACATTCCGCTACCGGTGAGGGTCTCGCACCGGCTCCACGTGGAACACAATCGATTCCAGTGAGAAACGGTGCGGGATTTGCCGGGTCCGTGATTGACACTCGGGAGGCTGACATGTTGCAGCTGCACAAACACATTACACTCCCCACACACACTCATCCCAGCCAACAAGATGGCACTGGTTGCGCTGGAGCGCGCCCATACAGCTGATGGTCGGCTGGGACCAGAGGACACCTAGGGGGGGTGGCCGGGGGAGGGGGCACCGATACGACCTTTGGCCCTAAGTTCACAATGGGCAGTCAGCTGTGTGCACAGCTGCATGGCTGCCTTGCCGGCTGCAGCAATAGTGTTCTGTGCCCGTCCATCCCGACCCCACAGACCTGGCCACCGCCCCCGCAAGTCCCCCCGGCCCTGGCAAAAGCCCCCCCCCGGCCCTGGCAAAAGCCCCCCCCCCCACCGGCCAGTGGCACAACTGTCAGCACGCTATGGCGATGTTGGACACTTTCCGTACCCTCTCTCTTCCCTCAGCAGCCGCCACACCGGTTTCACGATGTTTAAAAGCACAAGTGAACCGAGCCGTTGGCAACTTGGCCCATCGGAGGCGGAGAATCGCGGAGGCCCCGGAGAATGCCAGGCCAGGCCTGCTAATGATATGTGTCTACTGCCCGTGCGTTACGGAACGCACTGACACCGCTTTCGAGGTACTGGAACATTGCGATTTGGCATCGGAACCGATTATCCGCCCAATCGCCTTCCCGATTTCAGCGTCGGCTAACGGAGAATCCTGCCCGGGATCTTTTGCAGAGAGAGCGCAAGTTTAAAGTCTCAGCTTCCTACGGCGCCGAGGTTCCAGGTTCGATCCCGGTCACTGTCCGTGTGGAGTTTGCGCATTCTCCCCGTGTCTGTGTGTGTTTCGCCCCCACAACCCAAAGATCAGGTGGATTGGCCGCGCTAAATTGCCCCTCAATTGGAAAAAAAAAATTGGGTACTCTAAATTTATATTTTTTTAAATGTTGAAAGTCTCAGGTGGCACCTGAGATAGCGCAGCACCCCCCTCACGACTGTTTCAACAGGGATCGTGTCTCCCGCCGTGAACCCTCAACGATCTGACTCAGAGAGGAAAACCCTGGCGACTGAGCCGTGACTGGCACACACAGAAGGCAGCTTCTGCTCGTCACGATTTGGAGGCATTGTAGCTTACTGGTCATTCAATTCTCATTCAGAATGCAAACGTCAGCGGTCAGGCCACCTTCTCGCCTGACCTCAGACCCGACCTGTCCTTGGCATAAGGCAGTCCAGAATTGGAAACATCCGGTAGACTTCTCCTTCACCAATCACAGCAATGTCTTACACTCACTGAAAGAAAGACTGCCGCACACAGTTCTCCCCATAGCACCAGTGCCCGTCAGATTTCTGTACTGGAGCTCGGGGCTGAGGGGAGAGCTACGAAGCAGATTTAAGTACATCCCGTTGGTCCTGTATCTTTACACTCGCGGCACTCTAGGGCTGGTTTAGCACAGTGGGCTAAATGGCTGGCTTGTAATGCAGAACAATGCCTGCAGCGCGGGTTCAATTTCCGTACTGGCCTTCCAAACAGGCGCCGGAATGTGGCGACTAGGGGCTTTTCACAGTAACTTCATTGAAGCCTACTTGTGACAATAAGCAATTATTATTGTTATATTCAGCTGGAAAAGAGAGCTGAATCCAGCAGCAGGCTTTATTTTGTCACAGAGCTTTTTAATTCGGCTCCCTCACTGCGACTTGGTTAAGCGTACAGATGCCCCTGTCAATGGCAACAGCAGCAGGCGAGGTGTATGAGGTTTGAAGGACAGTCAGGTATTTTAACCTGGATAATAATAATCTTTATTATTGTCACAAGTAGGCTTACATTAACACTGCAATGAAGTTACTGTGACAATCTCCTAGTCGCCACATTCCGGTGCCTGTTCGGGTACACAGAGGGAGAATTCAGAATGGCCAATTCACCTAACAAGCACGTCTTTCGAGACTTGTGGGAGGAGACCGGAGCACCCGGAGGAAACCCACGCAGACACGGGGGAGAACGTGCAGACTCCGCACAGACAGTGACCCAAGCCGGGAATCGATCTCAGGTCACTGATGCTGCGAAGAAGCAGTGCTAACCACTGTGCTACTGTGAGTGCAGCGAGCTGTCTAAAGGTGTCAATATTGATGCTGGAATATTTAAAAACGAGGTCTCCCATTGCGGAGTCTCGATCAACGGAACAGCACGCCCGTGAAATCCCACCCGCATCAATCGGATCAAGCTGCTGAATACGGCAGAGGGATTCCATAGGGTAGATATTGAGGGGCTATTTCAGAGCTTTAGGAACGCACATTAAGATTAAATCTAGGCCCTTTATAAGCAAAATCCAAAAGTGTTTCTTCACAGAAAGGGTGATGGAAATGTAGAACCTTTTTCCCTCAGAAGGCAGCCTTGTCGGACCAGTTGGACTTTCCGAGGCCGGTGTTGACAACTGAAACAAGGACAGGAACCAAAGATCAGCCAATGATCCAATGGAAAGAGGGAGCAGGCTTGATGGGCTGAATGGCTGACACCCTGAAGCCATGTTTCACCCAGTTCCTGGTTGACTTTGCCCATGAACCTGGGCAGTGATTGGCTGTGGGAGGATTGCAGGCTTCAGGGACCCGACTCACTCACTGCTCTTCGAAGCAGATAGCTTCCTAAACTCCCACCTTGATCGGTACACAAGCCGCCTGTTTAGCATTCATGGCTGAGCTAGCTGTGGTCCCAAATTCACCATCCTCGACTCCCTTATCAATAAAAAGAAAATCTGTCTATCGCGGCCTCGAATGACGGCCCTCTGAGATGAAGAAGTTCTCCTCGTCCCAGTCCTTTAAATTGTGACCCCCACCCCCGGTTCTAACCCCCCCCCCAAAAGGGGAAAACAAGCCCGAGGCGAGATCCACCTTCAGTAACAGCAGAGGCGCCATCAAAGTGGTAAAATGTCCTCAGACCTCTTCACCGAAGTCATTGTCAGGTAACGTCTGACACCAGGCCACCCACGATGATTGGTCGGAGGTGGGTTCGCCGGCGGTGAGCCACGCAAACCTCCCGCAGACATCAGCGGGACTGGAAGATCACACCGGATGCCACCTTGCTGGAAAACACTGGAAAATCCCACCCTTAACTTCGAAGCTTTGGTATTCGGAGTCGGTGCAAATCAGTGAGCACTGGGCTGCTGGGTGAGAGGGGCTTGGCTGAAGGAGAATTCGCTGTAACAGCTTCAGATTAATATTGATTTGAGTCCTCCATTACAAGATTCTGCACCGCACCGCTGGCTGTATCAATATATTCATTAGGAAAGCTAAGGTGAAATTGTCTCCTTTGATTGAAGTCGATGTGGGTTGCAAAAGAGAAGTATAGAGCTGAGAGGTTTCGAACCCGCCTGTATCATTGTCAACAATGTGCACCAGGATTGAAAATCCTCCCCGATTGAACTGAATTGTTCCTGGAATTAGAGATTAATCTCCAGGACGTTCCTATGCGGGAACGGGGAGGGAATTCAAAGGGGCACAACGAATACTTGTGTTTTGCGCATTGCTTTTGAAGAGTATTGGAGATAAGATAAAGCCCGTATCGTAGAATCAATTCAGTGTAGAAGGAGGCCAATCGGCCCAACGTCTCTGCACCGACTCTCTGAAAGAGCACCCCGCCTCGCCTCAATCCCCCACCCTATCCCCGTAACCCCCACCTGGGGGTCAACCGATCATGGCCAATCCACCTAACTTGCGCACCTTTGGACTGCGGGAGGAAACCGGACCCACCCGGAGGAAACCCGCGCAGGCACGGGGAGGATGTGCAAAGGCCACACAGACAGTCGCCCGAGGTCGGAATTGAACCCGGGTCCCTGGTGCGGTGAGGCAGCAGTGCTAACCACAGTGCCGCCCTGCCACCCCAAATTGTTTGATTGGCAGGTAAGAATTATTCAGCCTGCTGACTGACACTGTGTCGTCAGGTTAGACCAATGATAACTGCGGAGGGAGGTCACGTGATTGAACCTTCAGGGATCTGTCCCACCAGAGCTGGTAATTCAGCTGACAGAACCCCTGCCAATGGTCTTGAGACCCTAAACACAACATCTGACCGTCTGGGGTTCTGTAACAGAGTGAAGATAACAGTACAAGGCCCCAATATCAAAGCGAAATCCTGCAGCTGTTGGGAATCTGGAATTAAAAATAGTGCTAGAAAGGACTGTGGAGAGGGAAACAGTTAACGACCCGAGTCGAGTATAATTCTTCTCTGGTGATATATTCCCGAGTCAGGGTGGTGTGTGTGGCTTGGAGGGGGACCTGTAGGTTATGGTGATGTTCGCATTGTTATGGGCCAGGGTTTAGAGAACCCCAAAGTGTATCATGGAGTTCACCTGACCCACAACTTTTAATAGACTGTGGTATGGGGAGCACACTGCCCACTCTACAGGTATGGTACAGCAGAAATGGAAAAGTATTTTTTAAAGCAAAACAATGTTTATTCTACGAACTCAAGTTAACCTTTTTAAAACATACAGTGAATATCTTAGCAACCATTAATTCAAACATAACCCCCAAAGAATACAACACTAAGTAATCCTTTAAGCTTTCCTTTTAACATCCATAAGACTTAAAACACCTTTTACCAGAAGCACATTAGGTTTACATTCACTCCTGAGAACATTTATAATTGTGAATTACGAAATGATCAAGAGATAGTCTTTTGATGGCAGAGAGAACAGCAGTACACCTGCTTGGTCTGGCTTCAGCTCCAACACTGAAGATGAAACGAAAACACATCCTGCAGCAAACAGCCTAAAACAAAAGTAAAAAGCTGACAGACAGCCCAGCTCCACCCACACTCTGACATCTGATAAACATCCATTTCTTAAAGGTACATTTCTTAAGCACCCATTTCTTAAAGGTACTCTCACATGACACCATGCATCTGCTGCCCTTGTCCTTCGAGATGGAAGAGGTAGAGGATTTGGAAGGTGCTGTCGAAGGAGCCGTGGCAAGATCCTACCTCTCTGACCAGGCTTTTGGTCACCTGTCCCAGTGTCCTCTCAAATGAGCAAAATTCTGCAGGATCTGAACTCTGGATGAAGAATGGAGAATGCTGGGAAATCTCAGCAGGTCTGTCAGTATCTGTCGGGATTAAAAGCAGAGATAACGATTCGCGTCTTCATCAGAACCCTTATGTGGCTTAGTGCCAGACTTTGTTTGATAATCATTCCTATGAAGCATGAGGGAGAATTTTACAACATTAAAGAAGTTAATTAAATGCAAGTTGTTGTAAAATGAGCTGCAATTTTCTTTCTTCTTCCAAGGGATAGGAGTGTCGCTGGCTAGGCCAGCATATGGGCGGCACGGTAGCACAGTGGTTAGCACTGTTGTTTCACAGCACCAGGGTCCCAGGTTCGATTCCCGGCTTGGGTCACTGTCTGTGCGGAGTCTGCACTTTCTCCCCGTGTCTGCGTGGGTTTTCTCCGGGTGCTCCGGTTTCCTCCCACAAGTCCTGAAAGATGTGCTTGTTAGGTGAATTGGACATTCTGAATTCTCCCTCCGTGTACCCGAACAGGCGCCGGAATGTGGCGACTAGGGGATTTTCACAGTAACTTCATTGCAGTGTTAATGTAAGCCTACTTGTGACAATAATTAGGATTATTATTATTATTTATTGCCCATCCCCAATTGACCCCGAGGAGGTCGTGATGAGCTGCCTTCTTGAACTTCTGCAGTCCCTGAGGTGTCGGTACACCCACAGTATCTTGTAGATGTGCATCGATGGTGGAGGAAGAGGGAATGCCAAAGGTGGTGGAAAAGGTGCCAATCAAGGGGGCTGCTTTGTCCTGGATGCTGGCGAGTTTCCTGAGCGAGGTTGGAGCCGCACTCGTCCAGGAACACTCCTGACTTGTGCCTTGCAGTAGATGGACAGGCTTTGTGAGGTCAGGAGGTGAGTTACATTCCACAGAATCCCTGGCCCCTGACCTGCTCTGGTAGCCACAGTACATTCAGTCCATTTTCTGGTCAATGGTAACTTCTGGGGATTCGTGGATTGGTAATTTAATCTTCATTCAGGGGAATGTCACTGTCAGGGCCAGCATTTATTGCCCCATCCCTAATTGCCCACTGAATGGTTTGCTGGGCCATTTCAGAGGGCATTTAAGAATTAACCACGTTGCTGTGGGTCTGGAGTCACATGTAGGCCAGACCAGAAAAGGGTGGCAGATTTTTACAACAATCGGTAATGGTTTCTAGGTCATCATTCCAGATTTATATTGAATTCAAATGTCACCATCTGCCCTGGTGGGATTTGAACCCAAGGCCCTAGAACATCACCCTGAGTCTTTCGATTACTAGTTCTGTGGCAATACCACTACGATTGCTGAAAATGGTCATTGCCTGACACTTGTGTGCTGTGAATGTTACATTCCGATTGCAGCCCAAGCCTGGATATTGCCCCGGTCGTGTTGCATTTGGACAGGGACTGCTTCAGTATCTGAGGAGTCTCGAATGGTGCTGAACATTGTGCAGTCATCAGCAAACGTCTGACCTTATGACGGGAGGGAAGGTTGTTGATGGAGTAACTAATTCCTTATCACCTGTGTTGTGTTACAGGTCCGGAACAATTTTACCCCGGTGGAAGATGCCACGATAGGATACCCAACCTTGTTGCTAAACGATAAATGCCAAGAGCGTTGGAACCGAGCCAAACACAACTTGCCACAGAGTGGGTGAGATTTGGGAGTCCACAGAGGTCCCTAACTCGGCCCAGTGCTCATGGATTATGCCCATCACAATCTAAGCATCCACCATCCCGACTAGGAGGGGGGAGTCCATCTCCCCCCCCTCCCCCCCGTATCCCTCCCACTCAGTCCTTTTCACGCCTCATATAAGAGTTTGTTCAAACTTGAGAGGAAAACATTGTGAGGGTTGTAAATCCCCACGTAGCACTTTCCCCAGACAGCAGCTCTTTGAGAGCCTCCTCGATAAGGCACATTAATGACGTTTGGAAGGTGCGCCAGTTGATTTCAGCTGGACTCCGAATGTGTGTTTGGGAAGCCATGATCGAATGACAGAGCAGACTCGATGGGCCAAATGGCCTAATCCTGCTCCTATATTGGTACCATAAGTACATGGGCGCCACGGCAAGTGGGTTAGCACTGCTGCCTCATAGCTCCAGGATCCTGAGTTCGATTCCCGGCTTGGGTCACTGTCTGTGCGGAGTCTGCACGTCCTCCCCGTGTCTGCGTGGGTTTCCTCCGGGTGCTCCGGTTTCCGCCCACAGTCCAAAGATGTGCAGGTTAGGTGGATTAGCCATGATAAATTGCCTTTCGTGTCCAAAAGAGGTTAGGTGGGGTTACTGGGTTGCGGGGATAGGGTGGAGGGGTGGGTTTAAGTAGGGTGCTCTTTCCAAGGGTCGGTGCAGACTCGATGGGCCGAATGGCCTCCTTCTGCACTGTAAATTCTCTGATATCTTAGGAACCTATGACTGTCTGTGTAGACAATTCACCTGAGGAAGGAGCAGTGCTCCGAAAGCTAGTGTTTGAAACAAACCTGTTGGACTTTAACCTGGTGTTGTAAGACTTCTTACTGTCTGTGTAGAGGTTGCACGTTCTCCCCGTGTCTGCGTGGGTTTCCTCCGGGTGCTCCGGTTTCCTCCCACAGTCCAAAGATGTGCAGGTTAGGGTGGATTCCGGGGATAGGGCGGGGGAATGGGCCTAGGTAGGGTGCTCTTTCAGAGGGTCGGTGCAGACTCGAAGGGCCGAATGGCCACCTTCTGCACTGTAGGAATTCAAAACAGTTTCTTCAACACCCACACTGTGTCACACTACTTAAAAAAACAGAAAGAGGCCATTCGCTCCATCAGGCCCATGCTAGTGTTTATGCTCCGGGCGAACCCCATCCCATTCATTACTCTAAAAACACCCGTGATGGGCCTTTGGCGCTGTAGGCCTGAATTACTTCGCCAGTCCCTTACTTTCCAACATCCCAGGAGTCTTTCACCACCGCTCACTCGCCCCCTACCCTACGCAGTCTGGCAGGTTCTCTGAGCTGCCATTTCCCAGCGCGGCGCCCTCGAAAAGGACGGCGGGCAGCTGTCCTCGGGCCAGAATGACCTCCAGGTCTCCTCCTTCACAGTCGCCCGCTGCCCTGGCATCATCCTTTACCTCAGGATGAAAATCTTGGAATTCCCCGGCTAACAGCCGTCACTCGAGGACTGCAACAGCCCAACGAGAGAGAAAGGGAAAGAGAGAGAGAAAGAGAGAAAGAGCGAGAGAGAAAGAGGAAATAAACGCTGCACCAATTCCAGAAGGCTGGAACGGCTGAGAGACGATTTCCTGCAGATATGGCTCAGCTCCCTCGTCATATATCTTCCCTCACTGCAATGTAATTTAAATGTCTGAGTCTTTGCTATGCCGTACACGTCAGGTTCTGCAATGGAAACACTTTCAGAATTAAACAGGTAGTGTAACCTTAGTCAGATTGAATCAAGCATGTTTAATTAGTGCATCCTAACTGTTCTGGAAAAGGGAGGATTTTCTAATATGGATATTCTGCTGCACCTCACACAACCGTACTAATAGCTTGAAGAATTCTGGGGATACTAAGGGGACATGTTGCTGCCATTTCAGTTGTATTTTAACCAGTGTCTCACACAAAGGCCTAATGTAGCTACCAGACACATGACAGTGAAGGTTCCTTTCGACGCCCTGCCTTTTAAGGCAAGTGTAAAAAGGTTGCCTTATTCAAAGGAGAGCTGTGGTCTTCACCCCAATCAACTTTCCTCTTCCTTGGAGCAGAGGATACTGAGGGGGAGGGGCAAGGGAGGCACGGTAGCACAGTGGTTAGCACCGTTGCTTTGCAGCGCCAGGTCCCCAGGTTCGATTCCCGGCTTGGGTGACTGTCTGTGTGGAGCCTGCACCTTCTCCCCGTGTCTCCGGGCGCTCCAGTTTCCTCCCACAAATCCCGAAAGACGTGCTTGTTAGGTGCATTGGACATTCTGAATTCTCCCTCAGTGTACCCGGGTTTCCTCCGGGTGCTCCGGTTTCCTCCCACGGGCCAAAGATGTGCAGGTTAGGGGGATTGGCCGCGCTAAATTGCCCCTTAGTGTCCAAAAAGGTTGGGTGGGGTTGCGGGGATAGGGTGGAGGCGTGGGCTTAAGTGGGAGCTCTTTCCAAGGGCAGGTACAAACTCGATGGGCCAATTGACCTCCTTCTGCACAGTAAATTCTATGATTCTATGAACCGGCGCTGGAATGTGGCGACTAGGGGATTTTCACAGGAACTTCATTGCAGTATTAATGCAAGCCTACTTGTGACACTAATAAAGATTATTATTACATGATTGAGGTGTATAAAATTATGAGGGGCACAGATAGAGTAGACAGGAAGAAACCGTTCCACTTGGTGGAGGAATCCATGACCAGGAGGCATATATTTAAGGTTAGGGGCAGGGATTTTGGAGGGGATGTGAGGAAAAACCTTTTTGCCCAGAGGGTGGTGAGAGTCTTTAACTCGCTGCCTGAAAGGGTGGCGGGGGCAGAGACCCTCATAACATTTAAGAAGTATTTAGATGTGCACTTGCGATGGCAAGACGTACAAGGTTATGGATGGGATTAGACTAGTTAGGTGGTTGTCTTTGACCGGCACAGGCGTAATGGGCCGATGGGCCCTTTGTGTGCCGTCGTCCTCTATGACTTTATAATATTTAACCCTCAGCCAACATCACTGAAAAAGACAGATTGTCCGATTGTTTACCTCACCACTGTTTGTGGGATCATGCTGTGCACAGATTGGCTCTCTTGCTCCCTCCAATTGGTTGCAAGTCACATTTAAACATCCTGCAATCGTGAAATATAAACACAAGTCTTTTTTTTTTTTAGATCCTGGAGCTGGGGCAGGGTGAGAAGGCAGTCGTGTTCCCCTAAACAACGAATGGTTCTCTCCACGTGAGGAAAGGCCTCATGGGCTTGTTGAGGGGCCAACCATGATAGAGTGACACCTCAGAAGGCTCCAAAATGGCCCATTGAAATTTGGCTTTTAAAGAAAGATATTTCCTGTCCGCAAAGATTTTCAATGGAATAGATTTTTGAGATTACATGTGATTTAACAATTGGGCAGCACCTACTGAACAATTCTGAGTGTGCTAAGAATTGCCCCAAGCAACCAATTTAAGGTTATCAGTTGGGCTCACAATGTAGCTCGCTTACAGTTGCTGGAAACAACATATATTCATACGCAGAGAACTGTCTTCTGCAGCAAAAAGGTACTTGTCCAGGCATTGTGTGAATTTTTGAATTAACGCAAAGCGTGGGGAACAACTGGTGAACCTGCCAACCAATCAGCTCTCTTTTCATTGCGGTATAAATTGTTGCTCCCTTTGAAATTTGGTTTTCTTGCATCTCTCCTGATGGGCGCAAGATGAAAAGCTTCAACGGCATGTCTTTTTTTCCCTGCAACACTCAAGTTCTGTACTAACAAGTGACTACTGGATTCAAATAAACTTCTTCCTCCGTTTAGAGAATGAAGAAGAAAAGAGAAAAGTATTAGGGTTAGAGATAGGACAGTTAGGAAATAAATCAGGAAGCAATTTTCCCTTACAAGGATAATGGAAATATTGAGCTCACGCCCCTAAAAGACTGCTTGCTGGGACTCATTCAACTGTGAGGCCTAGATTTGTATTACACTGATGGATCAAGGTACATGGATAAAAGGAAGTTAGGGGCACAGATCTCCCATGGTCTGTTCTAATAGTGAAACAGGCTTTTAAAAGATTTGCTCAACAGATATGGGCTTCACTGGCTAGACCGGCATTTGTTGCCCATCCCTAGTGCCCTTTAGAAGGTGGTGGTGAGCTGCCTTCTTGAGCCACTGCAGTCCATGTGGTGCAGATACACCCGCTGTGCTGTTAGGGAGGGAATTCCAGGATTTTGACCCATTGACAATGAAAGGAGCGGCCGATATATTTCCAAGTCAGAACAGCGTGTGGCTTGGAGGGGAACCTCCAGGTGGTGGTGTTGCCATGTGTCTGCTGCCCTTGTCCTTCTAGATGATAGCAGTGGTGGGTTTGGAAGGTGCTGCCAAAGGAGCCTTGGTGCGCTAATGAGGTGCATCTTGTAGATGGTGCACACGGCTGCCACTGTGCGTCAGTGGTGGAGGGAGTGGATGTGGCTGTGGTGCCAAATCACCTGAGTTATTGAAGACGATTCAAACCTTTCCGCGGTAAGAGTTGAGCTTGCAATCTATTGAGCAAAGCCCACTGGACTACCAATCTAGACACCATTGGAAAAACAGAATTCACTTCCTGTATGGTGATAGACCTGGATAGAGTGGACGTGGAGAGGATGTTTCCACTAGTAGGGAAAACTAGAACCAGAGGACACAGCCTCAGACTGAAGGGCGATCCTTTAAAACAGAGATGAGGAGGAATATCTTCAGCCAGAAGGTGGTGAATCTGTGGAACTCTTTGCCGCAGAAGGCTGTGGAGGCCAAATCACTGAGTGTCTTTAAGACCGAGGTAGATAGGATCATGATTAATAAGGGAATCCGGGGTTATGGGATAAAGGCAAGAGAATGGGAATGAGAAAAATATCAGCCATGATTGAATGGCGGAGCAGACTCGATGGGCCGAGTGACCTAATTCTGCTCCTACGTCTCATGATCTTATTTAAAAAAAAAAAAATTTAGAGTACCCAATTCATTTTTCCAATTAAGGGGCAATTTAGCGTGTTCAATCCACCTAGCCTGCACATCCTTGGATTGTGGGGGCGTAACCCACGCAGACACGGGGAGAATGTTCAAATTCCATGCGGACAGTGACCCAGAGCCGGGATCGAACCTGGGACCTCGGCGCCAGCCTCATGATCTTATAATCCCCAGCAGCCTGGGGGCATCGCTCTTTCGCTCCATCTTTGTCTCTCTCGCTTTTTATCTCCTTCTGAAAATGAAAAAATGAAAATCGCTTATTGTCACAAGTAGGCTTCAATGAAGTTACTGTGAATAGCCCCTAGTTGCCACATTCCGGCACCTGTTCGGGGAGGCTGTTACGGGAACCCCTCCTTCTCCCCCACCCTTTACATATATCTCTCTTTCGCTATGCCTATTTCTATATCTCTCCATATATATATTTCTCTTCTCTCACTCTATCTCTAATTATCTCCTTCTTTCTATTTCATTTTTTCTCTCTTTTTGACTTATACGTTACTTTCTCTCTCGATCTGTTTTTATCCATCTCTATCTTTCTCTTTATCTCAACCTCACTCCTACCTCTCTCTCTCTCCCTCCCACCTTCGCTCAGGCATACCATCAAAACTCTTAGAATTTACTTTTAGACGAAAACATGGGGGGCGGGATTCTGTGATCCTGAGGCTAAGTGTTGACGCCGTCGGAAACGCCGTCGTGTTTCTCGACGGCGTCAACATGGCCTCAGGATCAGCAACTCTGGCCCCTACAGGGGGCCAGCAGGGCGCTGGAGCGGTTCACGCGCAATGGCACCGGCAGCAACGCGCGCATGCGCAGTGGCTCCCTTCAACGCGCCGGCCCCGACGCAACATGGCGCAGGACTACAGGGGCCGGCGAGGCCGAAAGGAGGCCGCCAGTCAGAGAGGCCGGCCCGCCGATCGGTGGGCCCCGATCGCGGGCCAGGCCACGTCGGAGGCCCACCCCGGGGTCGGACCCCCCACCCCCCCTCCACAGGCCGCCCCCCCCCCCCCCCCCCGACCCTTCCACGCCGAGTTCCCGCCGGCTGAGAGCAAGTGTGGACGGCGCCGGCGGAACTCGCGGTTTTTACGACGGCCGCTCGGCCCATCCCGGGAAAACTCGCCCATGATTTTTATTTTGACTTTACCATGAAATAAACGCCACGGGTCGGAGTGAAACTTGATCTGCTTTAGTTGTTGAGAAGTGTGTCCAGAAAAAGTGTAAAGAAAATTCAGCATGTGGGCGGACAGAATTGGATGTGATGCCTCCTGTGGTTCAATAATTGGCCCACACTCAAAACAAAAGGGGTGGAGGAAACCGACAAAGTGCTTAAAGGGGCAGACAGGGGGGCTGTAGGTAAGATGTTTACCCTGGTTGGCAGAGTCTAGAAGCAGGGGAACACAATTTCAAAATAAGGAGGCAGCCCGTTCAGACTGAAATGAGGAGAATTTATTACCTTCAGAGGATTGTGATTCTTTGAAACTCTTAGCCCTAGAGGCAGTAGAAGTTCAGTCACTGAGTATGTTTGAAGCAGAGATTGATAGATTTCTAAATGCAAATGGCATAATGGGAAATGGGCTTGGTGTGTCTGTGCGGAGTCTGCACGATCTCCCCGGGTCTGCATGGGTTTCCTCCGGGCGCTCCGGTTTCCTCCCACAGTCCAAAGATGTGCAGGTTAGGTGGGTTGGCGAGGCTAAAATTGCCCCTTAGTGTCCAAAGGTTAGGTGGGGTAACACGGTTACGGGGATAGGGTGGAGGATTGGGCCCACGTATGGTGATCTTTCAGAGGGTCAGTGCAGGCTCGATGAACCGAATGGCCTCCTTCTCCTTCAAGTACAGGAGCAGGGATGTCTTGCTGCAACAATACAGGGCCTTGGTGAGACCACACATGGAGTATTGTGTGCAGTTTTGGTCTCCTTATCTGAGGAAGAATGTTCTTGCTCGAGAGGGGAGTGAAGCGAAGATTTACCTGGCTGATTCCTGGAATGTGGGACTGACGTATGCAGGGAGATTCAAACTTTTAGGATTGCATTCGCTGGAGTTCAGAAGAATGAGGGGGAATCTCATAGAAACCTAGAAAATTCCAACAGGACTAGACAGTGTAGAGGCAGGAAGGATGTTCCCGATGGTGGGGGTGTCCAGAACCAGGGGTCACAGGCTGAGGATACGGGGTAGACCATTTAGGACTGAGATGAGGAGAAATTTCTTCACCCAGAGAGTAGTCGGCCTGTGGAATTCGTTACCACAGGAAGTGGTTGAGACCAAAACATTGTATGTTCTCAAGAAGCAGTTCGATACAGCACTTGGGGCGAAGGGGATCAAAGGATATGGGGGGGGGGGGAGAGACGGGATTAGGCTATTGAGTTCGGTGATCAGCCATGGTCATAATGAATGGCGGAGCAAGCTCGATGGGACGAAAGGCCTCCTCCTGCTCCTATTTTCTATGTTTCTTCTGCCCTGCGGGGACTCTAAGCAAAAAGGCATTGAAGGGGATGAAGAGCCATGATCATATCGAACGGTGGAAGAGACGGGATGGACGAATGGCCTCCTCGTGCTCCAATGTTTCCAGGAGAGGCAAAGAGGTTGGTCAGAGTTGGCTGATTGCCCCCCCCCCCCCCTCTTGAGTCGCGAAAGTAGTGACGGTCAAAGATAAAAACATCGCATATGTTTCAGCTCCGCGCCCTTGGTAAAAGAGCCCGGGTGACGCCACCACCCCCCCCTAACTTGTCAGCACCAGGCACCTTACCCCAGGGCTGTGCTACCTTGCATCAGCTGCAACTTGTACGTTTGCAACTTGCTGACACTTGGCACGGGCCAGTCTGCCTGACCTTCCAGTGCCACTGTCACCGCCGTTTTCTCGGAGGGGTTGAGGATTGTGGGTGGGGAAGGGGGTGGAGGAGGGTTGACGGGAATGCACGCAGCTTCTAATTTAGCTGTTTTTCCATTAGCCCAGCTGTTTGTTTTTCTGCCAGACCTTCTTATCTGCAGCTATGCAGCCCCGTGTTCCCCGAGCGAGGCAGGATTAACTGTCAGTGCTGGGATACTATCTGTAAATTGCTTTTTCTGTGAAAGTGCCCTAATGCGATGCAACACTCTTTTCTTTGCCATTAATTATGCATTGATACAGAATACCTGCCTTCCCAGTGCTGCAGTCTGAAAATTAAAAATCTTTAAGTCTGACAGGCTGCTGTTGCTCATTTCCAAACACGTATTTTTTTCTTCCTCTTTCCCCCGTCACAGATTTGTTCCCAACCCTTGTTAACCCTTTTGCTTCTGACCCTGCCTTCACTTGACCCTGCCTTCCCTGAGGGCACAGTAAGAAGTCTTACAAGACCAGGTTAAAGTCCAACAGGTTTGTTTCGAATCGCTAGCTTTCGGAGCGCTGCTCCTTCCTCAGGTGAATGAAGAGGAACCTCTTCATTCACCTGAGGAAGGAGCAGCGCTCCGAAAGCGAGTGACATCAAAACAAACCTGTTGACTTTAACCTGGTGTTGGAAGACTTCTTACTGTGCTCACCCCAGTCCAACGCCAGCATCTCCACATCTTCCCCGAGGGCGCCAGTGGGGCAGGGAATTGAGGTAACCCAGCGGTCATGGTACTGAGCTCCTGATCTGGAGGTTTGTCAGTTCAAATCTCAGCAGGGGATATTATTGCAAATTTGAATTTGTTCAAGGTTAAGCTCTGAGCCAAAAGCTCTGGGTTCAGGTCCCTTCCTATGACCCGATGGCCGAAGAGAGTGCATCCTTAACGCGGCCAAACAGGCTGACCTGTAGATCCTTCCGATACACCGCAGTGGTAAAATCGGGAGAGCTTCCTGCTCAGCCCAGGTTCATGTGCCCGCGCGGCATGCAAGAGATGCAAGAGATGGTGGCGAGGTGGTAATGGCACTGGACTAGTGTCCTAGAGGCCTAGTCTAAAGTTCTGGGCACACGGGTTCAAACCCCACCATGCCAGCTATGTGGGATTTAAATTCAATTTTAGAGGGTGGCACAGTGGTTAGCACTGCAGTCTCACGGCGCCGAGGTCCCAGGTTCGAATCCCGGCTCTGGGTCACTGTCCGTGTGAAGTTTGCATGTTCTCCCCGTGTTTGCGTGGGTTTCGCCCCCACAACCCAAAGATGTGCAAGGTAGGTGGATTGGCCACGCTAGCTATCTGGCGCAATTTTATAAAATTTGGAATGGAATGCTAGTCTCAATAATGGTGATTGTTGTAAAAATCCATCTGGTTCACTTAATGCCCCTTAGGGAAGGAAGTCTGCCACACTTGCCTGGGCTACATGTCAGGTCCAACATCAATGTTGACCCTTAACTGTCCTCCGAATATACACAGATCAAGGGCAATTAGGAACATAGGAACAGGGGGAAGGCTATTCTTTGTTGAACAAACGTCTATCTATCTCAGGTTTAAAATTAACAACTGTTCCCGCTTCTCCTGCTGTTTGTGGGAGAGAGTTCCAAACATCTACCTTTGAGTGAAGAAATCCTTCCTAACATCTCTCCTGAACGGTCTAGCCCTAGTTTTAGAATCGCCAACCAATTGAGACAGTTTATCTTTATCTACCCTGTCGTTTCCTGTTAATATACAGCACAGGAACAGGCCCTTCGGTCCTCCAAGCAATACTTTGGCGAATTCGATCAGATCACCCATTAACCTTCTAAATTCCAGTGAAACAGGCCGAATGTGGGTAATCTCTCCTCGTAACTTAACCCTTATAGTCTCGGTATAATTTTTGTCAACCTCCGTTGCACTCCCTCCAAGGCGCGGTGCCCAGAACTGCTCACAGTGACTGTACAGGAGCATGTCAAGTGTAGGAGCACATGCATCAGGCCAACCATTCATGACATGAGTGAGCACTTTACTGAGCAGCACATCCTTGCGAGTTTCTTTGTTAGATTTTCTGGCAGGCACTAGCATATCATTGGTGTGTGTAAAGTAACTCACTGGTAACTCAGTAGCTAGAAACAAATATTGAACGAACATCAACGTTGGCACGGCTGGTGACACTAAGCATCGTACTGATCGCCATTGTCCTTTAATCTTCCTTTGAACGTGTCTCTAAGGTCGATTTCTAAGTTTGTGCCATGACCACAGTGATGAGAGACTCTCTTTAACTCGAAAATGTAATGCAAAATAGCTTCCTTTGATGGAACGAAATACTCAGCGCAATATCAGTCTTAGGCGTGCCATGTTAGACCAGAATGTAATTCATTTCAGCATATTTCATAGTACCGGGGTTTAATGGCAATATCAGTTACAAACCACATCGAAAGCACTTAGCCCACTTACGGTAAGGAAACCATTTACTTCACCCTCATCTCCGATTTTATTTGCCTTCAGCCTAATGTGTGATCTTTGTTCGTAATTATACCAGTCCTCTCTAGAGCTTAGAAAAATGAGAGGAGATCTAATTGAGGTTTACAAGATGATAAAAGATATTGACAAAGAAGAGATAGACCAGATGATTCCTGTCATGGAGCAATCTAGAACGAGAGCGTAACCTCCGCGGTGGGAATGCTGGTCTTCCCCGTGCTCCTTGCAGATCCCCCACTAGGGGGGGGATATCTCAATTACCCAGGTTACATAAGGTTGGCCAGTAAGGTACTGATCAATCAGGAACCTGGTAGAGGTCGACAGGGTAGCGTACATATCGTTTGTGTAAATAAAACTTCATCCTTTACTTTGTGCGGACTCCTGTGTCCTTATTAAAGAGAGGTCACAGTTTTAGGATAAGGGGTAACAGATTTAAAACAGATGCGGAGAAAGTATTTCTCTCAAAGGGTTGTGAATCTGTGGAATTCGCTACCCCAGTGTGTGGTGGATGCCGGGACATTGAGTATATTTAAGGGGGAGATAGACAGATATTTAATTAGTAATGGGTTGGAGGGTTATGGAGAACGAGCAGGAAAGTGGTGTTGAGGACGAGAGGAGAACAGCCATGATCGTATTGAATGGTGGAGCGGGCTGGAGGGGCTGAATTACTGCTCCGAATTCCTATGTTCTCATGCGGAGGGAGTGAATATTGAAGGTGGTGGATGGGGTGCCAATAAAATGGGCTGCTTTGCCCTGGATGGTGTTGAGCTACTTGAGCGTTGTTGGAGCTGCCCTCGTCCAGGTAAGTGGGGAGCATTCCATCGCACTCCTGAACTTGTGCCTTGTAGATGGTGGACAGGCTTTGGGGAGTTCAGTCATCGCGGAATTCCCAGCTTCTCTTGGAGTCACGTCTACACTTTTGCATGTCGGGGCAAGAGTAGGCCATTCAGCCCCTCAAGCCTGTTCCATGCTCTCCAATGTCTGATGTCTATCTTAACTCCATTTACCAGCCTTGGTTTGATCGCTATTCACCAGTATTATGCATTGGACTGGAATGGTGCTGAATTTTTAAAAGAAAGTTACAAACAAAACATTGAGTGATTGAATTTATTATACATTATTTCACAGTCTTAATTAGTTAGTGGTGATAATGCAGCTAAGTCGACTGCTCTTTTCACTGTATGTTGGGAGACTGGGGACATAGCCAAATGAATAAAACAGCATTGTGTCTGTCTCTGGGTTTATCATCAGTTACAGGCATGTTAATCTCAAAATGGCTGCTATGAGCATTGGATGACATTCGTTTGTGGGGGAGGTGTGAGGAATAATTGTTTTACTTTCTTTAATGTATTAGTAGATTTCCTGCAGAGCTGCTGACAGTAAGTCAGAGGAAATGTTGTTTTCTCAAGGACATGCTCGTTACACCAGGTAATACAGATTGTATTATTTCTGTTCCTGTAATGGAGCTGTATCCCTTTCTGAGGCCGCGCTGCTTCATCTTTGCCAAGTGCAAGAAAGCCTGGAGCCAGACTTGGCAAGGTGAGGTCAAACGAGTTTAATTTGCTTCGTGAAGGAATTAGGCAGAGTGAAGTCAATCAGAGCTAATTTGCTCGGTGAGGCAATGTGGCAGAGTGAGGTCAATCGAAGCTTAATGGTTTGGTGGGGCAACCGCATTGTGTGAGGTCAGTCAGAGATTAATCGTTTGCTGAGGAGATCCAGTAGAGTGAGGTTGATCGGAGTACAATTCATTCTTTGGAGGAACCGTGTGGAGTGAGGGCAATAAGAGTTTAATTGTTTCTCTCCCCCCCCCCCCCCCCCACCCCCACCCCCGCCCCCGCCCCCGACGGGGAGAAGGCCCCCAGTGTGGTGATATGCATCACTGTAAATACACAAGGGGTTAATGTAAATACACTAAGACTAAGTAAACATTAGAGGGAGCATCAGAGACATCATGACATGCAGACATACAGCTAATGAACACATAGAATAGGACACGACCAATGGGCAGTCAAGACACCCAGAGGCGACACCACCTCAAGGGGCAACCCATATAAAAGGACAGGACACACATGCTCTGTCTCTTTCCACAGGCGACACTCCGAGAGAAGGACAGGGGCAGATCAGAAGCATCACACCCACCGCATGGCTTAGAGCAGACTGGTTAGTTAGACTGAGTTACTATAGCAAGATTAGCAGGAGAGTCGAACTCAAGTAGGGGAATTGTTAACTGTTCAATAAATGTGTTGAACCTATCTCCAAGTCTGAACCTTCCTTTGTCAGAGCATACATAGAGGAAGCAGCTTATGCTACATGAAGAAGCATAATACAACATCCAGTTCTCGGGAGAACGGAGGGTCAAGAGGGGGGGAATGGGAAGCTGCAAATGGTTTGGGTATGTGGGGAGTGGGGGGGGGGGCAGCCAGCTCCTGGGGCCGGGATCAGGAAGCCCTCCAGCAGCAGAGGTGGCAAGAGACTGAGCCCGAGAGAAGCGCACATTCATAGGCCCTCAATAGTGCCACCCACAGTATGGCAGCCAGTGGGGCGAGGGTTGAACAGCCACAGAGGTTAAAGCGAGAATTGGGTTAAGGATGGAATGTGAAATTATGATAGAAAAATGGAACGGGCGGTCACAGTGGAAAGAAAGAGATACACAAAATAGCTTTAAGGAAAACGTTAAATTGGCAAAAGGTATAGGTTGGATTTTCAACATACTCGGGTCATTGGATAGATAGAATTTTGTACTCATCTACAGACAGAATAGTTTTGCTGAGGAAGGGAATGTTGTTCCTTATGTGAGAATAAATGGAGTGTTCCTTGTCAGACGTCCCAACGGATGCGTAAATTATTAATATGCACAACGGCCTATATTAGATTTATTCCCCTGTGCTCTCAGGCTGTGCTTTGCATGTTTTGCTGTACACACAAACAGCAAGGCACAGCGGAAATGATGGAGATAGCGATTTCTCCGTGACAGTTTGGTAAACACGGAAATGCAATCTGTCACCGGGAGTGACTGCTGGCATCAGGCGAGGGTTGGGATTGACGCCTGTGATTGGAGGGAATGACATATAAAATACAAGCTTATGTAAACGTGCGGAGCCCTGCATATCTCTAAAGGCTGGTGTGTGTGTGTGTGTTAGAATAGGCCACAGTTTCTGATCAAAGTGACTGGCAGTCACCTCCGACGAGTGGCGGCTGACAAGCCTGCGTTAAGTAGGTGCCAGGGGTTTACGCTTTGCCACGTTTACCTCTCACATTGCGCCAGATAGCTAGCTCGTCACCGGTTTGATGATCCTTCCCTTACCTTTTAGGCCTCAGCTTCCCTCCCTCGCAACTCCAGACGCCGGCAAATCTGCCACCGGGTTTTCACCGAAGCTCAAGGCGTGACGGACCCCTCCCTGTTTGCCACTTCAGCTTGCCTTGAGGGGGGGGGCCAAGGTTCAACCCGCTGACCAGTCAATGGGGCTCACCTGTCCCCAGGGACCTCAGAGTGACGGAGGGAGATTGGACTGACTGGGGTTCTTTTCCTCGGTCGGAAGAGACTGTGTTGGGGGGTGGGGAGGGTCAAGGGGAGGGGGGAGTGACTGAGGTGTATAAAATTATGAGGGACATAGATCGAGTAGGCAGGAGGAAGCTTTTCCCCTTGGTGGAGGGATCAACGACCAGGGGGCATGGATTTAAGGCGAGGGGGCAGAAGGTTTCGAGGGGATTTGAGGAAAAGCTTTTTCACCCAGAGGATGGTGGGAGTCTGGAACTCGCTGCCTGAAAGGGTGGTGGAGGCAGAGACCCTCATAACATTTAAGACGTATTTAGATGTGCACTTGCAATGCCAAGGCGTACAAGGTGCTGAAAAGTGAGATTAGAATGCTTAGATTTTTTTTAAATTTAGAATATGATGCACAATCAATTACTCTCGAGACAAGGTGAGTCATAACTAATAGGCTTTAATCAGATAGAACTGTACCCAGCAGCTTCGATACAGAAAGTGAAGGCTGCTGGGACGGCATTGGTTCTTATACCCCGCCTCTCAGGGCGGAGCTATGTACATCAGCCAATGGTAGACTCCTAGGTCTAGCCAATGGTCATCCACCTCTCTGGGTGCTGCAATACCTGGTACTACCACAGAGTACCAGTTATTTTTTTTTCCAATTAAGGTAAATTTAGCATGTCCAATCCACCTAGCCTGTACATCTTTGGGTTGTGGGGGTGAAACCCACGCAGACACGGGGAGAATGTGCAAACTCCTCGCGGACAGTGACCCAGGGCCGGGATTAGAACCCGGGTCCTCAGCACCGTAGGCAGCAGTGCTAACCACTGTGCTACGTGCCGCCCTTAGATTTTTGTTTTTGACCGATGCAGATGTGATGTGCCGAAGGGCCTTTTTTGTGCTGTCGACCTCTGTGACCCTACGTCTCTAATCCAGGCATTGGCAAAGTCGGGGGTGTGACCCGCGGGGTGGGTCACGGGTGGGTGGCGGGAGGGTCGCGGAGCCGTCCGTCGCGGCGCTCCCGATTGCTCAAACCTGCACGCAGCAGCCGGCTTTTAACTATGCCGGCTGCGAGCGGCCTTCGAAAAGGCTGGGAGCATATTTTTTTTAATATGAAGCCTTTTTGAAGGCTGCCCGCATAGTTAAACGCCGGCTACAAAAAGTTCAGGGAGAAGGATGTGATTGGTTGCTTTCTGAACTTTGATGCGGATGAAGTAGAAGTCTCTCACTCCAAGAATGGTGAGTGATCCAACGATGGTTTCACCGCAGCTGTAACTTCAATCAAGAGTTGTCAACTTTTTAAATCTTGATTTTTAAACATTCCACAACAAAGTGCCTGCAGTTCGAATTTGGAAGCTTTATCAGTTAATTGATTTTCAAGTGTCTTTTATTTTTTTTACATTTTTAATTGTAATGTTTAGGTGAAATGCGATGAACCTCCAATTTCTAGAGGATGAAACCATTTTCAGTTTCTGCATTTTCTTCCCGTTAAACTTTATCAAATAAAACCCCCCTGAACTTGTAAAATAAAAAGCCAGCTGCTGCGGCTGTTGCCCGCAAAATTTGCGCAATCGGAGACGCAGATTTAAAAAAAAATTCTATGTAATCTTCCTGCTGAAGGGAGGCAGAGAACAGGTCACACACCCCGAACGTCGCCATCACGTGCTTTGGGCACGATTGTGATTCCTCCATTTTGTCAGCAGCAAACAAGGTAAGAGAAAATGGTTGGTCGCAAAGGTCAGCCGGTGTGGGTCGCGAAGGTCGGTCGGCGTGGGCCGCGAAGGCCGGCTGACGTGGGTCGCGAAGGTCGGCCGGCGTGGGCCGCGAAGGCCGGCTGACGTGGGTCGCGACCGTCGGCCGGCATGGGCCGCGAAGGTCGGCCGGCGTGGGTCGCGAAGGTTGGCCGGTTGGTAAAAATGGGTCCCTGGAAAAAAAGTTTGAAAAACACTGCACTAATCTGTAGGTCCCCTCACTCCCTGAATCCTTCGCTTCTACAGCCTTCAGGCTTTTAAAGTCTATCTTTGGCAAGGCCTAACTACCTTGTCCTGATTTAACTCATCTTCTCTCCCGCTCTTTATCAACTATGACACTTCACTTCAGGTTTGCTTTTGACAAACAGAATGCCAAATTGAATCAAGAACTCGAAGTTGAGTCCAACAACTTTAAATTGTGACCTTTCTCCTCCATCTTAAACCCTTCGTTTTAAATATCCCATACTTGTGTTGCTGAGTGCAACCCCCTCCCCCACCCCGCCTCCTCTCTCCCGCTCCCACACCAGGGCATCGGTCTCATGTTGCCAACGTTGCTATATCTCGTTGCTAACTCTCCAGCTGCAGTTTGACATCTGACACTTCCGGCCTCCCTTTAGTCCTGATGAAGACCCCACCGGATTTGAAACGCTAACTCAGTTTTCTCTCCCTACAGGTGTTGCCAGACCTGCTGGGTTTTTCCAGTGTCCTCTGGCCGGAATTCTCCGGCCGTTGCGATCCACTTTTCCCGGGGTTTCTCGGAGGCGGGGGGGGGGGGGGGGGTCTTGGGTAGGCTACAATGGGAATCCCTTTGACAAGTGGCGGGAAGCCAGATTCCCGCCGACAGCGAACGGCGGGCTGCCGCGAAGCACGAGTTGCCAGATCGGAGAATCCCACCCGCCGTTCTTGGTTTGGATTCCAGTCTCCGCAGTATTTTGCTCATGGGAAATTGAACAATGGCAGCCATTATTCCTGCTCACGCATTTACTTGGTATTCTGAGCAGCCAAGCTGAGCAGAAAGAAATAATAGTAAAAACATCACTCTACTCCAATTTCCCCATCCAACAATTAGTCTCTGGTTGACCTCACACTGCCTCACCAAATGGGCAAACTTCACGTGGTGGACCTCCCAGTTGCCCAGCTGGCTCCACTGGCAGCCCTGTTGTCCGCAGAGGACTAAGGTTCAGGAGACTCCACCTCTTCTGTGGAGGTGCTCGCCCCGCCAGCTCCCGCCTGGACTGCTGGCGGGGCTGACTCTGAAATGCCGAGCTCCCTCCGCTCTGGTCCCTCCATTTCCATTTAGGCGGAATTTCGCTCAGCTTCTGAGAGGGTCCTTGAGGCAAAGGCAAATTGGCTGTTCTGAGCGGCCTCTATCTTCAGGGATAGAACTGCCCGTATGCCATATGGCGATGTGTCACACCTTTCCCAGATGGCGATGTGTCACACCTTTCCCAGATGGCGATGAGTCACACTTATCCCATATGGCGATGTGTCACACTTATCCCATATGGCGATGTGTCACACTTATCCCATATGGCGATGTGTCACACTTATCCCATATGGCGATGTGTCACACCTTTCCCAGATGGCGATGTGTCACACTTTTCCCACATGGCGATGTGTCACACTTATCCCATATGGCGATGTGTCACACTTATCCCATATGGCGATGTGTCACACCTTTCCCAGATGGCGATGTGTCACACTTTTCCCACATGGCGATGTGTCACACTTATCCCATATGGTGATGTGTCACACTTATCCCATATGGTGATGTGCCACATTTATCCCATATGGTGATGTGTCACACTTATCCCATATGGCGATGTGTCACACTTATCCCATATGGTGATGTGTCACACTTATCCCATATGGCGATGTGTCACACTTATCCCATATGGTGATATGTCACACCTATCCCATATGGTGATGTGTCACACTTATCCCATATGGTGATGTGTCACACTTATCCCATATGGCGATGTGTCACACTTATCCCATATGGTGATGTGCCACATTTATCCCATATGGTGATATGTCACACTTATCCCTTATGGCGATGTGTCACACTTATCCAATATGGCGATGTGTCACACATCCCATATGGCGATGTGTCACACTTATCCCATATGGTGATGTGTCACACTTATCCCATATGGCGATGTGCCACATTTATCCCATATGGCGATGTGTCACACTTATCCCATATGGCGATGTGTCACACTTATCCCATATGGCGATGTGTCACACTTATCCCATATGGTGACGTGTCACACTTATCCCATATGGTGATGTGCCACATTTATCCCATATGGTGATGTGCCACATTTATCCCACATGGCGATGTGTCACACTTATCCCATATGGCAATGTGTCACACTTATCCCATATGGCGATGTGTCACCCCATTGACCAGCCGGCGAAACGGAGAATCCCGATGGCTTGCCGCGCCAAAAATATGGTGCGGCGGGATGAAGAATCCCACCCTATATAATAATAATCTTTTTTGTCACAAGTAGGCTTCCATTAACACTGCAATGAAGTTACTGTGAAAAGCCCCTAGTCGCCACATTCCGGCGCCTATTTGGGTACACAGAGGGAGAATTCAGAATGTCCAATTCACCTAACAGCATGTCTTTCGGGACTTGTGGGAGGAAACCGGTGTACCCAGATGAAACCCCCGCAGACATGGAATGATGTGCAGACTCCGCACAGACAGTGACACAAGCAGAGAATCGAACCTGGGACCCTGGAGCTGTGAATCAACAGTGCTAACCACTGTGCTAAAGTGCTGCGAGCAGTTCTGGGCATCACATTTTAAGAAGGCTATATTGACGGTTATGTATTCACTAGGTTGCTGTGCATCTTATGTCTGACTTATCTTAGAATAATGGAGATGATACCAGTTCCAAATCTACAACAAGTTTATTTTCAATACTTTAAAACATCTCAGAACTTATAACATTTGTACACACATGGTGTCAGCCAGAACCCAGATATTTTCTTGAGAAACTTCTCTAACTTACGCCACCCTGGGCTAGTCAATTCCAGCCCACAGGCCCCGGAGCCACAACACAAGTGAATTAACTGACAATTCTTCAAAACATTCCCGAAATGTTTGGCCATTGGCTGCCCAATAATTACAGTCACCAGGTTTGTAAGTTGAAACACAACTCACGTTTATTAATAACAAGATTAATGGTGAAATATGCAGTGAATGCAACGGAATAACAGCAGGCTAACCTGCTTCCCCCTTTAACTGCTCCACCATTTACCCACACACACAAGTCAGATAAATACAGAGGGGTGGGGGATCAAATCACAAGAATGGTCAAAAGATAAGAGTCTTTGCTTTGAATGATGGTTTTGTAGCAGGCTCTCCTCACAGCATGGTGGTTGATCAAAGCCTCTGGTTTACAGCTGGTGAGGGCCTTCTTGGAAGAGTCACTCATTCAGTGGAGTATTTACAGGCAGCAGGCCTCCCGGAGAGTCACTTTAGTTCTTAAGAAACTGGGCTTTCAGCTCTAACATTCACATTCAGGCCAATTCTTTCTTGAGGCACTGTATCCCACATCAAACATTGCCTTAAGCTCGGGCTTTGACTTCAAGCCTTTTGCAGTCTCGAGAGAATGGCATCCAGACTTACTGGAGAGAGAGAGAGAGGGAGAGAGAGTCAGCCCTCACAGTGATCTTATCAAGAGAGTTTAGCTGGATGTTTTGGGAGAGAATGAGTTGGAATCCTCCGTCCAGACTGCAGAATCAAAAGCGAAATGAAACACAAGCCTAGTGACTCTGAAGAACAAATCACCACCTGTTATCGAGCAGAGCACCACCTTTTGGGCCCATTCATTGGCCACTAGCTACATCAATCAATCCAAGTCAGTCTAAAACAGCACAGCATTTTGGATCTTCCTGTTTCAATTAAAGGCATTGTCATGGCTTCCTTCTGCTTGAATTAAAATGGCAGGCTACCTTAAAGACACATGTCCATAATGCATCTGTGGATCAAAAATGTAACCGCAAAAATAAAAAAGGGAAATAAACAGGAGCAATCAGGAAGGACCCTTACACTGTATAATTAGCTCCTTAGTTCTACCCATAGGTTTAAGCACTCAAGTACAGTTACATAGATTAAAGAACTTAAAAACATGATCAAACACAGATCAATCAAACCATTGAACACTACATTAATCTTGCAGGGAGTGTATTGTGGGGTTAAAAGAATAATAATTGAACAGCAAGGGTTAAATTAGGAAGAGAGATTACACAACACGGGTTGCAGATGACAATTGATTCTCGATCAATTGTGACTTTCAAATCTGAGATTGATTGGTTGTTCTCAACCAAAGGTAATTAAAGGTTATCGGGCAAATTTGGGTATATTGAGTTCTATGATCTCATTGAACGGTTGAACAGATTTGAGGGGCTGAATAGCCGCCTCCTCCTAGTCTTATTTGTTAGTCCCAGCTACAAGCTAATTTTTGCTTACTGTGCACATACATTTAGTCCCTTCCCTTGCCAAGGTCATAGTACAGTCAATAGATCCAGAAGCAGAGATGAACAGTGACAGCGAGAAGATTTAACAGCAGATGCTTGATATTGGCAAGAACGATAGACTATTTCAACTGACATTAATCTTCCCCTGTGACAGTTGTGAGTCTGGCTTTTTCCATTGGTATTATCTGTCCCAACTAGTACAGGAAGGCGACTGTTCTGATCCCAGTCTCGGGATAATGTAAAGCCCAAACACAGCTGACATCTTTTCGTATTTCTGTTATGTTACATGTCAGATTCAGCCTGACGCTGTAGGGAATTCTGCCAACCACCAGATAGCGCGCACGCCAGAAAAAAAAGGAAGTGCGCAAGCAAGGGCGATGAGGAAGAGTCCCTTTCGACAAGACTTTCAAGCAGGTCAAAAACCTGGTGTGGGGAAACGATTGGAGCTGACACTGTAGGAGGGCAGCGGTGGGTCTGGGTGTTTTTTGCAGAGGGGAGGGGGGTTTGGGTTAGGGCGGGGGCTGCGATTTGCAATCAAGGAGAGATAATTATCTGCTAATGCCGTGCAGATATCAATGTGATGACAAAGTAATTGACGTGTAATTGTCTTGTTAGTTATGGAAGTACAATATGATAGCTTTTGATTGTCAAGGTATTGCGAACTAATCTTTGGTCACACTCTGAAACAGAGCATGTAACTGTAATTTACGGTGTATATATATATCATTTCCCTAGTGTCATATCTCCCAGGAGCTGGTTAAGCTCACTGGGCTAAATCGCTGGCTTTTAAAGCAGACCAAGGCAGGCCAGCAGCGCGGTTCAATTCCCGTACCAGCCTCCCCGAACAGGTGCCGGAATGTGGCGACTAGGGGCTTTTCACAGTAACTTCATTTGAAGCCTACTTGTGACAATAAGCGATTTTCATTTCCCTACATATGGTTTTGCAATTGGAATCCGTGCACTGTAATACTGATGCTACATTGATAGGTGAAGCCCACGTAATTCGTTCAAGCTTTTTCAGATACTTTTATTTCAGCGGAAAGGTTGTCACATGCAGTTTTTATGTCGGCATCCTAGAGAGTGCCACTTCTGGATGGTGGCGGGCATCGGCAGCCCAGACTAGTGAGAGCTTTTGCCCTCTGCTCATGGATCAGGTCCTTCTCATTGTTCGAATGTGCGGCCAGTTTGGTGGGTCCACACGCTTATCGAAGATGGGAAGGTGCCCTCGGGTTTCTCGGCTGCAGAACAGCGCTCCTGCGCGGAACACGAACGTGCCTCCAAGCCAATGTCCAAGTCAATGGACAGTGGCATCCCCTCCCCGCCTGACCCCTGAGGAAGTGGTGACGGGCCTTCTCGAGGCTCTGCAGCCTGTCTGGTGATTACAGTCCCACAATGGTGGTGGGTATAAGATTCAGGGTGCAGAGGCGTGAGAAGATAAGCAGGCTATTGTGCTCTTTTGTCTCTCCACCCGAACCCCCGCTGCACCAAAGGCAGATCATCACCGCTTTAGCCACTATCAACAGTCCGAGGGGCGGCACGTGGCACAGTGGTTAGCACTGGAAACTGCGGCGCTGAGGACCCGGGTTTGAATCTCGGCCCTGGGTCACTGTCCATGTGGAGTTTGCACATTCTCCCCATGTCTGCGCGGGTCTCACCCCCACAACCCAAAGATGTGTAGGTTAGATAGACTGGCCACGCTAAATTGCCCCTTAATTGGAAAAAAAAATAAATTGGGTACTCTACATATATGGGAAAAAAAAAACATTCTGGGGGTTCCATTGATCAGAAACCACCTACATGTCCTCCGCCAAGTCACTCACCACCCTGATTTGAAAATATAACGGATGTTCCTTCACTGTCCCTCTTGGGACTCCCTCCCTAACAGCACTGTGGCTGTACCTACACCACAAGGAACTGCAATGGTTCAAGAAGGCAGCTCACCACCACCTTCTCAAGAGGCAATTAGGGATGGGCATTAAATGACAACCGAGCCAGCGACGCCCAATAAATTAAAAATAAGACAGGGCGGGACAGCCCCACACTGCAGCCAATGGAACTGGTAGAACAGCAGAAGTTGAGGAAATGAATGGAATTTCTGATGGGCAGGGAGGACAGTAAAAATCCCATTTCTCGCCGCCCCTGCCCCGTGACCCAAAGCCACTCATTTTCAAGCCAAACTCCGAACCACACTGAAGGCTCTGCCAGAGCTCAGCCCAACAGTGATTCTGGGGGGGGCGATTAATGAAACCACCTGGGCCTGTTGGAGAGAAGGGGTAAAGCACCAAATGCCCATGCGTGCTAAGAATAATGGGATGTTTTCCACCTCCGGTGCAAGGGATTTGTAGCAATTAATTAAGGAAATCCAGGCTAGGGGGAGGGACTGGATTCTGTAACTGAATGAGACCAATGTTCACAACAGGGAGCAGTGAATGATATATTGCATCTGGGCTTCCCCTCGTAAACCACATACTAAGTTACACAGATCAAGTTCACTGTCAGTAACAAGCCTGAATCTTGGTGGCTACCAACTTTTACAAAGATGTTTTGCTGGTCTGTTCACAGCCATTCGAAATAAGGAAGTTAAATAGGAAACTGGTCTACGTCTGACTCTTGGCACAGTGGGTTGTGGGGGGGATGAAGCCCGTGCTATTTGAATAATTTCCATCCGTGGGCGGCAGGGTGGCACGGTGGTTAGCACTGCTGCCTCACAGTGCCAGGGACCCAGGTTCGATTCCGACCTCAGGTGACTGTCTGCGTGGAGTTTGCGCGTTCTCCCCGTGTCTGCGTGGGTTTCCACCGGGGGCTCCGGTTTCCCCCCACAGTCCAAAGATGTGCAGGTTAGGCGGATTGGCCATGCTAAATTGCCCTTAGTGTCCAAAGGTTAGGTGGGATTATGGGGATAGGGCCTAGGTAGGGTACTCTTTTGGAGGGTTGATGCAGACTCAATGGGCCAAATTACTTCCTTCTGCATTTGGGGATTCTAATTGTCTTCATGAGATGTGATTGATTGGGTTTAACATCATGGCTCTCAACCAGAGCGGCAAAGAAACCAAACCGGCTCAAAATCCTTTCCTCAATCCCAATCTCCGATGTTTCCCTGTCCCTGGAGTTTATCGGGAATCTGCCGCTGCTTTCTTTCAACTCAGCCTTTCAACCTACTGTTGATTTACACATTTTCCTCAGGTATCAACTGAGGCTTAGCTGGCAACACTCTCATTCCCCAATCAGAATGTTGTGGGTTCAACCCCCACTTTATAGACTCCCGGGACCAAGATCTAGCTGATGCTGCAAGTGCGCCACTGAGGGAGTGCTGCACTGTCTGAGGTTCCGCCTTTCTTGGATGAGTTGTTAAACCGAAGGCCTCCACCTGTTCTCATCACAAGGATCCCGTTGGACTGTTTCAAGAGGGGCAAGATGGCATTTTGACCATGACGGTCGCACATCTCAACAATCGGTTATCTGCTCAATGGCCCAAAGGTGCCTGGATAATCAGAGGCCCCTGGGGACGTCCTGACATCCTGACCTATGTGGGAAGCTTCAATCTCCGATGGGCGATTCCTCAGGAGCCCCTATGAGTGTCTCCGACTCTGAGTTAGAGTCAGAGACCTTGGACAGTTCTGTGCTCCATACCTGGATAGTTACCCAGGAAATGTTAGATAGATTAAATATCTAGTCTAACATTTGGGTAAATACACAACTGACCACCCCCTTCCCTAATCACTCACATTAATCCCCTCAACCATCCTGCTGACCTGACTGCCCACCAGTTCTGACTACCACCTTACCCAACGTCCGCCTCACCCACCTGTCAATTGTATCCATTGGCAGTTACATTGTTGAGCCAATTGCATTACTAAAGGCAGGTGATGATGATTTGGTCAACCTCCAAAAGAGTATAAATGGAACCAGTTGGAGCTTGTAACTCTACTGAGCTGTATACAGAATAAACTTGCTGAAGGTAAACCATAAGCTGCTGTGCTATTCCTCCAACATAAACTATCATTGGTATCAACTCCACTTGTCACCTCACCCAATTTCTCATCTACCACCTCACCCCCTCCACACTTACCCACTCCCCATTCACTGGCATTCAAACTGGATGTTGAAACTTGACATATGGTATCTGGTGCCATGTGAAGGGGCTGATTCCCTCGCTGCCCCATCCTCCCCGGTTCTACTCTGCTTTGACAGAGCTCTGCAATGGATGGTGCGCTCTGCAGCTCCAAAATGGTGGGCTTGGAAGGTCCTGGGAGAGACGCAGAGCCTCATCGAAGTGGGGGAACTCTTGACCAGAGCGGCAATCTGGTGATGATTGCCAATCATCGGAGGATCCGGGCTGTTGTCTTCTTGCTGCCTATGGGATCTTGCTGTGTGAATCTTAACTGCCACGTTTCCAACATTACAACAGTCACTGCACTTCAAAAGTACTCCATTGGCCGTAAAGCGCTTTGGGACTTCCTGATGTGGCGGTAAGTGCTATATAAATGCAAGTCTTTTGGTTTGTTTCATACTGGCTGTCGGAAATAGCCTCCCCTGTCCACCTGTCCATTGTAAGGGCTTTTCTTAATTTGCCCTACTGCAGAGAGCAACTTGACTCCCCTTCTCTCCCCTAGATAGAGCAAAGATTTTCATGTACAAGATTTAAACAAAGCAAGTGCTACTAATGTCCTATATTTCTCGAACAATTATATCTAAACCCAAAGATCTCAATAGACCACTCCCCTTTCAACTTTTACTTCCTCCCAAGAGCTCCTACAGGATCTTGAGGGTTTCTTCACTTCTCCTGAGACCAAACCAAGGCGTGCCACAGCTCTCAGGAATTCACTGTAATTCTCCTCAGTGCTCCTGCTGTTGCCCATGGTATGCGATTTCTTAGGATACTTCCACCAGCATCCAGACAAATAATCTTCCAATACTCCCCAAAACACCTCATAATTGTTGGCACCCAGCTCAAGGATGGGCAAATGACTCCAAAAGCAGAAAATACCCGTGGCTCCAGCTGCAACTGCAACTGCCTGCTTCTATGAGAAATTTGCATGAGTAAAAGTCTAACAAAAGCCCTGCGATCTATCTCCATGGCAATGTGGCACACACGGGATGTTCCAGATATGGATGCAATCACATTATCTGACTTTCCCAAACGTGTCATTTTGTTCCGGGAAACCATATGAATAATTTATGGAGACAACTGCCTCCGCCAGAAACCAGGCCATTCATTTTTATTCTTTCCCCACTTTTAACCCCGATCTTATTAAACAAACACAGGCCACCCTTTGCACGGCAATTAGCTTAAGCTAATCATTTTCTCACTTTTACAAACTTCAGTTCACAAACCAAAAGTGATGCCCATAAAATGTATGAGTCATGAAATTAGAAATCTTGGCTAAAATATATCTTAACCGGCCATGAATCTCATTACAGTTTGTGAGGTTCTGCTGCCTGTACAACAGGGGCTGTGCATAAAGATTTTTTATATGTGAAGAATAGGGTCAGGCAAAGTAGAAAACACCTACAAGAGCGCCAGTGGAAGATTCTGCTGCTCACATAATCCGGGGCTCGACTTGCAACCATATTTTTTTCTGTGCTATTAATTCTGTGCATATAAATAAGTGCCATGCTGCGTGCCATTTAACACAGGATTAAACCCCATCTGTACAGGAGATGGTACTGCAAATCTAATTGCCTTTGCAAATCACGCAGGCTCTCCTTTTTCCACATTATTTGCAAAAATTGGACGCAATTCAAACCACTTCTGCGCCTTCCCGCGTTTTAAGGAAAATGAATTGGGCTTTCCCCTCAGATAGAACAGCACTGTGGTTAGCGCTGCTGCCTCACAGCACCAGGGACTCAGGTTCAATTCTGGCCTCGGGGGACTGTCTGTGTGGAGTTTGTTCATCCTCCCCCCGTATCTGCGTGGGTTTCCTCCGGGTGCTCTGGTTTCCTCCCACAGTCCCAAGATGCACAGGTTAGGTGGATTGGTCACGCTAAATTGCCCCTTTAAGTGTCCACGGAAAAAGATTAGGTGGTGTTACGGGGATAGGTTACATAGGTCTGGGTGGGGAGCTCCTTTGGAGGGTGGGTGCAGCCCCGATGGGCCGAATGGCCTCCTTCTGCACTGTCGGGATTCTGTGATTCTAAGATATATTTTGTGAACCCACCATACATGTGTGGACCGCACCCTCCAATGCACCTTGGCGGGAGTGGCATTGGCAGCAATGCAGGTGAGAGGTTGAAGTGATTTGCCAACATGCAAGCAATGATGGACGGTTAAAAGACCCTCACGTCTATCCAGTCCATCGAACATAATTGCTTGGGCCAATAACTGGCAAGTGACAGCCACGCCACACAAGCGTCAGGTGATGACCATCCCCACAATCATTCAGGGTGTCAAGGGTTATGGAGGTCAGGTGGGAATGTGGAATTGCATTTATCATATCAGATGAGTAATGATGGGCAGGGTTCCTGTTCCTCCCCCCAGTTGTGTGTTTCTCGGCTGCCCGGCGCTCGCTGGCGGTGAGATTCTCCATTCCCGTCATTTGTCAATGGGATTTCCCATTAAAACCACGCTACGCTTCCGGGAAACCCGGGGTGGGAGTGGGCTGCCGGTGGGAGCAGGGAATCCCAACGGCCGGAGACCTCCAGCCGATGTCGCTGAATGGTGGCGCAGACCTGATGGGCCGAATGGCCTACCTTTGCTTTTATATCTTCAAGTCTAGGAGCGAATCTAAGCATTTCCATTTGACATTCAATGGCATTACCATCATTAATCCCACTATCCACATCCTGGGAGGTTACCATTGACCAAGAGCTGAGCCAGACAAGCCATACGAATACTTTGGCTACAAGAGCAGGACAGAGGCTTGGAATTCATTGGCACTCACCACCATCACCCTCAAATCGTATCTACCGTCTACAAGTCAGGGGTGTGAGGGACTACCATGCGTGTAACTCCCAACAACGCTCAAGGGGCAGAATTCTCCATCAATTCATGGCAGCCGGATTCTCCGTTTCCATTGCGGTGAATGGGCGATTTGGCTGTGCGCCAAATTCTCCCTTCCTGCCAGCGGCGAGGCAGACTCGCAACGGGGAATCCCGGCCAAGAAGCTCGACACCATGCTGGAGAAATCAGTGCACTTGGTTGGCACACCATCCACCACCTTCACCGTCCACTCCGGCCACCGGCGACGCACAGGGGCAGCCGTGCGCAACATCGGCCCGATGCACTGCGGCAACTCGCTAAGGTTCCTTGGGCAGCACCTTCCAAACCCACAACCTCTACCACCTGCCAAGGGCAAGGGCAGCAGGCGCATGGGAACGCCACCACCTGCGCATTCCCCTCCAAACCGCACTCACTATTCAGACATGGCAATGTATCGATAGTTCCTGTGCCTTTTTACAAACGTACCTTTATCCAGGCACAAGATGGGAGACACGGACATATGGAAAACAATATTCTTGTTTCTTCCCTTTTCCGCAACTGGTGGTGCACAAGACACAGCCTTTCATCTGTTCCCACAACGAGCTTTCATCCTGGAACAGGTCGTGAGCTGTCACCAGCTTGAGGGCGTCACTCCGCATGGTAGACCAGGAGCCTCTCCCACTCTTACCACTTGCCACTGGAAGGATTTTGCGGTTTGCTACTCAACCTGTTTGGCTGCCTTACGAACGCACCTTCCTTGGACTGGGTGGGACTCGAAGCCTGGGGCGTCTGGCTCAGAAGCAGTGAGGCTAAATCACTGGACACATCACCCTCACTATGCATGGTGGAGGCCGGATTAGCTCAGTCGGCTGGACCGCTGGTTCGTGATGCAGACTAAGCCAACAGCGCGGGTTCAATTCCCGTACCGGCTGAGGTTATTCATGAAGGCTCCGCCTTCTCAACCTTACCCCTCGCCTGAGATGTGGGGACCCTCAGGTTAAATCATCTATGACTCTTATAAAGCGTTTAGATAGTAAGATGGGTATATAGGGATAGGGGCCAAATGTGGGCAACTGGGAGTAGCTTAGTGGTAAAAACTGGTCGGCATGGACAAGTTGGGCTGCAGGGCCTGTTTCCATGCTGTAAACATCTATAACCACCAGTCAGCTCCCCCTCAGATGGGAAAGTAGCCTATGCCCAAAGAACAAAGAACAAAGAAAAGTACAGCACAGGAACAGGCCTTCGGCCCTCCAAGCCTGTGCCGACCATGCTGCCCGCCTAAACTAAAATCTTCTACACTTCCTGGGTCCGTATCCCTCTATTCCCATCCTATTCATGTATTTGTCAAGATACCCCTTAAATGTCACTATCGTCCCTGCTTCCACCACCTCCTCCAGCAGCGAGTTCCAGGCACCCACTACCCTCTGTGTAAAAAAACTTGCCTCGTACATCTCCTCTAAACCTTGCCCCTCGCACCTTTAGCCTATGCCCCCGAGTAATTGACCCCTCTACCCTGGGGAAAAGCCTCTGACTATCCACTCTGTCTATGCGCCTCATAATTTTGTAGACCTCTATCAGGTCGCCCCTCAACCTCCGTCGTTCCAGTGAGAACAAACTGAGTTTATTCAACCTTTCCTCATAGCTAATGCCCTCCATACCAGGCAACATCCTGGTAAATCTCCTCTGCACCCTCTCTAAAGCCTCCACATCCTTCTGGTAGTGTGGCGACCAGAATTGAACACTATACTCCAAGTGTGGCCTAACTAAGGTTCTATACAGCTGCAACATGACTTGCCAATTTTTATACTCAATGCCCCGGCCAATGAAGGCAAGCATGCTGTATGCCTTTCTGACTACCTTCTCCACCTGGGTTGCCCCTTTCAGTGACCTGTGGACCTGTATACCTAGAATTATCTGACTGCCAATACTCTTGAGGGTTCTACCATTCACTACCTGCATTAGACCTTCCAAAATGCATTACCTCACATTTGTCTGGATTAAACTCCATCTCTCCATCTACCATCTCTCTGCCCAAGTCTCCAAAAATCCACATCCTGCTGTATCCTCTGACAGTCCTCATCGCTATCTGCAATTCCACCAACCTTTGTGTCGTCTGCAAACTTACTAATCAGACCAGTTTCATTTTCCTCCAAATCATTTATATATACTACGAACAGCAAAACTCCCAGCACTGATCCCTGTGGAACACCACTCGTCACAGCCCTCCAATCAGAAAAGCATCCTTCCATTGCTACTCTGCCTTCTATGACCTAGCCAGTTCTGTATCCATCTTGCCAGCTCACCTCTGATCCCGTGTGACTTCACCTATGACCATCTGGGACAATGGTGACTTTACCTATAGAATCATAGGATCATAGAATTTACAGTGCAGAAGGACGTCTTTCGGCCTCGAGTCTGCACCGGCCCTTGGAAAGAGCATCCCTCCCAAGCCCATATCTCCACCCTATCCCCGTAACCCCACCGAACCTTTTTTGGACACCAAGACAATTTAGCATGGCAAATCCACCTAACTTGCTGATCTTTGGACTGCGGGAGGAAACCGGAGCACCCGGAGGAAACCCACACAGACACGGGGAGAATGTGCAGACTCCGCACAGACAGTGGCCCAAGCCGGGAATCGAACCTGGGACCCTGGAGCTGTGAAGCAACAGTGCTGACCACTGTGCTACCATGCTGCCCTATTCACTGGTAGTAAATAGGGGGGAGATCAAGGGCACCTTCATTACACTTTAAGTTTTGTTCTTCGGGAATCGCGATTGTCGCCGGCTATTTCTGTCCATCCCGTGGTGTCACGAAGGGGCAAATTCTGGAATTCCGACATTGCGACGTTGAAGGAACAAGCGTACCGCTTCTGAGACAAGAAAACGGCGTGACCTGAAAGGGGAGCTTGCTGTTCTGCTCAATTTTAGAGGTCGCGGGTGAACTGGCAGCAGCTTCTGACCAGCAGCTGAGCGTTGCAGTGAGTCAGAGTTGGACGATGTGTTTCATATAAACGAAAGCACCGACAACTGTTTGCACTCAAAAAGTAGTGACACAGTGCAGCACTCGCAAATGACAACCTCCGAGTTCTTTAACGAGGATGTGTTTGGGTGGGATCTTATGGAGATAGACTGGGATTGATCCGAAAGAGATTCAGGTAGTCAGGCCTGTCACTTTGAGGCATGTGAGTAAATTTTAACTTCACAGCGATTTGAGGAATTACAGAACATCCGCCAGAATCTGTCAGCTTTAAGCCTCGTCGCCTGCCAGAACCAGGTTTACTTTACCCTCACTACAGGAAAAGTTTACATCCTGAAGGAAAATTGGGTCAAAGGAGTAACATTACTCACCTAATGTTGTGGGTAAAAAATATATTAATAATAAGTAGCAATCCAGTATTGAACAAGACAGAAAGTGCATAAATCTCCCACAGAACTGTATAATAAACAGAGCAAAAAACCTCCCTCACTGTTGTATAATACAGTGCATATACCTCCCGCCGTACAGTATTATACAGTGAATAAACCACCCTCAGTACTGTATAATACACAGTGCATAAACCTCCTTCAGTATTATATAATTCACAGTGCATAAACCTCCTTCAATACTGTATAATACACAGTGCATAAACCTCCCTCAATACTGTATAATACATAGTGCATAAACCTCCCTCAGTGCATGAACCTCCCTCAATACTGTATAATACATAGTGCATGAACCTCCCTCAGTACTGTATAATACACAGTGCATGAACCTCCCTCAGTACTGTATAATACACACTGCATAAACCTCCCTCAGTGTTGTATAATACACAGTGCATAAACCTCCCTCAGTGTGGTATAATACACAGTGCATAAACCTCCCTCAGTACTGTATAATACCCAATGCATAAACCTCCCCCAGTGTTGTATAATCCACAGTACATTATCCTCCCTCAGTACTTTATAATAAACACTGCATAAGCCTCCCTCAGTGTTGTATACTACACAGTGCATAAACCTCCCTCAGTACTGTATAATACGCAGTGCATAAACCTCCCTCAGTTTTGTATAATACAGAGTGCATAAAGCTCCCTCAGTACTGTAGAATACACAGTGCATAAATCTCCCACAGTATTGTATAATACACAGTGCATAAACCTCCCTCAGTATGTATAACACACAGTGTTGTATAATACACAGTGCATAAACCTCCCCCAGTGTTGTATAATACACAGTGCATTAACCTCCCTCAGTGCTGTGTAACACACAGTGCATAAATCTCCCACAGTATTGTATAATACACAGTGCATAAACCTCCCTCAGTACTGTATAACACACAGTGCATAAACCTCCCCCAGTGTTGGATAATACACAGTGCATAAACCTCCCTCAGTGTTGTATAATACACAGTGCATAAACCTCCCTCAGTGTTGTATAATACACAGTGCATAAACCTCCCTCAGTACTGTATAATACCCAGTGCATAAACCTCCCTCAGTGTTGTATAATACACAGTGCATAAACCTCCCTCAGTACTGTATAACACACAGTGCATAAACCTCCCCCAGTGTTGGATAATACACAGTGCATAAACCTCCCTCAGTGTTGTATAATACACAGTGCATAAACCTCCCTCAGTACTGTATAATACACAGTGCATAAACCTCCCTCAGTACTGTATAATACCCAGTGGATAAACATCCCCCAGTGTTGTATAATCCACAGTACATTATCCTCCCTCAGTACTGTATAATACGCAGCACATAAAGACCCCTAGTACTGTATAATACACTGTGCATGGAACTCCCTCAATATTGTATCATAAACAAAGCATAAACCTCCCTCAGCGCTGTATAATGCACAACGCATAAATTTCTCTCAGTACTGCAGAATACAGAACAGTAACCTCCCTCTGTTCTGTACATTGTCCCACTTGGAGCATTGATGAGCACCAAATAATATTTTGTGCGTGCTGCGTTCACAATGCATGCTCTTATACAGAGTGTTTCAAGTGCTTTATATATTTGTAACCTGTGCATCTGTACACCAAGTAAGAATTTTCGGATTCATGTTGTGTCCATCTGCAGCTCTAATGTTAATTGTGCTGCAGTGTTGTGTTAACGGCAATGACGCCAGCCAATCAGCCTCAGCCAATGCAGTCAATTGATCCAATTCGGCAAAATAAACTGACTGAACAGACACATCTAGGCAGGCAATTGTAATAACTGTCTGTCAATCAAAGAGCTGCGTTCATGGTCGAAATACACTGCATGGCTCATTCCTCCTCTTTCCGTTGAAGTTAAAGGGTTACTTTGCAATGCTGCAGTCCCGGCAAGGTCTCAATTGAAGGAAATGCCACAGCAGAAGGTTGTCCCACACAAAGCTACTGAGGCTGGGGAAATCAGCAAAATTGAGATTGATAAAGATCTTTTGCCAGGCTTGAGTATTAAGGGTTATGGAATCAAAGTGGTTGGATGGAAGTGCGGAGCAGATCTGCCACGATCTCTCTGAATGGCAGTAAGGCTCGAGGGGCTGAATGGCCTCCTCCTGTTCCTAATGTTGGTATCCCGGCGTTATACCGGGAGCTCACAATAAATTATTCACCATCGGTTGGCCCGCCAGGTAAGATGGCTGCCATCTGAAACCGGTCCAACGATCATGGAGTTGGATCATCGCCAATGATGCCTCCCCGTCATAACCTTGTGGCACGTCATTGCTGCCCTGACGTACCTTCTCACCCACCCCTAGATTTCTACAGTCTTTGGCACCCGGTTGTATGACTCTGCATACCTCACCGGTCTGAAGAAAGCGTAAGTGACGCATCGCGACAGCACATGTCTTGGATGTTGCTGAACCTAGAGACCTTTGGCAGTCAACAGGACAAATGCAAGAATGCCAAATTTCAAGCGACCGCAACAATCAAAACCACGGATGAAATTCTCCGCCTCGCGCCACCAATAGCGGAGTTACTGATGAGGCAGGAATCCAGCTTCGTGAAGAAAGGGGGTTCGGCGCACGATGCCGGCCCGTTTATGCTCCGGCCTCCCGCTGGCATCGGCATCGAGGTTCGCGCCCTGCGCCAGCAAGCCGGGCACCATATTCTCCAGTCCTCTGGCCCGGGGATCACGTGGGCGGAGAATCATTACCAGTCCTGACCAGCGTTGCCCTGACGCGGTGGTCCTCGTGGTGGGCCAAGGGGGTAACTCTTTAAGGGAGTTGCCCCCAAAGTCCATCCGGGGCCACCCCCCCCCCAACAATTCAAGAATCATCCACACAACCTCCACCAGAGACCACCTAAATAAAGAACCCTCCCCGAGAGACCTCCTAAATAAAAAGACCCCCTAAGACCCCTAAATAGAGAACCCCCCCCCCCCCCGATACCCCCTAAATTAAGAGACCGCTCCAGAGACCCCATAAATAAAGAGACCCCACAGAAAAGAGACCCCTGTCAGGAAGCCCCCCAGAAATGAAACCCTGTCAGGAAGCCCCCCAGAAATGAAACCCTGTCAGGAAGTCCCCAGAAAAGAGACCCCTGTCAGAACGCCCCCAACAGAAGAGCGACCCCTGTCAAGAAGTCCCCTGGAAGATAGACCAATTCAAACAGGGTTAAGTGCTGTCAATTTCACTCAACCATGAAGGGAAGTGATTGGAAAGCACTTAATTCTGTTTGAAGTGGTCCAGGAGCCGTCGATCAAAGGTTGATGTTTATAAACATTGCAGTGAGAGAACTTCAAAGTTACTCAACTGCGAAGGAAGATGAATGGAACCAGGCTGACAGCTGAGATGTGTGGAAGCTGTCAATCACAGTGTCATAAAATCAATGTCAAAGAGAAATGAATGAATCAGATCAAAGATATGAGGGGGTTTAAACCCAGCTGACATTTTATCAGTTGACAGGTGGTGCTTCCTGTGTCTGAGCCAGCAGGTGCATTGCCTTGGTGAGTGTTGAAGCAGTGATTCTTTTTCACTGCCTCCGGCTGGACAGCTCTCTAGCTTCCAGATAGGGGGGGCGGGGGGGCTCTTCTGCGGGAATCTTCCTGGGAGGGGTCTCTTTCCTGGGGGTCTTCCTGAGAGGAGTCTCTGTTCTGGGGACCTTTCTGACAGGAGTATCTTTTCCAGTGGGTCTATGGGGCGGGGGTTTACTTATTTGGGGGGTCTCTTTATTTAGGGGGTCTTTCTTGTGGGGGGGGGGGGGGCAGGGGAGTAGGTGGGTCAGACCACCCCCTTACTGGGGGAAGGGGAGGGACCCAGAAAATCCAGAGTAGGGGGCTGAATTGTGCCACGGAGCATGGGATGAATTGTTATGGGGGTGGCCTGGCCAGCTGCGAGACCTCCCTATCGGGCTGCCCGCTCAAAATGGCGACCGATAGTGGGATTCCATCCGGAATCCCTTGCAAATAAATTTGCTTGGTTAAGGATTGGGAATTGAAATTTAGCTCCGGCGGGAGAACATAGGGCTGGATTCTCACATTTATAGGCTATGTCCGGAGGATTGGTGGTGTTTTATGTCAACAAAATCGGCAGCGCCCCAGCCCCACTGACCGATGAGGGGCTAGCAGCCGCAACAAGTAAAACTCCCATCCTGCACGACAAAAGCGGCCGGAGAATTGCTGGATCCATGGCCGCACACACGCGCACGGCGCCGCCCTGCAGCGGTCGCGCCGTACAACATGGCGCCAGCTGTGCACGGACCTGACTTGCCAGTTGTGCCCCCCTGGACACCCCCTGGCTAACCCCACCAGCCCTCACCAAAGCCCCTCCCCCCGGCCAGCAGTGCGGCTCCCGCCCGACCGCGGTGGCGCGGAACACAGTCCGCAGCCACCACACCGGGTTCACGAAAACGGGCTCACACGTGCCCAGCGCGGCCGGGAACTTGGCCCATCTGGGGACATCCAGGTGACATCCTGAGGCTGTCCCAATGGCGTGATGTGCGCTCCTCGATGACGCCGTTTTGGAGGGGGCGGAGCTTCCGAAAACAGGCGACGAGCCCGGTACCATGTAAAAAGGGATTCTCCGTCCGATCGGCGAAAACGAAATCGGCGTCAGGGAATAGAGAATCCCGCCCATGGTGTCACAAATGGAGGATTCCGCCCTGCAGGAGAAAAGGGCGCTGATTGGCTGTCGCATTGATTCTGATTGGCCGAGGTGTTGCCATGGGGAAAGCAGCAGAACCATAGAATCCCCAAGCTCCCAGGTGATTCAAGAGAGGTCCAAGTCTTGAACACAGTCCTTCTGTTTGCAGGGAACGGGTCCCTGTGTCTGGATAACACTCTGATCTGAGATCTTTCCCTTACTTTTCCAGGTTTAGTTCCTCTGACAATGGGCTGACCTCCCTCAACTCCTCACACCAATGATCGTTTCATTGGCTGATCACACCAGGGTGGGACTCGGGGTTGCCGGGGTGGAGTGGGGGGTTGGGGAGGGGAGGGGGGGCGGGTATTACAAAGTATTTACAGCACAGAAACAGTCCGGTCAAGCCAGTGGATCCATGCTTTATGCCAGCCTCGTACCTCTCTACCTCAGCCAACCCCCTGGGCATGTCCTCTATTCTCTTCTTCAAGCCCCCTCGAGTGGATCCATGCTCTATGTCTCAGCTACTCCCTGTGGGCGCAGGTTCCACATTCTCGTCGCTGTCTGCGTAAAGAGGTTCCCCCTGAATTCCCGGACGGATTTATTAATGGCCGCCTGACGTTTTCCGCCTCCCGGCTCCGGCCATCTCCCGCAAGTGTGGAAACCTCTTCTCGACAACTTCTGTGGTCTAACCTTTTCACGGCCTTGAAGGCCTCTTGGGAGAGCGAGAGGGAACAGTTAGCTTCAGATTGCTGCCCAACACACACCCTACGGAGGGGGGCGGGGTGGCGGTGAGGGGAGGGGGGGGGAGGGGCGCACAAGATCAACTTCATCTGTGACACCCCCTGTTGCCAAATAGCTGACTGGCAGCTGCCCAGTTTCAGCATGCACGATGGCCACGGTGTACGGGGCACGCCGGTGGGATTCAGCAGCATCCCCCGGTAGGGTTGGGGGTGGGGGGGGGGGGGGGGGGTGGGGGGGTGGGAGATGACAGGGTGTAATAGAATGATGCGGCGCACAAAGGGAGGCATTCGGCCCATTGGGGTTGTGCTAGAGGGATGAACATTTGAAATGAATGAATGAATGAAAATCGCTTATTGTCACAAGTAGGCTTTAATGAAGTTACTGTGAAAAGCCCCTAGTCGCCACATTCCGGTGCCTGTTCGGGGAGGCTTTTACGGGAAAATCTACAGGGAAAGCAGGCCGGAGGAATGGAGACAACATGTATGGAGACCACTGTAGAGACCGCCCCCTCCCACCTCCAGCCCCCACAATATCTGACTTGCAACAAACGTCACAAATCGTTCGCAACACACACACAAAAAAATAAAAGGACATGCGCCTCGCTGCAAGCCTATTAGGAACGGGTTAATTCCTTTGAACTCTGGCTGATAAGCTGGTGCCCAAGATGAGCAGATTTATATGCTGGTAAGCACATCTGTGCGCTTGTTGCTGCGATGCCTTTGAGGAAATTTGTATGCAAGTCCCTCTCTCGCGTTGACATTTCTTTTGTACACATTGCCGTTGAGTCTACAGGGATCTCCAAAGCTTGGAGTGGATCCAGCAAACTGCAAAATGTGCTGATGTTTGCAAACTAGCAGTCACCTTCCAGAGAGAGTGCAAATAGTGCTTGCCACCAACCAGTCACTGTACCGCAAAGACAAAATAATCAATGACCTCCCCTCCTGCAGGTGAATGACAAGGAGCAATCATTTCTCAATCTGCATAATGATTTTATTTTCTCTCTTTACCTCCCCTGGTTTGCCAGTTAACCCCATGAGTGCCCAAAATGCGGAGGGAGCTGCCAACCACGCTGCAGGCAGCTGATACGGCCGCTGCAGGCTGCGCGGATGGAGCCGGGTACGCTCTGCGGGTCGGGCAGAGTTGAAACGTTTCGAGTCCGACGGGAGGCGGAAACGCGAGGGATTGCGCGGTGGGAGACGTGGGTGGGTGCGGGGCAGGAGGTGGGGCAGAATGGAAGGGGCAAAGGAGAGATCAGACGCCCTCGAAAGGGCGGAGCGGGGAAGAAAAACGAAAGGGGAGGTCTGGATTAGGGTAGAGAGCGGGAGGGATTAAATAACAAGGACGCCATGGAGCAAAAGGGAATGGTAATGGTTGTAGTTGGGATACAAAGCGTTAGCTCAGAGAATGGCAGAATAATGAACAACTCCGTCTGCAAGCCAAGGACAGGAAAAGCAAAATTCGAACTGGGGGGGGGGGGGGGGGGGGGGTGGAAACGGAATCAAATGGAGGACAGGGTTTGTGGGCCGAAATTGTTGAACTGAATGTTGAGCCCGGAAGGTTGTATAGCGCCTCATCAGAAGATGAGAGGTTGGGACTGGTTCCTCCGCCCCGCCGCGCCACATTTCTGTTTCACCCCGCCGGTGGGATACTCTGTTTCGCCGGCTGGTCAATGGGGTTTCCCATTGTGGGGCAGCCCCACCCCGTCAGGAAACCCCCTGGCTGCTGGCAAAATGGAGCATCCCGCCGGTGCAGAATCTAGCCCGTTGTTCATCCAGTTTTTAACAATTCATTCATGGGATGAGGGCTTCGCTGGCGGGGCCAGTATTTATTGTGTCACGTGAGAGTACCTTTAAGAAATGGGTGTTTAAGAAATGTACCTTTAAGAAATGGGTGTTTATCAGTGATGTCAGAGTGTGGGTGGAGCTGGGCTGTCTGTCAGCTTTTTACTTTTGTTTTTGAGCAGGCTGCATGGTGTGTTTTAGTTCAGTTTTCAGTGTTGGAGCTGAAGCCAGACAGACCATGTGTACTGTTGATCTCTCTGCCATGAAAAGACTATCTCTTGATCATTTGGTGAATTCAGAATTATAAATGTTCTCCGTAGTGAATGTAAACCTAATGTGCTTCTGTTAAAAGGTGTTTCTTTTGTTTGGATGTTGTTTGGGAAGTTGTTAAGCATTACTTAGTGTTGTATTCTTTGTGGGTTGTGTTTGAATTGATGGTTGCTAAGATGTTCACTGTATGTTTTAAAAAGGTTAACTTGAGTTCATAGAATAAACATTGTTTTGCTTTAAAAAATACTTTTCCATTTCTGCTGTACCACACCTGTAGAGTGGGCCGTGTGCTCCCCATACCACAATCTATTAAAAGTTGTGGGTCAGGTGAACTCCATGGTACACTTTGGGGTTCTCTAAACCCTGGCCCATAACAATTGTTCATCCGTGAGGGCATTAAAGCATCAATCACATTGCTGTGGATCCGGAGTCACATGTAGGCCAGACCAGGTAAGGGCGACAGATTTCCTTCCCTAAAGGACATTGGTCAACCAGATGGGTTTTTACCTTTTTTTAAATAAATTTAGAGTACCCAATTCATTTTTTCCAATTAAGGGGCAGTTTAACTCGGCCAATCCACCTAGCCTGCACATCTTTGGGCTGTGGGGGCGAAACCCACGCAGACACGGAGAGAATGTGCAAACTCCACACGGAGAGTGACCCAAGGCCGGGATCGAACCTGAGACCTCGGTGCCGTGAGGTAGCAGTGCTAACCCACTGTGCCACCTTCCTGCCCGAGATGGGTGTTAATGACAATTGACAGTGGTTTCATGGTCAACTTTAGATTTTTAATCCCAGATTTTTTTATTTTTCGAATTCAAATTTCACCACCTGCCGTGGCGGGTTTCGAACCCTGGTCCCCAGAGAACGACGCTGGGTCTTTGGGATCACGAGTCCAGCGACAATATCATTATGCCGCAGCCTCCTCATAGCTTGGGTTGGGCTTCACTGGAACAGTGCAGAAGGCCGAGGACAGAAACGCCAGCCTGAGGGAGCAAGGTGGTGAATTAAAATGACGGGCGACCGGAAGATCGGACGAACTGAGCAGAGGTGTTACGGTTGAGAAAATGCTGAGCTGCTCTGAAAAGCCAAACAGACGGCTGAGTTACAGAGACGGTGCACGCGAATGCACAGAAACAGGAGTCTTACGATGACATTCAAGCAGAGAACAGGAACTGGGGTAGGTTCCCTGGCCAGCAGCCAAGGTGTGCACTGAAAAGCTTGTATTGCTTAGTGGCTGGAATGTGGAGCTCATCATCACAAAGAATGAACAGCATGGGGAGGCCAGACAAACATACGGTGCTGATGCGGTGTGATAAAATCAGCTGCCTGGAAGCTCATGTTGTACATAATCAATAGCATGGATCAATTGGGCCAATCGGCCTGTTTCCAGTCTATATATTCTATGCGTGTAATGGAGATTATCATACAGAATCTTTGTTGCTGAATTGCTAATTTATTAAATGGAAGGGTACTTTATAGTAAATGTTTGGTTGGTGCCTATCTCTGTTTGATTCCTTCTGGTACCCCATGTTTGAATCCAGTGCAATCTATCTGGATGAAATGGGATTGAGTTCCTTCCGTTGCTATTTAAATGTAGAGACAGATGCTTGCGAGCGATATGGAATGTAGTGACAGAATCGCGGTATTGTTACGGTGCAGAAGGAGGCCACTCAGCCCATCGTGCCTTCACCGGCTCTCCAAACGACCTATTACCCATTCCCCTGCCTTTTCCCTGAATATTGAACGGGATTCTCCCATCTGAAGGCAGAGTGTTTAACAACGGCGTCATCGGACCGCGATGTGCAGCGATCCTCTGCCCTACAGGGGGCCGGCACGGCACTGGAGGGACCCAGGCCGCTCCAGCAGCCGATACCGGCGTCAAATGGGTGCCGCGGGTCTGCGCATGCGCGCTGCGCGGTTGCGCGCAAGCCTCCTTCTCCGCGCCGGCCCCGATGCAACATGGCGTAGGGCTACAGGGGCCGGCACGGAGCAAAAGAGGCCCCTAGCCCGAGAGGCCGGCCCACCGATCGGTAGGCCCCGATCGCGGGCCAGACCTCGGTGGAGGACGCCCCCCCCCACACACCCCCACACCTCCCCGATCAGGCTGCCCCAGACAGGATGGATGCCGAGGTCCCGCCGGGTAAGACCAGATGTGAAAGGCGCCGGCGGGACTCGGGCATTCCAGAGGGCGTAAGGTGATCACTTGGATAGAAGCAATGGGCGGTATTCTCTCAGCCCAAGCCAGGTCGGAGAATCGCCGGGCCAGGCCGGCGTGGGCTGAGAGAATGCCGCCCATTGCTTCTATCCAAGTGATCACCTTACGCCCTCTGGAATGCCTCGATTGAACCTGCCTCCACCACACCTGCAGACAGTGCATTCCAGACCCCAACCACTCGTTGTGTGAAGAGGGTTTTTTCACATCACATTTGCTTCTTTTGCAAATCACTTTAAATCTGTGTCCCCCTCATTCTCGATCCTTTTACCGGGGGGGAACGGTTTCTCCCTGCCTACTCTGTCCAGAGCCTTCATGATTTTGAACATCTCCATCAAATCTCCTCTGTCATCCCCTCGCCAGGAATACATAGATACATAGGAGATAGGAGCAGGAGGAGGCCTTTTGGCCCTTCGAGCCTGCTCCGCCATTCATCACGTTCATGGCTGATCATCCAACTCAATAGCCTAATCCTGCTTTCTCCCTATAACCTTTGATCCCATTCTCCCCAAGTGCTACATCCAGCCGCCTCTTAAATATATTCAAACTTTTAGCATCAACTATTTCCTGTGGTAATGAATTTCACAGGTTCACCACTCTGGATGAAGAAGTGTCTCCTTATCTCTGTCCGAAATGGTTTACCCTGAATCCTCAGGCTGTGACCCCTGGTTCTGGACACACCCATCATTGGTAACATCTTCCCTGCCTCTACCCTGTCTAGTCCTGTTAGAATTTTATGTCTCTATGAGATCCCCCCTCATTCTTTTGAACTCCAGCGAGAACAATCCCAACCTAGTCAACCTCTCCGCATGTGACAGTCCCGCCATCCCTGGAATCAGTCAGGTAAAGGAGAACAGTCCCAACCGCTCCAATCTATCCTCGTAACGGAAGTTTCACATCCCCGGAACCATTCTTGTCAATCTCCTCTGCACTCTCTCCAATGCATTCACGCTCTTCCTACAGTGTGGCACGCACAACTGAGGGCTAACTAGTGTCTTGTATAAGTTCTGCATAGCCTCCTTCTTCCTGCACTCTATGCCCCTATTAAGAAAACCCAGAGCATTATATTGGTTCATTAAAAATGAAGTGAAATGCATCAGCTCACACCTCTCCGCATTGAACTTCACCTGCTACCTATTTATTCATCCCACCAACTTGTCCATGTCCTTTCGAAGTTTTACATTGTCCCCTTCACACCAATACTTCCAAGTTTTATGTCATCTTCAAAATTGTCGCCCCGAGGTCCCAGGTTCGATCCCGGCCCCGGGTCACGGTCCGTGTGGAGTTTGCACATTCTCCCCGTGTCTGCACGGGTCTCGCCTCCACAACCCAAAGATGTGCAAGGTAGATGTGGGTTGGCCACCCTAAGTGCTCCTTAATTGGAAAAAAACAAATCATTGGATACTCTAATTTTATGTTAAAAAATAAATCTTTGAAATTGTCCCTTGCCCGCCAAGATCCAGATCATTAATATATCTCAGGAAAAGCAGGGGTCCCATAACAAACCCCTGAGGGAACATCACGATGAGCATTCCTCCAGCCCCCAAAAATATCCACCGACCATTACTCTCTGCTTCTTCTTATTCAGCAAATGTTGTACCTATATTACTACTGTCCCTGCCAAAGCAATCAGTCAGTTTATTGAAAATAATGGACAGGAGAATGAGTCATGGGCTGTAATCTAACTGAGGGGTTTCAATGGTGTCTACTCACAGAATCATGGACACCCAGGAGTGAGTCACGGTCTGCAATCCAATGGAAGGGTTCCTGAGGTCCTTGTCACAGTCTGGACGTGGCAGTGATGGCCACAAATCTGTCAAACCAAACATCAGATGATTGTCATTGACCTGCCAACTTGAACAGTAGACTATATAGATAGATGACTGGGAAGGCAGAATAGAAATATCACATTGCTGTAGTGGGGCCTGTTCTTCTGAGGTTGGTGTTGAACATCACGGGACAGCACGGTCGCACAGTGGCTAGCACAGTTACTTCACAGCGCCAGGATCCCAGGTTCGATTCCCGGCTTGGGTCACTGTCTGTGTGGAGTCTGCACGTTCTCCCCGTGTCTGCGTGCGTTTCGTCTGTGTGCGTTTCCTCCGGGCGCTCCGGTTTCCTCCCGCAGTCCAAAGATGTGCAGGTTGGGTGGATTGGCCGTGCTAAATTGCCCCTCAGTGTCCAAAAAGGTTAAGTGGGGTTACTGGGTTACGGGGACAGGGTGGAGGTGTGGGCTTGGGTAGGGTGCTCTTTCCAAGGACCGATGCAGACTCGATGGGCCGAATGGCCTCCTTCTGCACTGTAAATTGAATGATTTTATGACACCTAGCTGAGAATACTTGCTACTGATTATAAGGAGCCTCATTCCTTGGCAACCCACCAATTGATAAGCCCAAGAGTCACTGATAATTTTATCGATAACTCCAGTATAAGGAGAAGTGAACCTGAAACTCAAGCATGGCATCTATGTTTTTTAAATTCATTCACAGGATGTGGGAGTCTCTGGCTATGTTGCCCATCCCTAATTCCCCTTGAGAAGGTAGCGCTGAGCTGCCTTCTCGAGCCGCTGCAGTCCATTGGATGTACGTACACCCACAGTGCTGTTAGGGAGGGAGTTCCAGGATTTTGATCCAGCAACAATGAAGGAACGGCCGATATATTTCCAAGTCAGGATGGCGAGTGGCTTAGAAGGGAATCTCAAATTGGTGGGGTTCCCAGGTATCTGTTGCTCTTGTCCTTCTAGATGGTAGCGGTCGTGGGTTTGGACCATAAGGGGTCTTGGTGAGTTCCTGCAGTGCATCATGTAGATGGTACACACTGTTGTCACTGCGTTCATTGGTGGTGGAGGGATTGAATGTTTGTGGAAGGAGGAGCAATCAAGCGGAAGGAGGAGCAATCAAGCGGGGCTGCTTTGTCCTGGATGGTGTCGAGCTTCTTGAGTGTCGTTGGAGCTGCGCTCATCCAGGCAAGTGGGGAGTATTCCATCACACTCCTGACTTGTGCCTTGTTGATGGTGGACAAGCTTTGGGGGGTCAGGAGATGAGTTACTCGCTGCAGGATTCCTAACCTTTGACCTGCCCTGATAGCTATAGTATTTGTACAGCTAGTCCAGTACAGTTTCTGGTCAATGGTAACCCCCAGGATGTTGATTGTGGATGTTGATGTGGACAGAGTAGATGAAATATCAAGGTTTGTGCACATTCTCCCTTGAATCCACTACTCCGGCAGGGAAAAGTCCACTATAGCATGAACCTCAGTAACCACAAGTGTAAACCCAATAATGAATGTTTCTCCTGTCAAGATGATTGACCAGCCAACCAGATTGGCCTGTGTAGGCTCCCAGCTGGGATCACATTATATTGCCATGGAGGGCGTGCAACACAAGGTTCACCAGACTAATTCCTGGGATGGAGGGATCATCCTATGAGAAAAGATTAAACAGACTGGGCCTTAATTTGTTGGCCTTTAGAGGAATGAGAGATGACCTCATTCAAATGTGCAAATTTCTGACAGCGTACGGCAGGGTCGATGCAGGAAGGATGTTTGCCCTGGATGGGGGGAGGGACCTAGAACCAGAGGACATGGGGATGGATCCTCCGTCCACCAGTCTCGTGTTTCCCGGCAACGGGAGGCGGCGCGCTGTTCGCTGCCAGCGGGATTCTCTGCTCCCGCCATTGTCAACGGGATTTCCCTTTGAAGCCACCCCACAATTCCAGGAAGCCCGCAAGGCATCCCAGAACCCCGTCGCCAGTGAACGACCGGAGGATTCTGATATGCCATCAATTAAGACGGAAAACGCAGAGTGAATTAACTATGGCTTTAATTGACTTACAACAGAGCTGGCAGCGTGCCCCAGAATGAGGCAGTGTGAGAGGTCGGCAGCTTGTATACCCAGGCCCCTGGGGGAGGAGCCAAGGGCAGAGCCAAAACCGTACAACACGTAATACTGTGGCAGCACAATACAACACAGTGGTTTCACCACAGATTCCGACCACAGTCTCGGAATAAGGGACAGGCGATTGAGGAGTGAGATCATAGAATCATAGAATTTACAGTGCAGAAGGAGGCCATTCGGCCCATTGAGTCTGCACCGGCTCTTGGAAAGAGCACCCCACCCAAGGTCCACACTCCACTCTATCCCCATAATCCAGTAACCCCACACAACACGAAGGGCAATTTTGGACACTAAGGGCAATTTAGCATGGCCAATCCACCCAATCCGCACATCTTTGGACTGTGGGAGGAAACCGGAGCACCCGGAGAAAACCCACGCACACACGGGGAGAACGTGCAGACTCTGCACAGACAGAGACCCAAGCCGGGAATCGAACCTGGGACCCTGGAGCTGTGAAGCAATTGTGCTATCCACAATGCTACCGTGCAATTTCTTCACTCAGAGGTAGGTGAATCTTTGGAACACTCTACCCCAGAGGGCCCTATAGCCTCAGTCATGGAGTATGTTCGAGACTGAGTTCAATAGATTTCTCCATGGGAAAAACGTCAAGGGTTCTGAGGGTGGTGCAGGGAAATGGTGTTGCAATAGAAGATCAACCATGATCTCATTGAATGGCAGAGTGGGCTCGAAGGGCTGAATGGGCTAATTTCCCCTCCTATTTCTTATATTCTTATTATTTCTGCTGCTCCAGATCTCTCACGAAGCGAGTGAATCCAGTTTATCAGTGCTCAATGTTGGCCAGTTGCAAGCTATAAGTAGTGTCCTTCTAGCCAACTAGAGCAGTGTTCTTCAAAGTCGGGGGCGCGACCCACCCGTAAATCCCCGTGCAGCAGCCGGCTTTTCATGCGCGCTCGATGATCGGGCACGCATGCGCAGTGCGGCCGCTATTTTTTTAAACGGTTGCAGCTTTTTGTTTTACTAGTTCTGTAGTGGTTTTTATTCATTTATTTTATTCATTTTCTTTTTTTTTTACAAGTTCGGGGGGGGGGGGTTTATTTGATAACATTTTACAGGAAAAAAATTCAGAACTTTGGACAGATGGCGACTCCATACTTTCCGACACCGGAAGGCTTCACCTTCATACAACTGGTTCCATTGGAGGAGCGTGTACGAGGGTCAAAGGGACCCAAAACCATTTCCTCCATTTCTGTCAGCAGCAAACAAGTTAATAGAAAATGGTGGGTCGCGCAGGTCGGCCGGCGTGGGTCGCGAAGGTTGGCCGGCGTGGGTCGCGAAGGTCGGCCGGCATGGGTCGCGAAGGTTGGCCGGCGTGGGTCGCGAAGGTCGGCCGGCATGGGTCGCGAAGGTTGGCCGGCGTGGGTCGCTAAGGTCGGCCGGGTTGGGTCCCGAAGGTTGGCCTGTTGGTAAAAATGGGTCCAGGAAAAAAAGTTTGAAGAACACAGAACGAGAGGAACCCTTAAGCCTTGACACCTGCGTACATGAGTTTGCGTTCCCGGGCTTTGATAACTGGGGTGGGTCCTTACAGAAGGGAAGTAAGCGTGCCTCATCTCGAGTAGGTCAGTTGGCAACATAGGTTTGTGGCTTCAAGTCCTACCTCGGATGATCAAAGCAGACCCTCATGCATGAAGAAAGAAACACTTTCATTCATGTAACGTCCTTCATCATCTTCGGATGTCCCAAAGTGGGTAACGGCCAATGAAGTAATTTTTGAAAAGTAGTCACTGTGATAGTGTAGAAAACGCAGCAGCTAATTTGCCCGCAGCTAACTCTCAGAAATAGCAATGTAAATTGACCGAATAATCTGTTTTTACTTTAATGATGTTGACTGAGGGATAAAGAAGGAATTAGAGGTAGCTCTTGGGGCTAAAGGATTCAAGGGATATGGGGGGTAAGGCAGGATCAGGGTATTGAATTCAACGAGAATACACATCTGATCAATCACATCTAACTACACTCATCTACTGCTAATCTCACTACTGGTATAAACTGTAATCTAACCTTACTCACACTATCCGCTCTTACGACCATCTCTAGCTATCTCCTGCATCCACTCCTCCCCGAAGGTCTCGCATCACTGCCTTATATAGTTGTACCTGCAGCTCCCTCTAGTGGCTACTCTCGACACTACATTAACCCTTGGAATGCTGACAGTTATGATAATACCACAGAAGGGAAGCTTCTGGGAGGTAGACAATTCCTCGTCACAATATTCGCCGCAAGAAGATTTCAGCACAGAGGGAGGCCATTTGACCCACCATTTATCTGACTGATCCTCGGTGAGTTTGGGTGGGGTTGGCAGTGGGGTGGCGGTGGTGGTGGTGGGGGGGGAGGGGGGGAAGGGTGGGAGGCGGAACGTGGGTGGGGTTACAAGTACGGCACGGGCTGTATGTGCGGGGACTCCTTAATGCAGCGCGTCTTCCCATGTCACGGTTCTGAGATGTATGAACTTCAGGGCATGCTAAAACGCCAGACAATGCCCAGAGAATGGCATTCATTACCACATTTGTTCTACACCATTAAGGCTGCGTCGTGAGTGCTCTCAGCGGCAGACGATTGTTTGTTCACCCCCATGGGGGGTTTCGGTGATGCTGGAGTCATATTTCACAGCATCCCTTCGCATCTGTTTACAGAAGACTTTCAGTCATTTCCAATGTGATTTTGTTGTTGTTTTTTCGCTGCGAGCCATTTTGAGAAACATGTTTTGTTTTTTTAATGCCCGTTCTTGACAATACCACAAAGCCAAACCTGCACAAATTAATTCCTTCCATCTGCGGAAAATCATATCTTAAAAGCATTCGTGTTTTTTTTTGCTGAATGAAGGTGTTTCTCCCTCTCCCCTTCCCGGGTTCTCTTCATCCACCAAGACTTGTAACCTTTCATTTTGATTCCGTTCCAATTTTTGTCCGACCCCCCCACCCCCCCCGCCTCTCACCATGGTCTCCAGGGCCGCCTGGGAAATGGTGCATTGGGTGTTGGCTGAAGGGCTGATATTCCCACGGAGATGGGAAACAGGAGGCGGGATTGTTTTGGGGTCTGGAAGCTGCCTCTAGGGCGGGAAGGAAGCTGATTAAAATTCGGATTCGGGGAGCCCCGGTTCAGGCTGGTGAGCGGGCTCTCGGAGCTGGGAGGTGGTGGTGGTGGCGGGAGATGGGGGGTGGGGTGGGGGTGCAAGCTGAGGTCCCCCAATTCAAGGATGCACGCCAGGCTGCAGTCAGTGCGAGGTAGGTGATGCGACCATCAATTCACTCGAGACAAGAGTAAAAGTAAACCGTGGCTTTAATCAACTTAGCCTACAGGTCGACTGCTCTTTATACCCCCCTCAAGGGGAGGAGCCATGGGCAGAGCCCATACATGTCCCAACATGTTCCCCTATGGATGATGCCATACAACGGCCCATAGGTGGAGCCCACAAGGCAATAACATAGCAGAGATGCAAATACAAAGGTAAAGCATGGTGCTGATACAATGGTGGGGTATTGGTATAATACATTCACCACATTCACCCCTTGTTAAAAAAACGAAGTCCGGCAGGGGTGACGGGTTCATAAATTCAGCCGGTCCGGCGCACGGATTGTGCGCTGTGATCGCCGAAGCTCTGGCTTCGGTGCTGGCCCGGGTGTCGAGCTCGTCCGTGCTGGCATCGGTAGTGGGGGCGCCGGTGCGGGTACAGACGTGGACTCTTCTGGAGCTTCATTCCTGTGGACCGGTGAAGGGGGGCTGGCGGGCGGGAGCCATAGAGGGGCGGGGGCGCTGATCATGATAGGTTGGGCAGGATATAGTGGAGGGGCGGTGGTGGTGGTAGTGGTGGTGGTGGAACCGGCGGGCACCAGGTCCCGGAGGGAGACCGTATCTTGTCGGCCATCGGGGTGTTCGATATAAGCGTACTGGGGGTTGGAGTGTAGGAGCTGGACCCTCTCTACCAGAGGGTCGGTCTTATGGCTCCTGACGCGTTTTCGGAGTAGGACTGGCCCCCGTGTCTTCAGCCAGGATGGAAGCGAGGCCCCTGAGGTGGATTTCCTGGGGAAAACAAATAGGCGGTCATGAGGGGTCTCGTTTGTGGCCGTGCAAAGTAGGGACCTAATAGAGTGGAGCGCATCGGGGAGGACCTCCTGCCAGTGAGAAACTGGGAGATTCCTGGACCGCAGGATCAGTAGGACGGTCTTCCAGACCGTTGCGTTCTCCCTCTCCACCTGCCTGTTTCCCCTGGGGTTATAACTGGTAGTCCTGCTCGAGGCGAAGCCCTTACTGAGCAGGTACTGACGCAGTGCGTCGCTCATGAACGACGAGCCCCTGTCGCTGTGGACATAACTGGGGAAACCAAACAGGGTGAAGACACTATGAAGGGCTTTAATGACAGTGGGGGTGGTCATATCGCGGCAGGGGATGGCAAACGGGAAGTGGGAGAACTCATCAATAATATTGAGAAAATATGTATTGCAGTTATTGGGGCCCTTTGAAATCGATACTGAGGCGCTCAAAGGGCCAGGATGCCTTTACCAGGTGGGCCTTATCCGGTCAATTTACACTCCACACAGATTTGGCAGTCCCTGGTCATGGCACTGACCTCCTCGGTGGAGTAGGGCAGGTTGTGGACCTTGATGTAGTCGATAAGCCGGGTGACCCCCGGGTGGCAGAAGTCATCGTGGACAGCCCGTAGTCGGTCATCTTGCGCGCTGGCGCATGTGCCGCGGGACAGGGCATCTGGGGGCTTGTTGAGCTTCCCAGGACGATATACTAGATCGCAGTTATAGGTGGAGCGTTCGATCCTCCACCTCAAGATCTTATCATTCTTGATTTTTCCCCGCTGCGTATTGTCGAACAAGAAGGCTCCGATCGTTGGTCGGTGACGAGGGTAAACCTCCTACCAGTGAGGTAGTGCCTCCAGTGCCGCACGGCTTCCACGATGGCTTGGGCTTCTTTTTCGACCGAGGAGTGTCGAATTTCGGAGGTGGTGAGGGTGCGTGAAAAAAACGCCACCGGTCTGCCTGCTTGGTTGAGGGTGGCGGCGTGAGCGACCTCTGACGCATCGCTCTCCACCTGGAAGGGGACGGACTCGTCCACCGTGCGCATCGCGGCTTTGGCGATATCTGCCTTGATGCAGCCGAAGGCCTGGCGGGCCTCAGTTGCCAGTGGGAAGATGGTGGCCTTGATTAGTGGGCGGGCTTTGTCCGCATAGTTGGGGACCCAATGGGCATAATATGAAAAGAACCCGAGGCACCTCTTCAGGGCCTTGGGGCAGTGAGGGAGAGGGAGTTGCAGGAGGGGGCGCATATGGTCAGGGCCGGGCCCTACGTCCCCGTTCTCCACGGCGTAGCCGAGGATGGCTAGTCTGGTCGTGCGGAAAACGCATTTCTCCTTGTTGGAGGTGAGATTGAGGGTTTGGGCGGTTTGGGAAATCGGTGGAGGTTGGCGTCGTGGTCCTGCTGATCATGGCCGCAGATGGTGACATTGTCCAAGTACGGAAACGTGTCCCACAGCCCGTACTGGTCCACCATTCGCTCCATTGTTCTTTGGAACACCGAAACCCCGTTCGTGACGCCAAAGGGGACCCGGAGGAAGTGGAAAAGGCGGCTGTCTGCCTCAAACGCCGTGTAGTGGCGATCCTCCGGGCGGATTGGGAGCTGGTAATATGCAGACTTCAGATCCATCATAGAGAACACCCCGTAGTGTGCGATCTGGTTTACCATGTCTCCAATCCGGGGAAGGGGGTACGCATCGAGTTGCGTAAACCGGTTAATGGTCTGGCTGTAATCAACAACCATCCGGAACTTTTCCCCGGTCTTGACGACCACCACCTGAGCTCTCCAGGGGCTATTGCTGGCCTCTATGACTCCCTCCCGCAAGAGACGCTGGACCTCGGGCCTAATGAACGTCCTGTCCTGCATGCTATACCGCCTGCTTCTGGTGGCTACTGGCTTGCAATCGGCGGTGAGGTTTGCAAAGAGTGTGGGAGGGTCGACTTTTAGGGTCGCGAGGCTGCATATGGTGAGTGGGGGCAGGGGCCCCCCGAGCTTCAAGTTAGGCTCCTGAGTTTGCATAGGAAATCGAGTCCCAATAGGAGAGGAGCGCAGAGGTCTTGGAGCACATATCATTTAGAGTTTGCCTACTCGGCGCCCTGTATTGCTAGGGTTGCGGTAGTGCACCCTTGGATTTGCACCGAGTGCGACCCAGAGGCGAGGGAGATGGTTTGGTGCGCCGGGAAAATTGGGAGCGAGCAGCGTCTTACCATGTCCGGGTGAATGAAGCTCTCTGTGCTCCCGGAGTCGAAAAGGCAAGGTGTCTCGTGCCCGTTTACCCGGACGGTCATCATGCAGCTCCAGAGGTGCTTGGGTCGCGACTGGTCCAGGGTGACCGCGCTGAGTTGCGGGTAGCCGGCGTGGTCGGAGGTGCTGGAGTGGCTCCGCGATGGCTGCCCATGTTGATCGTACGCGTCGAGCGGCATAGCAGATGGCGGCCAAGGTGGCGGCCCCCGTTGGTCGAGCGTGGCAGGCGGCGAGGAAGATGGCATCCAAGATGGCGGCCCTCATGGATCGCACGTGGCCGGCCGCGTGGGGAGGATGGCCAAGATGGCGGCCCCCGTGAGTCGCACATGCTGTGGAAGATGGCTGCTCCCACTGATAGCACGAGGCTGATGAGGGGGACGGAGTCGGCAGACACGCTGCCACCCTGCGGGGTCTGCGGGCCTTTGAGTCTGAGGATCGGGCCTGTGAGTTAGAGTTCTTAGACCTGGCCAGGCAGACTTTGGCGAAATGTCTTTTTCTCCCGGAGCTGCTGCAGTTCACGTTGCGGGCCGGGCAGTGCTGCCGGGGGTGATGGGACTGGCCGCAGAAATAGCAGGGCAGCCCCCCATGATGGGCGGGCGGCCACGCGGCACAGGCCTGGGGTAGTCTGTGGTCAGGGGTCCATGAGGGGGTCGCGTGGTCAGCCAGGAACGCGGTGAGGCTCTGGAACGCTACTTCCAGAGAGGAGGCTAACTTTACCGTCTCATCCAGGTCCAGGGCCCCCTTTTCGAGTAGGCGCTGTCTCACGTAATTAGATTGGACACCATCCACGTAGACGTCTCTGATGGCGAGTTCCATATGCTGAGTGGCCGTAACGGCCTGGTAATTGCAGTTGCGTGCGAGGGCTTTGAGGTCGCGTAGGTAATCATCTAGCGACTCCCCGGGACGCTGGCAGCGAGTGGTGCGGATGTGTCGCGCGTAGACCTCGTTCACGGGCCGCACATAGAGGCGTTCGAGCTTCGCGAGGGCATCTGTAGAGGAGGAGGCTTCGTCGAGTTGAACAGAGATCTGATGGCTCACCCGTGCGTGGAGGAGGCGCCGCTTCTGTTCGTCGGTGACGGAAGGCGTGGAGGCAGCTGCGAGATAAGCCTTGAAGCATCGAAGCCAGTGCGAAAAAAATTATTCCGCCTCCGCGGCCTGCGGATCGAGTTCCAGTCGGTCAGGTTTGAGGGCCAATTCCATAGTTGCGTTGAAGTTGATTAAATTTTGTGACCATCAATTCACTCGAGAGAAGAGTAAAGGTAAACCATGCCTTTAATCAACTTAGAACAGTGCCTGCCTGCGACTGATACAATACTGTGCGCCGCCTACAGGTCGACTGCTCTTTATACCTCCCCCTCAAGGGGAGGAGCCATAGGCAGAGCCCATACATGTCCCAACATGTTCCCCTATGGATGATGCCATACAACGGCCCATAGGTGGAGCACACAAGGGCAACAACATAGCATAGATGCAAATACAAAGGTAAAGCATGGTACTGATACAGTGGTGGATTATTGGTATAATACATTCACCACAGTAGGTAACTCGGAGCCTTCTTCAACACTGCATGGGCGTGGGACCAAAAGTCAAAATGTATCTGTAATAATCCACAGGCGGCAGGGGTTCCGTCACCACACCAGTATTTATTTGCAATAATTTATATACAAGAGCAGCTCCAAACAGTGCTGCTAGCATTCCAGTCAACCTAAGACTGCCTCACAAAGCCGACACAGGTGCTTATATGGGCCCCCTCAATGAGCTATCATTGAGGGAGATCATACTCCAATTGGCCAACCAATAATGCCAATTGGAGGTCATTACACCCCCCCCCCCCCAAGGTCCGAGGAATTCCTGCCAGCTGGCATTCCTCTGAGCTTCTTCCTGCTCCTCCTGTCCGGGTCGGTCACCTCTGTGTTGTCCGCCGGGTCATTCTCCGACGGGTGGGGTGTACCTTATAGGTGCCCGTCTTTTCCTTGACGACCTCCTTGGAAGTTGTACTTCCTCCTCCTCGGGGAGAGGTGTCGCGGCGGCCTCGTCGAACGTGTCCATCTCCGACTCTGACGCCTGGATGACGGGGTCTGGGGAAATTGCTCGGGGCTGGGGTATCTTTCCCGTCTGAGCTATCCTAGCTTGAGGCGGTCCTGCTTCGACTGCCTCCAGGTGTGGTTCCGCTGCCCTTATTTGGTCTAGGTGTTTCTTCAGCATCTTACCTCCTATCGAAACTTTATATGATATGGGCCCTGTTTGGGACTCAACCGTGCCTTTGACCCACGTTGGTCCATTCCCATAATTCTTGACCCAAACCGGTGCCCCCACCTGGAAATGTCTCTGCTGCCGACTATTATCATGCCCCCTGCGTTGGACCTCCTGTTGTTTCTCCACTTTCCCCGTTAAATTTGGGAAAAGGAGACTCAGCCTCGTTCGCAGCCGCCTTCCCATTAAGAGTTCAGCTGGCGGTATGCCCGTTGTGGAATGCGGTGTGGTCCTGTAATCAAACAGCCAGCGGGAGAGCTTTGTGTCCATTGACGCTGCCAGCTGCTTCTTGAGTCCCGCTTTTAGTGTCTGGACCACTCTCTCTGCCAGGCCGTTGGACACTGGATGGTAAGGGGCCGTTTTGATGTGGCGGACTCCGTTTCCCTTTAGGAATTTTCCAAATTCCCCACTTGTGAATGCCGTTCCGTTGTCCGACACCAATACCTCCGGAAGTCCATGTGTTGCAAATGAGGCCCTGAGCTTTTCAATTGTCGATGCTGTGCTTGCCGCGTTTACCCGGTGGACGTCCAACCATTTGGAGTGGGCGTCCACTATCACCAAAAACATTGAGCCCATGAAAGGGCCGACGTGGTCAATATGCAGGCGGGTCCACGGTCTGCCTGGCCATCCCCACGGGTGCAATGGCGCAGCTGGTGGCACTCTTTGCCCCTGTTGGCACTCCTGGCACCGACGTACCAAGGCTGCTATGTCTGTGTCCAATCCTGGCCACCAAACGTAGCTTCGAGCTAGCATCTTCATTTTAGACACCCCTGGGTGTCCGTGATGCAACTCGGTTAAGATTGCCCGACGGCGCTGAGCTGGGACTATTACCCGGGCTCACCATAATAGGATACCGTCTTCTACGGTTATTTGGGCCCTTCTGCTCCAGGATGGGTGCATCTGGGGCTTCACTGGTCTCTCCAGTTCCCCTGTTAGCAGTAAATGCTTCATCTTGGCTAAAACTGGGTCCACAACCGAATATGTTGTGCGTCCACTGGTAGGGTGTCCAAAAAATTTAGAGTCATTACTGTCTCCTCTACTTTCGTTATTAGTGGCGGGGTGTCTGGGAGGGGAAGTCTGCTCAAAGCATCTGCATTTGCTACTCGCGTTCCCGGTCTGTGCTCCAGAACGTATCTATACGCCGCCAGTAGCAACGGCCAGCGTTGGATTCTAGCTGATGCAATCGGGGGTATTGACTTGTCTTCTTTTAATAACCCTAATAACGGCTTATGGTCCGTCACTATGGTGAATTTCCGCCCGTACAGATACTGGTGAAATATTTTTACTGCAAATATCACCGCCAGTCCTTGCTTCTCGATTTGGGCGTACTGTCTCTCAGCCATCGCCAAGGTCCTCGAAGCATAGGCTATTGGCCGTTCTTCCCCATTCCTTCCTCTACGGGCTAAGACGGCTCCTACCCCGTAAGGTGATGCGTCACACGTGACCACCAACTCCTTCCTTGGGTCATAATGCTCGAGGACATTTTCGGATCACAACTGTTCCTTAATGTCCCTAAATGCTCGGTTTTGGCGGACGGACCATTTCCATTCTTGTCCCTTTTTTTAGTAGCTGGTGGAGGGGTTCTAGGATGGATGCCCTATTTTCAATAAATTTGCTATAATATGTTACCAATCCTAGAAATGATCGTAGCTCCTGGACCGTGGTGGGAGCTGGGGCTTCTTTTATTGCCCTTACTCTGTCTTCCAATGGGTGTAAGCCCGACTCGTCTACTTTATATCCCAGGTACGTCACTTGTGGGGCCAGAAAAACACATTTTTCTCTTTTCAGCCGTATGTCTGCCTTTGCGAAATGCCTGAGCACTTCCTCCAGGTTCCTTAAGTGTTCCCTATTTGTCCTACCCGTAAGACATTGTCCAAATAAATTGCCACCTGCGGTAGTCCCTGCAGAATATTTTCCATCGTACGCTGGAATATAGCGCAGGCTGATGACACTCCGAAGGGTAGCCTAGTATAACGAAAAAGTCCCTTCAGGGTGTTGATCGTAGCGAACCTCTGGGAGTCCTTGTCCAGTTTTAACTACAGGGAGGCGTGGCTCATGTCCAGTTTCGTGAACAAAAGCCCACCTGCCAATTTGGCAGATAGGTCGTCTATTTTCGGGATCGGGTATTTGTCCAGCAGTGCGTATTTGGTTACCGTCTGTTTGAAATCTCCACAGAGACGTATCGAGCCGTCTGGCTTCAAAATCGGTACCACCGGCGCTGCCCATTCCGAGAACTGTACTGGCCGGATAATGCCGTTGCGCCGTAACCTTTCTATTTCGACATCTACTTTCTTCCTTAATGCAAAAGGTACCGGCCTGGCCTTACAAAATTTCGGAAGGGCTTCTGGGTCCACGTGCAAAGTTGCTTTGGTGCTTATAATTTCCCCCAAACCTTCATGGAAGACCTCCGGGTATTTTTGGAGTACTCCACTCAACTGCCCGCTTCCACTTTGAAAAATTTCATCCAATCTAAGTTTAGGTCTTTCAGCCAGTTCCGTCCTATTAAATTCGGTCTGGAGCCCTCTACTATCGTCAATGGTAATCTGAGCAATTGTTTGTCATATTCCACGGGTACATGAGTCGTGCCTAGAACTTCCAGGGGTTCCCCCGTGTAGGTTTTAAGTTTCGTCGATGTTTTTGTTAGGGTTAGTGGCTGGAGTCCATCTTTGATGTTTTAAAATGCTGCCACTCCCATCACTGATACGGCCGCACCCGTGTCTATTTCCATTATTGTCGGCCGACCGTTCACCCGTGGGGTAATCTTAATAGGTTCTGCTTTCTTTGTCGCAATATTATATAACTGTTCCCCTTCGGAGCAGGATGGGGCATCTAGGTTGTGTACTTCCCTGCGTCCCCACCTGCTATTTCTCTTTTGCCACCTCCTTCTAGGGTTTCTGTCGCTGTTACCCCACTCTGACTGGTGCCAGAAACGGTCCTTCTCTGTTGGGGGAGCCTCAGCCAGTAGTTCCCTCTGTCTTCAGTTAGTCCTAGCAGACTTGGGGGGCAGTTCTGAGGTTTTCCTTTTGCCCTCTGTTCCTCAGGCTTTTCCTGAGGGCGGCTATCTGGTAGCTGGACCCATTGTGGTAGTCCCTCTCCCAGGTATCTACCTCCATTGGCGTGCCCTGTAGTTCCTGCGCCCCACTTACTGCCTTTTATTGGGACAGTGCGAGCTGTAACGCCCGCCTGCAGTCTAGCTGCGTTTCCGCCAACAGGCGCTTCTGTATTTGGAGTCATTTATGCCACACACTAACCGGTCCCAAAGCATTTCATTTAGCGTCAGGCCGAACCCACATTTTTCCGCCAGCCTTCTCAGGCGGGTCAAGAAATTTGTGACTGACTCTCTGTCTTCCCGCTTCGTTGTGTAGAATCTGTACCTACCCAAAATGAGGGGTGGTTTTGGGTCATAGTGCTCTTCCACCAATTTTGTTAATTCTTGGAAAGGTATCGTGTCCGGCGTATCGGGGTAAGTTAGACTACGTATAATGGCGAAGGCTGAGGGTCCGCACGCCGACAGCAGTATAACCCGTTTCCTTCCGTCCTCCGTTATCTCATTGGCCTGGAAAAAGTAACACATTCTTTCCACATACTGGAACCAGTCCTCAATAGTCGGGTCGAATGCATCCAACTTCCCAAAAAGAGGCATTTTTGAAAGAGCAAGGCTTACCCTCCGAGTGCGGCAGCTGGTCTCCGCAAGGTTCTTTGTTTACCTCGTCGCCACTGTAATAATCCACAGGAGGCAGGGGTACCGTCACTACACCAGTATTTATTTGTAGTAACTTATATACAAGAGCAGCTCCAAACAGTGCTGCTAGCATCCCAGTCAACTTAAGACTGCCTCACAAAGCCTACACAGGTGCTTATATGGGCCCCCTCAATGAGCTAACATTGAGGGAGCTCATACTCCAATTGGCCAACCAATAATGCCAATTGGAGGTCATTACAGTATCCCTTTGCGTTCGATACCACAACAGGTCAAGTGACCTTTGTAACCCCAGTGGCAGGCTCTGCTACCAATGACTTTAGCTGTAAAGCTCTATGGAGTTACCTTCAATCCTATGGGATTGCAATGTATCGAGAGCCACAGAGAAAGCCCAGATTTAGGATTAGGCATCAGGAAGCATATTGTGTGCAAAGCGCTCACCAAGTCAACAATATAGACAGAAACGCTTCCGTTTCTGTCGCACCTTGTACCGCCTTGGGGCGCGTTTCGCAGCCAAACAAGTACTTTTTGGATGAGTGCAAGGCAGCAAATGCGGCAGTGAATCCAGGCAGAGCAAGATTCCACAAACAGCAAAGCGATGGTTCTCAGAACCTCCGCTTTCCTGACATCGATTCAGGGATAAAATATTGGCCAGGACACCGGGATAATGCCCCTGCTTTCCACAGAAATAGTCTCGTCAGATCCTTCACCTGAGACAGACAGGGCCATGGCTTAATGTCTCAACTGACATGTGTTCCACCCAACAACCCCGCAGCTCCTGGAGAAGAGTCACGCGCACGGAGTCGAAACGTGAACTCACTTTCTTTGGCCACAGACCAGCTGAGGTTTCCCAGTGAACACTTTGTGTCTTCACTTCAGCGCCACGTTGGAACGGTTGTTAGCATCGCAGCCTCACGGCGCCAGGGACCCGGGTTCAATTCCGGCCTCGGGCGACTGCCTGCGTGGAATTTGCACGTTCTCCCCGTGTCTGCGTGGGTTTCCTCCGGGGGCTCCGGTTTCCTCCCACTGTCCAAAGATGTGCAGGTTAGGTGGATTGGCCGTGCTAAATTGCCCCTTGGTATACAGGGATGTGCAGGTTAGGTTATGGGGTTATCGGGTGGGGTGGACGGGGGAGAGTGAGCCTAGGTAGAGTGCCCTTGCGAAGGGTCGGCGCACACATGATGGGCCGAATGGCCCCTTTGTGCACTGTAGGGATCTATGCCTATTGGCGCCAAGGGGGGATCAGTTCAATAGTGGTGCTCGGAGCTTTGGAGTGGGATGGGAATCATGACCTTCTGGCTCAGAGGCAAAAGAAGTGACAATTCGACAGAACGGACGGAGGCAAGGACAGTGAGGAGCTACACTGCGGAGCTCTGGCAGACTGAAGGGACTGAAGGGTCTTCCTCCTTCAAGCCCCGTCGTGCCATCTCGTCGACAATGCGCGCAGTCAGCCCACGGGTCAAGTGGCTGCTCTCGAGGTGGCCGGGACAGCAAACTGCTCTGTTGAGCGGGCAGGCTGTGAATCAATGTTGAGAATGTGGCCGCACGCTCCTGAAACCTGAACTGAGGCAGGAAACCTGGCTGATCAGCTGCTGATACAGTGAGACTGCTTGTGAATGTCACGAAGCAATTACACTTCACTGTGGAAAAGTGCAGCCCGTACCCTAACCAAATAATGGTTCATTCATCACACTGCAGTATCCGCCCAGAATAGCAGCCGCGACAATGGACTCGGAGCAAAATCAATCGTGTGGCGACTCCTTTAACTTATTTGAACAATGATAAGGTGATATATAAACGCCTGTTATACAAAGAGCAGACGGAGCCTTTGCTCCTCAGCGATTTGGCTTTTCTCCGCCAAACCCGCCCAAGCTTCTGAGACTCGAGTGCATCATTTCCTACCCGGGGATTTGGGTTCCCACGGCAACCTCTTCCCATTGCTCCTCCCTTTCAGCAGAAGAAAGGCCTGCGTTTCAGTAGCACCTTCCGCAACGTCAGGGTGTCCCAAAAGCACTTTCCAGCCAATGGAACACCTTTCGAATGTGGTCACTGTTGTCGTGTCGGAAATGAGCAGCCAATTTGCGCACAGCACGCTCCCAGGAACCGCTGTGTCCACCTCATCTGTTTACTGTTGGATTGCCAGGCGAAACATTGGCCAGGACACCAAGGAGGCTCCCCTGTTCTTCTTCAAATAGTGTTCTGGGATCTTTTGCATCCACCTAGACCATAAGACATAGTAGCAGAAGTAGGCCATTCGGCCCATCCGGTCTGCTCCACCATTCGGTGAGATCATGACTGATCTGATATGATTATCCTCAACTCCACTTTCCCGCCTTATCCCCATAACCCGCGATTCCCTCACTGACTAAAAACCTGTCTATCTCAGCCTTGAACACACTTAACGCCCCGGCCTCTACAGCTCTCTGCGGTAAGGAATTCCACAGATTCACTCCCCTCTGAGAGAAGAAATTCCTCCTCATCTCTGTCTTAAATGGGCGATCCCCTTACTCTGAGATTCTGCCCTCTGGTCCTAGACTCTCCCACAAGAGGAAACAACCTCTCAGCATCGACCCTGTCAAACCCCCTGAGAATCCGATATCTCTCAATAAGGTCGCCTCTCATTCTTCTAAACTCCAATGAGCACATACCCAACCTCCCCTCAGAAGAAAATCCCTCCATACCCTGGATAAACCCAGTAAACCTTCTCTGGACTTCCTCCAATGCCCTGAGGGGGCAGACGGTTTAATGTCTGGTTTAATTGAAGCTCCTCAGGAATGCAACATGATGTATGTCGAAAACCTGAATATTACTGCACTTGGCGTGATGGCCATTTTGAAATGTTTGTAATGTTCTTTCAGATGTTTCTTACGTGCTGTGTCAGTTTTGTTCCCTAGGGCATCGTTCGATTGCCATAGGCAAATGCCTACTACCATCCTCTACTTATTTGCCTTTGGCATGTCAGTGGCTCTAGCAAGGCTCCATCTCTAGATTCCATGAAGACATTTCAAATTGTCACACAGAGGAAGATATTAAGAAATTGGTTCCAGAAATGAGACCCCAATGGAGCAGGCAATTTAGGGGTTAAACAGACTGAGGGATAAAAAAAACCTGCGAGCATGGAGTCGGAGGGATACCCCCACACTTGGCACGAGTAACATTGTTCCATTCAGACTTAAACCCGTTAATGGGAATACACCGGATGGCCCGATTCAGCAAGGGTGCACCACTCAAGATCCATTGTCCTTCGGAGCATTCCGGTCTGACCAGCTATTAGCCCATTACAGAGTCTAAAGGCCTCTTTGTCTGCCAATGGGAGTTTGTTGCATATCAATAGCATGGCTCTGTTCATTTGTGTGAGTGGCTGGGTGGAGCTTAGAGAGGGAGAGAGAGGGAGAAAAGGATTAAGTGGCCCTACAATCTGGCAGCTGCTCACTGTGCCGCACAGTCGGCGAAATTGCCTTTCCCATTTGGAACAGTTACTCTGCGCTCATCGTGTTGCGAGACATTCTGCAACCACCCCGTGTCAATGCGGCTCTTTCTTTCTTTTGACGAGTGCTCGCGAGGTGGCGCAGTCGCAGAACACGACTGCCCTTTGGAACAGGATGTTTCTCGTCACTGAATAAAACGCCAGCGAGCCGCGTGGAGGTATGCTGAGCAAATGCACATATCCACTCCGAAGGGATTAAGAAGCTTTTATTTCGGAAGGCGAAGATCAGCGGGCACGTTTTTCTTGCAAATTAAACCCAGACCCGCAATTTGTTGCTTGATGTGGTTTCTTAATAAACACAACAGTATAAGAAACACCTCGGAAGCTATATCCCGGCATACAATCCATATAATCCCTCAGCACCCACCCAGCCCAAAGATATATTCTATCTGCTTAATTATCACATATAGTAATAGAACCTATTAGAAAATGAATAATGCATCAGTTTAGCATAATACAGAAGCGTGGTGCTGTTAATTAGGAGTTTGTACATTTCAACCTTACTTTGGCATGTCAATATTATTCAGATAATTGCAATATCACATAATATCGCCAACTGATATTTCTTGCAAATTCCACAAGTGACTGTTAAAAAGGCATGTTGGTGCTAGTGAATGGTTGTAACAGCTATCGATATTAATCTAACGCCAATACTTGCCTGGTTTAAAGTCGCATTCAAAAGACGGCACCTCCGATAGTGCAGCACACCTCCAGTACTGCGCTGGGAGTGCCAATACGGATTACGTGCCCCAAGGTCACTGGAGTGGGGCTTGAAGTCATGACCCCTTCTGACCCAGAGACAAGGTGACCTCCAAGACACCGGGTGCACCGGATTCCTCCCACAGTCCAAAGATGTATGGGGTAGGTGGAGTGGCCATGCTAAATTGCCCCTTGGTGCCCAGGGATGTGCAGGTTAGTTTATGGGGTTGCAGGTCGATGTGCTCATTTGAAGGCTCATTTGAAGGGTCGATGCTTCTTCATGTAGCATAAGCTGCTTCCTCGGTGTATGCTCTGACAAAGGAAGGTTCAGACTTGGAGGTAGGTTTAACACATTTATTGAACAGTTAACAATTCTCCTACTTGAGTTTGACTCTCCTGCTAATCTTGCTATAGTAACTCAGTCTAACTAATCAGTCTGCTCTAAGCCACGGGGTGGGTGTGATGCTTCTGATCTGCCCCTGTCCTTCTCTCGAAGTGTCGCCTGTGGAAAGAGAAAGAGCATCTGTGCCCTGTCCTTATATATGGGTTGCCCCCATGTGCTAGTGTTACCTCTGGGTGTCTTGACTGCCCATTGGTCGTGGCCTATTCTATGTGTTCATTAGCTGTATGTCTGCATGTCATGACGTCTCTGGTGCTCCCTCTAGTGTTTACTTAGTTGTATTTACATTAACCCCTTGTGTATTTACAGTGATGCATATCACTACAGACCCGATGGGCCAAATGGCCTCCATCTGCTCTGTCGGGATTCTATACATCAAACCGAGACCCGGTCTGGTGGACATGAAAGATCTCGTTGGCCTTATTTCAATTACCACCCCCCCTCTTCCCAGGTTCTCTGGCTGATACATGACCCTCAACCATGTGTTGACATTCTTCCACCTACAAGAGATGATGGACATGCAGCAAATGATCCAATTAGGTTAGAGCGGCGGAGGTTGTCTTTGTTTGGCATACTGCTGTGAAGGCCATTCCTTGGGAAGAAGGTTCTGCCACAAGCACATAATAACATAGTAATAATCGCGTATTGTCACAAGTAGGCTTCAATGAAGTTACTGTGAAAAGCCCCTAGTCACCACATTCCGGCGCCTATTCGGGGAGGCTGGTACATTGCATGACACTGTCAGGTGACATTGTGGTTCGTTGTTATTTTGGCGTTTGGCACCTGGTCATCATGGTAATGCACAGGGGGTGTCACCGTTTACTTTTTTCACGAGTGAATGTCGGTCGATATTTGTGGTCACCATCGCTGAAAGCAAGTCATCTGGTTGTCATCGCCTTGCGCCATCTTGGCTGCCACATTCCCTGGCCTCTTCTTCCGGTCTGGCCCACAGCAACACAACCTCCACTGGAGTAAAGATGCCCAGAGCGGGGATCGAACCCCATACTGTTGGCATAAATCCGATTCCCACTGACCAACCCAGGCCAACTCACCAGCCCTTTCCCCCGTCCCTTCCATTGGTGTGCGTGGGAAGGATTATCAACTTGCTAGGCCGTATTCTGAACCTTGGCTATCATGACTGTCATGATATTCAAACACACATCACAACACACACATAATGATAGACAGACCAACAGACCAATTAGCACACATAACACGCCAGCCAATCACAGACAAGAGCAGACACAGTATAAGACAAGAAACACAACACCTCCTGGTCAGTCCATCTGGAGACAGGACAAGGCCAGGACCTCATTAACAAGACACTCACACAGTCACCACGTGCTGAGTACCAAGTCAGATGTGTAAATAACTAGTTGGAATAAAACTGCGTTGTACCAATCGCAACCGTGTTGGTTCGTCTGTACCTCAGAGCACCCAACACCACATGGTACCAGTGAGTGAATCGATACTTACCGGCAAATCTGCCATCCTGAGCCATGGACACCCCCAACAAACCGCAGCCGTTGCAAGTCGCTGGGAACCTGGGCACCAATTGGAAGCTCTTCAAGCAGCGATTCGAACTGTTCATGCGAGCCAACGAAAAACAGGGCGCCTCGGACGAAACAAAGATTGCCATGCTCCTCACTACCGCAGGTCAGCACGCCATCGATGTGTACAACTCCTTGGTGTTCCCGGAAGGCGAGAACAAATCTAAATATGACACGGTCCTCCTCAAGCTCGACCAGCACTTCAACGTTGAGGTCAATGAAAGCTTTGAGAGGTATATCTTTCAGCAGCGCCTACAAGGTAAGGATGAGCTCTTTCAGTCCTTCCTGACGCACCTCCGCATACTCGCGCAGTCCTGCGGTTACGGCACCACCTCAGAGTCCATGATCCGGGACCAGATCGTTTTTGGCGTTGCCTCCAGTGGCCTACGCCAGCAGCTTCTAAAAACTAAAGGCCTGACCTTAGCATCTGCAGTTGAAGCCTGTGTCCTGCATGAAAATGCGACCAGCCACTATGCCCAATTTCAGGCGACCGAATCGGCACAGAGGGGGTCCCAAGCGATCGAATTGGCAAGCCAGGCCGCCCACGAGGCCGCACGCATCCAGGCAATCGAGTTTCTCCCGGCCCGCGGCCCGGACGAGGGCGGCCGTTTTGCGCGCTTTTTGAGGCCTCCCGCGTTTGTGCGCGGCAATACCTACGGCAACACTGAGGGGCGTGCTGCGCAGGCGCGCCCGACGCAAGACCGAACTGCGCATGCGCAGTGGTGTAACGAACGCCATGACGTCATGACGTGCGGCAATTGTGGAGCTGCACATTTAAAAGGGCAATGTCCTGCAAAAACCCGACAATGCCTACGCTGTGGCAAGCTGGGCCACTACGCTGCCTACTGTCGAGCGGCTCAACCTGTGGATCTTCCACATCTCCGACAACCTCGCAGACACGTGCGGACCATCCAGCCTCCACATCACGACATCCAAACCGACGACACAGATGACCAAGACGCCTTCCGGTTTGCGGTCATTGATGTGAACCGGGTCAACACCATCAATCCGGGCGATGAATGGAGTGCCACCCTGACGGTCAACCGATCGCCGATCACTTTCCGCCTGGACACTGGCGCCTCCGCCAACCTCATAGCATGGTCAGCATTCTATGCCATGAAGGTCAGACCACCAATCCAGCCATCCCGGTGCAAGATGGTCGACTACAACGGGAACATTATCCCGGCCATGGGATCCTGCCAGCTCCAGGTGACACACAAAACACACACGGCCACACTCTCGTTCGAGATATTTGGCTCATCGAAGGACACCCTGCTGGACGCACAGGCATGTAAGGCTCTCCACCTCGTGCAACAAATTCTATCTCTCTCTCCAGACGGCACGTCTGACTTCCCGGATGCAGAGTTCAACGCACAGCTCCAATCGCTCCTCGCCCACAACCAGGAGGCATTCGAGGGCATGGGAACGTTGCCATACACCTACCGAATACGCCTCAAACCGGATGCCATCCTGGTCGTTCACGCACCTCCCAGGGTTCCTGCGCCACTTAAAGACCACCTCAAGCTGCAGCTGCAGGATCTCCAGGACCAAGGGGTCCTATCCAGGGTCACGGAGCCCACGCCATGGGTCAGCTCCATGGTGTGTGTCAAGAAGCCCTCTGGCGAGCTCCGCATCTGTATAGACCCCAAAGACCTCAATAATAACATTATGCGGGAACATTATCCCATACCCAAACGGGAGGAGATCACCAGTGAAATGGCCCAAGCGAAGATATTCACGAAACTGGATGCTTCTAAAGGATTTTGGCAGATCCAACTGGACCCATCCAGCCGAAAGCTATGTACCTTCAACACCCCTTTCGGCAGATTCTGCTACAACCGGATGCCATTTGGCATCATCTCGGCATCTGAGGTCTTCCACAGAATCATGGAGCAGATGATGGAAGGCATCGAAGGGGTGCGCGTATATGTGGACGATGTCATCATCTGGTCCACCACACCGCAGGAGCACATACATCGTCTCCAACGCGTTTTTGCCCGCATACGGGAAAACGGCCTGCGGCTCAACCGAGCCAAGTGCGCCTTTGGTCAGACCGAATTGAAGTTCCTGGGGGACCATATCTCCCGGTCAGGGGTCCGTCCGGATGCAGACAAGGTGAGCGCCATCACAGCCATGCCGCAGCCGGCCGACAAGAAGGCTGTCCTACGCTTCCTTGGCATGGTCAACTTCCGAGGGAAATTCATTCCCAACCTTGCCTCCCACACGACGACTCTGCGCCACCTCGTCAAAAAATCTACAGAGTTCCAGTGGCAACATACACACCAGCTGGAATGGGAGGAGCTCAAACGCAAACTCACCACGGCACCAGTGTTGCCGTTCTTCGACACGTCTCGTCCCACCAAAATCTCAACTGATGCCAGCCAATCCGGCATTGGAGCAGTGCTCCTGCAGAGGGATGACACGTCGTCATGGGCCCCGGTTGCCTATGCATCGTGGGCCATGACCCCCACAGAGCAGCGCTACGCGCAAATCGAAAAAGAATGCCTGGGCTTGCTAACCGGTTTAGACAAGTTCCACGATTACGTCTACGGTCTTCCACGGTTCACGGTCGAAACTGACCATCGCCCCCTGGTCAGCATAATAAACAAGGACCTGAACGAGATGACCCCTCGCCTCCAGCGCATCCTACTTAAACTCAGGAGGTACGACTTCCAACTTGTCTACACTCCAGGGAAGGACCTCATCGTGGCGGATGCCCTATCCAGAGCAGTGAGCACGCCGCCAGATGCGGAGGGGTTCGTATGTCAGGTCGAGGCACAGGTGGCCTTGACAGCGGCAAATCTGCCGGCTGACGACTCCAGTCTGGCCCGCATCCGCCGAGAGACAGCGGCCGACCCCCTTTTACAGCGAGTGATGCGCCACATGACGGGAGGATGGCTCAAAGGGCAGTGCCCGCAGTTCTATAATGTACGGGACGACCTAGCCATCATTGATGGGATCCTTCTGAAGCTGGACCGGATTGTGATTCCACACAGCATGCGCCAGCTGGTTCTCGATCAAATACACGAAGGCCACTTGGGGGTTGAGAAGTGCAGACGGAGGGCCCGAGAGGCGGTATACTGGCCGGGCATCAGTGACGATATTGCCAACATGGTGATCAACTGTACAACCTGCCAAAGGTTTCAGCTGGCGCAACGTCCTGAGACGCTTCTGCCCCATGAGCTGGTGACGTCCTCCTGGGCGAAGGTGGGTGTCAACCTATTTCACGCGCTTGGCATGGACTATGTTATCATAGTGGACTACTTCTCCAATTACCCAGAAGTCATACGCCTGCACGATCTCACGTCGTCTGCTGTCATCAGGGCCTGCAAAGACACCTTTGCTCGCCACGGCATTCCAATGACTGTCATGTCGGACAATGGGCCCTGTTTTGCCAGCCATGAATGGTCGTCCTTTGTGGCCTCGTATGGCTTCACACACGTGACGTCCAGCCCTCTGCATCCCCAGTCCAATGGGAAGGCGGAGAAGGGCGTTCCCATTGCCAAGCGGCTCCTCTGCAAGGCTGCTGCTGCCGGATCGGACTTCTACCTCACCCTGCTGGCCTATCGCTCGGCCCCACTAGCCACGGGTCTCTCGCCAGCACAGCTGCTGATGGGTCGCGCCCTCAGAACCACTGTGCCTTCCATCCTGGCACCAACAATAGACCATGCTCCGGTACTGCATAGGATGCAACTGCAGCGCGATCGCCAGAAGAGATCGTACGACACAAGGGCAACTGATCTTCCCTCCCTGGCCTCTGGAGACAACGTCTGCATTCACCTACCAGACGGTGGCTGGTCAGCACCTGCCGAAGTTCTCCGACGCGTGGCTCCCCGCTCGTTCCTGGTACGCATGCCGGATGGATCCGTGCGTAGGCGCAATCGCCAAGCCCTTCGCCTACTTCCACGCTCGCAACGGAACCATACACAGACGCCGTGTCCTCCACTGGTTCCTGATAGCGACTTTGTGGAGCTGCCATATACCATGCCCCTTCTGTCGCCGCCCGTGGCCAGGCTCGCACCTCAGCCGGTGGTTCTCGACCCACCCTTGAGGCGGTCAACCCATCTACTAGACTGGACTTATGAGCCTGTTCACACGTCACATTTTAGCAACTACTGTATTGTAACATGTCACTGTTTTATCGTTCCAGGTCTCGTTTGATCGGTCCAAATTTCAACGTTCTTCTTCTTTTCTTATGGTACAACCTCGTTAGCATGTCACACCTGACATCGCCCCTTGTATATAGTTACGCCACATGTACATGCTGTAAATATCACGCACACACACCTTTAGCTGCACTCAGGACACATTTATATTTATAACCACGTAGGCACATAATCTTGTAAAAAAGGGGGGATGTCATGATATTCAAACACACATCACAACATACACATCATGATAGAGAGACCAACAGACCAATTAGCACACATAACACGACAGCCAATCACAGCCAAGAGCAGACACAGTATAAGACAAGAAACACGACACCTCCTGGTCAGTCCATCTGGAGACAGGACAAGGCCAGGACCTCATTAACAAGACACTCACACAGTCACCACGTGCTGAGTACCAAGTCAGATGTGTAAATAACAAATAACTAGTTGGAATAAAACTGCGTTGTACCAATCGCAACCGTGTTGGTTCGTCTGTACGTCAGAGCACCCAACACCACAATGACCTGGTTTGGGACTTAAACCCAGGATCTTCTGGGCTCAGAGGGCTCTGCGCCACACCTCCCCCTACCCTGAAGGCGCTGCAAAATGTACTTCACTGGTTGGGAAGTGCTGATGTCATGAAAAGCATGTGTAAACGCAGGCCTGGTTTTACCTCAAGTAAAGGCAAAATACCACGGAGCTAGATATCTGCAATAAAACAGAAAACGTTGGATAAACTCTGCAGGTCCAGCAGTATCGGAGGAGAGATAAACAGAGTTAACGCTTCCGAGTCCATGTGGCTCTTCATCGGAAGTGAAGAGGGTTAGAAATGTAATGTATTGCATACTTGGAGAGGGGGATGGTGCGGAACAGAAGGTCAAGGTTGGTCGGAGCTACAGAGAGATCGACAAAGATGTCACGGACACAAGACAAAGGGGGTGTTGATGGTGCCGTCAAATACTGAAGAATGTTAATCGTGGTAATGAAGGCGAGATAGTAGAATGTGCTATTAGGAGGAGTGTTCTGTGGGGGCAAAACTGAACAAGGGACAGGTGGCCACACGGGGGTGAGAGGCGGGTTTGTATTGGGGGGGGGGTCAGACCAATAGAACCAAAAACACAAGGGGGTCAAGATGGAGAGAAAGATTCACCGTCTAGACCCTCCCCCCCCCCCCGTCTCCAACGATCTAATTCATTACACTTCTATCCCTCTTCACTTCTGATGAAGAGCCACAGGGACTCGAAACGTTAACCCTGTTTCTCTCTCCTCCCACGTTGCCAGACCTGCTGAGTTTTTCCGGCATTTGGATCCGGGCTTTCCCTCTCCTGCTTTTAATGACACAGAGGCGGGGGCGGGGAGGGAAGACCTTCCTCCTTGCTCACCTGTGAACACCAGTCAGCCCCTTGCAAGCTAACAAGCGACCTCCCAAGTCGGGAAGCCATAGCAGTCACCCTGCCACCAAACTCCGGCAGCCCCTGGTGCAAAAGATGCAAATGGCTGCGGTCACAAAGCGTTGCATGTCCGCGTCATTAAACTTTCCATCTTGTAAGCATTTCCTCCAGCCATTCACAGCAGCATACTGAACTGTGGCTTCTGGCGCCATTAAACCACAAGCAAATTGATTTACTCCCCCCCCAGAATATTCCTAATGCACGGCCAGTGTGGTGGTGGGGGGGGGGGGGGGGGGGGTTGCGGGAGACGCAAATAAATCACAATTAGGATTGAGTGCATCATCCCCGCTTTGCAATGGCTGAGCACAGAGCGCAGGGGCAAATGAAGGACGCTACGTTGTGGCGGGGCTTGGCAGAGGCTGCAGAGACAGATTGCAGGAAAGGAGCCTTGACACATTTGCTCCGCTCAAGCCTGTCCCCCCATCAATCAATACCTGAGGAATGGCGAATCTCAACGCTGACGTGCTTAAAACATTTGAGGCCCGTCGAAAGGCCTCAGTGTTAAAAAGCAAGTAAGCTCAGAAGCAGCAGTCAGACCAATCACAGGATTTCCAGTCGCCGATCATGCATTATTAACACGGCCATTAGATGTCGAATTATCTTGCAGAATCTGTCTCAATTTCAAGGTCATTGTCAACAATAAATATTTAATTATCCGGGTTTTTTTATTGGACTGTTCCTGCAGACGTATGGCTCGGAGGCACTTGATGCCTGGTTTGCAGTTCTCAGTGAATTAATTAACTGTTAATCAACCGCTCCTGGGTGAAATGGCACCAGCTTGTTAGATCAGGAACAGTAGACCCAGAGCAGCATGGGAACACAGCAATTAAACGCATTGGTTCTTTACCAGAGCCGGGCGTGTTCAGCCCTTGACAGGAGCTGGTGTTCCATCACATGCAACAACCAAAAATAAATAAATACCCCTGACTAGTCCCTGTGGAAGCATTAGGATTTGAGATGTAAGATTTAACATCGACTGAAAATTAACTCTCAAGGAGAACTCTGGGGAAGTGGACAAGATGTGATAGATCTTTGTCTGTTTAGAGGCAGCTAGCGCACTCAGACACTTATTTAAGGTCCACGGGTTCTTCCTGTTCCGCTAACCATGGCGTTCCCGGGGCACTTGAGTTTACAGTGGGGCCTTTCGCGGCCTCAGGACGCCCCTCTCAACGTTAATCCACGCCACGTCGTCCAGTTGGGAGGACGTGTGGCGGAGTGCCAGCATCGCGAGCTCTGGGCGCAAGTTCCCCGTTTCAGGACGCGAGGACCATAGAAGGTGGGGGGAGTTCTCCGGTCCTCCTCCCCTTGCCGCCCCCCCCCCCCCCCCCCCCCCCCCACAGAGACAGAGGCGGCTCACCATCGGGATCTTCCGGACCCGGCGGCGATTTGCGTTCCTCGCCCGTGCCGCCAGTCGGGGATCCCGCGGCAGGAGTCGCCCACCGCCGGCAAGGGCTGGAGAATTCCGCCCGGCGTGTTCATGAGCCTGGACAAGTGGGTTGGCTCACCAGCCTGTTTGGAGGAGGAGGTGGCGCAGTGGTATTGTCACTGGACGTGTAAACCAGAGACCCAGAGTAATGCTCTGGGGACCCGGGTTCGAATCCCGCCACTGCAGACGGTGAAATTTGAATTCAATTTTAAAAATCTGGAATGAAAGGTCCAACGATGGCCATGAAACCATTCTCGATCGTTGTAAAAAGCCCACCTGGTTCACTAATGTCCTCAAGGGTAGGAAATCTGCCGTCGTTACCCAGTCTGGCCTACTTGTGACTCCAGACTCACAATAATGGGGTTGACTCTTAACTTCGCCTTCAAGGGCAATTAGGGATGGGCAATTTATGCTGGCACAGCCTGCGATGCCCACATCCTTCTTCCAATACGCCTGACGACAGGCGGTCAGTGTGGGAGAGGTATCCTAATCAGCCAGACCACAGGAGGCAACGAGTAACCTCTGCGATACCTTGCCAAATGTAAACATGGGACAATTCAATGGAGGTCCATGGTCGTCAACACCCCCTTAGAGCCTGTTAACCGAAAGAGGAGGATATCAATCCATTCGGAAAAGGAGGCCATTCAGCCCATCGTGCCTGGACTAGCTTTGAAAGAGCTATCCGATTAACCCCACACTGGCCTGCACTTTCCCCATAGTCCTCGCCACTTCTCCTTTCCATCGATCTGGCAGTGGATTGCCTCCCACACCATTCTTTCAGACAGTGCACTCCAAAGCACAACAAAAAAAAATGTTCTCCTCACTTCAGCCTCCCCAATTATATTAAATCTGTGCCATCCACTTCCTGACCCTAGCACTTGTAGAGGCAGCCTCCCCCTCCATCAAAGCCCCTCGTAATTTCAAAGACCTCTATTAAATCTTCTCTTAACCTCGTCTGCTTTTGGAAGAGCACGGAGCACCTGATTCATGACCATAGGATGTCACAAAGTGCTTTACAGGCAATTAAGTACTTGCAGTGCAGGGACCAATTTTCACACAGCAAGCTCCCACGAAAAGATTTTTAATAGTGGCCAGCTAGTTTGTTCTTTCAAGTGGTTATTAGGAAAACAAAATTTTAAGGGATTTATAATTGTATTGGTAAATGTTAGACATACGGTATAGTTTTAAGTGGGTTTAATTGAATGTTTATGCGCCTGGAAGGGTAAAACCTCTCAGTTAGATTCATGCTGGACAAAGGTGTTTGTATGTGGTGGTGGTGGTGGTGGGCTGAGGGGGTGGGCTGGGGAGTGGTGGTGGTGATTATGTTCCAATTGTGTTTTTATTATGCTTAGAGAGGACTATGGCATGAAGATTAAATTAACCATTGGTGGTTGCTTAGCAATGGGGGGCCTTGTAAGGTAGAGAAGCTTTTAAGTTTTAGTTTAACTAAATTTGATTGCAGTTGGAGATAGGTAGTGAGAGAGAAAGCAGCTGTCACAACTCTGCTTAAAGCAGTTGGTTTTAGACGGCTAAAGAGGGAACATCTCTCTCAGCCTTGCTGGAAGAAAAGCCACATAATGGAATAATGCTGAAGGAAACAGATGATGGAAATCTAAAGCCCACAAAGTTAGGAAACTGGAGAAATGAAGAGAAGTGTCCAAACGTTTGGAGGTAAGTGAACAAGATATTGTTCAGGAGAATTCAAGGAAGAGTAAACAGAGTTTTCGGAGTTGAAGCAGCAATTGCAATGACCAGATTTAAAGTGGGAGAGCAGCCTTCAAAGGTAAATCTAACATCTGATGCCATTTTAATATAGTCCAGGAATCAAGAGTTAAAGCAATTGTGAGCAGTTTGCACAACAGTTAAGACAAATAAATACTAAAGGAGTTGGTGTAAAATCCTGGACTGGATTTGCTATGAAAAGTGGAGGCGAAGCTTTGTTTAAAAGTATCATTTGTAGAACCTGGTCTGGATTTCAGAATGCAAACTGCTAGGCGAACATACCATTATTATGAGAGAAGATTTTAAAGCGTGTTTTTTGGGAATGCAGTTTGGAAACTCTCATGCGACAATCATCTGAGGGATACTGACGAGAAAACCACAGCCACTAACTTGGGTTCAGAGCAGAGTGTGTGTATTTGACCACAGCCCATCAGTGTACTTAAAAGGGAATTTCTGTTAATGGGACCATTGTAGCTTAAGATGCACTTTGATATTTGTGTTACTCTCAAAATCTGTGTGTATTTATTAAGCTAAGAGGGAAATGTAGCCATCTCAGATGGCCACCTGCAAAGGACCATGGGAATTATGGCCAACCCAGGACTCAGACAGACTCAGAGCTTGTGTGTGTATTTGCAACCCAGATAGCTGACGCGATCGAAACCCCCGCTCGTTTGCATTCTAATGGCCCATTTCCCCAGAACAAAAGAACTGTACTCAGGTAACAGATACAGATACAGACTAATCGGCGCCACTCCCTTTACTCAGGGAGCCCAAACAGCCACGGTCAATGACTGCTAAGGACACACCCAGCCATCAAGGCACCCGCCCCTTTATTGGCCAAAATCGAAGGCAGTGACCGAAGCTTGCCGAATTATTGGGTCCAAGTTAAGGACCGCCCCAAAGAGCGCAAAATCCCAGAGGGATAAGAAGAGACACAGCCACGTGCTCGGTCTCTCTTGGATCCGGCCTGTGCCAACCCAAGTGCAGCATAACGACCAGACAGACAAGTTCAAGACCAGCGATCGCTGCCAGACGGATGAGCCCAGCAGAAACAGAGCCGCTTCTTCCACCCAGCCACGCAAGATCCGGACAAAGGCCTTGTCCATCTGCATAGAGCCAGCTGCCCTGAAGTTAAGTATAGGTTATTGTAGTTGTTCGGTGTAGTTTAACTTGTAGTGTTTTGTGTTGCATGTCGAAGTAATCCTGATGTGTAAATAAACTATCTTTGAACTTGAACTGACTAACGGGTTGTGTGGTCCTTTGATCGATATCCGGGAAAGCCTTGTGGTGGTATAATTTGATACCTGGCGACTCTGAAGAGCATCATTATTAATTGGCAAAATTATTGGTGCCGATTGGCAACAGAAGTAAAGGAGTAATGTAAAATAATCTAACTTTTCATGTATAATAAATGTCTTTTCTTGTTGTGAAAACTAATTAACGGTCCTTTATTCCTCTTTGTTTTATAAAGTAAAGTAAGCGTTATGGCTTTTTGTCGCAGGGTTCTATTCAGGAATCTTCCCGTCCAGTTATTACATCAATTGGGATTGTGACAGTGATATTGAGGGATACACATCCATCTAAAATAAGGATGGTTGTGGTTGTTGGTCAATCATCTCAATCTCAGGACATCACTTGGGGAATTCTTCAGGGTACTGTCCTTGCCCAACCACCTTCAGCTGCTTCATCAATGACCTTCCTTCCAACTTAAGGTGGAGATATTAACCAATGTTCATAGAATCATAGAATGCCTACAGTGCAGACATAGGCCATTCAGCCCATCACGTTTGCCTAAATTCACAACCCCGCCCTATCCCCGTAACCCCAGCTAACCTTTGGACAATTTATCATGGCCAATCCACCTAACCTGCATATCTTTGGACTGTGGGACGAAACCGGAGCACCCGGAGAAAACCCACGCAGACACGGGGAGAACGTGCAGACCCCGCACAGAGTTACCCAAGGCCGGAATTGAACCCGGGTCCCTGGCTCTGTGAGGCAGCAGTGCTAACCACTGTGCCACCGTGATGCCCACAAACTCTTGGGCAAAGAGTCACCTGGACTTGAAATGTTAGCTCCCTTCTCTCTCCACAGATGCTGTTAGACTGCTGTGATTGTCCAGTATTTTTGTTTTTTGACCCCACTATCAATAACCTGGTGGATACCATTGATGAGAACTTAAAACCACATAAATACAGTGAGTGCAGTGTTAGGTTAGTGGCTAGGAATCTTGCGGAGAGTAACTTACCTCCTGACTCCCCAAAGCCTGTTCACTATCACATGTCAGGAATTTAATGGAACGCGCTACAATTGCCTGGGTGAGTGCAACTCCCATCAATCCTCAAGAAGCTTGATACCATCCAGGTCAAAGCATGCCACTTGATTGACAGCCCATCCACTATCTCCAACATCCACTTCCTCCACCACCGCACAGTGACAGCTGTATATACCATCTACATGTTAGACTGCAGCATCTCACCAAGGCTCCTTCAACAGCACCTTTCACCCAAAAGGACAAGGGCAGCAGATGCATAGGGTCCCCATCATCGGAAAGTTCCCCTCCAAACCACTCACCAGCCTGACTTGGATATATATCGCCATTCCTTCATTGTCACTCGGTACCCCGCTCACAATGCCTGGCGAGATCTAACGCGGGTGGGATTACCTTTTGGAAAATCTGCATATTAGAGCGAGACAGCTAGTCTCACTTTAATATGCAGTTTCCTGAGGCACCCAAGACATTGGGATCTATCCCCTTCGCCACGGAGACCTCGGGAAAGAGCCGTTCAATGCTGGTCTCCACAAGTGGGGACGAGACAGAACAACACTTGTGGGGGTCCCCCAGGAGATCGGAAGCCCCAGATGGCATGCCCTTTGGAACTGGTGGTTATGTGCGGCCTTGGTTGTGCGCTCCCTGCTGAGGCTCCCTATCTAACCCGAGTGAAGCGTTGTGTTCCGTTGAACTACGGAAATAATGAGCAGAAACGAATCATCGGCTCATTATACACCACTCTCTTTATCATTGCAGTCAACAGGTAGGCGGGATTGGGATTGTCGCCCTTGGGGCAGAGGAGGTCAGGGGGGTGTTTTAATAAGAGCCCTCAAAACGGTCAGGGTTTCTGGTAGAGCAAATAGGGAGGAAATGTTTCCTCCAGTGAATGGGTCCGTAACCAAAGGACACAGTCTCAAAACAATTGTGAAAGGCACGCCAGGGGAATGAGAAAAAATGTTTTCATGCAAAGGGCCGCCTTAGAGAGCGGAGACGGCAAATCCCATTGGAATTTCAAAAGGCAATTGGACGTGCACTCAACAAGGACTAGTTTTGAAGGGTTGTGGGGTAAAAGGCTGCCGTGTTGGAATGCACTTTCAAAGGGCTAGCATCGGCAGAATGGGCTGAATGGCCCCCTTTTGTGCAGTAAAATTCTATGGTTCTAAACCTGATCTGAAAAACATCTGGAGGTGATTGTTTTTTTGGAAGTTTCATGTCTGAGTGTGGGAAGACCCGACTGGCTTTTGCAGGGAGCTAGCATGGGTTCAATAGACTAAATGGCCTCCTCCTCTGCTGCATTCGAGAGATATCGTGACGGCCAGATGATGTTCTTGGGGGTGATATGGTTACGTTCCAATCAGACGCTGCTGAAGACCGTTTATCATCCACCTTGCGTTGAATCGCAGTAACAGCAGAGTTCGAGACGTGGGCCTGTTTTGAACTGCCTTGTAAGAGAGAGAGAGAGAGAGATAGTGAGAGAGAGGTCTTTCCAATCAGGAGACTGCTCGCTCAACTGTGAAATGAAAAGAACTCAGCTCATTTGTTAAAAGAGTGGGAGTCGGTTAGCTCGTTTGGCTGGATGGCTGGTTTGCAATATGGAGCGACGCCCACAGCGTGGGTTCAATTCCTGCACCAGCTGAGGTTATTCCTTCTCCAAACCCGCCCCTTGCCTGAGGTGCAGTGACCCTCAGGTTAAAACACCACCTCTGGGATTGCGGCGACATTTAACGTGCTTGATATTCAACGTAATTATGAAAGTTCATTCGCAGGATGCGTCCATCCCGAACTGCCCTCCGTTCAGAGGCCAGTTAAGAGCCAGCCACGTTGCGGTGGGTCTGGAGTCACGTGTAGGCCAGACCGGGTAAGGGCGGCAGATTTCCTTAGTGAACCAGATGGTGTATGTTCCAAAATTCCAAGTTCCTCAGCTGGTGCGAAGCCCAGTCCCTCCCTGGTAAGATGCAGAGCTGCCTGTGACCCCTACCCCACCCCAGTGATCTCACCAGGGCAGGCTGCACTCGGAGAGACCACGGCTGTCTGATTCCACCCTGGTACAAAAGCGGCCATTTCTATTGAGCATAGCAGTCCATTGCCCAATTGCACAGGTGAAGACAAGTGGAAACAGGCCCATTGGTGGTGCTGTGGTGTTGCCGCTGGATTAATAATCCAGAGGCCCAGCGATATTCCTTTGGGGGCCCGGGTTGGAATCCCACCTTGGCAGATGGTGAGGTTGGATTTCAATAAACATCTAATGATGACCGTGAAACCATTGTCGATTGTCGTAAAAACCCAACGGGTTAACCAGCGCCCCTTTTGGGAAGGAAATCTGCCATCTTTATCCGGTCTGGCCTACACGTGACCCACGTAAACCCACAGCAATGTGGTCGACTCTTAAATGCCCCTCTGAAATGGCTCAGAAAGACACTCAGTTCAAGGGTAATTAGGGATGGGCACTAATCCTGGCCCAGCGACACCCAGGCCCCATGAACGAATAACAAAAATAGGAAATAACAGTCTGGACCAGTATCCTTATTTCCCGTTTTTTTTAACCTTCTCAGGGGATGAGAGGGCAGAAGGGGAGGAGTAAGGTGTTGGGGTTGGGGGGGGGGGTCCTTTGGGGATGGATGGATAATAATTGGGACACGGGTCGGCCGCATATCATTCAGCCCTCACTTTGCATTGGGTGGTATCTTGGGAATAGCATTCTTATCTCTGAGCCTGACGTTCCAAGAGTTTGAATCCTGCTCCTGATTGTCCAGTGAAGTCCATCTCCGGATCCTGCATTGACACCCAGCGGGATCCTGTGGGGGTTGGGTGGGTGGAGTGATCGGTATGGTGATGTGAATGATGTGATGTGTGGGCCCATTAACCCTCCCTCCACTTCTGTACAGGATAAGCACGGTCTCAGCTGGTGTAAATGGATGAAGGGGAGAGTAAACTACAGCGAGTGTTAAGGACGGTCTCCAAAGTGGGGACTTGATCAATGCAAATTGTGAACGGCTAACGAAAACATTTGCAAAGTCTTATAAACGTTAACATTTTCCTCTTTTAAAAAACGCCAGCACTGGAAGGTCAATGCAAAGATGTACAGGTTGGGTGGGGTTACAGAATTACAGGGGTAGGGGCGGGAGAGTGGGCCTAGGTGAGGTGCTCTTTCAGAGGGCTGGTGCAGACTCGATAGGGCTGAATGGCCTCCTTCTGAACTGCTGGGATTCTCTGGGCGGGATTCTCAGCCCAGGTCAGGCCGGAGAATCGCCGGGACGGGTGAAAATGGCGCGACGCCGCCCCTGACGCCGGTCCGCCAATTCTCCGGAGAGCGGAGAATCGGCGCCATTGGTGCCGCCGGTCAGGGGCCATGCTACGTGCCCCCCCCGTGATTATCCGCCAGGGATGGGCCGAGTGGCCATGCAAAAAATCCGAGACCCGCCGGCACCGTTCACATCTGGTCTTACCCGGCGGGACCTTGGCATGCATGCATGCGGGAGTGGCCTGGTGCGGGGGGGGGGGGGGGGGGGGGGGGGGTCCAGACCCGGTGGGGGGGGGGGGGCCTCAGCTGTGGCCTGGCCCGCGATCGGGGCCTGCTGATCGGTGGGCTGGGGGCCTATTTTGTTCCACGCCGGCCCCTGTCGCCCTACGCCATGTCGCGTCGGGGCCGGCGCGGAGAAGGGAGCCACTGCGCAAGCGCAGACCCGCGGCGCCCACCTAACGCCGGGATCAGCAGCTGGAGCGGCCTGGGTCGCCCCAGTGCCGTGCTGGCCCCCTGTAGGGGTCAGAATCGCTGCTCATGAGGGCATGTTTACGGCCGGGGCAACACTTAGCCTCAGGATCAGAGAATCCCTCCCCATGGTTCTATAAGCCGAACTGTGCATTCAGAACCTCTGAGAGAATAGAAGTCCCTGATCGATATTGGAAAACTGCACCACGTTCGAACTCAATCAACAAATGGATGGCGCCATTTCTATCAGGTCCGTATCCAAAGTTATTAAAGTGTAAAGTTGCACCAGAACTTTATAAACATCCTGTATAATGGGAAAATAAATGACAGGAGACTTGTGCAAACATAATATTCGTAAAGTAGGTACATTTGCAAACAGGCATCAGGGGAGTACACAATGATAAAGTATTTCTGTTCTTTTATTAGGCCAATGTGTTTCATAATTATGAGGATGATAGGCCTGTCATTTTCAGGCCTTGGTAACTTCCTCTCATAATATACCCATGAGAAAAATCTAATGAACGGCAAGAAAGTAAAAGGAGAGTTTTGTTCTTCTAGGCAAAATAGTCTATCTCATTTTGGCCCATTCAATTGTTGACCTTGCTCTCTCGCTCTCTCCTTACCACAGTCTAATCAAAATCATGTGCAGAAATAGTCACCATGAGCAGGAGACATCCTGGGACTTACTACACTGGTCACTTCCGCAGTCATTAGTTCTGTTTTTCGGAGACATTTTCTCCAGATCAATTGAACAATGACTGAGACAATTGAACAAAGATGTGTGGCCTCCCACAGCAGCTGGCGAAATGGCTGCTGAATGGAGGACACGCATATCTATACTCCGCCTACTGGGCGGAGCCAGCAGGCAGGGACTACCGGCGAACCTGTAGTACAGGTCCTACCTTACATCACCCAGTACAGGTGCAACAGTGGTTTACCACATTCACCCCCTGTTAAAGTTGAGTCCAGCGGGGGTGGTGGAGAACTATATACAGCAATGAATTTATATTTACAGTAGTTGATCAGGAAAAAAAAATCTTTTGAAGTCCGGTGCCAGTTAGAGATTTAACCGGTCTGGTGCCTTGATGTTCCACTGGGAGCGACGTAGCGGTGGCGGCGATGTCGATGCTGGCCTGATCTTTGGTGACTCCGGGAGCCTGCCGAAATCCTCTTCATCCTCGGGCGTGGGCAGGGGAAGGACGGATGGTCCTGGTGGGGTTAATACTGGGAGCGCCGGGGGAGGGGAGGGTGGCGCCGGGTCGGAGAGGTGTGTGTGTGTGGAACCTGCTGGTGCCAGGTCCCCGAGGGAGACAGTATCCTGGCGGCCGTCGGGGTATGCCACGTAGGCATACTGGGGTTGGCATGGAGAAATTGCACCCTTTCTACCAATGGGTCCGCCTTGTGGAGGCGGACGTGCCTACTGAGCAGGACGGGTCCTGGAGCTGCGAGCCAAGTCGGGGGCGACACCCCAGATGTGGACTTCCTGGGGAAGGCAAAGAGACGTTCATGGGGTGTGTTGTTAGTAGCGGTGCACAGCAGTGACCGAATGGAGTGGAGTGCGTCAGGGAGGACATCCTGCCAGCGAGAGGCTGGAAGGTTCCTGGGCCGTAGGGCCAGTTGGACGGCCCTCCATACCGTCCGGTTCTCCCTCCCTACCTGCCCATTTCCCCGGGGGTTATAGCTGGTCGTCTTGCTGGAGGCGATACCACCGCTGAGCAGGAACTGACGCAGCTCATCGCTCATGAATGAGGATCCCCTGTCACTGTGGATGCAGGCGGGGAAACCGAACAGAGCGAAGATAGTGTTTAGAGCTTTGATGACGGTGGCAGACGTCATGTCGGGGCATGGGATGGCGAAGGGGTACTCATCGACCACACTGAGAATATACGTGTTTCGGTCGGTGGAGGGGAGGGGCCCTTTGAAATCCACGCTGAGGTGTTCAAAGGGGCGGGAGGCCTTCACCAGGCACGCTCGGTCCAGCCGGTAGAAGTGCGGCTTGCACAGACCTGGCAGTCCCTGGTGATTGTCCGTACTTCCTTGACGGATTAGGGCAGGTTGCAGGGATTAGGGCAGGTTGCAGGCCTTTATGAAATGGTACAACCGTGTGACTCCCGAGTGACAAAGGCTGTCGTGCAGGGTCCGGAGTCGGTCTACTTGTGCGCTGGTACATGTACCTCGGGATAGGATGTCTGGGGGCTCGTTGAGTTTGTCGGGGCGATACAAAATCTCGTAATTATAGGTGGAGAGCTCGATCTTCCACCGCAAGATTTTATCGTTTTTGATCCTGCCCCGCTGTGTGCCGCACAGTTTCAACGATAGCTTGGGTCTCTTTTTCGACGGATGAGTGCCGAATTTCTGAGGCATGAAGGGTGCGGGAAAAGAGTGCCTGCCTGATTGAGGGTGGCGGCTCGGGCGACGCCCGATGCATCGCTCTCTACTTGAAAGGGCAGTGTCTCGTCTACTGCGTGCATCCCGGCCTTAGCGATATCGGCTCTGATACGGGCGAAGGCCTGCTGTGCCTCGGCCGTCAGGGGAAAATGGGTGGACTGAATGAGTGAGCGGGCCTTGTCCGCATAGTTTGGGACCCATTGGGCATAGTACGAGAAGAACCCCAGGCAGCATTTGAGGGCCTTGGGGCAGTGGGGGAAGGGAAGCTCCATGAGGGGGCGCATGCGGTCGGGATCGGGCCCCAGAACTCCGTTCTGGACCACGTAGCCGAGTATGGCTAAACACACACTTCTCCTTGTTGTAGGTGAGGTTGAGGAGAGTGGCGGTGTGGAGAAATTTGGCAAGGTTGGCATCGTGGTCCTGCTGGTCATGGCCGCAGATGGTGACGTTGTCTAGGTATGGGAAGGTGGCCCGCAAACCGTACTGGTCGACCATTCGGTCCATCTCCCTTTGGAAGACCGAGACCCCGTTAGTGACGCCGAAGGGAACCCTGAGGAAGTGATAGAGACGACCGTCCGCCTCGAAAACGGTGTATGGACGGTCTGATTTACGGATGGGGAGCTGGTGGTCGGCGGATTTGAGGTCTTCCGTTGAGAAGACCCGGTACTGTGCAATCTGGTTAACCATATCAGATATGCGTGGGAGGGGGTACGCGTCGAGCTGCGTGACCCGATTGATGGTCTGGCTGTAGTCCACGACCATTCTGTGTTTCTCCCCAGTTTTAACAACTAACACTTGGGCTCTCCAAGGGCTGTTGCCGGCATCGATAATGCCCTCTCGAAGCAGCCGCTGGACCTCGGACCAGATGAAGGTCCTGTCCTGGGTGCTGTACCGTCTGCTCCTGGTGGCGACGGGTTTGCAATCCGGGGATAGATTGGCGAAGAGGGAAGGCGGATCGACCTTTAGGGTCGCGGGGCTGCACACAGTGAGGGGTGGTAGGGGCCCGCCTAATTTGAGGGTTAGGCTCTGAAGGTTACACTGGAAGTCCAGGCCGAGTAGTAGGGCAGCGCAGAGGTTAGGGAGGAGGTAGAGGCGGAAGCCGCTGAATTCTACGCCCTGGACAGTGAGTGTGACCATGCAGAACCCCCGGATCACGACGGAATGGGATCCGGAGGCCAGGGAAATTTTTTGGTTGGCGGGGTGTACCGCGAGGGAGCAGCGCCTTACTGTATCCGGGTGTATGAAGCTTTCGGTGCTCCCGGAGTCCAACAGGCAAGAGGTCACGTGGCCGTTGATTTTCACGCTGGTCGATGCGGTGGCCAGGTTGTGCGGAAGAGACTGGTCGATCGTCACTGAGGCGAGTCGTGGTCGGTCGTCGCTGACGTTGGATGATGGGAGCCTAGGGGGCCCAGGTCCTGGAATGCTGTCGGTGTCAATGTGCCGTGGGGGAGACAAGATGGCGGCACCTGAAGATCCTGCGGGGGACAAAATGGCGGCGCCCATGGGCTGCTCGTTGCGGAAGTTGGACAAGATGGCGGCACCCATGGGCCGCACGTGGACTGAGGGGGAGAAGATGGCGGCGCCCACTGGCCGCGTGTGGCCCCGGGAGGTGAAGATTGTGTGTAGGCTTGGGGGGGTGGGGGTGATAGCGGTGACTGCGCGGGCCTGGCACACCGTGGCGAAGTGCCCCTTTTTGCCGCAAACCTTGCAAAGGGCAGCGCGGGCTGGGCAGCGTTGGCGAGGGTGCTTCTGCTGGCTGCAGAAGTAACATCGGGGACCCCCGGGGTGTGCGGGCTGGCGTGTGGTGCAGGTGCACTGGCTGGGTAAGGCCCCCGCTGGGGCGGCCGCCTGTGGGGTCCATGAGGGGTAGGAAGGGTGGGCCGTGCGGCTGGTGGGGTAGGCCTGAATGTTACGTGAGGCAATTGTCATGGAGAGCGCTAGCTTCTTTGTTTCAACTAGGTCGATCATGGCCCCTTCTAACAGTCTTTGGCGTATGAAGTCCGACCCAATCCCCAATACGAACGCGTCCCGCATAAGAAGGTTGGAATGTTTGGTGGCTGTAATGGCCTGACAGTCACAGTCCCGGACGAATGGGATTAGGGCCCGCCAGAAGTCTTCTATGGACTCACCAGGGAGTTGAGAGCGATTGGCGAGTACGTGCCTGGCGAAGAGCGTGTTCGTTTTCTGTGCATAGTTTTCTTTGAGAAGCGCCATGGCGTCCGCGTAGTTCAGGGCGTCCTGGATCAGCGGAAACACGTTGGAGCTCAACCTTGAGTACAGGATCTGTATCTTCGGAGCATCCGGAACAGGGCTGGGCTGATGTACGCCTCGAAGCAAGCTAGCCAGTGATTAAACTCCTTTTTGGCGTTGCTTGATTGCGGATCCAGCTGCAGGCGATCTGCTTTGATTCGGATGTCCACCTTTTTGAAAATCTTAGAGCAATAAATTGAAGCACGATCAATTGAACAAAGACTAGAGTTGGATACAACTGAGGCTTTATTGCTCTAAGATGTGTGGCCTCCCACAGCAGCTGGCGAAATGGCTGCTGAATGGAGGACACGCATATTTATACTCCGCCTACTGGGCGGAGCCAGCAGGCAGGGACTACCGGCGAACCTGTAGTACAGGTCCTACCTTACACCACCTAATACAGGTGCAACAGTGGTTTACCACATTCTCTCTCTCAATCTCTCTCTCTCTCAATCTCTCTCTCTCTCAATCTCTCTCTCTCTCAATCTCCCTCTCTCAATCTCCCTCTCTCAATCTCCCTCTCTCAATCACACTCTCTCAATCTCCCTTTCTCAATCTCCCTCTCTCAATCTCATAGAACATAGAACAATACAGCGCAGTACAGGCCCTTCGGCCCACGATGTTGCACCGAAACAAAAGCCATCTAACCTACACTATGCCATTATCATTCATATGTTTATCCAATAAACTTTTAAATGCCCTCAATGTTGGCGAGTTCACTACTGTAGCAGGTAGGGCATTCCACGGCCTCACTACTCTTTGCATAAAGAACCTACCTCTCACCTCTGTCCTATATCTATTACCCCTCAGTTTAAAGTTATGTCCCCTCGTGCCAGCCATTTCCATCCGCGGGAGAAGGCTCTCACTGTCCACCCTATCCAACCCCCTGATCATTTGTATGCCTCTATTAAGTCTCCTCTTAACCTTCTTCTCTCCAACGAAAACAACCTCAAGTCCATCAGCCTTTCCTCATAAGATTTTCCATCCATACCAGGCAACATCCTGGTAATTCTCCTCTGCACCCGCTCCAAAGCCTCCACGTCCTTCCTATAATGCGGTGACCAGAACTGTACGCAATACTCCAAATGCGGCCGTACCAGAGTTCTGTACAGCTGCAACATGACCTCCCGACTCCGGAACTCAATCCCTCTACCAATAAAGGCCAACACTCCATAGGCCTTCTTCACAACCCTATCAACCTGGGTGGCAACTTTCAGGGATCTATTTACATGGACACCTAGATCCCTCTGCTCATCCACACTTTCAAGAACTTTACCATTAGCCAAATATTCCGCATTCCTGTTATTCCTTCCAAAGTGAATCACCTCACACTTCTCTACATTAAACTCCATTTGCCACCTCTCAGCCCAGCTCTGCAGCTTATCTATATCCCTCTGTAACCTGCTACATCCTTCCACACTATCGACAACACCACCGACTTTAGTATCGTCTGCAAATTTACTCACCCACCCTTCTGCGCCTTCCTCTAGGTCATTGATAAAAATGACAAACAGCAACGGCCCCAGAACAGGTCCTTGTGGTACTCCACTTGTGACTGTACTCCATTCTGAACATTTCCCATCAACCACCACCCTCTGTCTTCTTTCAGCTAGCCAATTTCTGATCCACATCTCTAAATCACCCTCAATCCCCAGCCTCCGTATTTTTTGCAATAGCCTACCGTGGGGAACCTTATCAAACGCTTTGCTGAAATCCATATACACCACATCAACTGCTCTACCCTCATCTACCTGTTCAGTCACCTTCTCAAAGAACTCAATAAGGTTTGTGAGGCATGACCTACCCTTCACAAAGCCATGCTGACTATCCCTGATCATATTATTCCTATCTAGATGATTATAATCTTATAATCCCCTCCAAGACTTTACCCACTACAGACGTGAGGCTCACCGGTCTATAGTTGCTGGGGTTGTCTCTGCTCCCCTTTTTGAACAAAGGGACCACATTTGCTGTCCTCCAGTCCTCTGGCACTATTCCTGTAGCCAATGATGACATAAAAATCAAAGCCAAAGGTCCAGCAATCTCTTCCCTGGCCTCCCAGAGAATCCTAGGATAAATCCCATCAGGTCCCGGGGACTTATCTATTTTCAGCCTGTCCAGAATTGCCAACACCTCTTCCCTACGTACCTCAATGCCATCTATTCTATTAGCCTGGGGCTCAGCATTCTCCTCCACAACATTATCTTTTTCCTGAGTGAATACTGACGAAAAATATTCATTTAGTATCTCGCCTATCTCTTCAGACTCCGCACACAATTTCCCATCCCTGTCCTTGACTGGTCCTACTCTTTCCCTAGTCATTCGCTTATTCCTGACATACCTATAGAAAGCTTTTGGGTTTTCCTTGATCCTTCCTGCCAAATACTTCTCATGTCCCCTCCTTGCTCGTCTTAGCTCTCTCTTTAGATCCTTCCTCGCTACCTTGTAACTATCCATCGCCCCAACTGAAACTTCACACCTCATCTTCACATAGGCCTTCTTCTTCCTCTTAACAAGAGATTCCACTTCCTTGGTAAACCACGGTTCCCTCGCTCGACGCCTTCCTCCCTGCCTGACCGGTACATACTTATCAAGAACACGCAGTAGCTGATCCTTGAACAAGCCCCACTTATCCAGTGTGCCCAACACTTGCAGCCTACTTCTCCACCTTATCCCCCCCAAGTCACGTCTAATGGCATCATAATTGCCCTTCCCCCAACTATAACTCTTGCCCTGCAGTGTATACTTATCCCTTTCCATCATTAACGTAAACGTCACCGAATTGTGGTCACTGTCCCCAAAGTGCTCTCCTACCTCCAAATCCAACACCTGGCCTGGTTCATTACCCAAAACCAAATCCAACGTGGCCTCGCCACTAGCTGGCCTGTCAACATATTGTTTCAGGAAACCCTCCTGCACACACTATACAAAAAACGACCCATCTATTGTACTCGAATCTCAATCTCTCTCAATCTCTCTCTCTCAATCACTCTCTCTCAATTGCTCTCTCTCAATCTCAATCTCTCTCAATCACTCCCTCTCAATCGCTCTCTCTCTCAATCTCCCTCTCTCAATCTCTCTCAATCACTCACTACAAATCTCGTTCTCTCAATCTCAACCTCTCTCAATCACTCTCTCTCAATCGCTCTCTCTCAATCTCTCTCTCTCAATCGCTCTCTCAATCTCTCTCTCGCAATCTCTCTCTCGCAATCTCTCTCTCGCAATCTCTCTCTCGCAATCTCTCGCAATCACTCTCTCGCAATCTCTCTCGCAATCTCCCTCTCTCAATCTCCCTATCTCAATCTCTCTCTCTCAATCTCTCTCTCTCAATCTCTCTCTCTCAATCTCTCTCTCTCAATCTCTCTCTCTCAAACTCTCTCTCTCAATCTCTCTCTCTCAATCTCTCTCTCTCAATCTCCCTCTCTCAATCTGTCTTTCTCAATCGCTCTCTCAATCTCCCTGTCTCAATCTCCCTCTCTCAATCTCCCTCTCTCAATCTCTCTTTCTCAATCTCTCTCTCTCAATCACGCTCTCTCAATCTCTCTCAATCACTCTTTCTCACTCTCTCTCTCCATCTCTCTCAATCGCTCTTTCTCAATCGCTCTCTCTCAATCTCTCTCTCTCAATCTCTCTCTCTCAATCTCTCTCAATCGCTCTCTCTCAATCGCTCTCTCTCAATCTCTCTCTCTCAATCTCTCTTTCAATATCTCTCTCTCTCAATCTCTCTCTCTCATTCTATCTCAATCGTTCTCTCTCAATCTCTCTCTCTCAATCTCCCTCTCGGTCTCTCTCACAATCTCCATCTCTCAATCGCTCTCTCACAATCTCTCTCAATCACTCTCTCTCAATCTTCCTCTCAATCTCGCTCTCTCAATCTCTCTCTCAATCTCTCTCTCTCAAACTCTCTCTCTCAATCTCTCTCTCTCAATCTCTCTCTCGCATTCTCTCTCTCTCAATCTCTCTCTCTCAATCTCTCTCTCTCAATCTCTCTCTCTCAATTTCTCTCTCTCAATCTCTCTCTCTCAATCTCTCTCTCTCAATCTCCCTCTCTCAATCTCCCTCTCGCAATCTCCCTCTCGCAATCTCCCTCTCTCAATCTCCCTCTCTCAATCTCCCTCTCTCAATCTCCCTCTCTCAATCTCCCTCTCTCAATCTCTCTCGCTCAATCGCTCTCTCTCAATCGCTTTCTCAGTCTCCCTCTCTCAATCTCCCTCTCTCAATCTCCCTCTCTCAATCTCCCTCTCTCAATCTCTCTCTCTCAATCTCTCTCTCAATCTCCCTCTCTCAATCTCTCTCTCTCAATCGCTCTCTCAATCTCCCTCTCTCAATCTCTCTCTCTCAATCTCTCTCTCTCAATCTCTCTCTCACATTCTCTCTCTCTCAATCTCTCTCACTCAATCTCTCTCAATCTCTCTCTCTCATTCTCTCTCTCTCAATCTCTCTCTCTCAATCTCTCTCTCTCAATCTCCCTCTCTCAATCTCCCTCTCTCAATCTCTCTCAATCACTCTCAGTGTCCCTCTCTCAATCTCCCTCTCTCAATCTCCCTCTCTCAATCGCACTCTCAATCTCCCTCTCTCAATCTCTCTCTCAATCTCCCTCTCTCAATCTATCTCTCTCAATCGCTCTCTCAATCTCCCTCTCTCAATCTCCCTCTCTCAATCTCCCTCTCACAATCTCCCTCTCTCAATCTCCCTCTCACAATCCCCCTCTCACAATCCCCCTCTCACAATCCCCCTCTCACAATCCCCCTCTCACAATTTTACCTCTCACAATTTTCCCTCTCACAATCTCTCCCTCTCAATCTCTCCCACTCAATCTTTAACTCTCAATCTCTCCCTCTCAATCTCTCCCTCTCAATCTCTACCTCTCAATCTCCCTCTCTGAATCTCCCTCTCTGAATCTCTCTCCCTGAATCTCCCTCTCTGAATCGCTCCCTCTCAATCTCTCCCTCTCAATCTCTCCCTCTCAATCTCTCCCTCTCAATCTCCCTCTCTCAATCTCTCCCTCTCAATCTCCCTCTCTCAATCTCCCTCTCTCAATCTCCCTCTCTCAATCTCCCTCTCTCAATCTCCCTCTCTCAACCCCCCTCTCTCAATCTCCCTCTCTCAATCTCCCTCTCTCAATCGCGCTCTCTCAATCTCTCTCTCTCATTCTCTCTCAATCGCTCTCTCTCAATCTCTCTCAATCGTGCTCTCTCAATCTCTCTCTCTCAATCTCGTTCTCTCAATCCCCCTCTCTCAATCTCCCTCTCTCAATCGCGCTCTCTCAATCTCTCTCTCTCATTCTCTCTCAATCGCTTTCTCTCAATCTTTCTGAATCGCGCTCTCTCAATCTCTCTCTCTCAATCTCGTTCTCTCAGTCTCGCTCTCTCAATCTCTCTCTCGCAATCTCTCTCTCGCAATCTCTCTCACAATCTCTCTCTTGCAATCTCCCTCTCTTAATCTCCCTATCTCAAACTCTCTCTCTCAATCTCTCCCACCCAATTCTCCCTCTCAATCTCCCTCTCTGAATCTCTCCCACTCAATCTCTCCCTCTCAATCTCTCCCTCTCAATCTCTCCCTCTTAATCTCTCTCTCTCAATCTCTCTCTCTCATTCTCTATGAATCGCTCTCAATTGCGCTCTCTCAATCTCCCTCTCTCAATCTCTCTCTCTCAATCTCCCTCTCTCAATCTCCCTCTCTCAATCTCCCTCTCTCAATCTCCCCCTCTCAATCTCTCCCTCTCAATCTCTCCCTCTCAATCTCTCCCCCTCAAGCTCCCTCTCTGAATCTCTCCCTCAATCTCTCCCTCTCAATCTCTCTCTCTCAATCTCTCCCTCTCTCAATCTCTCCCTCTCAATCTCTCCCTCTCAATCTCCCTCTCTGAATCTCTCCCTCAATCTCTCCCTCACAATCTCTCCCTCCCATTCTCTCCCTCTCAATCTCTCCCTCTCGATCTTTCTCTCTCAATCTTTCTCTCTCAATCTCTCTCTCTCATTCTCTCTCAATCGCTCTCAATTGTGCTCTCTCAATCTCCCTCTCTCAATCTCCCTCTCTCAATCTCTCTCTCGCAATCTCCCTCTCTCAATCTCCCCCTCTCAATCTCTCTCTCTCAATCTCTCCCTCTCTCAATCTCTCCCTCTCAATCTCTCCCTCTCAATCTCTCCCTCTCAATCTCTCCCTCTCTATCTCTCCCTCTCAATCTCCCTCTCTCAATCTCTCCCTCTCAATCTCCCCCTCTCAATCTCTCTCTCTCAATCTCCCTCTCTCAATCTCCCTCTCTCAATCTCCCCGCTCAATCTCTCTCTCTCAAAATACCTCTCTCAATCTCCCCCTCTCAATCTCTCTCTCTCAATCTCTCTCTCTCAATCTCTCCCTCTCTCAATCTCTCCCTCTCAATCTCTCCCTCTCAATCTCTCTCTCTCAATCTCCCCCTCTCAATCTCCCTCTCTCAATCTCCCTCTTTCAATCTCCCCCTCTCAATCTCTCTCTCTCAATCTCCCTCTCTCAATCTCCCTCTCTCAATCTCTCTCTCTCAATCTCCCTCTCTCAATCTCCCTCTCTCAATCTCCCGCTCTCAATCTCTCTCTCTCAATCTCCCTCTCTCAATCTCTCCCTCTCAATCTCCCCCCTCTCAATTTTTCTCTCTCAATCTCTCCCTCTCAATCTCCCCCTCTCAATCTCTCCCTCTCTCAATCTCCCCCTCTCAATCTCTCCCTCTCAATCTCTCTCTCTCAATCTCCCTCTCTCAATCTCTCCCTCTCAATCTCCCCCTCTCAATCTCTCTCTCTCAATCTCCCTCTCTCAATCTCCCTCTCTCAATCTCCCCGCTCAATCTCTCTCTCTCTCAAAATCCCTCTCTCAATCTCCCCCTCTAAATCTCACTCTCTCAATCTCTCTCTCTCAATATCTCCCTCTCTCAATCTCTCCCTCTCAATCTCTCCCTCTCAATCTCTCCCTCTGAATCTCTTTCTCTCAATCTCCACCTCTCAATCTCCCTCTCTCAATCTCCCTCTCTCAATCTCCCCCTCTCAATCTCTCTCTCTCAATCTCCCTCTCTCAATCTCCCTCTCTCAATCTCTCTCTCTCAATCTCCCTCTCTCAATCTCCCTCTCTCAATCTCCCCCTCTCAATCTCTCTCTCTCAATCTCCCTCTCTCAATCTCTCTCTCTCAATCTCCCTCTCTCAATCTCTCCCTCTCAATCTCCCCGTCTCAATCTTTCTCTCTCAATCTCTCCCTCTCAATCTCCCCCTCTCAATCTCTCCCTCTCTCAATCTCCCCCTCTCAATCTCTCCCTCTCAATCTCTCTCTCTCTCAATCTCTCCCTCTCAATCCCTCCCTCTCTATCTCTCCCTCTCAATCTCCCTCTCTTAATCTACCCCTCTCAATCTCTCCCTCTCAATCTCTCCCTCTCAATCTCCCCCCTCAATCTCCCCCTCTCAATCTCTCCCTCTCAATCTGTCCCTCTCTCAATCTCCCTCTCTCAATCTCTCCCTCTCAATCTGCCTCTCTTAATCTCCCTCTCTCAATCTCACTCTCTCAATCTCCCTCTCTCAATCTCCCTCTCTCAATCTCCCTCTCTCAATCTCTCCCTCTCAATCTCTCCCTCTCTCAATCTCCCCCTATCAATCTCCCCCTCTCAATTTCTCCCTCTCAATCTTTCCCTCTCAATCTCTCCCTCTCTCAATCTCCCCCTCTCAATCTCCCCCTCTCAATCTCTCTCTCTAAATGTCTCAATCTCCCCCTCTCAATCTCACTCTCTCAATCTCTCTCTCTCAATCTCCCTCTCTCAATCTCACTCTCTCAATCTCCCCGTCTCAATCTCCCTCTCTCAATCTCCCTCTCTCAATCACCCCCTCTCAATCTCTCTCTCTCAATCTCCCTCTCTCAATCTCCCTCTCTCAATCTCCCTCTCTCAATCTCACTCTCTCAATTTCCCTCTCTCAATCGCTGCCTCTCAATCTCTCTCTCTGATTCTCTCCCTCTCAATCTCTCCCTCTCAATCTCTCTCTCTCAATCTCCCTCTCTCAATCTCCCTCTCTCAATCTCCCTCTCTCAATCTCCCTCTCTCAATCTCCCTCTCTCAATCTCTCCCTCTCAATCTCTCCCTCTCAATCTCTCCCTCTCAATTTCTCCCTCTCAATCTCCCTCTCTCAATCTCTCTCTCTCAATCTCCCTCTCTCAATCTCCCTCTCTCAATCTCCCTCTCTCAATCTCTCCCTCTCAATCTCTCCCTCTCAATCTCTCCCTCTCAATCTCTCCCTCTCTATCTCTCCCTCTCAATCTCTCCCTCTCAATCTCTCCCTCTCAATCTCCCTCTCTCAATCTCTCCGTCTCAATCTCCCCCTCTCAATCTCTCTCTCTCAATCTACCTCTCTCAATCTCCCCCTCTCAAACTCTCTCTCTCAATCTCTCTCTCTCAATCTCTCCCTGTCAATCTCTCCCTCTCAATCTCCCTCTCTCAATCTGCCCCTCTCAATCTCTCTCTCTCAATCTCCCTCTCTCAATCTCCCTCTCACAATCCCCCTCTCACAATCCCCCTCTCACAATCCCCCTCTCACAATCCCCCTCTCACAATCCCCCTCTCACAATTTTACCTCTCACCATTTTCCCTCTCACAATCTCTCCCTCTCAATCTCTCCCACTCAATCTTTAACTCTCAATCTCTCCCTCTCAATCTCTACCTCTCAATCTCCCTCTCTGAATCTCCCTCTCTGAATCTCTCTCTCTGAATCTCCCTCTCTGAATCTCTCCCTCTCAATCTCTCCCTCTCAATCTCTCCCTCTCAATCTCTCCCTCTCAATCTCTCCCTCTCAATCTCCCTCTCTCAATCTCCCTCTCTCAATCTCCCTCTCTCAATCTCCCTCTCTCAACCCCCCTCTCTCAATCTCCCTCTCTCAATCTCCCTCTCTCAATCGCGCTCTCTCAATCTCTCTCTCTCATTCTCTCTCAATCGCTCTCTCTCAATCTCTCTCAATCGTGCTCTCTCAATCTCTCTCTCTCAATCTCGTTCTCTCAATCCCCCTCTCTCAATCTCCCTCTCTCAATCGCGCTCTCTCAATCTCTCTCTCTCATTCTCTCTCAATCGCTTTCTCTCAATCTTTCTGAATCGCGCTCTCTCAATCTCTCTCTCTCAATCTCGTTCTCTCAGTCTCGCTCTCTCAATCTCTCTCTCGCAATCTCTCTCTCGCAATCTCTCTCACAATCTCTCCCTTGCAATCTCCCTCACTTAATCTCCCTATCTCAAACTCTCTCTCTCAATCTCTCCCACTCAATTCTCCCTCTCAATCTCCCTCTCTGAATCTCTCCCACTCAATCTCTCCCTCTCAATCTCTCCCTCTCAATCTCTCCCTCTTAATCTCTCTCTCTCAATCTCTCTCTCTCATTCTCTATGAATCGCTCTCAATTGCGCTCTCTCAATCTCCCTCTCTCAATCTCTCTCTCTCAATCTCCCTCTCTCAATCTCCCTCTCTCAATCTCCCTCTCTCAATCTCCCTCTCTCAATCTCCCCCTCTCAATCTCTCCCTCTCAATCTCTCCCTCTCAATCTCTCCCCCTCAAGCTCCCTCTCTGAATCTCTCCCTCAATCTCTCCCTCTCAATCTCTCTCTCTCAATCTCTCCCTCTCTCAATCTCTCCCTCTCAATCTCTCTCTCTCAAAATCCCTCTCTCAATCTCCCCCTCTCAATCTCTCTCTCTCAATCTCTCTCTCTCAATCTCTCCCTCTCTCAATCTCTCCCTCTCAATCTCTCCCTCTCAATCTCTCTCTCTCAATCTCCCCCTCTCAATCTCCCTCTCTCAATCTCCCTCTTTCAATCTCCCCCTCTCAATCTCTCTCTCTCAATCTCCCTCTCTCAATCTCCCTCTCTCAATCTCTCTCTCTCAATCTCCCTCTCTCAATCTCCCTCTCTCAATCTCCCCCTCTCAATCTCTCTCTCTCAATCTCCCTCTCTCAATCTCTCCCTCTCAATCTCCCCCCTCTCAATTTTTCTCTCTCAATCTCTCCCTCTCAATCTCCCCCTCTCAATCTCTCCCTCTCTCAATCTCCCCCTCTCAATCTCTCCCTCTCAATCTCTCCCTCTCAATCTCTACCTCTCAATCTCCCTCTCTCAATCTCCCTCTCTCAATCTCCCTCTCTCAATCTCCCTCTCTCAACCCCCCTCTCTCAATCTCCCTCTCTCAATCTCCCTCTCTCAATCGCGCTCTCTCAATCTCTCTCTCTCATTCTCTCTCAATCGCTCTCTCTCAATCTCTCTCAATCGTGCTCTCTCAATCTCTCTCTCTCAATCTCGTTCTCTCAATCCCCCTCTCTCAATCTCCCTCTCTCAATCGCGCTCTCTCAATCTCTCTCTCTCATTCTCTCTCAATCGCTTTCTCTCAATCTTTCTGAATCGCGCTCTCTCAATCTCTCTCTCTCAATCTCGTTCTCTCAGTCTCGCTCTCTCAATCTCTCTCTCGCAATCTCTCTCTCGCAATCTCTCTCACAATCTCTCCCTTGCAATCTCCCTCACTTAATCTCCCTATCTCAAACTCTCTCTCTCAATCTCTCCCACTCAATTCTCCCTCTCAATCTCCCTCTCTGAATCTCTCCCACTCAATCTCTCCCTCTCAATCTCTCCCTCTCAATCTCTCCCTCTTAATCTCTCTCTCTCAATCTCTCTCTCTCATTCTCTATGAATCGCTCTCAATTGCGCTCTCTCAATCTCCCTCTCTCAATCTCTCTCTCTCAATCTCCCTCTCTCAATCTCCCTCTCTCAATCTCTCCCTCTCAATCTCTCCCTCTCAATCTCTCCCCCTCAAGCTCCCTCTCTGAATCTCTCCCTCAATCTCTCCCTCTCAATCTCTCTCTCTCAATCTCTCCCTCTCTCAATCTCTCCCTCTCAATCTCTCTCTCTCAAAATCCCTCTCTCAATCTCCCCCTCTCAATCTCTCTCTCTCAATCTCTCTCTCTCAATCTCTCCCTCTCTCAATCTCTCCCTCTCAATCTCTCCCTCTCAATCTCTCTCTCTCAATCTCCCCCTCTCAATCTCCCTCTCTCAATCTCCCTCTTTCAATCTCCCCCTCTCAATCTCTCTCTCTCAATCTCCCTCTCTCAATCTCCCTCTCTCAATCTCTCTCTCTCAATCTCCCTCTCTCAATCTCCCTCTCTCAATCTCCCCCTCTCAATCTCTCTCTCTCAATCTCCCTCTCTCAATCTCTCCCTCTCAATCTCCCCCCTCTCAATTTTTCTCTCTCAATCTCTCCCTCTCAATCTCCCCCTCTCAATCTCTCCCTCTCTCAATCTCCCCCTCTCAATCTCTCCCTCTCAATCTCTCTCTCTCAATCTCCCTCTCTCAATCTCTCCCTCTCAATCTCCCCCTCTCAATCTCTCTCTCTCAATCTCCCTCTCTCAATCTCCCTCTCTCAATCTCCCCGCTCAATCTCTCTCTCTCTCAAAATCCCTCTCTCAATCTCCCCCTCTAAATCTCACTCTCTCAATCTCTCTCTCTCAATATCTCCCTCTCTCAATCTCTCCCTCTCAATCTCTCCCTCTCAATCTCTCCCTCTCAATCTCTTTCTCTCAATCTCCACCTCTCAATCTCCCTCTCTCAATCTCCCTCTCTCAATCTCCCCCTCTCAATCTCTCTCTCTCAATCTCCCTCTCTCAATCTCCCTCTCTCAATCTCTCTCTCTCAATCTCCCTCTCTCAATCTCCCTCTCTCAATCTCCCCCTCTCAATCTCTCTCTCTCAATCTCCCTCTCTCAATCTCTCTCTCTCAATCTCCCTCTCTCAATCTCTCCCTCTCAATCTCCCCGTCTCAATCTTTCTCTCTCAATCTCTCCCTCTCAATCTCCCCCTCTCAATCTCTCCCTCTCTCAATCTCCCCCTCTCAATCTCTCCCTCTCAATCTCTCTCTCTCTCAATCTCTCCCTCTCAATCCCTCCCTCTCTATCTCTCCCTCTCAATCTCCCTCTCTTAATCTACCCCTCTCAATCTCTCCCTCTCAATCTCTCCCTCTCAATCTCCCCCCTCAATCTCCCCCTCTCAATCTCTCCCTCTCAATCTGTCCCTCTCTCAATCTCCCTCTCTCAATCTCTCCCTCTCAATCTGCCTCTCTTAATCTCCCTCTCTCAATCTCCCTCTCTCAATCTCCCTCTCTCAATCTCCCTCTCTCAATCTCCCTCTCTCAATCTCTCCCTCTCAATCTCTCCCTCTCTCAATCTCCCCCTATCAATCTCCCCCTCCCTCAATCTCCCCCTCTCAATCTCCCCCTCTCAATCTCTCTCTCTAAATGTCTCAATCTCCCCCTCTCAATCTCACTCTCTCAATCTCTCTCTCTCAATCTCCCTCTCTCAATCTCACTCTCTCAATCTCCCCGTCTCAATCTCCCTCTCTCAATCTCCCTCTCTCAATCACCCCCTCTCAATCTCTCTCTCTCAATCTCCCTCTCTCAATCTCCCTCTCTCAATCTCCCTCTCTCAATCTCACTCTCTCAATTTCCCTCTCTCAATCGCTCCCTCTCAATCTCCCTCTCTGATTCTCTCCCTCTCAATCTCTCCCTCTCAATCTCTCTCTCTCAATCTCTCTCTCTCAATCTCCCTCTCTCAATCTCCCTCTCTCAATCTCCCTCTCTCAATCTCCCTCTCTCAATCTCCCTCTCTCAATCTCTCCCTCTCAATCTCTCCCTCTCAATCTCTCCCTCTCAATTTCTCCCTCTCAATCTCCCTCTCTCAATCTCTCTCTCTCAATCTCCCTCTCTCAATCTCCCTCTCTCAATCTCCCTCTCTCAATCTCCCTCTCTCAATCTCTCCCTCTCAATCTCCCCCTCTCAATCTCTCCCTCTCAATCTCTCCCTCTCTATCTCTCCCTCTCAATCTCTCCCTCTCAATCTCCCTCTCTCAATCTCTCCGTCTCAATCTCCCCCTCTCAATCTCTCTCTCTCAATCTACCTCTCTCAATCTCCCCCTCTCAAACTCTCTCTCTCAATCTCTCTCTCTCAATCTCTCCCTGTCAATCTCTCCCTCTCAATCTCCCTCTCTCAATCTGCCCCTCTCAATCTCTCTCTCTCAATCTCCCTCTCACAATCTCCCTCTCTCAATCTCCCTCTCACAATCCCCCTCTCACAATCCCCCTCTCACAATCCCCCTCTCACAATCCCCCTCTCACAATCCCCCTCTCACAATTTTACCTCTCACCATTTTCCCTCTCACAATCTCTCCCTCTCAATCTCTCCCACTCAATCTTTAACTCTCAATCTCTCCCTCTCAATCTCTACCTCTCAATCTCCCTCTCTGAATCTCCCTCTCTGAATCTCTCTCTCTGAATCTCCCTCTCTGAATCTCTCCCTCTCAATCTCTCCCTCTCAATCTCTCCCTCTCAATCTCTCCCTCTCAATCTCTCCCTCTCAATCTCCCTCTCTCAATCTCCCTCTCTCAATCTCCCTCTCTCAATCTCCCTCTCTCAATCTCCCTCTCTCAACCCCCCTCTCTCAATCTCCCTCTCTCAATCTCCCTCTCTCAATCGCGCTCTCTCAATCTCTCTCTCTCATTCTCTCTCAATCGCTCTCTCTCAATCTCTCTCAATCGTGCTCTCTCAATCTCTCTCTCTCAATCTCGTTCTCTCAATCCCCCTCTCTCAATCTCCCTCTCTCAATCGCGCTCTCTCAATCTCTCTCTCTCATTCTCTCTCAATCGCTTTCTCTCAATCTTTCTGAATCGCGCTCTCTCAATCTCTCTCTCTCAATCTCGTTCTCTCAGTCTCGCTCTCTCAATCTCTCTCTCGCAATCTCTCTCTCGCAATCTCTCTCACAATCTCTCCCTTGCAATCTCCCTCACTTAATCTCCCTATCTCAAACTCTCTCTCTCAATCTCTCCCACTCAATTCTCCCTCTCAATCTCCCTCTCTGAATCTCTCCCACTCAATCTCTCCCTCTCAATCTCTCCCTCTCAATCTCTCCCTCTCAATCTCTCCCTCTTAATCTCTCTCTCTCAATCTCTCTCTCTCATTCTCTATGAATCGCTCTCAATTGCGCTCTCTCAATCTCCCTCTCTCAATCTCTCTCTCTCAATCTCCCTCTCTCAATCTCCCTCTCTCAATCTCCCTCTCTCAATCTCCCTCTCTCAATCTCCCCCTCTCAATCTCTCCCTCTCAATCTCTCCCTCTCAATCTCACCCCCTCAAGCTCCCTCTCTGAATCTCTCCCTCAATCTCTCCCTCTCAATCTCTCTCTCTCAATCTCTCCCTCTCTCAATCTCTCCCTCTCAATCTCTCCCTCTCAATCTCCCTCTCTGAATCTCTCCCTCAATCTCTCCCTCTCAATCTCTCCCTCCCATTCTCTCCCTCTCAATCTCTCCCTCTCAATCTTTCTCTCTCAATCTTTCTCTCTCAATCTCTCTCTCTCATTCTCTCTCAATCGCTCTCAATTGCGCTCTCTCAATCTCCCTCTCTCAATCTCCCTCTCTCAATCTCTCTCTCGCAATCTCCCTCTCTCAATCTCCCTCTCTCAATCTCCCTCTCTCAATCTCCCTCTCTCAATCTCTCCCTCTCTCAATCTCTCCCTCTCAATCTCCCTCCCTGAATCTCTCCCTCTCAATCTCTCCCTCTCAATCTCTCTCTCTCAATCTCCCTCTCTCAATCTCTCTCTCTCAATCTCCCTCTCTCAATCTCCCCCCCTCAATCTCTCCCTCTCAATCTCCCTCTCTCGATCTCCCCCTCTCAATCTCTCTCTCTCAATCTCTCCCTCTCTCAATCTCTCCCTCTCAATCTCTCCCTCTCAATCTCTCCCTCTCAATCTCTCCCTCTCTATCTCTCCCTCTCAATCTCCCTCTCTCAATCTCTCCCTCTCAATCTCCCCCTCTCAATCTCTCTCTCTCAATCTCCCTCTCTCAATCTCCCTCTCTCAATCTCCCCGCTCAATCTCTCTCTCTCAAAATCCCTCTCTCAATCTCCCCCTCTCAATCTCTCTCTCTCAATCTCTCTCTCTCAATCTCTCCCTCTCTCAATCTCTCCCTCTCAATCTCTCCCTCTCAATCTCTCTCTCTCAATCTCCCCCTCTCAATCTCCCTCTCTCAATCTCCCTCTTTCAATCTCCCCCTCTCAATCTCTCTCTCTCAATCTCCCTCTCTCAATCTCTCTCTCTCAATCTCTCCCTCTCTCAATCTCTCCCTCTCAATCTCTCCCTCTCAATCTCTCTCTCTCAATCTCCCCCTCTCAATCTCCCTCTCTCAATCTCCCTCTCTCAATCTCCCCCTCTCAATCACTCTCTCTCAATCTCCCTCTCTCAATCTCTCCCTCTCAATCTCCCCCCTCTCAATTTTTCTCTCTCAATCTCTCCCTCTCAATCTCCCCCTCTCAATCTCTCCCTCTCTCAATCTCCCCCTCTCAATCTCTCCCTCTCAATCTCTCTCCCTCAATCTCCCTCTCTCAATCTCTCCCTCTCAATCTCCCCCTCTCAATCTCTCTCTCTCAATCTCCCTCTCTCAGTCTCCCTCTCTCAATCTCCCTCTCTCAATCTCCCCGCTCAATCTCTCTCTCTCTCAAAATCCCTCTCTCAATCTCCCCCTCTAAATCTCACTCTCTCAATCTCTCTCTCTCAATCTCTCCCTCTCTCAATCTCTCCCTCTCAATCTCTCCCTCTCAATCTCTCCCTCTGAATCTCTTTCTCTCAATCTCCCCCTCTCAATCTCCCTCTCTCAATCTCCCTCTCTCAATCTCCCCCTCTCAATCTCTCTCTCTCAATCTCCCTCTCTCAATCTCCCTCTCTCAATCTCTCTCTCTCAATCTCCCTCTCTCAATCTCCCTCTCTCAATCTCCCCCTCTCAATCTCTCTCTCTGAATCTCCCTCTCTCAATCTCTCTCTCTCAATCTCTCCCTCTCAATCTCTCCCTCTCAATCTCCCCCCTCAATCTCCCCCTCTCAATCTCTCCCTCTCAATCTGTCCCTCTCTCAATCTCCCTCTCTCAATCTCTCCCTCTCAATCTGCCTCTCTTAATCTCCCTCTCTCAATCTCCCTCTCTCAATCTCCCTCTCTCAATCTCCCTCTCTCAATCTCCCTCTCTCAATCTCTCCCTCTCAATCTCTCCCTCTCACAATCTTCCCCTATCAATCTCCCCCTCTCAATTTCTCCCTCTCAATCTTTCCCTCTCAATCTCTCCCTCTCTCAATCTCCCCCTCTCAATCTCCCCTTCTCAATCTCTCTCTCTAAATGTCTCAATCTCCCCCTCTCAATCTCACTCTCTCAATCTCTCTCTCTCAATCTCCCTCTCTCAATCTCACTCTCTCAATCTCCCCCTCTCAATCTCCCTCTCTCAATCTCCCTCTCTCAATCACCCCCTCTCAATCTCTCTCTCTCAATCTCCCTCTATAAATCTCCCTCTCTCAATCTCCCTCTCTCAATCTCCCTCTCTCAATCTCCCTCTCTCAATTTCCCTCTCTCAATCGCTCCCTCTCAATCTCCCTCTCTGATTCTCTCCCTCTCAATCTCTCCCTCTCAATCGCTCTCCCTCAATCTCCCTCTCTCAATCTCCCTCTCTCAATCTCCCTCTCTCAATCTCCCTCTCTCAATCTCCCTCTCTCAATCTCTCCCTCTCAATCTCTCCCTCTCAATCTCTCCCTCTCAATTTCTCCCTCTCAATCTCCCTCTCTCAATCTCTCTCTCTCAATCTCCCTCTCTCAATCTCCCTCTCTCAATCTCCCTCCTTCAATCTCTCCCTCTCAATCTCTCCCTCTCAATCTCTCCCTCTCAATCTCTCCCTCTCTATCTCTCCCTCTAAATCTCTCCCTCTCAATCTCTCCCTCTCAATCTCCCTCTCTCAATCTCTCCGTCTCAATCTCCCCCTCTCAATCTCTCTCTCTCAATCTACCTCTCTCAATCTCCCCCTCTCAATCTCTCTCTCTCAATCTCTCTCTCTCAATCTCTCTCTCTCAATCTCTCCCTGTCAATCTCTCCCTCTCAATCTCTCTCTCTCAATCTCCCCCTCTCAATCTCCCTCTCTCAATCTCCCTCTCTCAATCTGCCCCTCTCAATCTCTCTCTCTCAATCTCCCTCTCTCAATTTCCCCCTCTCAATCTCTCGCTCGCAATCTTCCTCTCTCAATCTCTCCCTCTCAATCTCCCCCCTTTCAATCTCTCTCTCTCAATCTCCCCCTCTCAATCACCCCCTATCAATCTCTCCCTCTCTCAATCTCCCCCTCTCAATCTCTCCCTCTCAATCTCTCTCTCTCAATCTCTGCCTCTCTCAATCTCTCCCTCTCAATCTCTCCCTCTCAATCTCTCCCTCTCAATCTCCCTCTCTCAAACTCCCCCTCTCAATCTCTCCCTCTCAATCTCTCCCTTTCAATCTCCCCCTCTCAATCTCCCCCTCTCAATCTCTCCCTTCAATCTCCCCCTCTCTCAATCTCCCCCTCTCAATCTCTCCCTCTCAATCTGCCTCTCTCAATCTCCCTCTCTCAATCTCCCTCTCCCAATCTCTCTCTCTCAATCTCCCTCTCTCAATCTCCCTCTCTCAATCTACCTCTCTCAATCTCCCCCTCTCAATCTCTCCCTCTCTCAATCTCCCCCTCTCAATCTCTCCCTCTCAATCTCTCCCTCTCAATCTCCCTCTCTCAATCTCCCTCTCTCAATCTCCCTCTCTCAATCTCTCTCTCTCAATCTCCCTCTCTCAATCTCCCTCTCTCAATCTCCCCCTCACAATCTCTCCCTCTCAATCTCTCCCTCTCAATCTCTGCCTCTCAATCTCTCCCTCTCAATCTCCCTCTCTCAATCTCTCCCTCTCAATCTCCCCCACTCAATCTCTCACTCTCAATCTCACTCTCTCAATCTCTTCCTCTCAATCTCTCCCTCTCAATCTCCCCCTCTAAATCTCTCCCTCTCTCAATCTCACCCTCTCAATCTCTCCCTCTCAATCTCTCTCTCTCAATCTCCCTCTCTCAATCTCTCCCTCTCAATCTCCCCCTCTCAATCTCTCTCTCTCAATCTCCCTCTCTCAATCTCCCTCTCTCAATCTCCCTCTCTCAATCTCCCTCTCTCAATCTCCCCCTCTAAATCTCACTTTCTCAGTCTCTCTCTCTCAATCTCTCCCTCTCTCAATCTCTCCCTCTCAATCTCTCCCTCTCAATCTCTCCCTCTGAATCTCTTTCTCTCAATCTCCCCCTCTCAATCTCCCTCTCTCAATCTCCCTCTCTCAATCTCCCCCTCTCAATCTCTCTCTCTCAACCTCCCTCTCTCAATCTCCCTCTCTCAATCTCTCTCTCTCAATCTCCCTCTCTCAATCTCCCTCTCTCAATCTCCCCCTCTCAATCTCTCTCTCTCAATCTCTCTCTCTCAATCTCCCTCTCTCAATCTCTCCCTCTCAATCTCCCCCCTCTCAATCTTTCTCTCTCAATCTCTCCCTCTCAATCTCCCCCTCTCAATCTCTCCCTCTCTCAATCTCCCCCTCTCAATCTCTCCCTCTCAATCTCTCTCTCTCAATCTCTCCCTCTCTCAATCTCTCCCTCTCAATCCCTCCCTCTCTATCTCTCCCTCTCAATCTCCCTCTCTTAATCTACCCCTCTCAATCTCTCCCTCTCAATCTCTCCCTCTCAATCTCCCCCCTCAATCTCCCCCTCTCAATCTCTCTCTCTCAATCTCCCTCTCTCAATCTCTCCCTCTCAATCTGCCTCTCTTAATCTCCCTCCCTCAATCTCCCTCTCTCAATCTCCCTCTCTCAATCTCCCTCTCTCAATCTCCCTCTCTCAATCTCCCTCTCTCAATCTCTCCCTCTCAATCTCTCCCTCTCTCAATCTCCCCCTATCAATCTCCCCCTCTCAATTTCTCCCTCTCAATCTTTCCCTCTCAATCTCTCCCTCTCTCAATCTCCCCCTCTCAATCTCCCCCTCTCAATCTCTCTCTCTAAATGTCTCAATCTCCCCCTCTCAATCTCACTCTCTCAATCTCTCTCTCTCAATCTCCCTCTCTCAATCTCACTCGCTCAATCTCCCCCTCTCAATCTCCCTCTCTCAATCTCCCTCTCTCAATCACCCCCTCTCAATCTCTCTCTCTCAATCTCCCTCTCTCAATCTCCCTCTCTCAATCTCCCTCTCTCAATCTCCCTCTCTCAATCTCCCTCTCTTAATCTCCCTCTCTCAATTTCCCTCTCTCAATCGCTCCCTCTCTCAATCTCTCCCTCTCAATCTCTCCCTCTCAATCTCTCTCTCTCAATCTCCCTCTCTCAATCTCCCTCTCTCAATCTCCCTCTCTCAATCTCCCTCTCTCAATCTCCCTCTCTCAATCTCTCCCTCTCAATCTCTCCCTCTCAATCTCTCCCTCTCAATTTCTCCCTCTCAATCTCCCTCTCTCAATCTCTCTCTCTCAATCTCCCTCTCTCAATCTCCCTCTCTCAATCTCCCTCTCTCAATCTCTCCCTCTCAATCTCTCCCTCTCAATCTCTCCCTCTCTATCTCTCCCTCTCAATCTCTCCCTCTCAATCTCTCCCTCTCAATCTCCCTCTCTCAATCTCTCCGTCTCAATCTCCCCCTCTCAATCTCTCTCTCTCAATCTACCTCTCTCAATCTCCCCCTCTCAATCTCTCTCTCTCAATCTCTCTCTCTCAATCTCTCCCTGTCAATCTCTCCCTCTCAATCTCTCTCTCTCAATCTCCCTCTCTCAATCTCTCCGTCTCAATCTCCCCCTCTCAATCTCTCTCTCTCAATCTACCTCTCTCAATCTCCCCCTCTCAATCTCTCTCTCTCAATCTCTCTCTCTCAATCTCTCCCTGTCAATCTCTCCCTCTCAATCTCTCTCTCTCAATCTCCCCCTTTCAATCTCCCTCTCTCAATCTCCCTCTCTCAATCTGCCCCTCTCAATCTCTCTCTCTCAATCTCCTTCTCTCAATCTCCCCCTCTCAATCTCTCTCTCGCAATCTTCTTCTCTCAATCTTTCCCTCTCAATCTCCCCCCTTTCAATCTCTCTCTCTCAATCTCCCCCTCTCAATCACCCCTATCAATCTCTCCCTCTCTCAATCTCCCCCTCTCAATCTCTCCCTCTCAATCTCTCTCTCTCAATCTCTGCCTCTCTCAATCTCTCCCTCTCAATCTCTCCCTCTCAATCTCTCCCTCTCAATCTCCCTCTCTCAAACTCCCCCTCTCAATCTCTCCCTCTCAATCTCTCCCTCTCAATCTCCCCCTCTCAATCTCCCCCTCTCAATCTCTCCCTTCAATCTCTCCCTCTCTCAATCTCCCCCTCTCAATCTCTCCCTCTCAATCTGCCTCTCTCAATCTCCCTCTTTCAATCTCCCTCTCCCAATCTCTCTCTCTCAATCTCCCTCTCTCAATCTCCCTCTCTCAATCTCCCCCTCTCAATCTCACCCTCTCAATCTCTCCCTCTCAATCTCTCTCTCTCAATCTCCTCTCTCAATCTCTCCCTCTCAATCTCCCCCTCTCAATCTCTCTCTCTCAATCTCCCTCTCTCAATCTCCCTCATCTCAATCTCCCCGCTCAATCTCTCTCTCTCTCAAAATCCCTCTCTCAATCTCCCCCTCTAAATCTCACTCTCTCAGTCTCTCTCTCTCAATCTCTCCCTCTCTCAATCTCTCCCTCTCAATCTCTCCCTCTCAATCTCTCCCTCTGAATCTCTTTCTCTCAATCTCCCCCTCTCAATCTCCCTCTCTCAATCTCCCTCTCTCAATCTCCCCCTCTCAATCTCTCTCTCTCAATCTCCCTCTCTCAATCTCCCTCTCTCAATCTCTCTCTCTCAATCTCCCTCTCTCAATCTCCCTCTCTCAATCTCCCCCTCTCAATCTCTCTCTCTCAATCTCCCTCTCTCAATCTCTCTCTCTCAATCTCCCTCTCTCAATCTCTCCCTCTCAATCTCCCCCCTCTCAATCTTTCTCTCTCAATCTCTCCCTCTCAATCTCCCCCTCTCAATCTCTCCCTCTCTCAATCTCCCCCTCTCAATCTCTCCCTCTCAATCTCTCTCTCTCAATCTCTCCCTCTCTCAATCTCTCCCTCTCTCAATCTCTCCCTCTCAATCCCTCCCTCTCTATCTCTCCCTCTCAATCTCCCTCTCTTAATCTACCCCTCTCAATCTCTCCCTCTCAATCTCTCCCTCTCAATCTCCCCCCTCAATCTCCCCCTCTCAATCTCTCCCTCTCAATCTGTCCCTCTCTCAATCTCCCTCTCTCAATCTCTCCCTCTCAATCTGCCTCTCTTAATCTCCCTCTCTCAATCTCCCTCTCTCAATCTCCCTCTCTCAATCTCCCTCTCTCAATCTCCCTCTCTCAATCTCTCCCTCTCAATCTCTCCCTCTCTCAATCTCCCCCTATCATTCTCCCCCTCTCAATTTCTCCCTCTCAATCTTTCCCTCTCAATCTCTCCCTCTCTCAATCTCCCCCTCTCAATCTACCCCTCTCAATCTCTCTCTCTAAATGTCTCAATCTCCCCCTCTCAATCTCACTCTCTCAATCTCTCTCTCTCAATCTCCCTCTCTCAATCTCACTCTCTCAATCTCCCCCTCTCAATCTCCCTCTCTCAATCTCCCTCTCTCAATCACCCCCTCTCAATCTCTCTCTCTCAATCTCCCTCTCTCAATCTCCCTCTCTCAATCTCCCTCTCTCAATCTCCCTCTCTCAATCTCCCTCTCTCAATTTCCCTCTCTCAATCGCTCCCTCTCAATCTCCCTCTCTGATTCTCTCCCTCTCAATCACCCTCTCTCAATCTCTCCCTCTCAATCTCCCCCCTTTCAATCTCTCCCTCTCAATCTCTCTCTCTCAATCTCTGCCTCTCTCAATCTCTCCCTCTCAATCTCTCCCTCTCAATCTCTCCCTCTCAATCTCTCCCTCTCAATCTCCCTCTCTCAATCTCCCCCTCTCAATCTCCCCCTCTCAATCTCTCCCTTCAATCTCTCCCTCTCTCAATCTCCCCCTCTCAATCTCTCCCTCTCAATCTGCCTCTCTCAATCTCCCTCTCTCAATCTCCCTCTCCCAATCTCTCTCTCTCAATCTCCCTCTCTCAATCTCCCTCTCTCAATCTACCTCTCTCAATCTCCCCCTCTCAATCTCTCCCTCTCTCAATCTCCCCCTCTCAATCTCTCCCTCTCAATCTCTCCCTCTCAATCTCTCTCTCTCAATCTCCCTCTCTCAATCTCCCTCTCTCAATCTCCCTCTCTCAATCTCCCTCTCTCAATCTCCCTCTCTCAATCTCTCCCTCTCAATCTCTCCCTCTCAATCTCCCTCTCTCAATCTCTCCCTCTCAATCTCTCCCTCTCAATCTCTCCCTCTCTATCTCTCCCTCTCAATCTCTCCCTCTCAATCTCTCCCTCTCAATCTCCCTCTCTCAATCTCACTCTCTCAATCTCCCCCTCTCAATCTCCCTCTCTCAATCTCCCTCTCTCAATCACCCCCCTCTCAATCTCTCTCTCTCAATCTCCCTCTCTCAATCTCCCTCTCTCAATCTCCCTCTCTCAATCTCCCTCTCTCAATCTCCCTCTCTCAATTTCCCTCTCTCAATCGCTCCCTCTCAATCTCCCTCTCTGATTCTCTCCCTCTCAATCACCCTCTCTCAATCTCTCCCTCTCAATCTCCCCCCTTCAATCTCTCCCTCTCAATCTCTCTCTCTCAATCTCTGCCTCTCTCAATCTCTCCCTCTCAATCTCTCCCTCTCAATCTCTCCCTCTCAATCTCTCCCTCTCAATCACCCCCTCTCAATCTCCCCCTCTCAATCTCTCCCTTCAATCTCTCCCTCTCTCAATCTCCCCCTCTCAATCTCTCCCTCTCAATCTGCCTCTCTCAATCTCCCTCTCTCAATCTCCCTCTCCCAATCTCTCTCTCTCAATCTCCCTCTCTCAATCTCCCTCTCTCAATCTACCTCTCTCAATCTCCCCCTCTCAATCTCTCCCTCTCTCAATCTCCCCCTCTCAATCTCTCCCTCTCAATCTCTCCCTCTCAATCTCTCTCTCTCAATCTCCCTCTCTCAATCTCCCTCTCTCAATCTCCCTCTCTCAATCTCCCTCTCTCAATCTCCCTCTCTCAATCTCTCCCTCTCAATCTCTCCCTCTCAATCTCCCTCTCTCAATCTCTCCTCTCAATCTCTCCCTCTCAATCTCTCCCTCTCTATCTCTCCCTCTCAATCTCTCCCTCTCAATCTCTCCCTCTCAATCTCCCCTCTCTCAATCTCTCCGTCTCAATCTCCCCCTCTCAATCTCTCTCTCTCAATCTACCTCTCTCAATCTCCCCCTCTCAATCTCTCTCTCTCAATCTCTCTCTCTCAATCTCTCCCTGTCAATCTCTCCCTCTCAATCTCTCTCTCTCAATCTCCCTCTCTCAATCTCTCCGTCTCAGTCTCCCCCTCTCAATCTCTCTCTCTCAATCTACCTCACTCAATCTCCCCCTCTCAATCTCTCTCTCTCAATCTCTCTCTCTCAATCTCTCCCTGTCAATCTCTCCCTCTCAATCTCTCTCTCTCAATCTCCCCCTCTCAATCTCCCTCTCTCAATCTCCCTCTCTCAATCCTGCCCCTCTCAATCTCTCTCTCTCAATCTCCTTCTCTCAATCTCCCCCTCAATCTCTCTCTCGCAATCATCTTCTCTCAATCTTTCCCTCTCAATCTCCCCCCTTTCAATCTCTCTCTCTCAATCTCCCCCTCTCAATCACCCCTATCAATCTCTCCCTCTCTCAATCTCCCCCTCTCAATCTCTCCCTCTCAATCTCTCTCTCTCAATCTCTGCCTCTCTCAATCTCTCCCTCTCAATCTCTCCCTCTCAATCTCTCCCTCTCAATCTCCCTCTCTCAAACTCCCCCTCTCAATCTCTCCCTCTCAATCTCTCCCTCTCAATCTCCCCCTCTCAATCTCCCCCTCTCAATCTCTCCCTTCAATCTCTCCCTCTCTCAATCTCCCCCTCTCAATCTCTCCCTCTCAATCTGCCTCTCTCAATCTCCCTCTTTCAATCTCCCTCTCCCAATCTCTCTCTCTCAATCTCCCTCTCTCAATCTCCCTCTCTCAATCTCCCCCTCTCAATCTCACCCTCTCAATCTCTCCCTCTCAATCTCTCTCTCTCAATCTCCCTCTCTCAATCTCTCCCTCTCAATCTCCCCCTCTCAATCTCTCTCTCTCAATCTCCCTCTCTCAATCTCCCTCTCTCAATCTCCCCGCTCAATCTCTCTCTCTCTCAAAATCCCTCTCTCAATCTCCCCCTCTAAATCTCACTCTCTCAGTCTCTCTCTCTCAATCTCTCCCTCTCTCAATCTCTCCCTCTCAATCTCTCCCTCTCAATCTCTCCCTCTCAATCTCTCCCTCTGAATCTCTTTCTCTCAATCTCCCCCTCTCAATCTCCCTCTCTCAATCTCCCTCTCTCAATCTCCCCCTCTCAATCTCTCTCTCTCAATCTCCCTCTCTCAATCTCCCTCTCTCAATCTCTCTCTCTCAATCTCCCTCTCTCAATCTCCCTCTCTCAATCTCCCCCTCTCAATCTCTCTCTCTCAATCTCCCTCTCTCAATCTCTCTCTCTCAATCTCCCTCTCTCAATCTCTCCCTCTCAATCTCCCCCCTCTCAATCTTTCTCTCTCAATCTCTCCCTCTCAATCTCCCCCTCTCAATCTCTCCCTCTCTCAATCTCCCCCTCTCAATCTCTCCCTCTCAATCTCTCTCTCTCAATCTCTCCCTCTCTCAATCTCTCCCTCTCAATCCCTCCCTCTCTATCTCTCCCTCTCAATCTCCCTCTCTTAATCTACCCCTCTCAATCTCTCCCTCTCAATCTCTCCCTCTCAATCTCCCCCCTCAATCTCCCCCTCTCAATCTCTCCCTCTCAATCTGTCCCTCTCTCAATCTCCCTCTCTCAATCTCTCCCTCTCAATCTGCCTCTCTTAATCTCCCTCTCTCAATCTCCCTCTCTCAATCTCCCTCTCTCAATCTCCCTCTCTCAATCTCCCTCTCTCAATCTCTCCCTCTCAATCTCTCCCTCTCTCAATCTCCCCCTATCATTCTCCCCCTCTCAATTTCTCCCTCTCAATCTTTCCCTCTCAATCTCTCCCTCTCTCAATCTCCCCCTCTCAATCTACCCCTCTCAATCTCTCTCTCTAAATGTCTCAATCTCCCCCTCTCAATCTCACTCTCTCAATCTCTCTCTCTCAATCTCCCTCTCTCAATCTCACTCTCTCAATCTCCCCCTCTCAATCTCCCTCTCTCAATCTCCCTCTCTCAATCACCCCCTCTCAATCTCTCTCTCTCAATCTCCCTCTCTCAATCTCCCTCTCTCAATCTCCCTCTCTCAATCTCCCTCTCTCAATCTCCCTCTCTCAATTTCCCTCTCTCAATCGCTCCCTCTCAATCTCCCTCTCTGATTCTCTCCCTCTCAATCTCCCTCTCTCAATCTCTCTCTCTCAATCTCCCTCTCTCAATCTCCCTCTCTCAATCTCCCTCTCTCAATCTCCCCCTCTCAATCTCACCCTCTCAATCTCTCCCTCTCAATCTCTCTCTCTCAATCTCCCTCTCTCAATCTCTCCCTCTCAATCTCCCCCTCTCAATCTCTCTCTCTCAATCTCCCTCTCTCAATCTCCCTCTCTCAATCTCCCCGCTCAATCTCTTTCTCTCTCAAAATCCCTCTCTCAATCTCCCCCTCTAAATCTCACTCTCTCAGTCTCTCTCTCTCAATCTCTCCCTCTCTCAATCTCTCCCTCTCAATCTCTCCCTCTCAATCTCTCCCTCTGAATCTCTTTCTCTCAATCTCCCCCTCTCAATCTCCCTCTCTCAATCTCCCTCTCTCAATCTCCCCCTCTCAATCTCTCTCTCTCAATCTCCCTCTCTCAATCTCCCTCTCTCAATCTCTCTCTCTCAATCTCCCTCTCTCAATCTCCCTCTCTCAATCTCCCCCTCTCAATCTCTCTCTCTCAATCTCCCTCTCTCAATCTCTCTCTCTCAATCTCCCTCTCTCAATCTCTCCCTCTCAATCTCCCCCCTCTCAATCTTTCTCTCTCAATCTCTCCCTCTCAATCTCCCCCTCTCAATCTCTCCCTCTCTCAATCTCTCCCTCTCAATCCCTCCCTCTCTATCTCTCCCTCTCAATCTCCCTCTCTTAATCTACCCCTCTCAATCTCTCCCTCTCAATCTCTCCCTCTCAATCTCCCCCCTCAATCTCCCCCTCTCAATCTCTCCCTCTCAATCTGTCCCTCTCTCAATCTCCCTCTCTCAATCTCTCCCTCTCAATCTGCCTCTCTTAATCTCCCTCTCTCAATCTCCCTCTCTCAATCTCCCTCTCTCAATCTCCCTCTCTCAATCTCCCTCTCTCAATCTCTCCCTCTCAATCTCTCCCTCTCTCAATCTCCCCCTATCAATCTCCCCCTCTCAATTTCTCCCTCTCAATCTTTCCCTCTCAATCTCTCCCTCTCTCAATCTACCCCTCTCAATCTCCCCCTCTCAATCTCTCTCTCTAAATGGCTCAATCTCCCCCTCTCAATCTCACTCTCTCAATCTCTCTCTCTCAATCTCCCTCTCTCAATCTCACTCTCTCAATCTCCCCCTCTCAATCTCCCTCTCTCAATCTCCCTCTCTCAATCACCCCCTCTCAATCTCTCTCTCTCAATCTCCCTCTCTCAATCTCCCTCTCTCAATCTCCCTCTCTCAATCTCCCTCTCTCAATCTCCCTCTCTCAATTTCCCTCTCTCAATCGCTCCCTCTCAATCTCCCTCTCTGATTCTCTCCCTCTCAAGCTCCCTCTCTCAATCTCTCTCTCTCAATCTCCCTCTCTCAATCTCCCTCTCTCAATCTCTCCCTCTCAATCTCTCCCTCTCAATCTCTCCCTCTCAATCTCTCCCTCTCTATCTCTCCCTCTCAATCTCTCCCTCTCAATCTCTCCCTCTCAATCTCCCTCTCTCAATCTCTCCGTCTCAATCTCCCCCTCTCAATCTCTCTCTCTCAATCTACCTCTCTTAATCTCCCCCTCTCAATCTCTCTCTATCTCTCTCTCTCAATCTCTCCCTGTCAATCTCTCCCTCTCAATCTCTCTCTCTCAATCACCCCCTCTCAATCTCCCTCTCTCAATCTCCCTCTCTCAATCTGCCCCTCTCAATCTCTCTCTCTCAATCTCCCTCTCTCAATCTCCCCCTCTCAATCTCTCTCTCGCAATCTTCCTCTCTCAATCTCTCCCTCTCAATCTCCCCCCTTTCAATCTCTCTCTCTCAATCTCCCCCTCTCAATCACCCCTATCAATCTCTCCCTCTCTCAATCTCCCCCTCTCAATCTCTCCCTCTCAATCTCTCTCTCTCAATCTCTGCCTCTCTCAATCTTTCCCTCTCAATCTCTCCCTCTCAATCTCTCCCTCTCAATCTCTCCCTCTCAATCTCCCTCTCTCAAACTCCCCCTCTCAAACTCCCCCTCTCAATCTCTCCCTCTCAATCTCTCCCTCTCAATCTCCCCCTCTCAATCTCCCCCTCTCAATCTCTCCCTTCAATCTCTCCCTCTCTCAATCTCCCCCGCTCAATCTCTCCCTCTCAATCTGCCTCTCTCAATCTCCCTCTCTCAATCTCCCTCTCCCAATCTCTCTCGCTCAATCTCCCTCTCTCAATCTCCCTCTCTCAATCTCCCTCTCTCAATCTCCCCCTCTCAATCTCTCCCTCTCTCAATCTCCCCCTCTCAATCTCTCCCTCTCAATCTCTCCCTCTCAATCTCCCTCTCTCAATCTCCCTCTCTCAATCTCCCTCTCTCAATCTCTCTCTCTCAATCTCCCTCTCTCAATCTCCCCCTCTCAATCTCTCCCTCTAAATCTCCCCCTCTCAATCTCCCCGTCTCAATCTCCCTCTCACAATCTCCCCCTCTCAATCTCTCTCTCTCAATCTCCCTCTCTCAATCTCCCTCTCTCAATCTCTCTCTCTCAATCTCCCTCTCTCAATCTCCCTCTCTCAATCTCCCCCTCTCAATCTCTCTCTCTCAATCTCCCTCTCTCAATCTCTCTCTCTCAATCTCCCTCTCTCAATCTCTCCCTCTCAATCTCCCCCCTCTCAATCTTTCTCTCTCAATCTCTCCCTCTCAATCTCCCCCTCTCAATCTCTCCCTCTCTCAATCTCCCCCTCTCAATCTCTCCCTCTCAATCTCTCTCTCTCAATCTCTCCCTCTCTCAATCTCTCCCTCTCAATCCCTCCCTCTCTATCTCTCCCTCTCAATCTCCCTCTCTTAATCTACCCCTCTCAATCTCTCCCTCTCAACCTCTCCCTCTCAATCTCCCCCCTCAATCTCCCCCTCTCAATCTCTCCCTCTCAATCTGTCCCTCTCTCAATCTCCCTCTCTCAATCTCTCCCTCTCAATCTGCCTCTCTTAATCTCCCTCTCTCAATCTCCCTCTCTCAATCTCCCTCTCTCAATCTCCCTCTCTCAATCTCCCTCTCTCAATCTCTCCCTCTCAATCTCTCCCTCTCTCAATCTCCCCCTATCAATCTCCCCCTCTCAATTTCTCCCTCTCAATCTCTCCCTTCAATCTCTCCCTCTCTCAATCTCCCCTGCTTAATCTCTCCCTCTCAATCTGCCTCTCTCAATCTCCCTCTCTCAATCTCCCTCTCCCAATCTCTCTCGCTCAATCTCCCTCTCTCAATCGCCCTCTCTCAATCTCCCTCTCTCAATCTCCCCCTCTCAATCTCTCCCTCTCTCAATCTCCCCCTCTCAATCTCTCCCTCTCAATCTCTCCCTCTCAATCTCCCTCTCTCAATCTCCCTCTCTCAATCTCCCTCTCTCAATCTCTCTCTCTCAATCTCCCTCTCTCAATCTCCCCCTCTCAATCTCTCCCTCTAAATCTCCCCCTCTCAATCTCCCCGTCTCAATCTCCCTCTCACAATCTCTCCCTCTGAATCTCTCCCTCTCAATCTCTCCCTCTCAATCTCTCCCTCTCAATCTCCCTCTCTCAATCTCTCCCTCTCAATCTCCCCCACTCAATCTCTCACTCTCAATCTCACTCTCTCAATCTCTTCCTCTCAATCTCTCTCTCTCAATCTCTCCCTCTCTCAATCTCCCCCTCTCAATCTCCCTCTCTCAATCTCTCTCTCTCATTCTCCCTCTTTCAATCTCCCTCTCTCAATCTCTCTCTCTCAATCTCCCTCTCTCAATCTCTCTCTCTCAATCTCCCTCTCTCAATCTCCCTCTCTGAATCTCTCCCTCTATCAATCTGTCCCTCTCAATCTCTCCCTCTCAATCTTTCCCTCTCTATCTCTCCCTCTCAAACTCCCTCTGTCAATCTCTCCCTCTCAATCGCTCTCTCTCAATCTCTCCCTCTCAATCTCCCCCTCTCAATCTCTCCCTCTCTGAATCTCTCCCTCTCAATCTCTCTTTCTCAATCTCTCTCTCTCAATCTCCCTCTCTCAATCTCCCTCTCTGAATCTCCCTCTCTCAATCTCTCTCTCTCAATCTCCCTCTCTCAATCTCTCCCTCTCAATCTCCCTCTCTCAATCTCCCCCTCTCAATCTCTCTCTCTCAATCTCCCTCTCTCAATCTCTCCCTCTCAATCTCCCCCTCTCAATCTCTCTCTCTCAATCTCCCTCTCTCAATCTCCCCCTCTCAATCTCTCTCTCTCAATCTCCCTCTCTCAATCTCTCCCTCTCAATCTCCCTCTCTCAATCTCTCTCTCTCAATCTCCCTCTCTCAATCTCTCCCTCTCAATCTCCCCCCTCTCAATCTTTCTCTCTCAATCTCTCCCTCTCAATCTCTCCCTCTCAATCTCCCCCCTCAATCTCCCCCTCTCAATCTCTCCCTCTCAATCTGTCCCTCTCTCAATCTCCCTCTCTCAATCTCTCCCTCTCAATCTGCCTATCTTAATCTCCCTCTCTCAATCTCCTTCTCTCAATCTCCCTCTCTCAATCTCCCTGTCTCAATCTCCCTCTCTCAATCTCTCCCACTCAATCTCTCTCTCTCAATCTCCCTCTCTCAATCTCCCTCTCTCAATCTCTCTCTCTCAATCTCCCTCTCTCAATCTCCCTCTCTCAATCTCCCCCTCTCAATCTCTCTCTCTCAATCTCCCTCTCTCAATCTCTCTCTCTCAATCTCCCTCTCTCAATCTCTCCCTCTCAATCTCCCCCCTCTCAATCTTTCTCTCTCAATCTCTCCCTCTCAATCTCCCCCTCTCAATCTCTCCCTCTCTCAATCTCCCCCTCTCAATCTCTCCCTCTCAATCTGTCTCTCTCAATCTCTCCCTCTCTCAATCTCTCCCTCTCAATCCCTCCCTCTCTATCTCTCCCTCTCTATCTCTCCCTCTCAATCTCCCTCTCTTAATCTACCCCTCTCAATCTCTCCCTCTCAATCTCTCCCTCTCAATCTCCCCCCTCAATCTCCCCCTCTCAATCTCTCCCTCTCAATCTGTCCCTCTCTCAATCTCCCTCTCTCAATCTCTCCCTCTCAATCTGCCTCTCTTAATCTCCCTCTCTCAATCTCCTTCTCTCAATCTCCCTCTCTCAATCTCCCTCTCTCAATCTCCCTCTCTCAATCTCTCCCTCTCAATCTCTCCCTCTCTCAATCTCCCCCTATCAATCTCCCCCTCTCAATTTCTCCCTCTCAATCTTTCCCTCTCAATCTCTCCCTCTCTCAATCTCCCCCTCTCAATCTCCCCCTCTCAATCTCTCTCTCTAAATGTCTCAATCTCCCCCTCTCAATCTCACTCTCTCAATCTCTCTCTCTCAATCTCCCTCTCTCAATCTCACTCTCTCAATCTCCCCCTCTCAATCTCCCTCTCTCAATCTCCCTCTCTCAATCACCCCCTCTCAATCTCTCTCTCTCAATCTCCCTCTCTCAATCTCCCTCTCTCAATCTCCCTCTCTCAATCTCCCTCTCTCAATCTCCCTCTCTCAATTTCCCTCTCTCAATCGCTCCCTCTCAATCTCCCTCTCTGATTCTCTCCCTCTCAATCTCCCTCTCTCAATCTCTCTCTCTCAATCTCCCTATCTCAATCTCCCTCTCTCAATCTCCCTCTCTCAATCTCCCCCTCTCAATCTCACCCTCTCAATCTCTCCCTCTCAATCTCTCTCTCTCAATCTCCCTCTCTCAATCTCTCCCTCTCAATCTCCCCCTCTCAATCTCTCCCTCTCAATCTCCCTCTCTCAATCTCCCTCTCTCAATCTCCCCGCTCAATCTCTCTCTCTCTCAAAATCCCTCTCTCAATCTCCCCCTCTAAATCTCACTCTCTCAGTCTCTCTCTCTCAATCTCTCCCTCTCAATCTCTCCCTCTCAATCTCTCCCTCTCAATCTCTCCCTCTGAATCTCTTTCTCTCAATCTCCCCCTCTCAATCTCCCTCTCTCAATCTCCCTCTCTCAATCTCCCCCTCTCAATCTCTCTCTCTCAATCTCCCTCTCTCAATCTCCCTCTCTCAATCTCTCTCTCTCAATCTCCCTCTCTCAATCTCCCTCTCTCAATCTCCCCCTCTCAATCTCTCTCTCTCAATCTCCCTCTCTCAATCTCTCTCTCTCAATCTCCCTCTCTCAATCTCTCCCTCTCAATCTCCCCCCTCTCAATCTTTCTCTCTCAATCTCTCCCTCTCAATCTCCCCCTCTCAATCTCTCCCTCTCTCAATCTCCCCCTCTCAATCTCTCCCTCTCAATCTCTCTCTCTCAATCTCTCCCTCTCTCAATCTCTCCCTCTCAATCCCTCCCTCTCTATCTCTCCCTCTCAATCTCTCCCTCTCAATCTCCCACTCTCAATCTCCCCGTCTCAATCTCCCTCTCACAATCTCTCCCTCTGAATCTCTCCCTCTGAATCTCTCCCTCTCAATCTCTCCCTCTCAATCTCCCTCTCTCAATCTCTCCCTCTCAATCTCCCCCACTCAATCTCTCACTCTCAATCTCACTCTCTCAATCTCTTCCTCTCAATCTCTCCCTCTCAATCTCCCCCTCTAAATCTCTCCATCTCTCAATCTCACCCTCTCAATCTCCCCCTCTCAATCTCTCTCTCTCAATCTCTCCCTCTCTCAATCACCCCCTCTCTCAATCACCCCCTCTCAATCTCCCTCTCTCAATCTCTCTCTCTCATTCTCCCTCTTTCAATCTCCCTCTCTCAATCTCTCTCTCTCAATCTCCCTCTCTCAATCTCTCTCTCTCAATCTCCCTCTCTCAATCTCCCTCTCTCAATCTCTCCCTCTATCAATCTGTCCCTCTCAATCTCTCCCTCTCAATCTTTCCCTCTCTATCTCTCCCTCTCAAACTCCCTCTGTCAATCTCTCCCTCTCAATCGCTCTCTCTCAATCTCTCCCTCTCAATCTCCCCCTCTCAATCTCTCCCTCTCTGAATCTCTCCCTCTCAATCTCTCTTTCTGAATCTCTCTCTCTCAATCTCCCTCTCTCAATCTCCCTCTCTGAATCTCCCTCTCTCAATCTCACTCTCTCAATCTCCCTCTCTCAATCTCCCTCTCTCAATCTCTCTCTCTCAATCTCCCTCTCTCAATCTCTCCCTCTCAATCTCCCTCTCTCAATCTCCCCCTCTCAATCTCTCTCTCTCAATCTCCCTCTCTCAATCTCTCCCTCTCAATCTCCCCCTCTCAATCTCTCTCTCTCAATCTCCCTCTCTCAATCTCCCTCTCTCAATCTCCCCGGTCAATCTCTCTCTCTCTCAAAATCCCTCTCTCAATCTCCCCCTCTAAATCTCACTCTCTCAGTCTCTCTCTCTCAATCTCTCCCTCTCTCAATCTCTCCCTCTCAATCTCTCCCTCTCAATCTCTCCCTCTGAATCTCTTTCTCTCAATCTCCCCCTCTCAATCTCCCTCTCTCAATCTCCCTCTCTCAATCTCCCCCTCTCAATCTCTCTCTCTCAATCTCCCTCTCTCAATCTCCCTCTCTCAATCTCTCTCTCTCAATCTCCCTCTCTCAATCTCCCTCTCTCAATCTCCCCCTCTCAATCTCTCTCTCTCAATCTCCCTCTCTCAATCTCTCTCTCTCAATCTCCCTCTCTCAATCTCTCCCTCTCAATCTCCCCCTCTCAATCTTTCTCTCTCAATCTCTCCCTCTCAATCTCCCCCTCTCAATCTCTCCCTCTCTCAATCTCCCCCTCTCAATCACTCCCTCTCAATCTCTCTCTCTCAATCTCTCCCTCTCTCAATCTCTCCCTCTCAATCCCTCCCTCTCTATCTCTCCCTCTCAATCTCCCTCTCTTAATCTACCCCTCTCAATCTCTCCCTCTCAATCTCTCCCTCTCAATCTCCCCCCTCAATCTCCCCCTCTCAATCTCTCCCTCTCAATCTGTCCCTCTCTCAATCTCCCTCTCTCAATCTCTCCCTCTCAATCTGCCTATCTTAATCTCCCTCTCTCAATCTCCTTCTCTCAATCTCCCTCTCTCAATCTCCCTGTCTCAATCTCCCTCTCTCAATCTCTCCCTCTCAATCTCTCCCTCTCTCAATCTCCCCCTATCAATCTCCCCCTCTCAATTTCTCCCTCTCAATCTTTCCCTCTCAATCTCTCCCTCTCTCAATCTCCCCCTCTCAATCTCCCCCTCTCAATCTCTCTCTCTAAATGTCTCAATCTCCCCCTCTCAATCTCACTCTCTCAATCTCTCTCTCTTAATCTCCCTCTCTCAATCTCACTCTCTCAATCTCCCCCTCTCAATCTCCCTCTCTCAATCTCCCTCTCTCAATCACCCCCTCTCAATCTCCCTCTCTCAATCTCCCTCTCTCAATCTCCCTCTCTCAATCTCCCTCTCTCAATCTCCCTCTCTCAATCTCCCTCTCTCAATTTCCCTCTCTCAATCGCTCCCTCTCAATCTCCCTCTCTGATTCTCTCCCTCTCAATCTCCCTCTCTCAATCTCCCTCTCTCAATCTCCCTCTCTCAATCTCTCCCTCTCAATCTCTCCCTCTCTCAATCTCCCCCTATCAATCTCCCCCTCTCAATTTCTCCCTCTCAATCTTTCCCTCTCAATCTCTCCCTCTCTCAATCTCCCCCTCTCAATCTCCCCCTCTCAATCTCTCTCTCTAAATGTCTCAATCTCCCCCTCTCAATCTCACTCTCTCAATCTCTCTCTCTCAATCTCCCTCTCTCAATCTCACTCTCTCAATCTCCCCCTCTCAATCTCCCTCTCTCAATCTCCCTCTCTCAATCACCCCCTCTCAATCTCTCTCTCTCAATCTCCCTCTCTCAATCTCCCTCTCTCAATCTCCCTCTCTCAATCTCCCTCTCTCAATCTCCCTCTCTCAATTTCCCTCTCTCAATCGCTCCCTCTCAATCTCCCTCTCTGATTCTCTCCCTCTCAATCTCCCTCTCTCAATCTCTCTCTCTCAATCTCCCTCTCTCAATCTCCCTCTCTCAATCTCCCTCTCTCAATCTCCCCCACTCAATCTCACCCTCTCAATCTCTCCCTCTCAATCTCTCTCTCTCAATCTCCCTCTCTCAATCTCTCCCTCTCAATCTCCCCCTCTCAATCTCTCCCTCTCAATCTCCCTCTCTCAATCTCCCTCTCTCAATCTCCCCGCTCAATCTCTCTCTCTCTCAAAATCCCTCTCTCAATCTCCCCCTCTAAATCTCACTCTCTCAGTCTCTCTCTCTCAATCTCTCCCTCTCTCAATCTCTCCCTCTCAATCTCTCCCTCTCAATCTCTCCCTCTGAATCTCTTTCTCTCAATCTCCCCCTCTCAATCTCCCTCTCTCAATCTCCCTCTCTCAATCTCCCCCTCTCAATCTCTCTCTCTCAATCTCCCTCTCTCAATCTCCCTCTCTCAATCTCTCTCTCTCAATCTCCCTCTCTCAATCTCCCTCTCTCAATCTCCCCCTCTCAATCTCTCTCTCTCAATCTCCCTCTCTCAATCTCTCTCTCTCAATCTCCCTCTCTCAATCTCTCCCTCTCAATCTCCCCCCTCTCAATCTTTCTCTCTCAATCTCTCCCTCTCAATCTCCCCCTCTCAATCTCTCCCTCTCTCAATCTCCCCCTCTCAATCTCTCCCTCTCAATCTCTCTCTCTCAATCTCTCCCTCTCTCAATCTCTCCCTCTCAATCCCTCCCTCTCTATCTCTCCCTCTCAATCTCTCCCTCTCAATCTCCCACTCTCAATCTCCCCGTCTCAATCTCCCTCTCACAATCTCTCCCTCTGAATCTCTCCCTCTCAATCTCTCCCTCTCAATCTCTCCCTCTCAATCTCCCTCTCTCAATCTCTCCCTCTCAATCTCCCCCACTCACTCTCTCACTCTCAATCTCACTCTCTCAATCTCTTCCTCTCAATCTCTCCCTCTCAATCTCCCCCTCTAAATCTCTCCATCTCTCAATCTCACCCTCTCAATCTCCCCCTCTCAATCTCTCTCTCTCAATCTCTCCCTCTCTCAATCACCCCCTCTCAATCTCCCTCTCTCAATCTCTCTCTCTCATTCTCCCTCTTTCAATCTCCCTCTCTCAATCTCTCTCTCTCAATCTCCCTCTCTCAATCTCTCTCTCTCAATCTCCCTCTCTCAATCTCCCTCTCTCAATCTCTCCCTCTATCAATCTGTCCCTCTCAATCTCTCCCTCTCAATCTTTCCCTCTCTATCTCTCCCTCTCAAACTCCCTCTGTCAATTTCTCCCTCTCAATCGCTCTCTCTCAATCTCTCCCTCTCAATCTCCCCCTCTCAATCTCTCCCTCTCTGAATCTCTCCCTCTCAATCTCTCTTTCTCAATCTCTCTCTCTCAATCTCCCTCTCTCAATCTCCCTCTCTGAATCTCCCTCTCTCAATCTCACTCTCTCAATCTCCCTCTCTCAATCTCCCTCTCTCAATCTCTCTCTCTCAATCTCCCTCTCTCAATCTCTCCCTCTCAATCTCCCTCTCTCAATCTCCCCCTCTCAATCTCTCTCTCTCAATCTCCCTCTCTCAATCTCTCCCTCTCAATCTCCCCCTCTCAATCTCTCTCTCTCAATCTCCCTCTCTCAATCTCCCTCTCTCAATCTCCCCGGTCAATCTCTCTCTCTCTCAAAATCCCTCTCTCAATCTCCCCCTCTAAATCTCACTCTCTCAGTCTCTCTCTCTCAATCTCTCCCTCTCTCAATCTCTCCCTCTCAATCTCTCCCTCTCAATCTCTCCCTCTGAATCTCTTTCTCTCAATCTCCCCCTCTCAATCTCCCTCTCTCAATCTCCCTCTCTCAATCTCCCCCTCTCAATCTCTCTCTCTCAATCTCCCTCTCTCAATCTCCCTCTCTCAATCTCTCTCTCTCAATCTCCCTCTCTCAATCTCCCTCTCTCAATCTCCCCCTCTCAATCTCTCTCTCTCAATCTCCCTCTCTCAATCTCTCTCTCTCAATCTCCCTCTCTCAATCTCTCCCTCTCAATCTCCCCCCTCTCAATCTTTCTCTCTCAATCTCTCCCTCTCAATCTCCCCCTCTCAATCTCTCCCTCTCTCAATCTCCCCCTCTCAATCTCTCCCTCTCAATCTCTCTCAATCACTCTCTACAATCATATCACTCCTCATCAATCCCACCACTCTCTCTATCTCTCATCTCAACTCTCTTAATCTACCCCTCTCAATCTCTCCCTCTCAATCTCACCCTCTCAATCACCCCCACTCAATCACCCCTCTCAATCTCTCCCTCTCAATCTGTCCCTTCTCCTCAATCTCCCTCTCTCAATCACTCCCTCACAAATCTCTAAGTTAATCTGATATATAATTATAAGTAATATATCTCAATCTCCCTCTCTCAATCTCCCTCTCTCAATCTCCCACTCTCAATCTCTCCCCTCTCAATCTCTCTCTCTCAATATCTATCCTCTCAATTTCTCCCTCTCAATCTTTCCCTCTCAATCTCTCCCTCTCTCAATCTCCCCCTCTCAATCTCCCCCTCTCAATCTCTCTCTCTAAATGTCTCAATCTCCCCCTCTCAATCTCACTCTCTCAATCTCTCTCTCTTAATCTCCCTCTCTCAATCTCACTCTCTCAATCTCCCCCTCTCAATCTCCCTCTCTCAATCTCCCTCTCTCAATCACCCCCACTCAATCTCTCTCTCTCAATCTCCCTCTCTCAATCTCCCTCTCTCAATCTCCCTCTCTCAATCTCCCTCTCTCAATCTCCCTCTCTCAATTTCCCTCTCTCAATCGCTCCCTCTCAATCTCCCTCTCTGATTCTCTCCCTCTCAATCTCCCTCTCTCAATCTCTCTCTCTCAATCTCCCTCTCTCAATCTCCCTCTCTCAATCTCCCTCTCTCAATCTCCCCCTCTCAATCTCACCCTCTCAATCTCTCCCTCTCAATCTCTCTCTCTCAATCTCCCTCTCTCAATCTCTCCCTCTCAATCTCCCCCTCTCAATCTCTCTCTCTCAATCTCCCTCTCTCAATCTCCCTCTCTCAATCTCCCCGCTCAATCTCTCTCTCTCTCAAAATCCCTCTCTCAATCTCCCCCTCTAAATCTCACTCTCTCAGTCTCTCTCTCTCAATCTCTCCCTCTCTCAATCTCTCCCTCTCAATCTCTCCCTCTCAATCTCTCCCTCTGAATCTCTTTCTCTCAATCTCCCCCTCTCAATCTCCCTCTCTCAATCTCCCTCTCTCAATCTCCCTCTCTCAATCTCCCCCTCTCAATCTCTCTCTCTCAATCTCCCTCTCTCTATCTCCCTTTCTCAATCTCTCTCTCTCAATCTCCCTCTCTCAATCTCCCTCTCTCAATCTCCCCCTCTCAATCTCTCTCTCTCAATCTCCCTCTCTCAATCTCTCTCTCTCAATCTCCCTCTCTCAATCTCTCCCTTTCAATCTCCCCCCTCTCAATCTTTCTCTCTCAATCTCTCCCTCTCAATCTCCCCCTCTCAATCTCTCCCTCTCTCAATCTCCCCCTCTCAATCTCTCCCTCTCAATCTCTCTCTCTCAATCTCTCCCTCTCTCAATCTCTCCCTCTCAATCCCTCCCTCTCTATCTCTCCCTCTCAATCTCCCTCTCTTAATCTACCCCTCTCAATCTCTCCCTCTCAATCTCTCCCTCTCAATCTCCCCCCTCAATCTCCCCCTCTCAATCTCTCCCTCTCAATCTGTCCCTCTCTCAATCTCCCTCTCTCAATCTCTCCCTCTCAATCTGCCTCTCTTAATCTCCCTCTCTCAATCTCCCTCTCTCAATCTCCCTCTCTCAATCTCCCTCTCTCAATCTCCCTCTCTCAATCTCTCCCTCTCAATCTCTCCCTCTCTCAATCTCCCCCTATCAATCTCCCCCTCTCAATTTCTCCCTCTCAATCTTTCCCTCTCAATCTCTCCCTCTCTCAATCTCCCCCTCTCAATCTCCCCCTCTCAATCTCTCTCTCTAAATGTCTCAATCTCCCCCTCTCAATCTCACTCTCTCAATCTCTCTCTCTCAATCTCCCTCTCTCAATCTCCCTCTCTCAATCTCTCCCTCTCAATCTTCCTCTCTCAATCTCCCTCTCTCAATCACCCCCTCTCAATCTCTCTCTCTCAATCTCCCTCTCTCAATCTCCCTCTCTCAATCACCCTCTCTCAATCTCCCTCTCTCAAACTCCCTCTCTCAAACTCCCTCTCTCAATTTCCCTCTCTCAATCGCTCCCTCTCAATCTCCCTCTCTGATTCTCTCCCTCTCAATCTCCCTCTCTCAATCTCTCTCTCTCAATCTCTCTCTCTCAATCTCCCTCTCTCAATCTCTCCCTCTCAATCTCTCCCTCTCAATCTCTCCCTCTCAATCTCTCCCTCTCTATCTCTCCCTCTCAATCTCTCCCTCTCAATCTCTCCCTCTCAATCTCCCTCTCTCAATCTCTCCGTCTCAATCTCCCCCTCTCAATCTCTCTCTCTCAATCTACCTCTCTTAATCTCCCCCTCTCAATCTCTCTCTCTCAATCTCTCTCTCTCAATCTCTCCCTGTCAATCTCTCCCTCTCAATCTCTCTCTCTCAATCTCCCCCTCTCAATCTCCCTCTCTCAATCTCCCTCTCTCAATCTGCCCCTCTCAATCTCTCTCTCTCAATCTCCCTCTCTCAATCTCCCCCTCTCAATCTCTCTCTCGCAATCTTCCTCTCTCAATCTCTCCCTCTCAATCTCCCCCCTTTCAATCTCTCTCTCTCAATCTCCCCCTCTCAATCACCCCTATCAATCTCTCCCTCTCTCAATCTCCCCCTCTCAATCTCTCCCTCTCAATCTCTCTCTCTCAATCTCTGCCTCTCTCAATCTCTCCCTCTCAATCTCTCCCTCTCAATCTCTCCCTCTCAATCTCTCCCTCTCAATCTCCCTCTCTCAAACTCCCCCTCTCAATCTCTCCCTCTCAATCTCTCCCTCTCAATCTCCCCCTCTCAATCTCCCCCTCTCAATCTCTCCCTTCAATCTCTCCCTCTCTCAATCTCCCCCTCTCAATCTCTCCCTCTCAATCTGCCTCTCTCAATCTCCCTCTCTCAATCTCCCTCTCCCAATCTCTCTCTCTCAATCTCCCTCTCTCAATCTCCCTCTCTCAATCTCCCTCTCTCAATCTCCCCCTCTCAATCTCTCCCTCTCTCAATCTCCCCCTCTCAATCTCTCCCTCTCAATCTCTCCCTCTCAATCTCCCTCTCTCAATCTCCCTCTCTCAATCTCCCTCTCTCAATCTCTCTCTCTCAATCTCCCTCTCTCAATCTCCCTCTCTCAATCTCCCCCTCTCAATCTCTCCCTCTAAATCTCCCCCTCTCAATCTCCCCGTCTCAATCTCCCTCTCACAATCTCTCCCTCTGAATCTCTCCCTCTCAATCTCTCCCTCTCAATCTCTCCCTCTCAATCTCCCTCTCTCAATCTCTCCCTCTCAATCTCCCCCACTCAATCTCTCACTCTCAATCTCACTCTCTCAATCTCTTCCTCTCAATCTCTCCCTCTCAATCTCCCCCTCTAAATCTCTCCATCTCTCAATCTCACCCTCTCAATCTCCCCCTCTCAATCTCTCTCTCTCAATCTCTCCCTCTCTCAATCTCCCCCTCTCACTCTCCCTCTCTCAATCTCTCTCTCTCAATCTCTCTCTCTCATTCTCCCTCTTTCAATCTCCCTCTCTCAATCTCTCTCTCTCAATCTCTCTCTCTCAATCTCTCTCTCTCAATCTCCCTCTCTCAATCTCCCTCTCTCAATCTCTCCCTCTCTCAATCTCACTCTCTCAATCTCCCTCTCTCAATCTCTCTCTCTCAATCTCCCTCTCTCAATCTCTCCCTCTCAATCTCCCCCTCTCAATCTCTCTCTCTCAATCTCTCCTCTCAATCTCTCCCTCTCAATCTCTCCCTCTGAATTTCTCCCTCTCAATTTCTCCATCTCAATCTCTCCCTCTCAATCTCCCTGTCTCAATCTCCCTCTCTCAATCTCTCTCTCTCAATCGCTCCCTCTCTCAATCTCCCCCTCTCAATCTCTCCCTCTCAATCTCTCTCTCTCAATCTCTGCCTCTCTCAATCTCTCCCTCTCAATCTCTCCCTCTCAATCTCTCCCTCTCAATCTCCCTCTCTCAAACTCCCCCTCTCAATCTCTCCCTCTCAATCTCTCCCTCTCAATCTCCCTCTCTCAATCTCCCCCTCTCAATCTCTCCCTGTCAATCTCTCCCTCTCTCAATCTCCCCCTCTCAATCTCTCCCTCTCAATCTGCCTCTCCCAATCCCCCTCTCTCCCTCTCCCAATCTCTCTCTCTCAATCTCCCTCTCTCAATCTCCCTCTCTCAATCTCCCTCTCTCAATCTCCCTCTCTCAATCTCCCCCTCTCAATCTCTCCCTTTCTCAATCTCCCCCTCTCAATCTCCCCCTCTCAATCTCTCCCTCTCAATCTCTCCCTCTCAATCTCCCTCTCTCATTCTCCCTCTCTCAATCTCCCTCTCTCAATCTCTCTCTCTCAATCTCCCTCTCTCAATCTCTCCCTCTCAATCTCCCCCTCTCAATCTCCCCCTCTCAATCTCCCTCTCACAATCACTCCCTCTCAATCTCTCCCTCTCAATCTCTCCCTCTCAATCTCTCCCTCTCAATCTCCCTCTCTCAATCTCTCCCTCTCAATTTCCCCCACTCAATCTCTCACTCTCAATCTCACTCTCTCAATTTCTTCCTCTCAATCTCTCCCTCTCTATCTCCCCCTCTCAATCTCTCCCTCTCTCAATCTCACCCTCTCAATCTCCCCCTCTCAATCTCTCTCTCTCAATCTCTCCCTCTCAATCTCCCTCTTTAACTCTCCCTCTCTCAATCTCTCTCTCTCAATCTCCCTCTCTCAATCTCTCTCTCTCAATCTCCCTCTCTCACTCTCCCCCTCTCAATCTCCCCCTCTCAATCACTCTCTCTCAATCTCCCTCTGTCAATCTCCCTCTCTCAATCTTCCACCCTCAATCTCCCTCTCTCAATCTCTCCCTCTCAATCTCCCTCTCTGAATCTCTCCCTCTCAATCTCTCTTTCTCAATCTCTCTCTCACAATCTCCCTCTCTCAATCTCCCTCTCTCAATCTCCCTCTCTCAATCTCACTCTCTCAATCTCCCTCTCTCAATCTCCCTCTCTCAATCTCTCTCTCTCAATCTCCCTCTCTCAATCTCCCCCTCTCAATCTCCCTCTCTCAATCTCCCCCTCTCAATCTCTCTCTCTCAATCTCTCCCTCTCAATCTCTCCCTCTCAATTTCTCCCTCTCAATTTCTCCATCTCAATCTCTCCCTCTTAATCTCCCTCTCTCAATCTCCCTCTCTCAATCTCTCTCTCTCAATCTCCCTCTCTCAATCTCCCTCTCTCAATCTCTCTCTCTCAATCGCTCCCTCTCTCAATCTCTCCCTCTCAATCTCTCCCCTTTTAATCTCTCCCTCTCTATCTCTTCCTCTCAATCACGCTCTCTCAATCTCTCCCTCTCAATCTCCCCCTCTCAATCTCTCTCTCTCAATCTCCCTCTCTCAATCTCCCTCTCTCAATCTCCCCCTCTCAATCTCTCCCTCTCAATCTCTCTCTCTCAATCTCCCCATCTCAATCTCTCTCCCACAATCTCTCCCTCTCTCAATCTCTCCCTCTCAATCTCTCCCTCTCAATCTCTCCCTCTCTATCTCTCCCTCTCAATCTCACTCTGTCAATCTCTCCCTCTCAATCGCTCTCTCTCAATCTCTCCCTCTCAATCTCCCCCTCTCAATCTCTCCCTCTCTCAATCTCCCCCTCTCTCAATCTCCCCCTCTCAATCTCTCTCACTCAATCTCTCCCTCTCTCAATCTCCCCCTCTCAATCTCCCCCTCTCAATCCCTCCCTCTCTCAATCTCCCCCTCTCAATCTCCCCCTCTCAATCTCTCCCTCTCAATCTCTCCCTCTCAATCTCCCTCTCTCAATTTCCCTCTCTCAATCTCCCTCTCTCAATCTCTCTCTCTCAATCTCCCCCTCTCAATCTGCCTCTCTCAATCTCCCTCTCTCCCTCTCCCAATCTCTCTCTCTCAATCTCCCTCTCTCAATCTCCCTCTCTCAATCTCCCTCTCTCAATCTCCCTCTCTCAATCTCTCCCTTTCTCAATCTCCCCCTCTCAATCTCCCCCTCTCAATCTCTCCCTCTCAATCTCTCCCTCTCAATCTCCCTCTCTCATTCTCCCTCTCTCAATCTCCCTCTCTCAATCTCTCTCTCTCAATCTCCCTCTCTCAATCTCTCCCTCTCAATCTCCCCCTCTCAATCTCCCCCTCTCAATCTCCCTCTCACAATCACTCCCTCTCAATCTCTCCCTCTCAATCTCTCCCTCTCAATCTCTCCCTCTCAATCTCCCTCTCTCAATCTCTCCCTCTCAATCTCCCCCACTCAATCTCTCACTCTCAATCTCACTCTCTCAATTTCTTCCTCTCAATCTCCCCCTCTCTATCTCCCCCTCTCAATCTCTCCCTCTCTCAATCTCACCCTCTCAATCTCCCCCTCTCAATCTCCCCCTCTCAATCTCTCTCTCTCAATCTCTCCCTCTCAATCTCCCTCTTTAACTCTCCCTCTCTCAATCTCTCTCTCTCAATCTCCCTCTCTCAATCTCTCTCTCTCAATCTCCCTCTCTCACTCTCCCCCTCTCAATCTCCCCCTCTCAATCACTCTCTCTCAATCTCCCTCTCTCAATCTCCCTCTCTCAATCTTCCACCCTCAATCTCCCTCTCTCAATCTCTCCCTCTCAATCTCCCTCTCTGAATCTCTCCCTCTCAATCTCTCTTTCTCAATCTCTCTCTCTCAATCTCCCTCTCTCAATCTCCCTCTCTCAATCTCCCTCTCTCAATCTCCCTCTCTCAATCTCTCTCTCTCAATCTCCCTCTCTCAATCTCCCCCTCTCAATCTCCCTCTCTCAATCTCCCCCTCTCAATCTCTCTCTCTCAATCTCTCCCTCTCAATCTCTCCCTCTGAATTTCTCCCTCTCAATTTCTCCATCTCAATCTCTCCCTCTTAATCTCCCTCTCTCAATCTCCCTCTCTCAATCTCTCTCTCTCAATCTCCCTCTCTCAATCTCCCTCTCTCAATCTCTCTCTCTCAATCGCTCCCTCTCTCAATCTCTCCCTCTCAATCTCTCCCCTTTTAATCTCTCCCTCTCTATCTCTTCCTCTGAATCACGCTCTCTCAATCTCTCCCTCTCAATCTCCCCCTCTCAATCTCTCTCTCTCAATCTCCCTCTCTCAATCTCCCTCTCTCAATCTCCCCCTCTCAATCTCTCCCTCTCAATCTCTCTCTCTCAATCTCCCCATCTCAATCTCTCTCTCTCAATCTCTCCCTCTCTCAATCTCTCCCTCTCAATCTCTCCCTCTCAATCTCTCCCTCTCTATCTCTCCCTCTCAATCTCACTCTGTCAATCTCTCCCTCTCAATCGCTCTCTCTCAATCTCTCCCTCTCAATCTCCCCCTCTCAATCTCTCCCTCTCTCAATCTCCCCCTCTCTCAATCTCCCCCTCTCAATCTCTCTCACTCAATCTCTCCCTCTCTCAATCTCCCCCTCTCAATCTCCCCCTCTCAATCTCCCCCTCTCAATCTCCCTCTCTCAATCTCCCCCTCTCAATCCCTCCCTCTCTCAATCTCCCCCTCTCAATCTCCCCCTCTCAATCTCTCCCTCTCAATCTCTCCCTCTCAATCTCCCTCTCTCAATTTCCCTCTCTCAATCTCCCTCTCTCAATCTCTCTCTCTCAATCTCCCCCTCTCAATCTCCCTCTCTCAATCTCCCCCTCTCAATCTCCCCCTCTCAATCTCCCCCTCTCAATCTCTCCCTCTAAATCTCCCCCTCTCAATCTGCCCCTCTCAATCTCCCTCTCTCAATCTCTCCCTCTCAATCTCCACCTCTCAATCTCTCCCTCTCAATCTCCCTCTCTCAATCTCCCTCTCTCAATCTCCCCCTCTCAATCTCTCCCCCTCAATCTCCCTCTCTGGATCTCTCCCTCAATCTCTGCCTCTCAATCTCTCTCTCTCAATCTCTCTCTCTCAATCTCCCTCTCTCAATCTCCCTCTCTCAATCTCTCTCGCTCAATCGCTCTCTCTCAATCGCTTTCTCAGTCTCCCTCTCTCAATCTCCCTCTCTCAATCGCGCTCTCTCAATCTCCCACTCTCAATCTCTCTCTCTCAATCTCTCTCTCAATCTCCCTCTCTCAATCTCTCTCTCTCAATCGCCCTCTCAATCTCCTTCTCTCAATCTCTCTCTCTCAATCTCTCTCTCTCAATCTCTCTCTCACATTCTCTCTCTCCAATCACTCTCTCTCAATCTCTCTCTCTCAATCTCTCTCAATCCCTCTCTCTCATTCTCTCTCTCTCAATCTCTCTCTCTCAATCTCTCTCTCTCAATCTCCCTCTCTCAATCTCCCTCTCTCAATCTCCCTCTCTCAATCTCCCTCTCTCAATCTCCCTCTCTCAATCTCTCTCAATCACTCTCAGTGTCCCTCTCTCAATCTCCCTCTCTCAACCGCGCTCTCAATCTCCCTCTCTTAATCTCTCTCTCAATCTCCCTCTCTCAATCTATCTCTCTCAATCGCTCTCTCAATCTCCCTCTCTCAATCTCCCTCTCTCAATCTCCCTCTCACAATCTCCCTCTCTCAATCTCCCTCTCACAATCCCCCTCTCACAATCCCCCTCTCACAATCCCCCTCTCTCAATCTCTCCCTCTCAATCTCCCCCTCTCAATCTCTCTCTCTCAATCTCCCTCTCTCAATCTCCCCCTCTCAATCTCTCTCTCTCAATCTCCCTCTCTCAATCTCCCTCTCTCAATCTCTCTCTCTCAATCTCCCTCTCTCAATCTCCCTCTCTCAATGTCCCTCTCTCAATCTCTCCCTCTCAATCTCCCCCTCTCAATCTCTCTCTCTCAATCTCCCTCTCTCAATCTCTCCCTCTCAATATCCCCCTCTCAATCTCTCTCTCAATCTCCCTCTCTCAATCTCCCCCTCTCAATCTCTCTCTCTCAATCTCCCTCTCTCAATCTCCCTCTCTCAATCTCTCTCTCTCAATCTCCCTCTCTCAATCTCCCTCTCTCAATCTCCCCCTCTCAATCTCTCTCTCTCAATCTCCCTCTCTCAATCTCTCCCTCTCAATCTCCCCCCTCTCAATCTCTCTCTCTCAATCTCCCACTCTCAATCTCTCCCTCTCAATCTCTCCCTCTCTCAATCTCCCCCTCTCAATCTCTCCCTTTCAATCTCTCCCTCTCTCAATCTCTCCCTCTCAATCCCTCCCTCTCAATCTCCCTCTCTCAATCTCCCCCTCTCAATCTCTCCCTCTCAATCTCCCCCTCTCAATCTCCCCCACTCAATCTCTTCCTCTCAATCTCTCCCTCTCTCAATCTCCCCCTCTCAATCTCTTCCTCTCAATCTGCCTCTCCCAATCTCCCTCTCTCAATCTCCCTCTCTCAATCTCTCTCTCTCAATCTCCCTCTCTCAATCTCCCTCTCTCAATCACCCTCTCTCAATCTCTCCCTCTCAATCTCCTCCTCTCAATCTCTCCCTCTCTCAATCTCTCCCTCTCAATCTCTCCCTCTCAATCTCTCCCTCTCAATCTCCCTCTCTCAGTCTCTCCCTCTCAATCTCTCCTTCTCAATCTCCCTCTCTCAATCTCTCCCTCTCTCAATCTCTCCCCCTCTCAATCTCTCCCTCTCAATCTCTCCCTCTCAATCTCCCTCTTTCAATCTCCCTCTCTCAATCGCCCTCTCTCAATCTCTCCCTCTCTCAATCTCTCTCTCTCAATTTCCCGACCAGGAGCACGACTATCAGTAAACTATGACGATGTCGGACATTTTCTTCGCCCCTCTCTCTCCCGCGCCGATTTCACGATTTTTAAAAACACAAGTGAACCGCGCTGTCAGGAACTCGGCCAATCGGAGGCGGAGAATCGAGGAGGCCCCGGAGAACACCGGGTCAGGACCACAAGCGGTGTTCACGTGAGTGTCGGACCGCATTGACGCCACTGTGGAGGTGACTGAGAATTTTGATTTGGCGTCAAATTGGCGCCCACCATAATTTACGTGTCGAAACCTATTCTCCGGCCAATCGTCTTTCCCGATTTCGCCGTCAGCTAATGGAGAATCCCGCCCAAGGACCCTCAGCTCTCTGTGGCAGAGAGTTCCAAAAGACTCACAACCCTTTGAGAGAAGAAATTCCTCCTCATCCCAGCGGTGTGTGGCATCAATGGGAAATCCCGTGGACAAGCGGCGAGTATATAATGCCACTCCAGCAAACCGCAGGGCGCTGAGAAACCAGCGGCTGGGGGGGGACCTGAGAATCCCGCCCTGAGAATCTTTCCTGAAATAAGGGGACCAAAACCCACTCCCAGTGCTCCTGATGTGGTCTCACCTGTACCTTGTACGGTTGCAGCAAGACTTCCAGACTCTTATACTCCAACCCCCTTGAAATCAGGACCAACGTTCCATTCGCCTTTGTTGTGCTTTTCTTTTCTTTTCCTTTCCTGTGGCTCTGCTCCAATTGTGGCAGTCAGTGGGTTTGCCCTCCTTTCTGTTGATATCTATGTTCTAATGCTCAGAGTCTCCAGGTATCGAATGATACCACCACAAGGTTCAACCGGCTATCGATCAAAGAGCCAAACACCAGTTAGTTAGTTCAAGGTCAAGGGTACTTTATTTACACACAATTAATCATGCAACATAAACACTACTAGTTAACTACACCTATCGACTAAGACAACCTGTACTTAACTTCAGGCACCCGGCTTAGGTCAGGGGAACAGCGGCCGCTGTTCGATTCTGGATCTATCGAGTCCGAAGGAGTAACTGCTGCTCAGCTGGGCTCATCCGTCTGGTCGCGAGCGTTGAACTTGGACTTGCTTCTGGTGGTGCTGCGATTGGAGATGGTCGTGGCCAGGGCGCCAGGTCCAAGAGAGGACGAACATGTGGCAAACTTTTCTTCTTGTACTTGGGAGTTTTCGCGCTCTTTCGGGTGGTCCTTCAGTTTGGGCCCCACTAATTGGGTGATCCCTGATCACTCTGTTCGATTTCGAACCAATAAATGGGTGGGGATCTGGATGACTGGGCGTGTCCCAAGCGGTCACTGACCCCGTTGTTTACGTTTCCCTTGAACAGGGAGTGGCGCCGAAATGTCTGGGACTGTCCCGGTCGCTTGAGTACCAGTCCCTTGTCTTGGTAAAGATGGGCCATCAAATGCTAATCAGCCCCATCAAAATGCTAATTGGTCGGAGTTTCGACACCGTCTGGACTTCTTGCTTGCAAATATACATTTCGGGCTCTGGGCCTGCCTGAGTCTTGCCTTGTCCATTTTACCCGCTAGGCTTTGCGAGTTTCTGTGTTCCTAGTTGTAAGTGGCCATCCCAGATGGCTACACCTTCCTGACCACCTGCTGGGCCTGTGTGTTAGCTTTCCTACCACCACTCCAAGGCAGAAGTCACCCAACAATTTCCTTTTGTGAGTCAGGGTGGGGACATAATCCCCTCCTGGCCAACGTCTGCTATGCCGAAGCCAAGACGCTCTACGGTTTCAAAGTACCCTTCGGAATTTCCGCAGAATTTCCAGAAGAGAGATTTGAGCCAACTCACGTTTAAGCTGCAAGGCTTGTAAATTGTTTTCGCTATTTATTATGTAATTTATGAGCTTGTATTTGGATCAATTCTATAAATGCCCGGGAGAAATATTTTCACAGCGGTAACTACCAAATTACAGTTAGCATTTCAAAAATAAAGTGCCAACTTCATGTATTTGCATCTTTTATTTTATCTGTTTGCTTTTCTGTCTGAAATGCCTTTCAATGTATAATACCCTGCCATGAATGAATTGCACGCCATCAAATCTACTCGCTTGGAATCAAATTGGGTCTTTCAGGCGGTCGTTACTTTTGACGATGCTTTAACCAAGCATCAATGTGCGATGCACCAATCTGATGAGCTGTTTTATTTACTCTCGAATGGAGCCCGGCGAGTGGAAAGTAGGAGGTCGTGGAGCGCACTGGATTAGCGGCCCGATCTCCGGGGCTTGACGGCCAAGGAAGGTCCATTTGCAACGCAGCCAATCAGACTGGGGAGACGGGTCAACCTTCAAATCCTTCAAAGCGTGTACCAATGGCCAACGGTATGAACGGGAGAGATTTCTGGTCATCCTTGTGATGGGGAGAATTCTCTACCAGCTTGATCCATAACTCCGATTGGAACATGCATGTAAAAGTGCTTGTTGCCTCAGCAACTCTAACTCTGTTACAACCCTCACAGAGACCATGGGGGAAATTGTTGATTGATCTCCCTGGGGGCGTTATAGAATCTGAGTTCCCATATTGAGCGAGCGAAGGCCTGTCCACTAAGGCTTCACCAGCTGGGCCTTAAATAGCGACCTTCAGACCCGGACGGGCAGTCCCCGACAGCCTGGAGCTAAGTCATTGGTTCTGTACTGCGGCTTTATTTGTGTTGGAGGATAAACCTGCTTTTAACCTGCACTTTCTGGAATTATTACACTGGCGACGAGGATTAAACACTGGATTCTGAGCAGTCCTTTTTTAAACTTCAGCAGACAACTCTGGTAAGAAACAAAAACCCGGAAATGCCTTTCTTTGGAAGACTTGAGCCCTGTGACGCAAACATAAAGGACTGGGACCAGTGCGACGCGCGCATGCGCTATTTTATTCGCTCCAATGGCATTTAAGGGGATGAGAGACAAAAAGTAATCCCCCTGACAGCATGCGGGGCCCAACATTTAGCGTCATCAAAAGCTTAACCCATCCAGTGGCCCCCAACACTAAAAGGTTCGACGAGCTCGTAGACATGGTGAGAAACCATTACATAGAATTCGAACAGCACAGAAGGAGGCCATTTGGCCCATCGAGTCTCACCAACCCTCTGAAAGAACATCCGACCTAGGCCCACTCCCCCACCCTAACCCCACAACCTCACTTAACCTGATGTGGAGATGCCGGCGTTGGACTGGGGTGAGCACAATAAGAAGTCTTACAACACCAGGTTAAAGTCCAACAGGTTTGTTTCGATGTCACTAGCTTTCGGAGCACTGCTCCTTCCTCAGGTGAATGAAGAGGAACCTACCTATCACGTCATTGGGATTCAGACATTCCAGCGTCTCCGAATGGGTATTCTGCCCTTAGACCTAAGGACACTAGGGCCAGACTAGCCACGTCCATGGGAGAACCTTTGAAGATTATGGGGGCCACCATGACCCCGGTAGCTTATGGTTTGTGAAGAGAACTTTGGCTGGCATTCTGAATCTGGGTACCCATGAGCGAAGATCCACAAAATGGATTCCTCAAGGAACAGGGCTGCAAAGGTGCAACCCTGTCATTGTTGTACAGGTTGGGCACACTCCGTGGAGGGATTGCTGGAGTAAATCGATACACGCAAGAACTTTGGCAAGAGGCGCCACATTATCAAAGCACGTTGGGCTCAGAAAACGTCTCCTGCACACCGAGAAGAACAACACAGTCAAACAATCTAGTCGTGTCTACAAATTAGTAGATGAAGCTCAAGGTCACTCTAAAGACAGCCAAACCGAGCTACTGCAAGAGCTTAAGCTAGTTGTCCTGACAATGCAGGGCGATCAACGATGTTTTGGGGCATATTCAAAACTTGAAGACTCACTTGGCGCCGACGAGTCTGTATTCTCCTCTCCCAAAAAACAAATTCTGGAGCGTACTGTCCTGACGAGCAGGCTGCCTCAGCTCGAGTCCACTGCTTAAAGTCCACGGAGCAAATAAAACCCAATAAATATAAATAAAAGAAATGGGAACAAAGGGAAATCAGGACTCGAACGATATAGGTTTCCATTCATGGGAGGGACCAACACCAAGGATCTTAAATCCAATAAGGGATTTAGGGAAAGTTATTCCACCCAGAGAGGGTTTAGAATGTGTAACGACCACTTCACTAGTTGAGGAAAAGAACATAGGTGCTATAAAAGGGAAACTTGAAAAACACACGAGGGAGAAAGTAATAGAAGGTTATGCTGATTGTTAAATAGAGAGGTATGTGTGGAGCAGAACATCCAGTACTGACCAGTTCGGCCAAACGTGCTGCAGATTCTATGGCCTGAATTTTCGGGATGATGGCATCTTGAGCCCGCCATCCGAAGAGTGGCAGGCAACACAGTTCCTCCGACCCCAGCAGCCCCGATGACCTATAGCATTCTAAATGAGCGTTGATTGGCAAAAGGCAGGTGCTCCGCCATTACTCGGGAGGAAGTCCCATCTTGGAGAACTACTGGCCAAACTGGTTGGCCAGCAGTTCTCCAGTCCCTCCCCCTCCGCCCCCCCCCCCAGGCACAGTGCTGCAGTGGCCGGAAGTGGTACTGCAGGGAGCTGTCTGTCACTGGGCCCCGTGAACTGGAGGACGAGGTAATTGGCAGGGGCCCCCATGTCAGGATGCCAGGGAGGGTAGGAAACGCTTCGGGGGGGGGGGGGCGGGGTTGTCATGAACTGGGGGCTAATCAGGGTCTGAGGGGTTAGGCCAGGGGTGGTGGGTGGGGGGGGGGAGTTGGTAGCAAGGGACATCCGGAGGTCAATTGGCCTTAAGTGGAGAGCCCTCCCAGTCAGAAGGTGGCTTCTGATGGAGATGCCACCCTCTCTTCCCACCCAAAATATGTGTTCAACTTTGCGAGCTGCCACCGTATCCCCCCCCCCCCCCCCCCCCCATCCCTCCACCCACCAGCTGGGCTGGAAAATACCCTTACCTGGCCATTGGGTGGCCACTTAAGGACATTAATTGGGGCGAGGGTGGAGGCTTCCCATCTTGAGGGCCTGCCCACCTCAGCGTACAATCTGGTCCATGTAGATATTAAGTGCTGAAGATTTTTGGCTTTTCAGGCAAACCTTGGCATCGTGGATGTGCAATAGTGAGTGGTTCCCATGGCTTTAAACTCGGGACAGAGCGCAGCGTTTGACTGCCGTATTCTCAGGCTTCAATCTCTTCAGTGCTCATTAGGTGTGACTGGCTCCGGGCCGCAGGCAGAAGAAACAGAACTCGAAATTTAGCTGAATCAATGCGAACTGAGGTTCAGTTCGAACACCGAGAAAGCTACAACGAGGGCCACTGCCCAGAGTGTGGAAGGCTGAGAAAGACGGCAAGATTGAGTGTGAAGTGACACGCAAATTCCTGCAGGCGCTGGACATCTGAAATCAAAAACAGAAAACCCCTAGGTTCTGGAGTTTGGATATGAGCTTGGCTGGGATTATGGTGTTGGAGGTTGGGCTGTAGTCAATGAATAGGAGTCTGACGTGGAAGTCCTTGTTGTTGAGATGCTCCAGGGATGAGTACAGGGCCAGGGAGATGGCGTCCGCTGAGAACCGGTTGTTGCCGTATGCAAATTGCTCTGGATCAAGGCATTCTGGGAGTATGGAGTTGATGTGTCTCATGCCCAACCTCTCGAAGCACTTCACAATGATAGATGCCAAGACTACCGGATGGTAGTCATTGAGGCATGTTGCCTGGTTCTTCCTTGGCACCGACATGATAATGGTCTTCTTCAAGCAGATGGGTACCTCGGAACGGAGTAGGGACAGGTTGAAGATGTCTGCGAACACACCCACCAGTTGGACCGCGCAGGATTTGAGTGCACAACCAGAGACTCCGTCAGGACCCATTGCTTTCCGTACGTTCATTTTTAAGAAGGCCGATCTGACATTGGAAGCTGTGACAGTCGGTATGGGTGTGACTGAGGCTGCTGGGACAGTTGACAACGGTTTGTTGGTTTCCTGCTCGAAAGGAGCAGAGAATGCATTGAGTTCATCAGGGAGGGGTGCGCTGCTGCCAGAGGTTCTACTCGGCATTGCTTTGTAGCCCGCTATGTTGTTTGAGCACTGAGACAACCGACGAGAGTCTGTGTCGTTAGTTTATGACTCCAGCTTAGTCTGGTATTGTCTATTGGCGTTCCTGATGGCTTTGCGGAGGTCGTACCTGGATTTCTTTTATAGATCAGAGTCGGCTGTCTTGAACGCCTCAGAGCTGGCCTTCAGTAGGGAGTGAATCTCACGGTTAAACCAATTGGTTTCCAATTGGGGAACGCACATGCTACCTTCTTTGGCATGCAATCATCGACACACTTACTGACGTAGTCTGCAACGGTGGTGGTATACTTGTTGAGGTTGGCCACTGAGTTCTTGAATATGGACCAGTCCACTGACTCCAAGCAGTCGTGTAGGAGCTCTTCTGTTGCCTTGAATTAGCATTGCACGACCTTTTTAACCGGAGTCTCCCGCTCCCTTGAACCAGCATTGCACGACCTTTTTAACCGGAGCCTCCCGCTTAAGTTTCTGTTTATATGCCAGGAGAAGGAGCACCGTCTTGTGGTCAGATTTTCCAAAGTGTGGATGGATCCGTAGGTATCCTTGATGTTTGTGTAGCAGTGGTCAAGGGTGTTGGGGCCCCTGGTGGGACAGGAGATGTGTTGGGGGAATTTTGGCAGGTCACTCTTAGCGGTACATTTTAAGATGCACACTGACCTCAAGAGGTTAAGAGGGTGAGGGAGGTGAGGATACTCACAGCTTAGAAATCAATACAGTTTTAAGTGTCAGCTGTTGGCCGCCACGGGGTCATTCGGTCCCTCCAAAGTCTACAACGGTTTGCATGGCTCACCCACCCCGTCACCGAGGAACCTGTTATGATCTTGTCGAATGGCCTGATTTATTTATAGAATACTTGTAGCTAAAGCTATAAATGATTTATTAATATTAAATGTGGGTAAATTATATACAAGACAACAGATGAATAACAGTAAAATCACGCACAAGCAACCTCTCTTTTCAGCTCCCTCCAGCCAGTCTGAGGTCAGCTGATTCTAACATTCACTAATATACTTGTGAGACTCCTAATGGTCATTCGGTGAATTACAACACAACGATATCACTACAGAACCTACTGTGGGGTTTTGGGAGGCGGGGGGGGGGAAGAGGAGGTAACATTCAGCGGGACTGGAAGACCCCCCCACGGTGGGCAGGGCTGGAAAATCCCATCCAGAGCAAGATGTTAAACTGAGGCCTTCTATCTCAAGCGAATGCCAAAGATCCTGTGGCATTATTTTGAAGAAGACCAGGACAGTTTTCCATGGTGTCCTCGTCAACTTTACCCCTCGACCAACATCACAAAAGCACACATCCCGCATGACAGCAGTGACTAACGTCAAAAGTACCGGCTTGCTTCCAAAGCGCTTTAGGATATCCCAGCGTCATGTAAGGCACCAGATAAATCAAAGTCTTTTCGAAATTATGTGATAGAATAGGACATGGCACAATAAATCTTCAGTTTGAGGCATGGGAGGGGAACAGTTTATCGTTGGAGCTTAGGGAGAATGTGAGGAAAACGTCAAAGTCAGAACTAAGGTGGTGGTTTAAAACAGTCTCCAATAATCTTTTCAGAGTGGGGTCTTGTGGGGCAGTGGGTTAGCGTCCCTGCCTCGGAGCCTGAAGCTCTGGGTTCGAGGCCCACCCCAGGCCAAGGGAGGCCATCAGAAGGCCGGTGCAGGTTCGATGGGCCGAATGGCCCCCTTTCTGCACTGCAGGTGGCTGGCGATGAGAGGGGGGGGGTCGGAGAGAGACTACTGGTCAGCCACGCTCGATGCGCAATGGCGCCCCCTCAAGGTATAAGCCTCTGGCGACAGACTTAGCGACCTGCTCCGGGAAGCACTGCGCTGTGGGAACAGATGAAAATCTGCCAAGGTGCGGGAAGAGGAAGCAACGACTCAGCTACCAGTTAAAACCATAGCAACACGATGTGGTAGTGAGTGAGACGCAGATGATCACAGACTTCCGTATGTTTGTGCAACACAGGAGGGGGCAAATCAGCATAAACTGTGCGAGGAGTAAGAGACAAATTGTCTTCAAAACAGGTGCACTCTATTTATAGAAAACATTGAGGATATCTAAATAGCGGTAAATCACCTGCGTGTAGAAGGTGTCAATCGATGATTGCTAATTAATTGACAACAGCACCGCCTCTGCTCTTCATTTGCACTGTTATTCACACTCATTTGTGGTGAGGGCTGTGAGAATGAGATTTTTTTTTTAACCATCAGTAGCATATGGGGCGATCAGTCTTAAGCTGTTCACTTACTGACTCATACCTTCTTGAGGTTCGAAGTCATGGTTCAACCCTAACGTTTTTTTTATTTTCCCTGCAAAAAAATGTCTCTCCTCAGTATGGGACGGGCTTTCATCCATAAAGTTGCTGCACTGAAATTGCTTCTGGAACAGAAACAGGAGGCGCAGAGGAAGCCAAGGCGGTCCTGAAGGAGTTAGGAAAGCAGGTTAGACTACAGGTGGAAGTCCTCATCCAATCTGTGTGCGTGGTGATAGGTAGACTATCATCTGTACATAATATGATTCATCTGTATATAATATGAATAGATCATCATCTGTATGGGCAGCACGGTATCACAACTGGATGGCACTGTGGCTTCACAGCGCCTGGGTCCCAGGTTCGATTCCCCGCTGGGTCACTGTCTGCGAGGAGTCTGCGCGTTCGCCCCGTGTCTGCGTGGGTTTCCTCCGGGTGCTCCGGTTTCCTCCCACAGTCCAAAGATGTGCAGGTTAGGTGGATTGGCCATGCTAAATTGCCCTTAGGTTCCAAAAAAGTTGGGAGGGGTTATTGGGTTACGGGGATAGGATGGAAGTGAGGGCTGAAGTGGGTCGGGGCAGACTCGATGGGCCGAATGGCCTCCTTCTGCATTGTATGTTCTATGTCTGCGTATTATCAGTTTTTTGTCTTACTGTTGTAGTTTTAGCATCCGACCAGCAGGTGGTGCGGGTATGCAGGCACGTGATCCTCACGCACCATGTGGCCAGGCAGAAGGTGTTGGTGTGGGGTGTACAGCAGTCGCATAGGAGAGTAGCTCTGTAGATTCATAGTGTTAATTAGTGTTAGACCTGTTTCAATCACATTGAAATAACCCTTTAGAGTAGTAGTTAGCAATAAATAGTTTTTGCTTAAATCCTAGTCTGATGTTCTTTGTTAAGACGACCGAATCGTGACCCATCATCAGCGTGTCAGTACAACACTGGTGTGATAAATAGTGGCACGATAAAGCACTAAAGCACTGTCATGTCAATGCTTAGTTTGCATACTTGAGTGAGGTGTCGGATTGTGTATGAAAGTATTTGCTCTTGATGCAGCAATATCACGGCCAAACTCGGGGTACCTTCAATTGAGGAGAGCTGGAAACCATGCTGTTGCAAACTAGTGGACTTTATCGGCTTGGAAAGAGCACCCTACCCAAGCCCACGCTTCCACCCTATCCCCGTAACCCCACCCAACCTTTTTGGACACTAAGGGCGATTTAGAATGGTCAATTCACCGACTCTGCACATCTTTGGACTGTGGGAGGAAACCGGAGCACCCGGAGGAAACCCACGCAGACACGTGGAGAACGTGCAGACTCCGCACAGACAGTGACCCAAGCCAGGAATCGAACCTGGGACCCTGGAGCTGTGAAGTAACTGTGTTAACCACTGCGCTACCGCGTCGCAAAAAGTTGGTTTACAGGTGCAACAGGTGATTAAGAAGGCGAATGCTAGAGGGATGGAGTTTAAGACTAAGGAGGTTATGCTGCAATTGTATCAGGTGTCAGTGAGGCCACACCTGGAGTATTGTGTTCAGTTTTGGTCTCCTTACCTGAGAAAGGATGTACTGGCGCTGGAGGGAGTGCAGAGGTGATTCACTAGGTTAATCCCAGAGCTGAAGGGGTTGGATTACGAGGAGAGGTTGAGTAGACTGGGACTGTACTCGTTGGAATTTAGAAGGATGCAGGGGGATCTTATAGAAATATATAAAATTTTGAAGGGAATAGATAGGATAGATGCAGGCAGGTTGTTTCCACTGGCGGGTGAAAGCAGAACTAGGAGGCACAGCCTCAAAATAAGGGAGAGTAGATTTAGGACTGAGTTTAGGAGGAACTTCTTCACCCAAAGGGTTGTGAATCTATGGAATTTCTTGCCCAGTGAAGCAGTAGAGGCTCCTTCATTAATGTTTTCAAGATAAAGATGGATAGTTTTTTGAAGAATAAAGGAATTAAGGGTTATGGCGTTCGGGCCGGAGAGTGGAGCTGAGTCCACAAAAGATCAGCCATGATCTCATTGAATGGCGGAGCAGGCTCGAGGGGCCAGATGGCCTACTCCTGCTCCTAGTTCTTATGTTCTTATTAAAGATGGACTTTAGCAGGGGGTGGGGGGTGGGGGGGGGGGGGGGGGGGCGGTGGGGGGAGACTTGTTGCACAGTGGTTAGCACCCCTACTTTTGAGCCCCAGGACCTAATGGCCAAGGAAGGTGAATTCATAATGAGGTCAAACAGGGTGACTGTGTCATAGATTAATAAGCTCATAAGATATAGGAGCAGATTTAGGCCATTTGGCCCATTGGGTCTGCTCTGCCATTCGATCAGGGCCGATCTCATCCTAGCCTTAACTCCACCGTCCTGCCCGTTCTCCATAACCCTTGTGGTGGTATGTATTAGGGGTAATACGGTACACCAGGAATGCCGAGGAACTATTGGAGGACAGATGCTGGATCCCGATTGGATCCTCCACCTACTGGGCTCCACCCAGATAGGAGGGGTATAAGAACCTGGGTTTAATCCCCGCAGCTGCATTCTGTGACTGAGCTGCTGGGGAACGTGTCTGAACAAGTCTGCTCAATAAAGCCTCGATTGAAGTTCTTTACGTCTCGCCTCGTGTGTGATCGATGGTGCTACAATTTATTAAGCAGACTTAAAAAGGAATATGGAGCTCCGGATCACCCCGGAGTGCCTGCAAATCAGCCCCCACGCAGAAAAACGCAACATCCGCGTTTAAACACTGGCTGGTGTGTTTTGAGGGATACCCCCGAACGGCCCCCGGCAGACCAACGGAAGACCAGAAGATGCAGGTCCTGCATTCCAGGGTGAGTCCCGAAATCTACTCACTCATCGAGGACGCGGAAGAATTCCCAGCGGCGATCAACTTGCTGAAGGAGATCTACATTAAGCCCGTCAACCAGGTCTACGCACGCTACCAGCTCACGACAAGACGACAAATCCCTGGGGAATCGCTAGGCGATTTCTTCAACGCTCTAACGATCCTGGGACGAAACTGCAACTGCCCAGCGGTTACGGCGAGCGAACATACGCACCTCCTGATCAGAGACGCTTACGTAGCAGGTTTGGCATCGTCGCAAATTCTTTTAGAGAAAGACTCTCTCGGACTCACAGAGGTACGGGCCCTCGCAGCCTCCCTCGACGTGGCCTCCCAAAACGCCCGCGCCTATGCCCCCGACCGCGCTGCAGCCCCTTGGGCTCTGTGGACCCCCGCCACGACCGACCCCCCGGCAACCCCAACCCCTCCGTTGGCGGCCACGGTCATTAAAGCCCTCGGCACCATCTTTACCCTGTTCGGTTTCCCCGCCTACATCCATAGCGACAGGGGGTCCTCCTTCATGAGTGATGAGCTGCGTCAATTCCTGCTCAGCAAGGGCATAGCCTCGAGCAGGACGACCAGCTACAACCCCCAGGGGAATGGGCAGGTAGAGAGAGAGAATGGAACGGTCTGGAAGACCGTCCTACTGGCCCTACGGTCTAGGGGTCTCCCAGCTTCCCACTGGCAGGAAGTCCTCCCGGATGCCCTTCATTCTATCCGGTCCCTGCTGTGTACCACCACTAACCAAACGCCTCACGAGCGCCTCCTTGTCTTCTCTAGGAGGTCCGCTTCTGGAACGTCACTTCCGACCTGGCTGGCGGCCCCGGGACCCATCCTGCTCCGGAAACATGCGTGGGCGCACAAATCAGACCCGCTGGTGGAAAAGGTACATCTACTCCACGCAAACCCGCAGTGCGCCTACGTGGCGTACCCAGACGGCCGACAGGACACGGTCTCTCTGCGGGACCTGGCGCCCGCCGGAGCTGCCCACCCCCCCCCAACACAAATCACCTCCCCCTCACTCCCGCCGGTGCACTCCACAGCCACCCCCTTCCCGGGGGGATCGGGTCTCCTCCCAGGCCCGCCCAGGAGTAAGGAAACAGAAGGGGACAGCGCGATGCTCCCAGAGTCGACCGGACCCGAGCCAGCACCACCACCACCACCACCCGGGCTGAGAATATCGGAAAGGGCGACCAGAGCACCATCTCAACTCATCGAATCGACTTAAGATGTATATAATTCAGTGGCCCAGTAAAGCGGCATTGTTGTAAATAGTTAACGCTGCTAATCGGGTAAAATGTGACTAATCCAGTGGCCCAGTAAAAGCGGCATGATTGTATATAGTTCAATGGTTAAGGTACCGACCCTGTAAACCCCTACCACCATACCACCCACCTCCCCGCTGGGTTCTTTTTTAACAAGGGGAGAATGTGGTGGTATGTATTAGGGGTAATACGGTACACCATGAATGCCGAGGAGCTATTGGAGGACAGATGCTGGATCCCGATTGGATCCTCCACCTACTGGGCTCCACCCAGATAGGAGGGGTATAAGAACCTGGGTTTAATCCCCGCAGCTGCATTCTGTGACTGAGCTGCTGGGGAACGAGTCTGAACAAGTCTGCTCAATAAAGCCTCGATTGAAGTTCTTTACGTCTCGCCTCGTGTGTGATCGATGGTGCTACAACCCTTCAACCCATTACCAATTAAAAATCTGTCTAACTCCTCCGTAAATGTATTCACCGTCCCAGCATCCACCGCACTCTGGGGCAGCGAATTCCACAGATTCACAACCCTTATTAATGGGGCTTTAGTCTCCGTGACTGTGGTAGATTTAAATCAGAGAGGGAGAGAGAGAGAGAGAGAAAGTGAGAACGAGAGAGAGAGAGAAAGTAGGAGAGTGTGATGAGAGAGAAAGAAAGTGAGTGCAAGAGAGCGAACGAAAGCAAGAGAGAGAGAGAGGGAGAGAGAATCAGAGCGAGAGAGAGAGTGAGAAAGCAAGAGGGACAGCGAGAGTGTGAGGGAGTGAGAGAGAGAGAGAGAACAAGCGAGAGAGAGAGAGACAGCAAGTGAGAGAGAGCCAGAGAATGAGAATAGGTGAGAGAGCGAGAGTGAGAGACAGAGCAAGAGAAAGCAGGTGACGGAGTGAAAAACTGAGAGTGAGACTTCCCAGTCAGCGTACTGTGAGAAACAGAGGGAGAGAGAGAGAGTGAGGGAGGAGAAAGAGAGAGAGAGCAAGAAAGAACAAGTAGAGCGAGATAGAGTGAGAGACCCCAGTCAAAATCGGGAAACCGGAAAGGCAGCGCACACAGCTGACTGCCCACTGTGAACCTAGTGCCATGGTCCATAAGGGTGTTCCCCGAGGCCGCCCCCCCCCCCCCCCCCCAGGTACCCTCTGGCCCCAGCCGACCCATCAACGGGGGGGGACGCGCTTCAGCGCAACCAGTGCCACCCTTTTGGCTGGAACGAGCGTGCGTGGGGAGTGGAGTGCCCATACGCGGTTGCCGCTGGTCAACCTCTCGACTGGCAACCCTGACCCCGGCAAATCCGACACCGTCTTCCAGCGGAATCGCTCGGGTTCCATGTGGCCCCGGTGCTAGCCCATTAACGAACCTGCAATTGCTCCGGGACCGCCGACAAATTTACTGTCGCAGAAGTCCACCGATTCTGTCCCGGTGTGAACACTTCGGGCTGTATTCTTCTGCCCCACCTGCCACAAGAAAGCCACGGCGAGTCGCGGACAGTGGAGAGTTGTAGCTCTGAAGAGAGATTGGATAGACTGAGGTTGTTTTCCTTGGAGCAGAGGAGACTGAGGGGGAACATTATTGAGATATATAAAATTATGAGTGGCATAAATAGGGTAGACTGGAAGCAACTTTTCCCCTTGGTGGAGGGATCGATGACCAGGGGGCATAGATTTAAGGTGAGGGGCAGGAGGTTTCGAGGGGATTTGAGCAAAAGCTTTTTTACCCAGAGGATGGTGGGAGTCTGGAACTCGCTGCCTAAAAGGGGGGTGGAGGCAGAGACCCTCATAACGTTTAAGAAGTATTTAGATAAGCACTTGCGATCCCATGGTTGGAAAATGGGATTAGCGTACGGAGGTGGTTGTTTTTGACCACTGCAGATGTGATGGGCCGAAGGGTCTTTTCTGTTCTGTAGCCTATGACACCTACACTACACGTCCTTGGACTGTGGGAGGAAACCGGTGCCCCCGGAGGAAACCCACGCAGACACGGGGGACAACGTGCAGACTCCGCACCGACAGTGACCCAAGGCTGGAATTGAACCCGGGTCCCTGCCGCTGTGAGGCACCAGTGCTAACCGCTGTGCCGTCGTGCCGTCCCAACACTTGCTGGTTGTGACTCCACTTGTTGGATTCGATTTGCAATGTTTGGATCATGAGCCTCTGAGCTCTGGGTTGCGAGCCCAGTTACATAACAGCCATTCCACCCTATCTAAGCACACATCAAAGTCTAGGGTTTGGGGGAGGGTGTGGTGCCCTTGTGGAGGCGGAAGGGGGTCGGGGGGGGGGGGGGGTGCACATAATTTCAAAAGGTGATCTGGCTGCCTGGAATAAATGTAGGTTGAAAGTCAATAGAGTCAGTGTCATAGATATTTTCAGCATGGAAACAGGCCCTTTGACCCAGCTTGGCCATGTCGCCCTCTTGCCCTTAATTCAAATCCGTGAGTGGCTTTCAGTCTTCCAACTGGGCAGTCATTTTTCCCACAGATGGGAGGAACAAAAGTCCAGGAACATTTGTGAGAAATATTGGTTTCTCTTTCTCTGGGATTGTTAAAAGAAAATAAGGATGGTTTGTTCCATCAAGGAGTCTTCAGACCTCAAGCTGTAATGTTTCTCCCTGACCTTGCCCACCCTTCCCCGAGGTCCCTGCATTTAGCTCAGGAATACCTTGGGCTGAAACAAAAGAATGATTGAACACTTAGCCCCGACAAAGAAGATGCCTGGTTTTGATTCATTGCTCTTTCAGAAGATCATATGTATGGAACGGGTACACGACTTGCTTACGGTATGGTATATGGTGAGTGCTTGGGAAGAACCTTTTGGAGTTATGGCTCCTGAACTCTCCAAGGCTGGGGGCTTTTCTTCATATCGTGACTCGGTCGATGGTAGACTAACTGACCGAGATTGATCACCGTGATTGGTCCCCATACTATTATTATTGCATCATGTAACTACCAAGGTGGTGGAAGGTGAACTAGGAGAGTTTGGTCTTTCATTTCTCCCGGTGTTCCAATAAGAGGAATTCCTGGTCAGTAGAACGATCTCAGTGACGTTTTTATGTAAACCACGCACCTTTAGCATTTTATTTAAAATAAGGCCATTCCGTTCGTGCGGTCGCTCGAGACCACAAAGAAGATAGCCGATTGCGTTGTTCGAAAAAAGGAACTTCTTCATATAAATAAATAATAAAGTTTGACAATAACAGTGACTCTGCAGAGCAGTACCAACTATGAAAACAGGAGCGGTAGTAAAACAGGCCTTGCTTAGAGGTCACCCTCTTACAGACTGAAAAAGCCCGCCCAAGGCCCGCACATGCTCAGAACCTTCAACAGACGCCAGAAGAACAGTAACATAGGGGAACAGGTTGTCCTCAAAATGACACTCTATAACAGTTTGCCATTGGAAAATACAATCAATAATGCATAACATTCTCCACTAAGAAACTAACCTAGATTTCATCATCTGTAAATATAACTTCTCCATGAAACTGTTAAATGTATTATTTTAGTATGGAAGGGAAGAGAATGTAACAGAATGGGGGAATAAGCAAAATGCATTTGGGATTGGAGTAAACTCAGCCCTCGGAGTAGAGTCATTACAAGACAAGTCATTACAACATTCTCAATGTTGGTCTTCGATGAGGAATAGCCGCCACCCAATCTGCAAGCAATATTTTTCAATTGGTGACTAATGGTATTCAATGAGTGAGAAATATCTGAGCAATAAATTAGTCTTCAGTAAGTGACATAGCAAATAATAGTTGAGTGACACCGAGAGCAGCTAGTGACATCCATAATTAGCCATCTTCACTGGGAATCTCGCTCAATACTGGATAGCCTCATTTGCAGTGACACAGTGGGCGTCAGTGGTTGATATCGGTGAATGATAGATTTCACTTGGAGACATCTCGGTCTACTTTTCCCTAAGTATCACAGCTAGCAATACTCTTCAATGGGCGATGGAGAACAACAAGATAGCAGGGTCTGTTCACTATTGATGCCAACAAAGCACTGGTTTGTCTATAATTGGGAGGAATCATTCTCAGTCTAGAGGGCAAATTTAGCTCACTTAACATAATGGTGATGTGGAGATGCCGGCGTTGGACTGGGGTGAGCACAACAAGAAGTCTTACAACACCAGGTTAAAGTCCAACAGGTTTGTTTTGAATCACTAGCTTTCGGAGCGTGATGTGTTGGGTACTCTGGATCTGTGGAGACTGCGTTTACCTTAGCAGTAGCACAGACAGGCTACCAACACTTGTAATAGTACAACTCTATTTTATTTAACTAAGAGCTGTTAAACATACTTGCACTGTGGGTCGACACTATGTTAGATTGACTGAAGACCTATGCCTAACCTGACCAGCCTATGCTGCTAGCACATGGTGGATGTTTGTGCTACTGACTGCGGGCTCTGTCTGTCTCAGAGGCTGCATCCCGAATGAGTGGGAAAACTGGTGCCCTCTGTCTTTATAGTGACCGTGCCCTCACTGGTGATTGGCTGCTGTGTTGTGTGTGTTGATTGGTCTTGCTGTGTGTCAGTCAGTGTGCGTCTCTGCACCATCATATACTGATGTGTATATTATGAAGTCTTACAACACCAGGTTAAAGTCCAACAGGTTTGTTTCGATGTCACTAGCTTTCGGAGCGCTGCTCCTTCCTCAGGTGAATGAAGAGGTCTGTTCCAGAAACACATATATAGACAAATTCAAAGATGCCAAACAATGCTAGGAATGCGAGCATTAGCAGGTGATTAGATCTTTACAGATCCAGATGTATATTATGACAGAGCTTAGCTCCTTCCTCAGGCGATTCACCTGCTGAAGGAGCTGTGCTCCGAAAGCTAGTGATTCGAAACAAACCTGTTGGACTTTAACCTGGTGGTGTAAGACTTCTTAACATAATGAAACACTACTGAGCATAGTTTTCCAGCTATGTTTAACTATTTCCCCTGAGTATTTAATTGAAGACCTTCATAATTTCCTGCAATCAATAATTGCATTGCCCATATAAAAAGTAAAATTACTTCTGAGTTCTAGTTTACAGTTCCATTGGCTTTTCCATTGTCTTCCAATAGCTTCAAGCGTCTATCAGGGTAAATTTTTTGTGGCGGGCAGAGTAAATGTTGTTAGGGAGACAAATATATTCCAATTCCAATTCTCTTCCCGCAGCTGGTGGCAGAATTTTGTCCATTTCCGTAGATAATAATTCCTGGAACAGGTCACTAGTCTGGCGCCAGGGGCTTATCGCTTGAGGGAAGCCATCCAGATCAAGTGTGGCTGACCAGGAGTCTCTCCCGCTCTTACCGCCACCCATTGGCCTGTTTGGAAGGATTTTGCACGTTGACACTCATCCTGTTTGGCCGCGTTACGAACGCACATTCCTTGGCCGTCAAACCCTCGGGCGGGACTTGAAGCAGGAGCTACTGGCTCAGAGGGAGAGATCTCAGTGCGTCACAAGACCCCTTATAGACAAACATATACCACACTCTTAAGGTTAACATGCAGATTCAGTCGGCAGTTAGGAAGGCAAATGCAATGTTAGCATTCATGTCGAGAGGGCTAGAATACAAGAGCAGGGATGTACTTCTGAGGCTGTATAAACCTCTGATCAGACCCCATTTGGAGTATTGTGAGCGGTTTTGGGCCCCCTTAGCTGAGGAAGGATGTGCTGGCCTTGGAGAGGGTCCAGAGGAGGTTTGTGAGAATGCTCCCGGGAATTCAGGACTTTCATATGAGGAGCAGTTGAGGACTCTGGGTCTGTACTCGATGGAATTTAGAAGGATGAGGGGAATCTCATTGAAACTTACAGAACCTAGACAGAGTGGATGTTGAGAGGATGTTTCCACTTATAGGACAAACTAGAAACAGAGGGCACAGCCTCAGACTGAAGTGTCAATCCTTTAAAACAGAGATGAAGAGGAATTTCTTCAGCCAGAGGGTGGTGAATCTGTGGGGCCAAATCACTGAGTGTCTTTAAGACAGAGACCGATAGGTTGTTGATTAATAAGGGGGATCAGGCGTTATGGGGAGAAGGCAGGAGAATGGGGATGATAAACATATCAGCCATGATTGAATGGCGGAGCAGACTCGATGGGCCGAATGGCCTAATTCTGCTCCTTATGGTCTTATTTCTGAAGTTAAGTGCCAGCACATGGTTTACTTGATGCTCTTTGGGTTCACGAATGATACACGCGTGCTATAAACCATTCTTTGCAGGCACGTCACCACTGTTTGTGCGATAGAAACCGGCAATGAAAGACTTTGGAGGAATACCTGCTAATACCTGCAATTAAGGCACTTTGCAAATCTTACAGACTCTTCATTCCTTTCACATGAATGCACTTTTTTTAGAGAGTAGCAAAACCTGTAATCTAATGTCAATTATGCTGTGCAGGCTGTCCTTACTCCAGGCCTTAAAGTATCAGCTCATGTCCCAACACTTAATCGTTTGGTACCTTAGCTGTATATATAATCGCAGTTTTCATCATTCAAATCCTCTAATATTTAGAACTGGAATAAAGGAATATCGGAACATAGAGAAGATGTTAAATCTGTATTTATTAAGGACTTTGCATTAACAAAACATATAACTCCTATCGATTAGCAGGTACATGCCCTCATACTTACCTCAGTTCATTTTAACACATGTATCTATTTTTAATAAATATTTTTATTAAAGTTTGCATTTTTACATGGTTATAATTTACAATTCTTTTCGGCAACCCCTTTGGAAGAGATTGGAATAGAGAATACTCTGGATGGGAGAGGTCTTTGATTCTGTTCCCACTTTCGCGAGGCAGTGGGAGATATAGACAGAGTTAATGGATGGGAGGCGGGTTTTGTGTGATGGACTGGGCTGTATTCACAACTCTCTCTAGTTTCTTACGGTCTCGGGCCGAGCAGCTGCCATACCAGGCTGTGATGCAGCCAGATAGGATGCTTTCTATGGTGCATCTATAAAAATTGGTAAGAGTCAATGTGGACATGCCGAATTTCCTTAGTTTCATATAGGCAGTATTGTGCTTTCTTGATCATAGCGTTGACGTGGGTGGACAGACTGCTGGTGATGTTTACCCCTCGGAATATGAAGCTGTCAACCATCTCCACCTCAGCACCATTGATGCTGACAGGGGTGTGTACGACACTTCGCTTCCTGAAGTCGATGACCAGCTCCTTAGTTATGCTGACATTGCAGTCCCTGTGGTGTAGGTATACCACAGTGCTGTTAGAGAGGGAGTTCCCAGATATTGACCCAGCGACAATGAAGGAACGGACGATATATTTCCAAATCAGGATTGTTATGGGCCAGAGTTTAGAGAACCCCAAAGTGGATCATGGAGTTCACCTGACCCACAACTTTTAATAGATTGTGGTGTGGGGAGCACACGGCCCACTCTACAGGTGTGGTACAGCAGACATGGAAAAGTATTTTTTAAAGCAAAACAACATTTATTCTATGAACTCAAGTTAACCTTTTTAAAATATACAGTGAACATCTTAGCAACTATTAATACAAATACAACTCCCAAAGAATACAACACTACGTAATCCTTAAGCTTTCCTTTTAACATCCATAAGACTTAAACAAAAACGTCTAACAGAAGCACATCAGGTTAAAGTCACTACTGAGAGCAGTTATTAGTTTTAAATCACCAAAGGATCGATTTACAGTTTTTAGATTACAGAGAGGGAGACTAATACCCCTTCTGGCTGTGACTGCAGCTATCCAGCTCTGAAAACGAAACTAAAACACACCCTGCAGCAAACAGCCTAAAACAAAAGTAAAAAGCTGACAGACAGCCCAGCTCCACCCACTCTCTGACATCACTGCAGTAGTAAACAACCATTTCTTAAAGGTACTCTCACTGCAGATATTTATATACACACCCATTTATAAACACCCATTTCTTAAAGGTACTCTCACATCTTTAGGGGGCAACAGAAAGCAACTAAAAAAGCTATAAAGCTACAAAGAAGAGTAAGATAGACTATGAGAGTAAACTTGCTCAGAATATAAAAACAGATAGTAAATGTTTCTACAAATATATAAAGCAAAAAAGAGTGGCTAAAGGTAAATATTGGTCCTTTAGAGGATGAGAAGGGAGATTTAATAATGGGAGATGAGGAAATGGCTGAGGAACTGAACAGATTTTTTGAGTCGGTCTTCGCAGTGGAAGACACAAATAATATGCCAGTGACTGATGGAAATGAAGCTATGACAGGTGAGGACCTTGAGATGATTGTTATCACTAACAAGGTAGTGATGGGCAAGCTAATAGGGCTAAAGATAGACAAGTCTCCTGGCCCTGATGGAATGCATCCCAGAGTGCTAAAAGAGATGGCTAGGGAAATTGCAAATGCACTAGTGCTAATTTACCAAAATTCACTAGACTCTGGGGTGGTCCCGACGGTAATTTATCAAAATTCCCGGCGGATTGGAAATCAGCAAACGTGACACCACTGTTTAGAAAAGGAGGTAGGCAGAAAGCGGGTAATTATAGGCCAGTTAGCTTAACTTTGGTAGTAGGGAAGATGCTGGAATCTATCATCAAGGAAGAAATAGCGAGGCATCTGGATGGAAATTGGGCAGACGCGGCATGGGTTCATAAAGGGCAGGTCATGCCTAACTAATTTAGTAGAATTTTATGAGGACATTACCAGTGCGGTAGATAATGGGGAGCCAATGGATGTGGTATATCTGGATTTCCAGAAAGCTTTTAACAAGTTGCCATACAAAAGGTTGCTGCATAAGATAAAGATGCATGGCATTGAGGGGAAAGTAATAGCATGGATAGAGAATTGGTTTATTAATAGAAAGCAAAGAGTGCGGATTAATGGGGGTTTCTCTGGTTGGCAATCAGTAGCTAGTGGTGTCCCTCAGGGATCAGTGTTGGGCCCACAATTGTTCACAATTTACATAGATGATTTGGAGTTGGGGACCAAATGCAATGTTTCCAAGTTTGCAGACGACACTAAGATGAGTGGTAAAGCAAAAAGTGTAGAGGATACCGGAAGTCTGCAGAGGGATTTGGATAGGATAAGTGAATGGGCTAGGCTCTGGCAGATGGAATACAATGTTGACAAATGTGAGGTTATCCATTTTGGTAGGAATAACAGCAAAAGGGATTATTATTTAAATGATAAAATATTAAAACATGCTGCTGTGCAAAGAGACCTGGGTGTGCTAGTGCATGAGTCGCAAAAAGTTGGTTTACAGGTGCAACAGGTGATTAAGAAGACAAATGGAGTTTTTTCTTCATTGCTAGAGGGATGGAGTTCAAGACTAGGGAGGTTATGCTGCAATAGTATAAGGTGTTGGTGAGGCCACACCTGGAGTATTGTGTTCAGTTTTGGTCTCCTTTCCTGAGAAAGGACGTACTGGCGCTGGAGGGTGTGCAGAGGAGATTCACTAGGTTAATCCCAGAGCTGAAGGGGTTGGATTACGAGGAGAGGTTGAGTAGACTGGGACTGTACTCGCTGGAATTTAGAAGGATGTGGGGGGGATCTTATGGAAACATATAAAATTATGAAGGGAATAGATAGGATAGATGCGGGCAGGTTGTTTCCACTGGCGGGTGAAAGCAGAACTAGGGGGCATAGCCTCAAAATAAGGGGAAGTAGATTTAGGACTGAGTTTAGGAGGAACTTCTTCACCCAAAGGGTTGTGAATCTATGGAATTCCTTGCCCAGTGAAGCAGTTGAGGCTCCTTCATTAAATGTTTTTAAGATAAAGATAGATAGTTTTTTTGAGGAATAAAGGGATTAAGGGTTATGGTGTTCGGGCCGGAAAGTGGAGCTGAGTCCACAAAAGATCAGCCATGATCTCATTGAATGGTGGAGCAGGGTCGAGGGGCCAGATGGCCTACTCCTGCTCCTAGTTCTTATGTTCTTATGACAGGATGGTGAGTGGTTCGGAGGGGAACTTCCAGGTGGTGGTATTCCTATTTGTCTGCAGCCCTTGTCCTTCACGATGGTAGCAGATGTTGATTTGGATCGTGCTGTCTAAGGAGCCTTCACAATTTGCTGCTGTGCATCTTGGCTAAAGCTCGAGCGCAGTGCTGAGGGCCACTCTGCTGCCGGAGGTACTATCTTTCGGGGCCAGGCCTTAAACCGAGGCAGTGTGTGTGCATCCTCGGTTGGGTGTGAAGGATCCCATGGCACTGTATTGAAGAAGAGCGGGGGGGGGGGGGGGGGGGGGGGAGTTCTCCCCGGAGTCCTGGCCAACAGTCAACCAGCATGACTAAAAAAAAAGCAGAGCATCTGGTCACTTCAGATGTCTGTCTGTGGGATCCTGCTGTGCAGCCCTGCTGCATTGTCCCAGTGACTCGTGCTTCAAAAGGACTTCACCGGTTGCAACGCATTTTGGAATGTTGTGGGCTATGTAAACGTGAGCATTCCTATTTTGCCGCATGTCCACTGTTTTCCTTCAACATTACAAACTCTTCCCCATGCCTCTCTCTATCCAATCAGCGGCACTCCAGAAATATAAATGCTTCAAATTCCACAACGCCAACCTGCAATTTCCCTCCTATTATTTTTGCCACGGCCCTGCTGATGGCTGTGTCTATTATATTCTGTACTGTATTGTGAAACATGGCACCGAGGGTCCAATGCTTGGATTTACCCAGTATAAAGATCTTAATATTAATAACACAATAATAATGATATTAATTATAATCGTTAGGCTCAGTAGCCACGGGAGGCAGTGGATTTGCATTCAAAACAGCTATTAATCTCCAGATTGTGTTACGAAAACAGATTACGTGGGAGAATGGTCAACGTGAGGCGAAGAAAAGGAAATCAGGTCGCCTCCGAAATCTGTCCGATCAATTACAAGATCCACGTTCGTCTGGCTGTACAGTAATTAATGCATTGTTGCAATCTGCGCCTCACTTTGCACCGCTTGTGTACGAAGCGGCAAGGTTATCCCACGGGACACAGAATGTTAATCTGACGTTGTCCCAATTTTAACTGGGGCATTGAATGCATTTCAAATAAACAGGCTAATCCCTCTGAGAGAGTAAGTGGGGGGGGGGGGGGGGGGGGGGTAGGGGGGGGGGGGGGGGGGAGGCGGGGGGGGGGGGGGGGATTTCAGGTGACCACTTTGAAGCTTATTCGACAGCTTAACCATCGGGCTCCTGATTCGAACCCAAGGACAGGGCGTAACCCTTGCAGTCACCATGTTTATTTGTATCAGTATCAACTTTATTCCTGAGAATGTCTGATGTGCTAAGCAAGTGAGATACAAAACGGAAAAGAAAGACTGATGTTTATATAGCGCCTGTCCCATCCACCAGACAGAAAGGAACATGTATATGTTATATACATGTGCATATGTATATATTTACGTCAACCTGGCTGCTTTATAATATTATGGGCTGGATTCTCCAGTCCCTCAGCCGCGTGAATCGTGCTGGAGCGCCGTTCATTCGCAACGGGGTACTCTCTTCCCATCGCTTGTCAATCAGATTTCCCATTAAAGCCCCTGTGGTAATACCAGATATGGCAGTACCCGAGAGGTGAATGACCATTGGCTAGACCTAAGGGTCTACCATTGGCTAATGTCCACAGCCCCGCCCTGAGAGGCGGGGTATAAGAACCGATGCCGTCCCAGCAGCCTTCACTTTCTGTATCATCGCTGCTGGGTACAGTTCTAGCTGATTAAAGCCGATTAGATATGACTCCCCTTCGTCTCGAGAGTTATTGATTGTGCATCAGGCCCCCCCCCCCACCACCACCACCACATCACCGGGAAATCCATGGGTGGGGGTGCAACTGTCCAGGGGGAAAAGAGAATCGCAACGGCCAGAGAATTCCGGCCTGTAGTTTTAAATGGACAAAGGCTTCCCCCAACCGCACAAAGACTTTTTGCACTTCCAAAGCAGAACTCTGGCCAACAGGGGCAAGGGGTCTGCCAGGACAAAGGGAATCTGAACCCCTCCGTTTAACATCTCAAGATTCCAGACCTGGGAAAATACATGGTGTGCCCAAAAACCCAGGAGAGGCAGCGGGAGATGTGTCACATGACCTGACCTCCCCCCCCCCACCCCCCCGGGCTGCTAGAACCTGCAACATTGCCCTGTGGCCATCTCCCAGCAGCAGAGCGGCACTGGACCCAGGGCTCTCTGCCCAGGTATTAAATTACCTCGTCCTTGTCTACACGGTGCACCACTGGAACATCTGCACTTCTGTATCCGTGCCTGGAAGACTAATTTGTCTCGACGTGACTTCTCCTCTTGTGCAAATCGTTGTTTCTGGAAAGACAGATCACTCTGCCATGGTTTCAGCCTCCTGACCTTTGAAGGGATGCACCATTGGATCTTTTGATACCGGACTCTGGACCCATGCGTAATCAGAATTCCTGTTCTTGTCTGTGGTTTGCCCTGTACCCCTTTATTTCCCCTGTCCCTCTTTCATTGTATCAACGCAAAGGGGGTTGGACGTTGCCAACCCCCTTCCCGTGTTTTGAGTGTGTGTGAAATCAATTAACCCACTGAGTTTAACCCAATCTCGATGTTGCTGTTAGGGTGATTGGCAGAGGAGCGGAGTTTTCCAAAACGTAAGGGTTGGGGCAAATACGGCAATGCTCAAAAAAAGGGTGAAATCAAAATTCAGAAATACCTCTGTTAATAGATGGTTAAAGGCAAAATCAGGGCTGTTTAAATTACCCCTGCCACCCCCCGCCCCACCCCACCAGCCCTGTGTCTGTAACATTCATAGAATCATAGAATTTACAGTGCCTAATGAGACTGCACCGGCCCTTGGAAAGAGCACCCTACGTAAGCCTATTCCATCCCCGCAACCCAACCTAACCTTTTTTGGACACTTAAGGGACAATTTATCGTGGCCAATCCACCTAACCTGCACATCTTTGGACTGTGGGAGGAAACCAGAGCACCCGGAGGAAACGAACCAGGGCATCGAACCAGGGACCTGGAGCTGTAAAGCAACTTTGCTAACCACTGTGCTACCGTGCTGCCCGTCTTTATGACCACTGGGCATCTCTGCATTTAACAGCCACTGAGGTTCTTTCAAAGCGTAGTCATTGGTGCAATGCAGCAAACAAGGCAGCCAATCTGCACACAGCAAGATCCCGTAAGCAGCAGTGTGATAATAGCCCAATAATTTGATTTTGCGATGTTGAATGCAGGATAGATATTGACCAGCACACTAGGAATAAATCCAATGGAGGGTGCGAGGAGGAGTGGTGGTGAAAGAGAGGGGGCAAGAGAAAGATAGATGGTGGTAATGGACTAGCAATCGGGCTAACTTGATAGAGTTTTTCGAGGAGGTCACTAAGGCGATTGATGCAGGTAGGGCAGTGGATGTTGTCTATATGGACTTCAGTAAGGCCTTTGACAAGGTCCCTCATGGTAGACTAGTACAAAAGGTGAAGTCACACGGGATCAGGGGTGAGCTGGCAAGGTGGATACAGAACTGGCTAGGTCATAGAAGGCAGAAAGTAGCAATGGAAGGATGCTTTTCTAATTGGAGGGCTGTGACCAGTGGTGTTCCACAGGGATCAGTGCTGGGGCCTTTGTTGTTTGTAGTATATATAAATGATTTGGAGGAAAATGTAACTGGTCTGATTAGTAAGTTTGAAGACGACACAAAGGTTGGTGGAATTGAGGATAGCGATGAGGACTGTCAGAGGATGGCATAGTAGGCATGGGTTCAATTCCCACCCAGGCAACTGATGGAACTTAAATTCAATTTGTAAAACCGGGAATTGAAAGCTAGTCTCAGTGACGGTGACCGCGGAACTATGTCTGATTGTTGTAAGACCCCACCTGGTTCACTAATGTCCCTTTAGGCGGAAATCTGCCACTCTTTACCATCCCTTTCTCTGCCGGCTCACACTCTCTACTGACTAGCTAGGCCATCGACCTCGAGGCCGCATCGGATAGCAGAAAGATTGCCCTCTTTCTCTCCACAGCCGGGGACCACGCTACCCACATTTTTAACTCCCTCACCTTTGCTGAAGGTGAGGACAAGACAAAGTTCAAAACAGTCCTGCTGAAGTTCGACAGCCACTGTGACATCGAAGTCAACGAGAGCTTTGAACGCTATGTGTTCCAGCAGAGGCTTCAGGGTAAGGATGAACCTTTTCAGTCCTTCTTAACCCATCTCCGTATCCTCGCGCAATCCTGCAACTACGGCTCCACTTCCGACTCCATGATCCGCGACCAGATCGTTTTCGGGGTCCATTCCGATCCCCTTCGCCAGCAACTCCTCGAAGTTAAGCAGCTCACCCTCATCGCCATCAAAACCTGCGTCCTACATGAGCACGGTAATGCCCGGTACTCCCGTGTCAAGGCGGCAGAGACGGCGCGGCAAGGCCCCCACGATGCGGAGCGGGTGCAGGCCGTAGAACAGCTCCAGGGCCTGAGTCTGGATGAGGGCAGCCATTTCGCGCGCTTTTCACGGGCTCCTGCGCATGCGCACAACGACCGAGGGGACGGCGAGGCCGAGGATCGAACTGCGCATGTGCGCACATCTTTCGACCGCACCGCGCATGCGCGGTGGCGCACGGAACGTCCTGACGTCAGCGTCATGATGTGCAACAACTGTGGCTCCGCCCATTTAAAGCGGCAATGTCCCACGAAACCGCAACGCTGTCTCCAGTGTGGCCAGCTTGGCCACTACGCAGCCCTGTGCAGATCTGCTCAACAGCCCACCACACAGCGATCCCAGCCGCAGCGCAGAAACGTCCGGTCAGTGCAGCAACCCGCTGCCGACTCCGACTCTGACATGGTTCCTGATCCCGACACCGAAGATCTCACATCCCCATTCCGGGTGGGCATCATCACCAAGCATACGATGCTTTCCAAAAAAAGGCTAATCCACTCCCAGTGCTGAGCATGGATCCGGACGACGGGTGGTGTGCCACCCTTACGGTCAACGAATCTCGCATACGCTTCAGGCTGGACACCAGCGCTTCAGCGAACCTCATTACGAAGTCTGACCTGGATACCATCCACGTCAAGCCGAGCATTCTTCCATCTGCCTGCCAGCTCATCGACTACAATGGCAAAGCCATTGCTGCCAGTGGCTCATGCCAGCTTGTGGTTTCTCATCGTTCCTCAAGAGCCACCCTGCGTTTCAAAATAGTAGCGTCCAACAAAGCTTCCTTGCTCGGTGCTCAGGCTGCAAAATCCTGAATCTTGTGCAGCGGGTTCACTCCATGTCGCCCGCTGAGGCATCAGCCTCGCCAGAGGCCAACTTTCAAACCTAATTAGGTGACATCATAGTACGATACCACAGCGTCTTCGAGGGCATGGGCACACTCCAAGATACTTTTGAAACCGAATGCCACACCCGTGGTTCATGCACCGCGTCGGGTGCCGACACCCCTTAAGGACCGCCTCAAGCAGCAGCTGCAAGATCTCCAGGACCAGGGCGTCATTTCTAAGGTCACCGAGCCCACGGGCTGGGTTAGCTCCATGGTATGTGTCAAAAAACCGTCAGGGGAACTTCGCATTTGCATCGACCCCAAAGATTTGAATTGTAACATCATGAGGGATCACTACCCCATCCCTAAGCGAGAAGAGCTCACGAGCGAAATGGCTCACGCCAAGTTATTTACGAAGCTGGATGCCTCCAAGGGGTTTTGGCGGATACAGCTAGACGCATCCCGTCGAAAGCTCTGCACTTTTAACACCCCATTTGGTCGTTACAGTTACAACCGGATGCCCTTTGGCATCATCTCCACCTCGGAGGTGTTCCACCGAATAATGGAGCAAATGATGGAGGGCATCGAGGGGGTGCGAGTGTACGTCGATGACATCATTGTCTGGTCCACAACTCCTCAGGAACACATCAATCGCCTCAAGCGAGTGTTCCATAGGATCCACGAGCATGGCCTCCGACTCAACAGAGCCAAGTGCGAGTTCGGTCAAGCGGAACTAAAGTTCCTCGGCAACCAGATTTCGCAGTTCGGTGTGCAGCCAGACGCAGATAAGGTGTCGGCGATCAATGCTATGAAGACACCGGAGGACAAGAAGGCGGTCCTCCGCTTCCTAGGCCCCAGTCACATATGGATCTAGAGCCATGAGCCCTACTGAGCAGTGATATGCTAAAATCGAGAAAGAGTGCCTGGGCCTCCTCACGGGGTTTGACAAATTCCATGATTACGTGTATGGACTCCCCAGGTTTACGGTCAAAACGGACCACAGGCCACTGGTTCACATCATACAGAAGGACCTCAACAATATGACACCACGTCTACAGCGTATCCTCCTCAAACTCCGACGCTATGATTTCGACCTGGTCTACACCCAAGGAGCTCATTGTGGCCGATGCGCTCTCTCGCTCCATCACCACGCCGTGCGAGCAGTCGGACTTTGTCTGCCAGATCGACGCCCATGTTGAGTTCTGCGCATCCAACTTTCCGTCCACTGACGAAAGGGTCGTGCAGATTCGTTAAGAGACGGCCAGGGATCCTTTACTCCAACGGGTCATGCGCCATCTCACAGATGGTTGCCAGAAGGGCCAGTGCCCACAGTTCTACAATATAAAAGACGACCTGGCAGTGGTCGATGGCATACTAATAAAATTGGACAGGATAGTAATACCACAGAGTATGCAAGAGCTCGTCCTCGGCCAACTCCACGAGGGTCACCCGGGGGTGGAAAAGTGTCGCCGGCGAGCCCAAGAGGCAGTATATTGGCCTGGCATCAATGACGACATCGCCAACACTGTCCTAAATTGCGCAACGTGCCAACGGTTCCAGCCGCATGAACTGGTGTCGTCCCCATGGACCAAGGTTGGCATTGATCTCTTTCACGCAAAAGGCTAGGACTACGTCCTCCTCGTGGACTATTTTTCAAATTACCCCGAGGTGGTCGCCTGCTGATTCCTCAGGACACACCCTTCCAAGAGGTCTCCGATCTGCCATTTTTTTTGCCACCGTCTACATTGGACGCAGCTCTGCCCATTCCAGTACAGGCGGCCCCTGACCCACCCTTGAGGCGGTCCACCAGAATTTGTCGCCCGCCACAGAGACTGAACTTATAGACTGACTGTTGCATTACCTTGTGATCCATTTACACATCTGTACATATTGCTTCTTCCTAATTTGTTGTATGCACTCTATCTGCACTAGACACCTTCCCGTGTAAATACGTTCATGTATTTTGTATATAGGTCTGCTCCTACTCATGTAAATACGCTCACATACTTTGTACATAGTCAGGCTCATACACACACACACTATTTATTGACACATACACACATTTCTTTGAAAGGGGGGAGATGTCATAATAGACACACAAGCATCTGATGGTGCACAGACAGACAGTGAGTGACACAAAGGATGACCAATGAACATACAGAACACAGCAGCCAATCACCAGACAGGACACAGCCACTATATAACCAGGGGGCACTAGTTTTCCCACTCTCTTGGGATGCAGCCTCTGAGACAGTCAGAGCCTGTGAGCAACAACGAGAACATCCACCATGTGGTAGTAAGATAGTCTGGTCAAGTTAGCCTCCAGTCAACTCAGCATAGCGTCAACCCACAGTTCAAGTATGTTTAATAGTTAAGAGTTTAATAAAATAGAGTTGAATTTCTTCAAGTGTTGGAAGCCTGCCTCTCTCTCTGCTACAGTAAATGCAGTCCTCGCAGGCCCAGCTTACCCAACACATCACTTGTGACACTGATAAAGATTATTATAAAGCTTCAATAAAAAATGAAATGAAATGAAAATCGCTTATTGTCACAAGTAGGCTTCAAATGAAGTTACTGTGAAAAGCCCCGAGTTGCCACATTCCGGCGCCTGTTCGGGGAGGCTGGTACGGGAATTGAACCGTGCTGCTGGTCTGCCTTGGTCTGCTTTAAAAGCCAGCGATTTAGCCCTGTGCCCAAGGTACCAACTGCGTCGATTGAATCTCACAATGTTCACTGAGTCGTTAGGATTCTGCGAACCGTCCCTATAAATTCAGTGTCTGGCGGAGGGACAGTTCTATTCGAAGGTGCGGAAAAGCTTCCGGTGAGTCTCATACCTCCGGGATGAATCCACCTTTGGCTGAGAAGCTTTCCTTTCACAGTTAGGAGAGTCGGGTGCGGGGGAGATTGTGTAAATCTTAATTCTGAAAGGCGTGGGGAATATGACATAAAGCGAGGCAGCAGCATCGATGGAACCGAATATTGATGTCAGGCCGTTGACACGTAGCGCTAATCAACCTTGGAATGGATGACCACCCCCCCCCCCTCTCAATGTCCGCAACTCCCCCACCCGGAGTGGAAGCAAGTTGTCCTCAATCCCAAGGGGCTGCCTAAGGAGAAGGAGGTGAGGGCAGTATGGTGGCGCAGTGGGTTAGCCCTGCTGCCTCGTGGCGCCGAGGTCCCAGGTTCAATCCCGGCTCTCGGTCACTGTCCGTGTGGAGTTTGCACATTCTCCCCATGTTTGCATAGGTTTCGCCCCCACAACCCAAATATGTGCAGGGTAGGTGGACTGGTCACGCTAAATTGCCCCTTAATTGGAGAAATGAATTGGGTGCTGTTGTTGAAAACTCACCACTATTCTTAGAAGTCCCCCTATACCAAAGAGAGCCGACATTCTAAATGGTGAACAAGCATTCTCACTCCCCGACTCCGATGCAGGCTTCAGTGGGTGCTATTCTGGTCAAACCATGTTTTCAAATGGTCCCCCGGTATAACCCATACCTTCACCGAAGATTTCATCTACTTACCACTTAGTAGCATCGATCCTGGGTCCCGCATTGCTAAGTAAGTAAAGTAGACTTTGGAATAACCACTGTTTCAGGTAAAATTTTAAGTTATATTATTATTATAGTTTTTCTTTTAAAAGCTGCAATTGCTGTCTTTACAGAAAGGAAAAAGATCTTGCTTCTGGATCCTTCTGGTTGGTTGAAGGGACCTTCAGGCCCAACTTGACAATCAATCTTCTTTAAAGTCTGGTCTTCTTTAGATGTATTCGCTGGTTAGCTCGGTTGCTATGCTCTTTCTTTCCCATGTACCGAGCTGTGAGAGCTGGCTCTGCTGGCTGTCTCTGAGCTGACTCAGAGCTGACTCTGCCTACTCTTTAAATTCTAGTCTTCCTTAGATGTATTAGCTATTTTAGCTCGGCTGCTTTGCCCTGTCCCTTTCCCATGGCCGAGCTGACTGTAATCTGACTCTGAGCTGCATGTTCCTTCTCTGCTTCTCCGCCTCTCTGCTTCTCTCTGAGTTCTGGTTCTGGTCTGGTCTCTAGGTTTATATTCTCTTTCTAACAGTTATTACGTTTTTATGACTTTATTGTAAAGTAACTTTTATCACTTTGATTGTAAAAAGTATCTTTGATCTAAACATTCTAATACAACATAGATCTGATTACATTGTGTCCTTTGTGATGTTCAAAATGCTTTGACTTCAAGAGGTGGTACTTTTAATTCCTGTCATTTCTATAGATTTATTTTCCAATTGTGTCCTCAGCTCATAATTTTGACTTTGATTTTGGCTTTGAATTATGTTTCTCGTAGACTGATAGTCTCCAATTTTCTTTCATTTACCTGGTATTAGCAAAATTTCACACCTAGAATTGTCACCAAATTCAACTGAACCTTATCCTTTCCTTTCCAGCTGCTTACGAAGATAGTTACTTTCAATGAAGGTGTGAGCCATTGTTTTTGGCTTCATTCAAAATCCTGTGTGTTTGCTAAGTCTGCTTGACCAAGGCTATCTGCATTTTACAATCCTGCTCTTTGCAGCTGCTGTTAACCCTTTGTGGGATCTTTCCCTGTATCCTCTCATGTTTCTGTCAGACCAGATTTCCCCACACTTTCACGTTTCCATATTTTCAAGAACAGTACTCTAAAAATTTTTTTTACAAAGGAGAAGGAGGCGAGGGTGCCATCACCCCTGCTCTGCCTCGAATGGGCGGTGGGATCCTTTGTGTCCTCCCAAGACGGAAGAAGAGGCCTTAAAAATGGTTACTGGGTTGGACGCACTAAAACTATCAAACAAGTTGTGGACTGGTAGGAAAAAAAGATGGGTTTTTTTCTGAGCAAAACTAAAAAAAAAAAAATGTCAAGTTGTGTGCCTTACAATTCCTCCCACAGCTCCTGTATGACTGGAGGCACAAAGTACAAAGCTTTGAAGATGCAAAATTAGGATATTTTGAGAGCTGGAAGGTCAACCATTTCGTAACCTGCAATCATCGAATAAACAAACTGTGCCATCAGGTTATGGGGTAGTGTTTTTATTGTGAAATCAAACACCCACGCATTAAGGGAATGTGTACCTAATTCCCATCGTCCTGTTCATGAAACATCTCCACATCTGTGTTTATTATCGCCAAAGAATTCAGCCAGAAGGCCCTGTCCATAATTCGAGACTTCCTATTTCGACCCCCCTCTCCTGACTGATACGGTGTCACGGTCCTTTCACGATTCCCTTCCTTTGGGTTAAGCTTTCCCAATTGTGCATGGTTATATTTTGTTGTTCTCTTTTTCTGTTCTCTCTTCATTGCTCCCCCTCTGTCTCTCTGATGTTCGCCTCAACCGCTAACCATTCAAAACGTAAATCCGAACTTTCTGTAAGGCGAGATAGCCGAAACCAGATGACCTGCAGGATGCCCAAAGCTCCACTTCAACGATGCTTCCAGCGTGACATGAAGAGGCTGAAGGTGGATTTCAGCATTTGATGATGACAGAGCAAAATGGCGACCGTGCCGGCGTGCGCCAACATGATGGTCGGTGGCTACGGAGGCTTGGCAGGAGGTACTAACACCATAAACAACCCACCGCACTACTTCACATTCAGATATGTGGCAGAACCTGCCTCTCACCTATTGGTATCTTCATCACCAGGTGAAGCCACCCCAACGGATTTACCTGACGCAAGTGTTGTGTTACGCTTCTTCATGTAGCATAAACTGCTTCCTTGATGTATGCTCTGACAAAAGAAGGTTCAGACTTGGAGATAGGTTTAACACATTTATCGAACAGTTAACAATTCTCCAACTTGAGTTCGACTCTCCTGCTAATCTTGCTATGGTAACTCAGTCTAACTAACCAGTCTGCTCTAAGCCATGCGGTGGGTGTGATGCTTCCGATCTGCCCCTGTCCTTCTCTCGGAGTGTCGCCTGTGGAAAGAGAAAGAGCATGCGTGCCCTGTCCTTTTATATGGGTAGCCCCCTTGTGGTAGTGTCACCTCTGGGTGTCTTGACTACCCATTGGTCGAATCCTATTCTAAGTGTTCATTAGCTGTATGTCTGCATGTCATGATGTCTCTGATGCTCCCTCTAGTGTTTACTTAGTCTTAGTGTATTTACATTAACCCCTTGTGCATTTACAGTGATGCATATCACCACAGCAATGTGGAAGGAGGCAGACAATGGCAGGCGAGGGGCAAAGTAGGAGAACTCCTCTGATGTCCTCGAGTAGTGCCACAAGGTCTCTGATGACCTCCTGAATGTTGGGCGGTGACTCGGTTTAACATTACACCTGAAGGACTGTAGCTCTGTCAACCAAGTGTCGGTCTAGTCAGCTCGAATTTCCCTCTCCCCAGTTATTGAGGAAACAGAGAGAGAAAAACAAACAGCAGGCGTCTTCTCGTGTTGCAATGTAAAATGGACAAATTACGGCACGGTGGCACAGTGGTTAGCACTGCTGCCTCACGTCATCAGGGACCCGGGTTCGATTCCGACCTCAGGTGACTGTCTGTGCGGAATCTGCACGTTCTCCCCACGTCTGCGTGGGTTTCCTCCGGGTGCTCCGGTTTCCTCCCACAGTTCAAAAATGTGCAGGTTAGGTGGATTGGATGTGCTTAATTGTCCCCAAGTGTCTAAAGGTAAGGTGGGGTATACAGGGATAGGACGAGGAATTGGGCCAAGGTAGGGTGCTTCAGAGGGCTGATGCAAACTCGATGGGCTGAATGGTCTCCTCTGCAGTGTAGGGATTCTAAGGGACAAAGATCCCAGACAAAGATAAGCAGGTTAGGTGGATTGGCCCTGCTAAAGGGATGTGTAAGGTTTAAGGGTTATTGGGAAAGGGTGGGAAAGTGCAGTTGGGTGGAGTGCTCTGTCAGAGGGTCAGTGTAGACTCGGGCTGAATGGCCTCCTTCTGCACTGTAGAGATTCGAAGATTTTATGATTTTGCCTAGTATTTACAGCACATTGTGGTAGTCACCACTGTTTGTACATATTACGTATATGAGAGGTAATCGCGCGACAATCACCAGGCAGGAATGTTCCCTTCCAGTCGGGGAACACTTCAGCAGTCAAGGGCATTCAGCCTCTGATCTCCGGGTAAGCGTTCTCCAAGGCGGCCTTCAGGACGCGCGACAACGCAGAATCGCCGAGCAGAAACTTATAGCCAAGTTCCGCACACGTGAGTGCGGCCTCAACCGGGACCTGGGATTCATGTCACATTACATTCATCCCCCACCATCTGGCCTGCGAAATCCTACTAACTGTCCTGGCTTGAGACAATTCACACCTCTTTAACCTGGGGTTACCCCATCTCTGGATCTGTAAAGATTTAATCACCTGCTAATGCTCGCATTCCAAGCATTGTCTGGCATCTTTGAATCTGTCTATATATATGTTTCTGGAACATACCTCTTCATTTACCTGAGGAAGGAGCAGCGCTCCGAAAGCTAGTGACATCGAAACAAACCTGTTGGACTTTAACCTGGTGTTGTAAGACTTCTTACTGTGCTCACCCCAGTCCAACGCCGGCATCTCCACATTATGGCTACCATCGACACCGCAAACTGCCGGCTCAAAGTGGAGAGGACCTCCAGGACGATCGCGCATATAGACACTGACATTAAGTTCCTACAAAGATGCAAGAAAGCAGACAAGATCCCGAAAGGGCGACAGATCACAAACCCACTCAAGTCGACCTACAACACAGACTACGCTGCGAGACTCTGCCGTCGCACCTCTCTCACACTCCTTAACCACCTCGTACGCCAGCTCTACAGCAGACGACGCAACCTGGAAACCAAGATAGAGGCCATATTCTCAACTTGCGCTCAGGACGCAGCAGACCAGCTGTGGAACACCGCCAAACAGATGAGACAACAATACTCTGCCACCTATATGCACACCAAGAACAGGAAGCTTGAGAAACTCGGCAGCACCACCAGCAGCAACCAAGCCACCCCCGGTGCCACAGTAGTAAACAATACAGGGAAATCTATTGTCAACTTGTCAGATTACCCCCTTCAACCAGACCAAATCGAAGTCCTCAGCAGAGGGCTCAATTTCTGCACCACCACCAAAATGGACCCCATCAGTCTTGCGGCAGACACGGAGGAATTCATCAGGCGAATGAGGCTCCGGAAATTCTTCCACAGACCCCAAGAGGCCAACAGCGAACCAAGTAGACTACCAATGAACCGGAACAGCAGACTGAGAGATCTGCGGTGCGGCAACCGAAGAGGAAAGAGTCGAATTGGACCCCTCCGGAAGGCCGCTGCCCTAGACTCGACATGTATGCTCAAGGCGTCAGGAGTCGCGTCAATGCCAGATTCATCAGTCGCATTCACAAGACAGCCCCGAACGTCACCCAAGCACAATGCAATGCCATCCGCGCTCTCAAGACCAACCGCAGCATCGTCATCAAACCAGTAGACAAAGGAGGGGCTACTGTCATACTGAACAGAACGGACTACTGCAAAGAGGTATACCGACAACTGAACAACCAAGAATATTACAGACAGTTACCCGCAGATCCGACCAAGGAACACATCCGCCAACTTAACAGACTGAGCAAGACCTTGGATCCAGATCTTCAGAGCACCCTACGTGCTCTCATCCCACGTACTCCCCGCATTGGAGATCTCTGCTGCCTCCCGAAAATACACAAGGCCAACACACCAGGCCATCCTATCGTTTCAGTCAATGGGACCCTGTGTGAGAACCTCTCTGGCTACATCGAGGGCATCTTGAAACCCATCGTACAAGGTACGCCCAGCTTCTGTCGCGACACGACGGACTTCCTACAGAAACTCAGCACCCATGGACCAGTTGAACCAGGAACATTCCTCGTCATAATGGACGTCTCGGCACTCTACACCAGCATCCCCCATGACGACGGCATTGCTGCAACAGCCTCAGTACTCAACACCGACAACTACCAATCTCCAGACGCAATTCTGCAACTCATCCGCTTCATTCTGGATCACAACGTCTTCACCTTCGACAACAAGTTCTTCATCCAGACGCACGGAACAGCCATGGGGACCAAATTTGCACCCCAATACGCCAACATCTTCATGCACAAGTTTGAACAAGACCTACTCACCGCACAGAACCTTCAACCGACGTTATACACCAGATACATCGATTACATTTTTTCCCTTTGGACCCACGGCGAAGAATCACTGAAATGACTACACAATGACATCAATAAGTTCCACCCAACCATCAGACTCACCATGGACTACTCTCCAAAATCAGTTGCATTCTTGGACACACTCATCTCCATCAAGGACGGTCACCTCAGCACTTCGCTTTACCGCAAACCCACGGATAACCTCATGATGCTCCACTTCTCCAGTTTCCACCCTCAACACATTAAAGAAGCCATCCACTATGGACAAGCTCTCCGTATACACAGGATCTGCTCAGACGAGGAGGAACATAACAGACATCTACAGACGTTGAAAGATGCCCTCGTACGAACGGGATATGGCGCTCGACTCATCGATCGACAGTTCCAACGCGCCACAGCAAAAAACCGCGCCGACCTCCTCAGAAGACAAACATGGGACACAACCGACAGAATACCCTTCGTCGTCCAGTACTTTCCCGGAGCGGAGAAACTACGACATCTTCTTCACAGCCTTCAACATGTCATCGATGAAGATGAACATCTTGCCAAGGTCATCCCCACACCCCCACTACTTGCCTTCAAACAACCGCGCAACCTCAAACAAACCATTGTTTGCAGCAAACTACCAGCCTTCAGAATAGTGACCACGGCACCACAACCCTGCCATGGCAATCACAGGACGTGGCAGATCATCGACATGGATACCACCATTACACGTGAGAACACCACCCACCAGGTATGCGGTACATACTCGTGCGAATTGGCCAACGTTGTCTACCTCATACGCTGCAGGAAAGGATGTCCCGAAGCGTGGTACATTGGCGAGATCATCCAGACGCTGCAACAATGAATGAATGAACATTGCGTGGCAATCACCAGGCAGGAATGTTCCCTTCCAGTCGGAGAACACTTCAGCAGTCAAGGGCATTAAGCCTCTGATCTCCGGGTAAGCGTTCTCCAAGGCGGCCTTCAGGACGCGCGACAACGCAGAATCGCCGAGCAGAAGCTTATAGCCAAGTTCCGCACACATGAGTGCGGCCTCAACCGGGACCTGGGATTCATGTCGCATTACATTCATCCCCCACCATCTGGCCTGCGAAATCCTACCAACTGTCCTGGCTTGGCACAATTCACACCTCTTTAACCTGGGGTTACCCCATCTCTGGATCTGTAAAGATTTAATCACCTGCTAATGCTCGCATTCCAAGTATTGTCTGGCATCTTTGAATCGGTCTATATATATGTTTCTGGAACATACCTCTTCATTCACCTGAGGAAGGAGCAGCGCTCCGAAAGCTAGTGACATCGAAACAAACCTGTTGGACTTTAACCTGGTGTTGTAAGACTTCTTACTGTAATAAAGCCTCGATTACTCTCTACTCTCGTCTCGCCGTAATTGATAGTGCATCGCACATAAAGAGCTCATTCAACCCACAGAGCCATGTTGGTATTTGTGCTACACATCGGTCTGCTCCCAACCCCTCATTCTGTCCCAACAGCAAATCCTTTGATTTCCTTTCTCCCTCAGTCACTTCTCCAGCTGTACACAACATCACTCCAGCAGACTAAAACTCAGTATGCAACATGTCTGTTTAGTTCAAACCTTCATCTAGAAAAAGACATTTGAACTCCGACTAAAGAATAGGAGAGCATTCAAGATCACAGTCCTGGGTTTTGTGATTTTGATAAATGGCACAGATTTTGTGAGCGTAAGTTTTTTTATGTCACCTGAACCCTACAGGCTGAAATGTAGCCCTTTAATTCCTTGCTGCATATCGATTCTTTCAGCTAGCAGCTCAGATTAGACCACTTTCATCTCATTCCAAAAGTGACGCTGGCCCATATGTAGCCATTTGTTTTCAGCCTCCTTCAATATGTTTACACCCCCTGTGCAAACTGCATGGGTCGCAGGATTCGTGAGTCAGTGTCACCGGCTGCACGCCTCCTACATCATTGCTTCCATTCTCTCTCTTTCCTCCACTCTGTCTGCCACCATGCCCAGTGAGCGCTGTGATGTTCTTTGCGTTGCTTGACTCAGGATGGTTGGCGTAGTGTTCACAAAGACCACAAAATAGCTTTAACTTAAACAAAACTATAAATTTATTAACAATACAAATTTGAATTTGACACGCACTTTTAAATAATACAGTTGATTGTTAACATATAAACTACACTCATCTACAACTAATCTTAATACTGGTATAAACTATGATCTGCTCGAACTCACACTAAGAATTCTTCTGACTCTCTCTAGCTAACTCCTGGACTACTCCTACCCCCAAGGCTTAGCATCAATGCCTTATATACTTGTATCTGTAGCTCCCTCTAGTGGCTACTCCATTAATTTCATTAACAGTTGTGATAATACCATAAGCACTTGACAGCCAGGTCTGGCTGGCCACAGGTCCTGGAAGGTTTGACCACATGACCCTCCCATCTCCCACCCGTACACGCACTCACGGATCTGGTCACCCTATAGGCCCATCCTTGACTTCCTCCGCTAATTGGAAAGCAAATAGTGCCTTGAAGCCCTGATTGGGTGATATTGGACTGTAAGTCCATTTTATTCTCTCCTATCGGAATTATTTTCAGAACTAATGACGAAAGCGTCAAAGGATTTTTTTTGAAATCACGGATTTTTCTTGGCGCGCGGCTGTGAATTTTCTCACGTCTTTTTGCTTCAAGGTGAATCTTCAATTCCTGGGCAGCTCCAGGGTAATCCTGGGGAGGTCGGTCACCGTAGTTGCGAGGTCAGTTGTGCGGGTTTCGGACAACGAGGGGGGGTCATCGATCCCAAGCTTGCGTTCAATGTTGTGCACTGATTGGCTGTTTGGAGACGCGGTAAGAAATGCCCTGGTGGTCTTTGCTTCCCTCGAACTCCAAGGAAGCCAGCGGCAGGAAGGATAAAGTTTTATTTTACTTTAAACATAAGGCCTGCCCACGGCAGTAACCATCTACAATCACCGTCCCCATTGGGCAATCAACAATGCCGGTCCCTGCTTGGGCCGGCCTTTATGCTCGGTTTAACAAGCCCCAGCTGAGTGGGGCTCCGCCCCTTACCTGGGACGCCCGTACTCCACGGGCCACAGGGGAGATCGATGATGGTATCCCCCTGGGCTTCGTGGGGGGTTATGACACCTGCACCATCCCGGAAGGGTATCTTCTGACCTCGATGTGATTTACCGACAACATGATGAGATTCATGCATCGGACTGAACGACACTCCTTGCTTCCCACTGTACTTCATCATCCGCACCTTGTTCGCAAATACATGACTTTTTTCTTTTCTTGCTGAAGAGAGAGGCAAGTTGCTGAAACTTTCCATCTTGCACCAATCAGGGCAAATGCAAGAATGCCAAATTTCAAACCATCACAACAATTGATACCACAGGGGGGAAAAAGGGTGCTGATTGGTTAGTGAGCCAACTCTGATTTTTTTTTCTCTCCTTCGTTCTTTCGAGGGATGTGGGCGTCGCTGGCCACGCCCACCTTTATTGCCCATCCCTAATTGCCCTTAAACTGAGGGCAGTTCAGAGTCAACCACATTGCTGTGGGTCTGGAGTCACATGTAGGTCAGGCTAGGTAAAGATGGCAGATTTGAATCCCTAAAGGGGCGTGAGTAAACCAGATGGGCCTTTACAACAATCGCTGATTGTTGTCATGGTCACCATTACTGAGAGTAGCTTTCAATTCCAGAATTTATTAATTGAATTTAAATGCCACCAGCTGACATGGCAGCTCAACTAAAGGTTCAAGGCTGGAAAAGAATCCTCCTTTTTTTGGCAGAGAATGGGACCCCTGCCAATGAACCATTGTCGCTTCCCACAAGCATAAATTTGCCAAGTTATGAGCTAAACTGATTATCTTGGGGAGCCTAATCGTTCCCCTGACGTTTCTCCAGGACAACTCCTCAGCCAAATCAGAATTGACTTGTCAACCAATCAGCACCCTTTTCTCCTCTAGTGTAGACTGTTGCGATTGTTTTGAAATTTGGTACTCTGGTGTTTGTCCTGATGAGTGCAGGAGAGAAAGCTTCGGCGACACTTCTCCTTTCCAGTAATATTCACGTTCTGTACTGTCAAGTGAATTTTACTTTAGTTCTTTCGTGGGATGCGGGCGTCACTGGCAAGGCCACTATTATTTGCCCGCCCTTAAAGATGAGCCGCCCTCTTGAACCACCAGTGGCCCGTCTGCTCGGCTGGGTAAATCATTTCAAACTCTCAACGCACCTTAGCACATCGGGTTGGCCGGATGTTTAACCAGCTTGGCTGTGCACAGCAGCCCCAGCATCAGCGCTCCCTGTCCCGGCGCATGGCGTCGCATGCTTGCACGCAGTGTTCTGTCAGAAACACAGGTAAAGGCGATGGTGGGTCAATGATCCTGTTTAGCCCGGCCGCTTGACAGTAACTGGATTAAGCCGGTAAACTAGACAATCGGATGAGATTAGAGGAGGCAGCAGATCTGGCAATTGGATTTGTGTCTGTTTTTGAATAAATCTGCCGAGTGATTAGCAAGGTACAAAATAGGGATTGGAAAGAAAGATCCGGAAACTGAGCAGGCAGGATGAAGTGTAAGCGACGCAAAGAGCTCATGGCCCGCTTCTTCATTCAACCAAATGTGCCCAATGTGTTTGGACGGTTTCCAAACTGCTGCCTGAGAGCCCAGGGGCTGCTCTCATCGCCCAAACGTTCGCCTCCCACCATCCGAGATTTTTTTTTCCGTTCGGTTGATTTGATAGAATTGCCAAACTGGAAGATTGCAGAGCCGCGAGACATCCCAGAGCGCACTGCAGCCAGTGAAGTTCTCTTGACCGGCTGTCGCTCTTCCGGTGCAGGAAATCTGTGCACAGCAAGATCCCACACAGGCAGCAACTTGATGACGAGCGGCTCATCCGTTTTTGTCAGGTTGCTCGAGGGATCGGGCAGCACGGCGTCGCAGTGGGTTAGCTCTGCTGCCTCACGGCGCCGAGGTCCCAGGTTCGATCCCGGCTCTGGGTCACGGTCCGTGTGGAGTTTGCACATTCTCCCCGTGTCTGCGTGGGTTTCGCCCCCGCAACCCAAAGATGTGCAGGTTAGGTAGATTGGCCACGCTAAATTGCCCCTTAATTGGAAGAAAAAAAAGCAGGGATGAGTGTGCTTCACTACCGGATGTTTAACAACACACAATTATGTTGGCTCAAACATTCAGTCACCTGACCATTCCTCCTGATGCCCACAGTCCACAGCGAGGGTCCCAGGGGCTATAAATGGAACAAAGGCGTCTTGGGAAACCAACTCAAGACCCAGAAAATCAGCAATGAAAGCAGGGAAGGGACAACACTGGATAGGTGGAGCCAGTGAGCAGTCCCACTTGCTGACGACCCGTTTAGAGAACGGTTGTCTTTGTGGGCTGCAAGGAAAACAAGAAAACGTTCTTGAATGGCTGCACGACTGGTTTAATCCAAACAGGCCAGGCCTCCGCTGGGGCCAGTGCAAGAATCGCTGCGCTTCCCACAGCTGCCACCAGTGGGCACTCTAAAGAAACTCAGATGATAACACTGATATCATCCGCGATATGAGGGGGGCTTCCAACTCTTGTTGTAGCCGCCTCCACACGACCTCCATCAACCCTGTCCAGACAAACAACCCTTTCTCCCAGTTTCCAGCATCTTCATGGGTTCCAATATCTTCATGGGGAGTCAGTGGCAAAGTGGTATTATCGTTGGACTAGTAATCCAGAGACCAAAAGCTATGCTCTGGGGACCCGGGTTCGATTCCCGCCATGGCAGATGGTGACATTTGAAATCAATTTTAAAAATCTCGATCATGAAACCATTGTCGATTGTCATTAAAACTCATCTGGTTCACTAATGTCCTTAATAAGATCATGGCTGATGTCATAGAATTTACAGTGCAGAAGGAGGCCATTCGGCCCATGACGTCTGCACCGGCCCTTGGAAAGAGCACTCTACTTATTCCCACACCTCCACCCGTTCCCCGTAATCCCACCTAACCTTTTTTGGACACGAAGGGCTATTTATCATGGCCAATCCACCTAACCTGCACATCTTTGGACTGTGGGAGGAAACCGGAGCACCTGGTGGAAACCCACGCACACACGGGGAGAACGTGCAGACTCTGCACAGGCAGTGACCCAGGGCGGGAATCGAACCTGGGACCCTGGAGCTGTGAAGCCATAGTGCTAACCACTATGCTACCGCAGTATGATTGTGGCTTTATCTCCACTTCCTTGATGCCACCCCCCCCCCCCCCAACCACCATAACCCATCACCTGTCAGACAGAAATCTGTCCTAATTCAGCCTCCACCACTCTCCGAGGAAGAGATTTACAAAGGTTATTGACTCTCTGAGAGCAGAAATTCCTCCTCATTGACATCTTCAATGGGGGCCCCCTTATTTTAAAATAAGCCCCCCCCCCCCCCCCCCCGTACTAGATTGGCCCATCCTCTCGGCATCTACTATATCCAGCCCCTTCAGAATCCTTTTTGTTTCAATGAGATCACCTCTCATTCTTCTAAACTCCAGTGAGTGTAGGCTCCAACCTTGCTCCGCCTTTCCTCAGAAGCCAACCCCTTCGTTCCAGGAATCACTCCGGTGAACCTTCTCCCAACTGCCCCCAACGCAAGTGCTCAGTCCTCTGGCCAAGGGCACATTCTTGACTGGTTACTGAACCTCCGTCGCGAGTCCGCCCCGCTAGCGCCGCTGGCGAGGACGGAGAATTTGGAGCTCAGCCAAATCAGCCATCCGGCGCAGCGGGATCGGAGGACCCCCTGTCGTCAAGGGACGGAGAATTCCCGCCCAATGATATGAGCCTGCTTGATTTTGAATTCATACCCTGTCCCAAATCCTTGTTTCGATCCAAGTCTTGACCTTCGACTCCTTTTTTAAAAAAATCTTTTTATTGGCATTTCTCATAGTTATAAACAGTTGTATATATACACATCACATTTTTCTTGCCTGCGCTAATTTCCTTTATTATACATAGGTTTAGTTTGACCTTTGTTTAACTGACCCTACGTGCCTTTCATTGCCCTCTGGATCGGTCTATGGTTCCTCCCCTTCCCTGTTCACCCCCACCCCGCTTCCCCGGCTTCGGCTGTGCTTTTCTTTCCTTTTCCGGACAGAGTGGAATCGTCTCTCGTGGTTTCCCCGCCTTCCTTCCGCCTCCCCCGGGTTGTGCAGTCCTTTGGTGACTCAGACCTTCGACTCCTTCACCAAGAATTTTCAATCCCCCACAAAACTCTCCCATCATTCCAAGAGCCAATTTATACAACCTCCAGCTCGTGTCGAAAGGTTGCTGCCTTCACCGGTGCGGTAAATATCGCAATGTTCTGAAAGAAAAACCTCTGTGGGCTGTTTGAATCTATTATTTATGGCGCTCCCATGCAAAACCCTTGCTTGAGTTGGTTACCATTCATTTTGTACAAATATACAATGAAAACACAACACATCTCGGCTAAACCGTCACAGGTGTTATGAATAATTCAGTTCATTCATTATTGAACACTTCTTGAGATGTGAACAAGGTGCTTCCATCGCAACTAATCCACCAATCCTCCTATCCCGTTGCCTGAATTATTTTAACGGGCGGATGAGCGGAGATGGGTTTCAATCACCTTTGAAACATGTTCACAATCCTTAATCTTCAGCTGTTTTTTTTTTTTTAAACACTGGCGTGTAACTGGGAGCTTTCCCTCCCCCCACTGACTGTGCTTCAGGCAATCAACTGTGGCTTGTTTGCTAGCCCGCTTGCCACTGACCATGAAGTCTGTGGGTTCAAGTCCCACTCCAGGGGCAGGATTGTCCGTTTGCCCCTGCAGCGTGTTTCAAGCCAGCGGAGGGGGCCCACCGACGGTGGGATCGTCTACTCCCGCCGCTGTCAACGGGAATTCCCGGTGTTTACCGCCCCCCTCCACCCTTTGCCGCTAGAGGTTTGCTGTCGGTGGGACTATAAGATCCCCTCGGGAACAGCTGGAAATCTCTGGCCTGTGTTTGTAACAGAAACCAGGGTTGCCACAGCGGTGTAGGATTGAAGGATCACTGCGCTGTTGAAGACGCCATCTTTCAGTTGAGACTGTAGAGTGACGGGTTAATAGTAATGATGTAATGGCGCCAAATAAAGAGATCCCCCCCCCCACAGATCCCCCAGAAGAGAGATCCCTGTCTGTAAGCCAGTGAGCAGTCAGACAGAGACAGTGAAAAAAATCATTGCTTTAATACTCACCTGGGCAATACACTTGCTGGCTCAGTCACAGGAAGCAGCACCTGTCAATTCCTTGAAAGAGAAAGTAGTGACCTGTGTTTAAACTCCCTCAGGTCCTTGAACTGCACGCCTTTCATTCATTTCCCTTACTAGGCTGTGAGTGACAGATTCCAAACACACACAGCTGTCAGCTTTGCTCCATTCAACTTCCTTCACATGTGGGGAACTCTGAAGTGCTCCAACCACAATGTTTGTCAACATCAACCACGTCAAACAGAGTGAAGTGCTGCCAATTTCCAGCTGACAACTTCAAAATCACTCATGAGTGAAGGGAGTTGATTGGAAAGCACCTAATTCTGTTTGCAGTGGGCCAGGAGCTGTCAATCAAAGATGATGAGAAACACTCCAACCCCAAATATAATTTGGGCATGGAAAGTACAAAATTCACTTGGAAAACTTGGGAGCGGCACCGTGGTACATTGGTCAGCACTGCTGCCTCACACAGCCAGGGACCCGGGTTAAATTCCGACCTTTGTTGACTGTCTATGTGAAGTTTGCACGTTCTCCCCGTGTCTACGTGGGTTTCCTCCGGGTGCTCCAGTTTCCTCCCACAGTCCCAAGATGTGCAGGTTAGACAGAGGTAGGGCGGGGGAGTGGGTCGAGGGTCTGTGCTGAGCTGATGGGCTGAATGGTCTCCTTCTACACTGTAGGGTTTCTACGAACCCAAAGGCCAGGGGAATCCATTGAGTCCTTCATTAATATTTGGCTTCAGTTGACCAGTATGTGTGGTTATGGAGACTTAAAACACAAATTGATTCGCCACCACATTATAGTTAGCATCATTGACAATATGATGTCCAGTTTGTTACAATCCAAAGAAAATCTGACCTGAAAGAAGGCTGAGCAGATTGCCAGTCAGGCTGAGTTGAGATGCTAAAGTTGTGGTGTAATTCGGGCCAACGTCGAGGCTCGGGCGGGGTGGGTCTCGTACCTTGGCCCAAAGTTGGGACCACTGCGCCCTCCAAAGCCTGCCTGACCCAGCACAGGGGCGGGAAGAATTCTTCCATTTACATTATAGTGCTCCAGTTGGGGGTGCTAATGGACAGCATCACCGCGGAGACTGCCCAGCAGGGGGCACCGAATGCTCTCTGTGTGGTAGGACTGGTCTTTTTAAACAGTTGTGTAAATCAAGAACAGCATTCAAGAGAAGAATGCTGGGAGACGTTCCCGGCCATTCTGGGGTCCAGGAAACAGGAGATGCGCCTTTCCAACTGATAATGTCCTTGGCAAGATCAAAGAAACCTATAAACAGTTCTGGTCCGTTGAGTTTGGGAATTAAGTGGGGGGGATGTCATGATCCTTGTGTTACTTAGTTCAGGATTGTTGGCGTAGTGTTCACAAAGACCACAAAATACCTTGAACTTAAACAAAGCTCTGATTTTATTTACACTACTAAACTTGGATTCGACACTTCGTCCTTACGAATGCACAATTGATCAATAACGTCGACTGCTAATCTCACTACTGGTATGAACTATAATCTAACCTTGCTCACAGTATCTGCTCCTCTGACCTTCACTAGGTATCTCCTGCATACACACCTCCCCTAAGGTCCAGCTTCACTGCCTTATATAACTGTATCTGTAGCTCCCTCTAGTGGCTACTCTCGACACTGCATTAACCCTTGCAATGCTGGATAGTTATGATAATACCGCAGGGGCGAGCGTGGGCAGGGAGAACAGTTTGGGGAGAAGGTTAAAACTCGGGGCGGCACTTGTGGGTTTTAGTCTCTGAGCTCCTGACCGAAACTACAGCAAAGTCTCCCGACAATAGCAGATAATTACTCCAGCAAAATGCAGTGAGTGGAGGATAGTTACATGGTTGCACAGAATCATGCGTGCAAACGCAGAGAGGTTTCCAGGCACAAGTAACCGCAGAATTAGCCGGTCATCTTTCTCCTGGCTGGGGCTGGTGACAGCATGATAGGTGACCAATAAAATTGGCCAGGATCACATAAAATTGGCCAAGCTCCTCCTGGTCAGAAGGATGTTAGGATTCTGCATGCTTCAAGCCTGAAAAAAGGTTACATTAATTCTACACCACATTGTTTTGAGCTGTGGTCTGATGACGTATTCTGTGCTTGTTTTGATGCATTAGTTGCTGCTTAACCAGGGGAGCGGGGAATAGTTCTATGATTCCGTACCGGAAACCTTTTTCGGCTTTTCCCAATTGCAATGACTGTAAACGCCATACCACAGGCAAGGCCCCTATCAAGCCACTTCCCGTCCGTTCCCGGCCTAGGAAAACAAGGCGAGTGCGGAAAATAGCTCCGACATCTGCTTCTGGTTTTCGGGCTGCAGCTATGAATTTTAATGAGATCTCGCTCAGGATGAGAATCAAAAAGTATCTTTTTGACGAGCGCTTCAGAGATAAGTCTGCCGGTGCTAAAGGAAGATTAAAGCCTTTGTCTTGTCCTGCTCAATGCGGCAGTCTCTGGCGGCTCTCTGAAGGTTATCTACAAGCTCTTTCACAGGAGAAATTCCTCCTCTTCTTTCTGACGCCCAGAATGAAATCTGTTCCATTGAAATCGATTCAAGTTTCATTCCCCTGCCCCCACCCCCTTGTGAAAGGATGGTGGTTTCATCACAGTTGGGAACTCGGTCAAGTGTAAACAGACAGGATGCGGGGGAAATGGGAGAATACTCCATGGTGTAGCTGGAGGAAGCATCGCCCCATTGACTGGGATGGTAGCACAGTGGTTAGCTCCGTTGCTTCACAGCTCCAGGGTCCCAGGTTCGATTCCCGGCTTGGGTCACTGTCTGTGCGGAGTCTGCACGTTCTCCCCCCGCCGCGCCCCCCCCCCCCCCCCCCACCGTGTCTGCGTGGGTTTCCTCCGGGCGCTCCGGTTTCCTTCCACAGTCCTAAGATGTGCAGGTTAGGTAGATTGCCCTTAGTGACTAAAAAGGTGAGGTGGGGTTACTAGATTACGGGGATAGGGTAGAGGTGTGGGCTTAAATAGGGTGCTCTTTATAAGGGCTGATGCTGACTCAATGGGCCGAATGGCCTCCTTCTGCACTGTAAATTCTATGATTCTATGACTCCAGTCATCTGCACGCACCATAGGTTCAGGAGGGGAATTCGGGAGTTTAGGGCCTACGCAGCTGAGGGGTGGCTGCCAAACGTGGACCTGGTGAAATGGGGAATATCGTGCACTTTGAAGGCTTCGCCGGGTTACTATGCTCTGAGGGTCCGCCCACTCGCTAAAACCCACGCGGATTTCACATGTTTTAGAGTCATGGAGTCTTTACAGCACAAAAAGAGACCCTTCGGCCCAACGGGTCTGTGCCAGCCATCAATCGCCTATCTATTCTTCTACCCGTGCAACCTTACTTGATTGAAGTATGTAAGCACGGTAGCATTGTGGATAGCACAATTGCTTCACAGCTCCAGGGTCCTAGGTTCGATTCCGGCTTGGGTCACTGTCTGTGCGGAGTCTGCACATCCTCCCTGTGTGTGTGTGGGTTTCCTCCGGGTGCTCCGGTTTCCTCCCACAGTCCAAAGTTGTGCAGGTTAGGTGGATTGGCCGTGATAAATTGCCCTTAGTGTCCAAAATTGCCCTTAGTGTTGGGTGGAGTTACTGGGTTACTGGGTAATGGGGATAGGGTGGAGGTGTTGACCTTGGGTAGGGTGCTCTTTCCAAGAGCCGGTGCAGACTCGATGGGCCTAATGGCCTCCTTCTGCACTGTAATTTCTATGTAAGATCCTGAATGATCTTCACAAGGTAGATGTGGAAAGGATGTTTCCTCTTGCGGGCGAGTCCAGAACCCTTTTTAAAATTCTTTCTTCCACGGGATCTGGGTGTCGCCGGCTGATCCATCACTTGTTGTCCGTCCCTAATTGCCCTTGAACTGAAGGGCATTTAAAAGTGAACCACATTTCTGTGGACCTGGAGTCACATGTCCTAGAATCTGTACAGTGCAGAAGGAGGCCATTCGGCCCATCGAGCCTGCACCAACTCTTCGAACGAGCACTCCACCCATTCCCACCCGACTCTATTCCCCCTAACCCGGTAACCTAACCTGCACATCCCTGGAACTAAGGGGCAATTTAGCGCAGCCAATCCACCTAACCTGCACATCTTTGGAGCACCCGGAGGAAACCCCACGCAGACACGGGAAGAACGTGCAAACTCCGCACAGACAGTGGCCCGAGGCCGGAATTGAACCCGGGTCCCTGGCGCTGTGAGGCAGCAGTGCTAACCGCTGTGCTACCGTGCCACCCCAGGCCGGGTAAAGCTGGCAGATTTCCTTCCCTAAAGGACTTTAGGGGGCACTGTTTTAAAATTAGAGTGTCGGCCTTTTAGGACGGAGAGGCGGAGATTTATTTTCTCTGAGGGTTGTGCGACATTGGAACTCTCAGCCTCAGAAGGCAATGGAGACCGGGAGTCACTGAATATTTTAAAGCAGGGTGGGGGGGGGGGGTCGAATGGCCTACTCCTGCTCCTATTTCTCAGGCTTGTATGTTCAATATTTAAGTGCAAACGTCTCAGCTGCAGTACAAACACTCAGCGTGTTTAACATGAAGGCGCATTTCAGCAATAGCATATGCTTTGCATCACACATGCTCCTGAGCTCGAATAGGACAAGGTGGGCAGTAGGACAGTGATCGTGAATGAATGGGGAGCGTATGAATTCAAATCCTGTTGTAAACATTTAGAGATTGCACAGGCCAAATGATTTCCCGTTGTTTCAAGGACAATATTGCAATATTCCTTTACTGAAGAGTGACCGTGGCGGCTGTTGAGAGCACCCTCTCTCTGAGTCTCGGTGTTCAGGTTCGATCCAGGGGTTCAGCATCAAAATCTAGGCGGGCAATTGGAGAGTGGGCATTAAACGGGGGCTCCACTGCCTGTTCGGGTGGATGTAAAAGCCCCCTTGCAGTTATCCCGGAGAAAAGTGGGCTGGGTTCTCCCCGGAGTCCTGGCCAATCTTCACCCCCTCATTAAAAAAAAAACTGACCAACCTGCTCGTCGTCGCGTTGCTGTTTGTGGGGTCTTGCTGTGCGTGCACTGGGCTGCCCCCTTTTCCTACATTGCGAAAGTGTCAACACCTTAAAAGTGCTGGGTTGGCTGCAACGCACTTTGGGAAGTCCTGGGGCTCCTGATAGGGGCTATATAAATGAAAGTTTGTTTGGTTCCTTCAAACTCATTGGATACCAGTGGGTCCACCTGCTGGGCTGAATGGCCTCCTTCTTCGCCGTTGGGACTCTTTGATTCTATGATTTGGGGCATTTGGGAGGCAGCATCGAACATCCCAAATGAAGTCAAATACGTCAATATTAATGATAACCCATTTTACACTGAAGCACAACACTAAATCTACCCTGGTGAGCGCTTGGAGGTTTTTGAACAGTCGAGGATAGTGTTGTTTGTTCATCGGTTTGTTGTACATTTTATAAATCTCAGAACAATGCAGAGGTGACACTAAGTATGCAGCAGGTTCATTTACAAGATTTTTAAGATATCTCTGCACAAAGTCTCACAAAATATCTGTACAGAGGCTCATTCCAGCTCTAGCTTCTAGTGTTTTAAAAAAATATATATTTATTCAAATTTTCAACAAAATACTCCAACCAGAAAAAAAAAGAATAACACACAAAACAAGCAAATATTGTACATGAGATTTCCACCAAAATACAAGAATCCCCATTTAACAAATAAACACAGCAGTAAGGAAAAACGCCCCACTCTAACCGAAACAAAACAGAAAAACCAAACGCCCCCCCGCCCCCCCCCCCCCCGGGTTGCTGCTGCTGCTGACCTCCACCTAACGCTCCGCGAGATAGTCTAGGAACGGTGCCACCGCCTGGAGAACCCCTGCACAGACCCTCGCATGGCAAACTTTATCCTTTCCAGCTTGATGAACCCTGCCATGTCACTGATCCAAGCTTCCACGCTAGGGGGCTTCACATCCCTCCACATTAGCAGAATCCTTCGCCAGGCTACCAGGGACGCAAAGGCCAGAACACTGGCCTCTTTCGGCTCCTGCACTCCCGGCTCGTCCGATACCCTAAATAGTGCCAACCCCCAGCTCGGCTTGACCCGGGCTTTCACCACCTTGGACAAAGTCCTCGCAAAGCCCCTCCAGCGCCGGGCACGACCAGAACATGTGGGCGTGATTTGCTGGGATCCCCGAGCAGCTTACACATCTGTCCTCCACCCCAAAAAACCTACTCACTCTCGCCTCTGTCATATGCACCCTATGGACAACTTTGAACTGTATTAGGCTGAGCCTGGTGCAGGAGGAGGAAGAATTAGCCCTACTCAGGGCATCACCCATAGATCTTCATCCAGCTCCTCCCCCAGCTTCTCCTCCCACTTACCCGTTAACTCTTCCATCGAGGCCTCCTCCTCCTCCTGCAGTTCCTGATAGATTGCCGAGACCTTGCCTTCTCCAACCCATACACACAAAATCACCCTGTCCTGAATCCTTCGTGCTGGGAGCAGCGGAAATTCCCTCACCTGCCGCCTCACAAACGCCCTCACTTGCATGTACCTAAAAGCATTCCCGGGAAGTAACCCAAATTTCTCCTCTAGCACCCCTAGGCTCGCAAAAGTCGCATCGATGAATAGGCCCCCCATTCTTTTAATCCCAGCCCGATGCCAGCTCAGAAACCCCCCATCCATTCTACCCGTAACAAAGCTGTGGTACTCTTGTATCGGGGACCAGACTGAGGCCCCCACCTCGCCCCTATGTCACCTCCACTGCCCCCAGATCTTCAGAGTCGCCGCCACCACCGGACTCGTGATGTACCTCGTCGGCGGAAGCGGCAACGGTGCCGTCACCAGCGCCCCCAGACTCGTACCCACACAAGACGCCACCTCTAGCCTCTTCCACGCCGCCCCCTCTCCCATCATTACCCACTTACAGATCATCGCCATATTAGCTGCCCAATAATAGCCACATAGATTCAGCAGCGCCAGCCCCCCCCCACTGTCCCTGCTATGCTCCAAAAACACCCTCTTCACCCTTGGGGTCTTATTCGCCCATATGAATCCCATAATACTCCTGCTTACCCGTTTAAAAAAAGCCTTGGGGATTAGGATGGGCAGGCACTGGAACACAAACAGGAACCTCGGGAGTGACTGCACCCTACCCGCCAGGGAGAGTGGCAGCATATCCCATCTCTTGAAGTCCTCCTCCATCTGCTCCACCAACCGTGTCAAATTGAGCTTGTGTAGGGCCCCCCAGCTCCTGGATCCCCAGGTATCGGAAGCTCCTCTCTGCCCTCTTTAGCGGTAGCTCTTCTATCACCCTTCCCTGGTCCTCCGCATGCACCACAAAGAGCTCACACTTCCCCACATTGAGCTTATAGCCCGAGAATTCCCCAAACTCCCTAAGGATCCGCATAACCTCCGCCATCCCCTCCACTGGGTCTGCAACATATAACAACAGGTCATCAGCATATAACGACACCCGGTGTTCCTCCCCCCACCCCCGGACCAATCCCCTCCAGTTCCTAGACTCCCTCAGTGCCATGGCCAGCAGCTCAATTGCCAGTGCAAACAACAAGGGGGATAAGGGACACCCCTGCCTCGTCCCGTGGTACGACGACCTCCGCCAGTTCGTAGCCACACTCGCCACTGGGGCCCCATATAACAGCCTGACCCATCTTATGAACCCTTCCCCCAACCCAAACCTCCCAGCACTTCCCAGAGGTACTCCCACTCCACCTGATCAAAGGCCTTCTCCGCGTCCATAGCCGCCACTACCTCTGCTTCCCCCTCCACCGAGGGCATCATGATCACATTTAAGAGCCTCCGCACATTCGTATTTAACTGCCTGCCCTTCACAAACCCCGTCTGGTCCTCATGGATCACCCCCGGGACACAGTCCTCAATCCTCGTAGCCAGCACCTTCGCCAACAACTTAGCGTCTAGACTGAGGAGTGAAATCGGCCTATACAATCCACATTGCAATGGATCCTTATCCCGCTTCAAAATCAACAAGATTAGCGCCTGGGACATTGTCGGGGGCAGGATCCCCTCCTCCCTCGCCTCAGTGAAAGTTCTCACCAGCAACGGGCCCAGCAGGTCCCCATACTTTCCGTAAAACTCAACCGGGAACCCATCCGGCCCCAGGGCCTTCCCCGCCTGCATGCTCCCCAATCCTTTAACCAGCTCCTCCAGCCCAATTGGCACCACCAAACCAACCACCTGCTCCTCCTCCACCCTCGGGAACCTCAGTTGGTCCATGTGGCGCACAAAGACTCCGTGAGACGAATAGAGTGAAGTCGATGAGGCTTTATTAAGCGTGTCTGTTCCCCAGCTGCCCAATAGTAAACTGGCCTGCGGGGGAAGGCACCGGCTTCTTATACTTCGCCTTCAGGGCGGAGCACGAGGTCAACGGCCAACCAGGACCCGGGATCTGTCAGCCAATGACATTAGGGCTTCCAGTCCCACATGACCCCCAATACATACTACCACATTCACCCCTTGTCAAAAATGAACCCGGCAGGGTGATGCTTCGTATGGTGGTAAGGGTTTACAGGGCTGGTCCTGGGAGGATAGAACAGTTACATGGTAGTACAGTATTGGACAGTATCGTCCTGTTACAACTATTTACAGAGGGTATAGGAAAAACAAAATGTTCATTGGACAGTCCATCTTTGTTTTACATCGACGCCACGAGTCGGTCGGGCGGTCTGGTCGTCCGTGTCGATCGCCTCGGCCCCGGCGGTGGTGGTGGTGCTTGTACCAGCGTTGTCGCCTCCGGGAGCCGCACTGTTTCAGCTGTCGGTGCAAAGGGGAGGGGGGCTGATCCTCCTGGGAAGGGGGCGGTCGCGGGGTGCGGCGGTGGCAGGAAGGGGGGCGGTTGGGTTGATGGTGTCGGGGGGGTGTGCGTGGTGCCGGCGGGCGCCAGATCCCGCAGGGAGACCGTGTCCTGTCGGCCGTCGGGGTACTCCACGTAGGCGTACTGGGGGTTTGCGTGGAGGAGGTGAACCCTTTCGACCAACGGGTCTGCCTTATGTGCCCGCACGTGCTTTCGGAGCAGGATGGGTCCTGGGGCCGCCAGCCAGGTCGGCAGCGACGTTCCAGAGGAGGACCTCCTAGGGAAGACAAGGAGACGCTCGTGAGGCGTTTGATTAGTGCTCGTACATAATAACGACCGGATGGAATGGAGAGCGTCCGGGAGGACCTCCTGCCACCGTGAAACTGGGAGATCCCTGGACCGTAGGGCCAGTAGGACGGCCTTCCAGACCGTGCCGTTCTCCCTTTCTACTTGCCCGTTCCCCCGGGGGTTGTAGCTGGTCGTCCTGCTTGAAGCTATGCCCTTGCTGAGCAGGAACTGGCGCAGCTCGTCACTCATGAAAGAGGACCCCCTGTCGCTGTGGACGTATGCGGGGTAACCGAACAGCGTGAAGATGCTGTTCAGGGCTTTAATGACTGTGGCCGCGGTCATGTCCGAGCAGGGAATGGCAAAAGGGAAGCGGGAGTATTCGTCCACTACATTAAGGAAATACGCGTTGCGGTTGGTGGAGGGGAGGGGCCCTTTGAAATCGAGACTGAGGCGTTCAAAGGGACGGGAAGCCTTAATCAGGTGCGCTCCATCTGGCCTGAAAAAATGCGGTTTGCATTCTGCGCAGATGTGGCAGTCTCTTGTGACTGTACGGACCTCCTCTAAGGAGTATGGGAGATTGCGGGACTTGATGAAGTGGTAAAACCGAGTGACCCCCGGGTGGCAGAGGTCCTCGTGGAGGGCTTGGAGGCGGTCAATTTGTGCGTTGGCACATGTCCCGCGGGATAGGGCATCAGACGGCTCGTTCAGCTTTCCGGGCCGGTACAAGATCTCATAGTTGAAGGTGGAGAGTTCGATCCTCCACCACAAGATCTTGTCGTTCTTGATCTTGCCCCGCTGTGCATTATCGAACATGAAGGCTACCGACCGTTGGTCAGTGAGGAGAGTGAATCTCCTGCCGGCTAGGTAATGCCTCCAATGTCGCACAGCTTCCACTATGGCTTGGGCTTCCTTTTCCACTGAGGAGTGGCGGATTTCTGAGGCGTGGAGGGTTCGGGAGAAGAAGGCCACGGGTCTGCCCGCTTGGTTAAGGGTAGCCGCTAGAGCTACGTCAGAGGCGTCGCTCTCGACCTGGAAGGGGAGGGACTCGTCGATGGCGCGCATCGTGGCCTTTGCGATGTCCGCTTTGATGCGGCTGAAAGCCTGGCAAGCCTCTGTCGACAGCGGGAAAGTCGTGGTCTGTATTAGGGGGCGGGCCTTGTCTGCGTACTGGGGGACCCACTGGGCGTAGTATGAAATGAACCCCAGGCAGCGTTTCAGGGCTTTTGGGCAGTGCGGGAGGGGAAATTCCATGAGTGCGCGCATACGTTCGGGGTCGGGGCCTATTATCCCATTGCGCACTATGTAGCCCAGAATGGCTCGCCGATCGGTGCTAAAAACGCACTTGTCCTCGTTGTACGTGAGGTTCAAGGCTTTGGCAGTCTGGAGGAATTTTTGGAGGTTGGCGTCGTGGTCCTGCTGATCGTGGCCGCAGATGGTTACATTGTCGAGGTACGGGAACGTGGCCCGTAACCCATGTTGATCAACCATTCGGTCCATTTCCCGTTGGAAGACCGAGACGCCGTTTGTGACGCCAAAAGGGACCCGTAGGAAATGGTATAACCGCCCGTCTGCCTCGAAGGCTGTGTACTTGCGGTCACTTGGGCGGATGGGGAGCTGATGGTAGGCGGACTTGAGGTCCACGGTGGAGAAGACTTTATACTGGGCAATCCGATTGACCATGTCGGATATGCGGGGGAGAGGGTACGCGTCTAGTTGTGTGTACCTGTTGATGGTCTGGCTATAGTCAATGACCATCCTTTGTTTCTCCCCTGTCTTCACTACTACCACCTGCGCTCTCCAGGGACTATTGCTGGCCTGGATTATGCCCTCCTTTAGTAGCCGCTGGACTTCGGAGCGAATGAAGGTCCGGTCCTGGGCGCTGTACCGTCTGCTCCTAGTGGCGACGGGTTTGCAATCCGGGGTGAGGTTCGCAAACAAGGACGGGGGTTGCACCTTGAGGGTGGCGAGGCCGCAGATAGTGAGTGGGGGTATGGGGCCGCCGAATTTAAACGTAAGGCTCTGTAGGTTACATTGAAAATCTAAGCCCAGCAAGGTGGGGGCACAGAGTTGGGGAAGGACGTTAAGTTTGTAGTTTTTCAATTCCCTCCCCTGTACCATTAGGGTAACTATGCAGAATCCCTGGATCTGTACGGAGTGGGATCCTGCAGCTAGGCAAATCTTTTGTGCGCTGGGGTAGGTAGTTAAGGAACAGCGTCTTACCGTGTCGGGATGTATAAAACTTTCCGTGCTCCCGGAGTCGACTAGGCATGGCGTCTCGTGGCCGTTAATTAGGACCGTTGTCGTCGTCGTCTGGAGAGTCCGGGGCCGAGCCTGATCGAGTGTAACCGAAGCGAGCCGTGGTTGTAGTAGTGGGGTGGGGTCCGTTGTTGCCGTCCAAGATGGCGTCGGGGATGGACAAAATGGCCACCCCCATACATCGCCCGTGGCTGAGGGGTCACAAGATGGCGTCGGGGGTGGACAAAATGGCCACCCCCATGCGTCGTACAGGTCGGGGGCGGTCCAAGATGGCGGGGCCCCTCCTCCCCTCGTGGTGGTCGGGACCCAAAATGGCAGCGTCTACGGGTCGCACATTGAGTGCTGGGGGGTCTGGGGGGCGCTAGGACCGCGCGGAGTTCCTGCATTGCGAGCGCCCGGGCCGCGGGCGCTAGGACGGCGCGGAGTTCCTTGACTGCGAGCGCCAGGGCCGCGGGCGCTAGGACCGCGCGGAGCTCCCTCGCCGGGGACAGCGGTGGTCGGGGCCCAGGCCGGCGGGTCAGTACTGCGAGCGCTGGGACCGTGAGGAGCTCCCTCGCCGGGGACGGAGGTGATCGGGGTCCAGCTAAGTTGTATTGCCGGCGGGTCAGGCGTGGGGCGCGGGACGGGGGTGAGGGCCCAGGTCGGCGGCGCCGGCGGGTCAGGCGTGGGGCGCGGGACAGGGGTGAGGGCCCAGGTCGGCGGCGCCGGCGGGTCAGGCGTGGGGCGCGGGACGGGGGTGAGGGCCCAGGTCGGCGGCGCCGGCGGGTCAGGCGTGGGGCCGCGAGCGCTGGCACCGCGCGGAGCTCCCCCGCCGGGGACAGCGGTGGTCGGGGCCCAGGCCGGCGGGTCAGGCGTGGGGCGCGGGACGGGGGTGAGGGCCCAGGTCGGCGGCGCTGGCGGGTCAGGCGTGGGGCGCGGGACGGGGGTGAGGGCCCAGGTCGGTGGCTCCGGCGGGTCAGTCGTGGGGCCGCGAGCGCTGGGACCGTGCGGAGCTCCCTCGCCGGGGACAGCGGTGGTCGGGGTCAAGGTAGGTGGCGCCGGCGGGTCAGGCGTGGGGCGCGGGACGGGGGTGAGGGTGGCGTTCAGGATGCGAAAAACCCCCTCCTCTCCGTGGAGAGTGTTGGCCGGCACCCAAATCGGGAGCGCCGGCGGCGGGTCGTACATGGGCTGCGGGGAGGGGGGTTGGGGAGCGTAGGCGGCGTGCAGGGCTCCCAGTTCTCCCGGGGCCGCGGTGGTCGGGACCCAAAATGGCGGCGCCTGCGGGTCGCACATGGCGTGCTGGGGGGGTTGGGAGGCATAGACTGCCTGTAGGGCTCCCTGTTCTCCCGGGACGGCGGCGACCACGCGGGACCGGCACACCACCGCATAGTGGCCCTTTTTCCCGCAGCTTTTGCAGATGGCTGCGCGGGCCGGACAGCGTTGTCGGGGGTGCTTCGCCTGGCTGCAGAAATAACAGCGGGCGGCCCCGGTGCGACTCGGCGTTTGGACTGCGCAAGCCTGTGGGGTGTCCGGGGGGGGGGGGGGGGGGGGGGGTAGGGGGTTTGCCGCGGCGGGTACGTACGGGGCCCAATGGCCTGCCGCGCGGTCGGGGCCTATCCGGGAATAGGCTTTATGGACGTTTATAGTTTATAGAATTTACAGTGCAGAAGGAGGTCACTCGGCCCATCGAGTCTGCACCGGCTCTCTGAAAGAGCACCCTACCCAAGCCCACACCTCCATCCCATCCCCATAACCCAGTAAGTCCACCCAACACTAAGGGCAATTTTGGACACTAAGGGCAATTTATCATGGCCAACCCACCTACCCTGCACATCTTTGGACTGTGGGAGGAAACCGGAGCACCCGGAGGAAACCCACGCAGACATGGGGAGGACGTGCAGACTCTGCACAGACAGTGACCCAAGCCGGGAATCGAATCTGGGACCCTGGAGCTGTGAAGCAATTGTGCTAACCACTGTGCTACCGTGCTGCCCACATGGGAGAAAACAAAAATTCCCTGGCCTCCGGCCTGGCAAACCTCCACGGATCCACTCCCCCCACCTGGTCCATAAACCCCCTGAGCACTTTGGCCGCAGCCGACCTCTTACCCGTCCTGGACCTGGAACGGTCCAGTGCTGGGTCCAGCACCGTGTTGAAGTCCCCCCCCCCATTATCAAGCTTCCTACCTCCAGATCCGGAATCCGACCCAGCATGCGTTTCATAAATCCGGCATCATCCCAATTTGGGGCATATACGTTCACCAGTACCACCCGCACCCTCTGCAGCCTACCACTCACCATCACATATCAACACCATTATCCGCCACAATATTCATCGCCTCAAACGACACCCGCTTCCCCACCAGTATCGCAACCCCTCTGTTCTTCGCATCCAGCCCCGAGTGAAAGACCTGCCCTACCCATCCCTTTCTCAGCCTCACCTGATCTGCCACCTTCAGATGTGTCTCCTGGAGCATAACCAGGTCTGCCTTCAGTCCCTTTAAGTGCGCGAACACCCGGGCCCTCTTGACCGGCCCATTCAGGCCCCTCACATTCCATGCTATCAGCCGGATCAGGGGGCTACTCGCTCGCCCCCCTCCCCTCTCGCCAACTAGCCATCTCCTTTTTTAGGCCAGCCACATGCCCGCACCCTCCAGTCCCCCAAGCGGCGGACTCCCGCCCCGACTCCCTCTTCTACCTCCAGCTCCCCTTTGGCCAATTTGGCAGCAACCCAGCCCCCCCCCCGCCCCCCCAGCCAGATCACCGTCTAGCCATTTTGCTCCTCCCATTACACTCCCGTAAGTCAGCTGACTCCTGCTGACCCCGGCCACTCCAGCCATTCCAAAGAGCCCCCAGTGTGGGAATCCCCCCACCTCCCCATGTCGATCAATGTGCGCTCTCCCCCAGCACCACCCTTCCCCCCAAGCCCTGCCCCTCCCTTCCTTAGCGTGGGAAAAAGCCCGCGCTTTCCATCTTTCCATCCGAGCTGGCCCCGCCTCCTATGGCGCAGCTCCTTTTTGTGCGACCTCGCCCGGCTCCCCAACCCCGGGCTTCCATTCCCCCTTCATCAGCGGGGACCTGCCGCTACAGTACCGGCGCCCACACTCTCACACAGCCCCCACATCATATCCATTCACCCCTTCCCATTTCCCCTCTTCCCAACCTGAAACCAGAAGAAGAACACCCCCAAAATACAGTAAACACCCCCCCACAACAAACCCTCAGTTCGAGTCCAGCTTTTCAGTCTGAGTAAAGGTCCACGCCTCATCAGGCGTCTCAAAATAGCGGTGACGGTCCTGAAACGTGACCCACAATCGCGCTGGCTGCAGCATTCCAAACTTCACCCCCTTCCGATGGAGCACCACCTTGGCCCGATTAAAACCAGCCCTCTTCTTGGCCACCTCCGCACTCCAGTCCTGGTAGACACGGATCTCCAAATTCTCCCACCTGCTGCTCCGTTCTTTCTTCGCCCATCTCAGGACGCACTCTCTGTCCATAAAGCGGTGGAACCTCACCACTACAGCCCTTGGCAGCTCGTTGGCTTTAGGACTCCTTGCCAGGACTCGATGAGCCCCATCCAGCTACAGGGGCCTCAGGAAAGCTCCCCCACCCATCAGCGTGTTGAGCATTATCGCTACATATGCCCCAGCGTCGGACCCCTCCACTCCTTCAGGGAGACCCAGAATCCGAAGATTCATCCTCCTCGACCTGTTCTCCAGGTCCTCAAACTTCTCCTGCCACTTCTTGTGTAGCGCCTCGACCTTCAGCGCCAGGCCCAAAATCTCGTCCTCGTTCTCTGAGGCCTTCTGCCGCACCTCTCGAATCGCCGCCCCTTGGGCCTCCTGGGTCTCTGCCAGCCTTTCGATCGACACCTTCATTGGTGCCAGCATTTCTGCTCTCGGCTCCGCAAAGCAGTTTTTAAGGAACTCTTGCTGCTCCTGCGACCACTGCGCCCACGCTGCTTGATCACCACCCGCCGCCATCGTGCTTTTTTGATATCTCCATTCCTGGTCCACTCTATACACAGTGCTGGGGGAACCTCACTATCACCTTCCCACACTGGGAACCGTCGTACAAGTGCGGCTGGGGCTCCTCAAATGGGCCCAAAAGTCCGTTCTTGGCGGAGCTGCCGAACATGCGACCTACCTAGGCATAGCTGCAACCAGATGTCCTCTAGCATCTAGTGTTTACTCTGCATGGAATCAACAGCCAGGCTTAACCAGTCGAGCACAATGTCGATTAGTTCCCAGATTCACATAATCAAACACAGAACAATCATACCATTGAACACTGCAGTCATCACAGTTGATTGGGCTAATGGAGATATTTTGGAGTAATAATAATAATCTTCTTATTGTCATAAATAGACTTACATTAACACTGCAATGAAGTTACTGTGAAAAGCCCCTAGTCGTCACATTCCGGTGCCTGTTCGGGTACACAGAGGGAGAGATTCAGAATTCTCAGCCAGTACAGGAATTGAACCCATGCTGCTGGCCTGTTCTGCATCACAAACCAGCTGTCTAGCCCACTGAGCTAAACCAGGTTCCCTGTGGAGTTAAGTAGATACATTGCATTTCAGCTTGGTAAGATGATGTTATTAATGGGAGGAGCCAGGCATTTTGCAGAGGAGCACTTTAGTATTAGTTCTGGAGATGAAAGTAAAACTATGAAGATAGTTTATGAAGCTAGAGATCCTGCATTGTCAGGTCTCTTTATTTAAAAGAAACCATCAAAAGATCTCTCTTTCTCAAGGTAGAGTATCCAGACATCTCTGTATAGCAGATATCCCTGAGTGCTAACTGTCTTTGAAAGTGGATTGAGAGCGGAGATGTTGTTTGAGTGGGAATAAAGGTAGCAGTTAAGGGTTATTATGTCACTGCATTGATTAGCATAGTTTAACTGTAGGCTAGTTTTCTTGTGTGATGTTAAAGATATTTTAATACTGTGTTAGTAATAAAATTTGTTTTAATACACCATATCCAATTTTTGTGAAATCACTCCTGGAGCGAGTCAATCCTTTCCTCACAGTCTTACAAAGTTAAAATAAAATATTAGGACTAGTATCCGAACAACTGTTGGGGTCTGGTTGGGCATCATAATAATTGGCAGTCAAAGGTTGCAACATTTACAACAGCGAATCCTGTGATTAATAAGGATGCAGAATAGTTTCTTTAAAATATTCAGCAGCCTTAATGAAAACAGTCCACTCTGAGAAAGGGGGTGGGGTATCATATGCTTACCCTCGTGGTCAATATTCCCATTGCTCCTCCAGGCAATCCCCCATGTTCCTTCTGCCTTCAATGCACCTTCTATATGCTCCTTCTCCACTCTGCCCCATCACCATTGTTAAATCTAAGAATTGAATATTGCTGGAAAGAGTGACATGTTGCCGAAGCTTTTCATCTTGCACCCATCAGGACAAGCTCAAGAATGCCAAAGTTCAAAGCAATGCAACAATTTACTCGACAGGAGAAAAGGGAGCTGATTCATTGGCAAGTCGACTCTGGTTGCCAAGGTATTGCCATGTGGGGCAAGCAATGGGAAACTATAGTCTCCCCAAGCTCCCAGGTAATTACAAAAAGGTGCAAAGCTTGAACATGTTCCTTTTGTTTGCAGAGGATGGTTCCCTGCGTGTGAATGTACATCGCTTCGAGCAAGTATAAATGAGCCACATTACAAGTTCAATTGATTATCAAAAATTGGTGGTTAGTGCAGCTATTAGCGCACTCAGTGTTTGAAGGTTCATTGCAACTCCTCTTCGATTCATCTTTCCATCAACGATGTTGAATTTTATGCAACAGCACAGCGCCAGGGTCCCAGGTTCAATTCCGGCCTTGGGGTGACAATCTTTTTTCAAATAAATTTAAAGCATCCAATTCATTTTACCCAATTGAGGGGCAATTTAGCGTGGCCATCCACCCAGCCTGCGCATCTTTGGGTTGTGGGGGCGAAACCCACACAAACACGGGGAGAATGTGGAAACCACGCGGTCAGTGACCCAGAGCCGGGATCGAACCTGGGACCTCGGCGCCGTGAGGCAGGAGTGCTAACCACTGCACCACCGTGCTGCCCTCTTGGGTGACCAAAAGAGTCCCCCCTCTTTGGGCAGCACGGTAGCAAGGGCAATTTAGCACGGCCAATCCACCTAACTTGCATGTCTTTGGACTGTGGGAGGAAACCGGAGCACCCGGAGGAAACCCACGCAGACACGGGGAGAACGTGCAGATTCCGCACAGACCGTGACCCAGCGGGGAATCAAACCTGGGACCCTGGCGCTGTGAAGCCACAGTGCTATCCACTTATGCTACCGTGCTGCCCAAAGAGGGGGAGACTCTTTTGGTCGGCAGGGAGTTATGATGAGCTGCAAATGGTGGGAGCAGGTTCAATGCTAACTTTTGAAAAGGAATTGAATAAATAATTTGAAAGGAAAGATATGCAAGATACTGTTCTTCCACCGGATGTGGGGGTCGCTGGCAAGGCCAGTACTTGGTTGCCCATCTCTCGCTGCCGTTGAACTGAGTGGCTTTGCTGGGCCATTTCATAGTCAACCACATTGCTGTAGTTCTGGAATCACAACTAGGCCAGACTGGGTAAGGACGGCAGATTTCCTTCCCTCAAGGGACATCGGTGACCAGTTTGTACGATGGTAGATTCAGGGTCATCAAAGACTAAGATTTATATTCCTTGAAGTTAAAATTACACCAGCTGCCCTGAACAAAGAACCAAGAAAAGTACAGCACAGGAACAGGCCCTTCGGCCCTCCAAGCCTACGCCGACCATGCTGCCCATCTAAACTAAAATCCTCTACACTTCCGGGGTCCGTATCCCTCTATTCCCATTCTATTCATGTATTTGTCAAGATGCCCCTTAAATGTCACTATCGTCCCTGCTTCCACCACCTCCTCCGACAGCGCGTTCCAGGCACCCAACCGTCTGTGTAAAAAACTTGCCTCGTACATCTCCTCTAAACCTTGCCCCTCGCACCTTAAACCTATGCCCCCTAGTAAGTGACCCCTCTACCCTGGGGAAAAGCCTCTGACTATCCACTCTGTCTATGCTCCTCATAATTTTGTATACCTCTATCAGCTCGCCCCTCAACCTCCTTCGTTCCAGGTAGAACATACCAAGTTCATTCAACCTCTCCTCATAGCTAATGCCCTCCATACCAGGCAACATCCTCTGCACCCTCTCTAAAGCCTCCACGGCCTTCCAGCATGCCCTGGTGAGATTTGAACCCGTGTCCCCAGAACATTAGCCTGGGCCTCTGGATTACAAATCCAGTGATCTTCAAACTGTGCCACCACCAGCTCCCCCCCCCCTCCCCCCCCCCCCCCCTCCCCCTCCTCCCCCCCCCCCTCCGCTCCCCCCCCCTCCCCCCCCTCCCTCCCCCCTCCCCCCCCCCTCCGCTCCCCCCCCTCCCCCCCCCCCCCCCCCCCCCTCCCCCCCCTCCCCCCCCTCCCCCCTCCCCCCCCCCCCCCCTCCCCCCCCCCTCCCCCCCCCCCTCCCCCCCCCCCTCCCCCCTCCCCCCTCCCTCCCCCCCCCCCCTCCCTCCCCCCCCCTCCCCTCCCCCCTCCCCCCTCCCCCCCCCCCCCCCTCCCCCCCCCCTCCCCCCCACCCTCCCCCCCCCCCCCCCTCCCCCCCCCTCCCCCCCCCCTCCCCCCCCCCTCCCCCCCCCCCCCCCCCTCCCCCCCCCCCCCCCCCCCCCCCCCCCCCCCCCTCCCCCCCCCCCCCCACCCCCCCCCCCCCCCCTCCCCCCCCCCTCCCCCCCCCCCCCCCCCCCCCCTCCCCCCCCCCCCCCCCCCCCCCCCCCCCCCCCCTCCCCTCCCCCCCCCCCACCCCCCCACCCCCCCCCCCCCCCCTCCCCCCCCCCCCCCCCCCCCCCCTCCCCCCCCCCCTCCCCCCCCCCCCCCCTCCCCCCCCCCCTCCCCCCCCCCCCCCCCCCCCCCCCTCCCCCCCCCCCACCCCCCCCCCCTCCCCCCCCCCCCCCTCCCCCCCCCCCCCCCCCCTCCCCCCCCTCCCCCCCCCCCTCCTCCCCCCCCCCCCCCCCCCCCCTCCCCCCCCCCCTCCCCCCCCCCCCTCCTCCCCCCCCCCCCCCCCCCCCTCCTCCCCCCCCCTCCCCCTCCCCCCCCCCCTCCTCCCCCCCCCACCCCTCCCCCCTCCCCTCCCCCCCCCCCCCCTCCCCCCCCCCTCCTCCCCCCCCTCCCCCCTCCCCTCCCCCTCCCCCCCCCCGTCCTCCCCCCCCCCCCCCCCCCTCCCCCCTCCTCCCCCCCGTCCTCCCCCCCCCCCTCCCCCCCCTCCTCCCCCCTCCCCCTCCCCCCCCCTCCTCCCCCCCCCCCCCCCCTCCTCCCCCCCCTCCCTCCCCCCCCCCCCCCCCCTCCCCTCCCCCCCCTCCTCCCCCCCCCTTCCTCCCCCCCCCTCCCTCCCCCCCCCTCCTCCCCCCCCCCCCCCCCTCCCCCCCCCCCCCCCTCCCCCCCCCCCCCCTCCTCCCCCCCCCCCCCCTCCCTCCCCCCCCCCCCCCCTCCCTCTCCCCCCCCCCCCCCTCCTCCCTCCTCCCCCCCCCCCCCCCCCTCCTCCTCCCCCCCCCCCCCTCCTCCCCCCCCCCCCCCCCCCTCCCCCCCCCCCCCCCCCTCCTCCCCCCCCCCCCCCCTCCTCCCCCCCCTCCTCCCCCCCCCCCCCTCCTCCTCCCCCCCCCCCCCTCCTCCCCCCCCTCCTCCCCCCCCCCCCCCCCTCCTCCTCCTCCCCCCCCCCCCCCTCCCCCCCCCCCTCCCTCCCCCCCCCCGCTCCCCCCTCCCCTCCCCCGCTCCCCCCTCCCCTCCCCCGCTCCCCCCTCCCCTCCCCCCCCCCCCCTCCCCCTCCTCCCCTCCCCCCCTCCCCTCCCCCTCCTCCCCTCCCCCCCCCTCCCTCCCCCCCCCTTCCCCCCCCTTCCCCCCCCCCTCCTCCCCCCCCCTCCCCCCCCCCCCCTTCCCCCCCCCCCCTTCCCCCCCCCCCCCTCCCCCCCCTCCCCCCCTCCCCCTCCCCCCCCCCCTCCCCCCCCCTCCTCCCCCCCCTCCCCCCCCCCCTTCCCCCCCCCCCCTCCTCCCCCCCCCTCCCCCCCCCTCCCCCCCCCTCCTCCCCCCCTCCTCCCCCCCCTCCCCCCCCTCCCCTCCCCCCCCCCCTCCCCTCCCTCCCCTCCCCCCCCCCCCCCCCCTCCCCTCCCCCCCCCCCTCCCCTCTCTCTCCCTCCCCTCCCCCCCCCTCCCCTCTCTCTCCCTCCCCCCCCCCCCCCCCTCCCCTCTCTCTCCCTCCCCTCCCCCCCCCCCCCCCCCTCCCCTCCCCCCCCCCCTCTCCCCCTCCCCTCCCCCCCCCCCCTCTCTCTCCCTCCCCTCCCCCCCCCCCCCCCCCCCCCTCCCCTCCCCCCCCCCCTCTCTCTCCCTCCCCTCCCCCCCCCCCCCCCCCCCTCCCCTCCCCCCCCTCTCTCTCCCTCCCCTCCCCCCCCCCCCCCCCCCCCTCCCCTCCCCCCCCATTACTGGGGGTTGTGGCGCACTGTCTTAGGCGCTGTCTTTCGGCGTGTGACGTTAGACTAAAGCCCGCCCAGGAGGAAGATCCCACGGCACTGCTCCGCACAGCAACACAGGCGGACCCTCCCTGGCGTCCCGACTAACGTTTACCTCTCAAGCAAAACAGATGGGCTGGAATTCCCCGGCCTTCGGGATTCCCTGTTTCTCCGGCCTTCGGGATTCCCTGTTCCCGGTGACAGTGCACCCCTGCCTGTGGGGTGGCCTCATTGGGAAATCCCATTGACAAGCGGCGGGAGTAGAGAATCCAGTCGCCAGCGAATGGCGCGCCGCGGAGAATCACGCGGCTGGGAGACCGGAGAATCCTTGATCCGATTATTGTCACATTGCTGTTTTTGGGGAGCTGCCTGTGTGAAAATTGACTGCCGCATTTTCCCACCACCTTCGAGGGGAATTAGCACACACCTTGCGAAGAAGTTAAGAGAAACAATTCCCACATTGCAACACTGACTACACTCCAAAAAGTATATCATTGGCTGCAAGGCCATAATGATAATAATCTTTATCAGTGTCACAACTAGGTTTACGCTAACATAGCAATGAAGTTACTGTGAAAATCCCCTCGTCGCCACACTCTGGAGCCTTGAGAGAGAATTCAGAATGTCCAATTCACCTAACAGGCACGTCTTTCGGGACTTGTGGGAGGAAACCGGAGCACCCGGAGGAAACCCACGCAGACACGGGGAGGACGTGCAGACTCCGCACAGACAGTGACCCAAGCCGGGAATCGAACCGGGGACCCTGGCGCCGTGAAGGTGCCACAGGAATGCAAGACTTCCCTCCTTTTTCCTTTGACTGCAACTCCGGCTGAGGTACTCAGCAGCAATTGGCCATCAAACCTGGGACATTTGTGGTTGCTATGGCTAAATTAAATGAAGTGGTGGATTTATCCTCTGACACACTGTGATAGCTGCACATCCCGGTACCCCTTTGCAAGGAAGCCTGATGTTTTCAGCCACGTGATACAGCAGCCGGAGGAAAATGATTTAATTACATATTTCAAAGCACTACTTTGTGGTTTTTTTGAGACGGTAGTTTCAGGATATAATTCAGTCTGAGCCATTGTGTAAACAAGCTACACACACTGCTGCAGGATTGCCACAGGCTTGAGAAAATACAAAGATTTAAGAACAATCACATTACTGTCAAATCTAGGTCAAAGGGCCATTATTTTTAAGCGCAGTGACTCTTCATGGGGGCAGACATGGCTGGCACCCTTACATAGCAGGATCCCAGTAACCGGCGTTGACGGCGTCGGTGCAGGGAAGAACACGGTGCAGGGAAGAACACGGTGCAGGTCATCAGCAGAACGGTCTGCTGTGCTCGGACTAGATCAGCGCCGCAACATAGCGGGGAATTAACCCGGGATTGCCTCCTCTGGACCAAGCTTTAGTCGCCTCAGTTGAAAGAGGGTACACTTGCAGCGAACATGGCTATCAATTTGCATACAGCAAGATCCCAGAAAGAAGGCGGCGATAAGGACAGGAAAAGTTGTCTTTGGGGAGTCGGTGGAATGGCTGAGTGTGGGATCTTGCTGTGCACCGCTCTGCCGGCAGTGTTTCCTGCATCGCAGCAGAGCTTGCTGCTCCCTGGGAAGAAGGGGGTTGCCCCATGATGAGGGGCTGAGTAAATTGGGCCAATATTCCCCGGAGTTTAGACGAGTACGAGGCGACCTCATTGAGGCATACAAGATTCGAAAGAGGCTTGAGAGCATGTACATTGGGAGATAGTTACCACTGGTCGGGGAATCCAAAACACACGGTGGGGGGGGGGGGGGGGTGCAGGGTAAAGGGGGCCAATCATTTAAGACTGAGATGGAGAGAATTTTCTGCATTCAAAGGTTGTGGATCTACCCCAGAGGGTTGTAGATGGCCTGTCGTTGAATCGATTTGAGGCTGGAGTAGGTCGTCAGGGAATCAAGAGATCCGGGGAGAGTGGGCGGGGGTGGGGAATTTTTATTTTTATTCGTGCTTGGGCTGTGGGCATCGATGGCTGGGCCAGTGTTTGTTCCCCATCCCTAATTTCCCTTGAACGGAGTGGCTCGCGAAGCCATTTCAGAGGGGGCAGTTAAGAGTCAACCTTATCGCAGTGTGGGTCTGGAGTCACATGTAGGCCAGACCGGGTAAGGGCGGCAGATTTCCTTCCCTGAAGGACATTAGTGAACCAGATGGGTT